>NW_028270153.1:71078683-72278683 GCF_037043375.1 Chiloscyllium plagiosum | reverse complement strand
CACCATTCCTTTAAAGGTATTCCATTTGTCCTCCTAGTGTTTTTAAACAATCCCTCAATTAATATTGCCTACAGCCTTCCCTCATACCTTTGACAACTCTGTTTTCAAAGCAATATACCCTTACCCAGCTGTTAGTTCTTGTTACTGTTGTGGTTGTGTTTGCCGAGCTGGGAATTTGTGTTGCAAACGTTTTGTCTCCTGTCTAGGTGACATCCTCAGTGCTTGGGAGCCTCCTGTGAAGCGCTGCTGTGATCTTTCCTCCGGCATTTGTAGTGGTTTCAATCTGCTGCTTCCGGTTGTCAGTTCCAGCTGTCCGCTGCAGTGGTCGGTATATTGGGTCAAGGTCGATGTGCTTATTGATTGAATCTGTGGATGAGTGCCATGCCTCTAGGAATTCCCTGGTTGTTCTCTATCGTTTCTTAGTGATTTTAGTGCTTCCCTCTCCTTGGTGTTGAGGTTGTGTGTTTGTCTTTTCCTTATTATCAGAGAACAGCCAGGGAATTCCTAGAGGCATTGCACTAAGTTGCCATGGAGTGGGCAGAGCAGCGTATTGGACCCAATATCTGACCACATGTTAGTGTTAAAAGATCAGTGGATTTAAACTGAGGTTAGAAGGAAATTTTCAAATTATACTGCTTGCCCTTCTTCAGAAGAGATTAATGGTTGTTAGGCTGCAGTCTTCTCACTGTTAAATTGACCTTCTTCTAACATAATCACCCCCCTCCCCCCAAAGAACCCTGCCTTCCTCTAACTCTAACCTTTTGCACAACGTCCTTCCCTCGAACATTGCTGTCTGTCTAAATTCTAAAGTGTGAAATATGCTCTGCTCTTCCATCTCTCCTTCACCATTTACGATGAACCTACAATCCTACCTATTTCACACAGTATTTTAGTTATTGTCCCAACATTGCTTTCTTTGGCTTGGTGTCAGTGCTTGTACAATGATGCTTCTGTGATGTACTCTGTGATTTTCTGTTATGTTAAAGGTGCTATCTGAATGCAAATTGTTGTTCAACACAGGCAGTGAAGGCTAGCTTGTTTTTAATTGCGAAGGCAACGCAGTCTGAACATGTCTTTAGCCAATATCCTCACACAACAACATCAATATTTACCACAATTATAGACTCATAGCATGGTTACAACATAGAACATAGAACATAGAAGAATACAGCGCAGTACATGCCCTTCGGCCCTCGATGTTGCGCTGATCCAAGCCCACCTAACCTACATTATCCCACTATCCTCCATATGCCTATCCAATGCCCGCTTAAATGCCCATAATGAGGGAGAGTCCACCACTGCTACTGGCAGGGCATTCCATGAACTCACGACTCGCTGAGTAAAGAACCTACCCCTAACATCTGTCCTATACCTACCCCCCCTTAATTTAAAGCTATGCCCCCTTGTAATAGCTGATTCCATACGTGGAAAAAGATTCTCACTATCGACCCTATCTAAACCCCTAATCATCTTGTACACCTCTATCAAGTCACCCCTAAACCTTCTTTTCTCCAATGAAAACAACCCCAAGTGCCTCAGCCTTTCCTCATATGATCTTTCTACCATATCAGGCAACATCCTGGTAAACCTCCTCTGCACCTGTTCCAGTGCCTCCACATCCTTCCTATAGTATGGCGACCAAAACTGCACACAATACTCCAGATGCGGCCGCACCAGAGTCTTATACAACTGCAACATGACCTCAGGACTCCGGAACTCAATTCCTCTACCAATAAAAGCCAGTACGCCATATGCCTTCTTCACCGCACTATTTACCTGGGTGGCAACTTTCAAAGATCTGTGTACATGGACACCAAGATCCCTCTGCTCATCCACACTACCAAGTATCCGTCCATTAGCCCAGTACCCCATCTTTTTATTCCTCTTACCAAAGTGAATCACCTCACACTTAGCTACATTGAACTCCATTTACCACCTTTCTGCCCAGTTCTGCAGCTTATCTATATCCCGCTGTAACCTGCCACATCCTTCCTCACTGTCTACAACTCCTCCGACTTTCGTATCATCCGCAAACTTGCTCACCCAACCTTCTAACCCCTCCTCCAGGTCATTTATAAAAATGACAAACAGCAATGGTCCCAAAACAGATCCTTGCGGAACACCGCTAGTGACGGCACTCCAAGATGAACCTTTGCCATCAACTACTACCCTCTGTCTTCTTCCAGCCAGCCAACTCCTAATCCAAACCTCCAACTCACCCTCAATGCCATACCTCCGTAACATGGAAGAAGGCCATTCAGTCCTTTGAGCCCTTCTCTCTGCAGGAGCAATTTAATTAATCCTGCTTTTTGCCCTCTGTTATAGCCCTGTAAACCTTTATTCTTTCAAGTGCTTATCCAATTGTATTTTGAAAAGCATAATGAAATTTGCCAAAACTTTTTTCTTAAGCAATGCATTCCAGACCCTAGCCACTCACTGTGTAAAAAACTGACCTTGCATGTCAGTTCCTTTAGTTCATTTGCTATTCAGTTCAAATGTGTTTCCCCCTTTTTCATCCAAATCCCTCTTGAATGCCCTAATTGAATCTGACTCTATCACACTTCCAGTGGCGCATTTCAAAAGCCCAACCACTTGCTGCATCAAAATGTTTTTCTCTCACTTGTATTTGCACTTTTTGCAAAACATAATTTGAAACTGTACCCTCTGGCTCTCAATCCTTTTACAGATTGGAGTAGTTTCTTCATATCTACTCTTTGCAGATTCCTCATGATTTTGAAAATTGCTATTGAGTCTCCCCTCAGCCTTCTCCTGTCTAAGGTAAACAGTCTCAATGTCTGATGGGGTGTTGGGCCTTTATTTCTGTAGGAGAAAGTGAGGTCTGCAGATGCTGGAGATCAGAACTGAAAATGTGTTGCTGGAAAAGTGCAGCAGGTCAGGCAGTTTCCAGGGAACAGGAGAATCGACGTTTTGGGCATAAGCCCTTCTTCAGGAATGAGGAAAGTTTGTCCAGCAGGCTAAGATAAAAGGTAGGGAGGAGGGACTTGGGGGAGGGGCGTCGGAAATGCACTAGGTACTGGTAAGTAGTGTGATTGGTAATTTTTTTTCATTTGATTTAGCTATTATTTGATATTTTAGTTGGA
Organism: Chiloscyllium plagiosum; assembly: GCF_037043375.1. Lineage (NCBI taxonomy): Eukaryota > Metazoa > Chordata > Chondrichthyes > Orectolobiformes > Hemiscylliidae > Chiloscyllium > Chiloscyllium plagiosum. Next base: position 72,275,582 of record NW_028270153.1, on the reverse strand, counting down.
CTAAGTTAAGCTTAAGAGTAAAAATGGCAGGAGATCTGAGACCTGAGTTATGCTCCTCTTGCTCAATGTGGGAGCGCAGGGATACGGCTGATGTCCCTGACTCCTTTCAGTGCAGGAAGTGTGTCCAGCTGCAGCTCTTTGTAGACGGCATGATGACTCTGGAGCTGTGGACATGGACTCACTTTGGAGCATACGCAATGCTGAGGAGGTCATGGATAGCATGTTGAGTGAATTGGTCACACCGCAGATTAGGATTGCTGAGGGGCAAAGGGAATGGATGACCAAAAGGCAGTGCAGGTGTCCCCTGCAGTCATCTCCCTCCAAAGCAGGTATACTATTTTGAATACTGTTGTGGGAGATGGCTCACCAGGGCAAAGCAACAGCATCCAGGTTCATGGAACCATGGCTGGCTCTGCTGTACAGAAGGGCGGGAAACAGAGTAGAAGGGCTATAGTCATAGAGGATTCAATTGTAAGGGGAGTAGCTAGGCGGTTCTGTGGTCGAAAACGAGACTCCTAAATGGTATGTTGCCTCTCAGGTGCACAGGTCAAGGATGTCTCAGATTGGCACCAATGATATAGGTCAAAAACAGGATGAGCCTTCCAAGCAGAATTTAGGGAGTTAGGTGCCACGTTAAAAAGTAGGACCTCAGAGGTAGTAATCTCAGTGATACAGGTGGGCACGATAGTGTCATTTAAGATATATCTTGACAGATACATGAATGGGCAAGGAGCAGAGGGATAGAGATCCTAGGAAAATAGGCGACAGGTTTAGATTGAGGATCTGGATCAGTGCAGGCCTGGAGGGCTGAAGGGCCTGTTCCTGCACTGTAATTTTCTTTGTTCTTTAACTCCAATATACCGTCAAAAACATCTTATCCATAAGGCAGCATGGCGGTTCAGTGGTTAACATTGCTGTCTCACAGTACTGGAGGCATAGTTTTGATTCCAGCCTTGGGTGACTGCTGTATAAGGACTCCAACAGTCCAAAGATGTACAGGCTAGGCGGATTATTCATGGCACATTCCCCTGTAGTGCCCAGAGATATACAAGCTTGGTGGATTAACCATGGTAAATATGGGGTTACGGGGATAGGTTTAGAATCTAGGTCTGGATGTGTTACTCTTCAAAGGCTTGGTGTAGACTTGATAGGCCGAATTGCCTGCCCCACACTTTTGAGATTCTATTCTCACAATATTCTCGTTACTATTCGCATGAACTCTTTTCATCAAGTGTTCACATCTTTTCTAAAGAATGGTGCCCAGAACTGCGCATAGTCATCCAGCTGAGGCCTAACCAGTGTCCTGTATAATTCAGGATACTGCTAACGCTCCTGCTTTTGTACTTTACTCCCTTGTTAATGAAACCTAGAATGCTATATGCTTTTCTAACAATGCATATAGCATATAACCTGTCCTGCCACCTTTAATGACATACCCAGATCTCTCTGCTTCTTTTATACTCTCCATGTTCATTGTACCTCACACGTCTCTGCATTGAATTTCATCAGTCACTTAACTGCTCAATCCACCAATTTCTCATGCAATTTTGATGTGCCACACGTTCCTTCTCACAGTTTACAATTATTTTTTTCTAACTTTTATATTATCCACAAGCTTTCAAGTTGCTGCTGCATACCGAGAGCTCAATAATTTACATAAAACAGAAAACTAGGAGATAGTGAGGACTGCAGGTAGCAAGGATCCCAATAACGACCCCCTCCCCCATCAGTTAACTCCACTCTGAACCTTCCCCCACTCCAAAAAAAACTTAAGAATTACTGTCAGTTTTCTACCCCTCAGCCAATTTTGTATCCATGTTGCTACTGTCCCTTTTATTCCATGATCTTTAATTTTCTCACGAGTCTGTTATGTGGCCCCGTATTATTTGCCTTTTGAAATCTATGTACACCACATCAAAGGTTTTGCCTTCATCAATCCTTGCTGTTATCTCTTGAAATGCCCCAACTCGTTAGTTGGACATGCATTTCCCTTAATAAATCCATGCTGATTTCTCCAAATGATCCCAAATCTCATGTGACTAATAATTCTATCCCAAAAATGTTTTTCTACAAGATTACTGACTACCAAAGTTAAATTGAGTCGTCTGTAATTGCTGGGCCTATTTTTACAATTTGTTGTTGTGGTTCTGTTCACCGAGCTGGAAGTTTTTGTTGCGAATGTTTTGTCCCCTGGCTAGGCGACATCATCAGTGCTTGGGAGCCTCCTGCGAAGCGCTTCTTTGATGTTTCCTCCGATGTTTATAGTGGTCTGTCCCTGCCACTTCCGGTTGTCAGTTTCAGCTGTCCGCTGTAGTGGTTGGTATATTGGGTCCAGGTCCAGGTCGACAGCCAGGGAATTCCTAGAGGCATAGCATTCATCCACAAACTCCATCAACAAACACATCGACCTGGACGATTTTTTCACGGTGGCACAGAGACCCGGGTTCAATTCCCGCCTCAGGCAACTGTCTGTGCGGAGTTTGCACATTCTCCCCGTGTCTGCGTGGGTTTCCTCCAGGTGCTCTGATTTCCTCCCACAGCCCAAAAATGTGCAGGTTAGGTGAATTGGCCATGCTAAATTGCCCATAGTGTTAGGTGTAGGGGAATGTGTCTGGGTGGGTTGCTCTTCGGAGGGTCGGTGTGGACTTGTTGGGTCAAAGGGCCTGTTTCCACACTGTAAGTAATCCAATATATTTATGGAAGCTTTTGCTATCTGTCTTTATTTTCAGTGCTGGTTTTTTTTTTCTTACGTTCTATCTTACTTTTCTTTAAAACTCTTGTGGCTTTCTGTTGACCTTTAAAGCTTTCCCAATCTTCTAGTTTCCCGCTGATCTTGGCCACTTTGTATGCCTTCTCTTTCAATTTGATAGCTTCCCTTATTTCCTTAGACACCAGTGGCAGATTACCCCTTTTCTTACAGTCCTTTCTTTTCACTGGTACATACTTTGGCTGAGTACTTTGAAAAATTGCTTTGAAAGTCCTCCACCTGCTCATGAATTGTCCCACCATAGAATCTTTGCTTCCAGTCTATTTTAGCCAAGTTCTCCCTCATCTTAGTTCCCCTTCTTTAAGCACAGGACTCTGGTATTGGATTTTATTATCTTTGCGCTCTCCATCTGTATTCTATATTCATCATGCTGTGATTACTCTTTCCAAGAGGATCCCTAACTATGAGGTTATTAATTATTCCTGTCTCATTACACAGGACCAGATCTCGAATAGGTTGCTCCCTTGTCGAATACTTTGCATACTGTTCAAGAAAACTATCACAGATACATTCAATGAACTCCTCCTCGAGGCTACCCTGACCGAGCTGGTTCAACCAATTGACATGCAGATTAAACTCTCCCATGATAATTGCCGTAGCATTGTTACAGACATTAGCTATGTCTTTGTTTATTGCCCACCCCAATGTGATGCTATTATTTGGTGGTCTGTAGACTACACCAAACAGTAACTTTTTCTCCTTAGAATTTCTAATTTCCAACTAAATGGATTCAACCTCATTCTCCATAGAACCTATATCATCTCTCAGCACCGTCCTGATGTCATCCTTGAATATCCGAGCTACACCACCTCCATTACCTTCCTGTCTGTCCTTCCGAATAGTCTGATACCCCTGGATATTTAACTCCCAGTTGTGACCATCTTGTAACTATGTCTCTGTAATGGCTACTAAATCATATTCATTTGCGATGATTTGTGTCGTTAACTCATCAACCTTGTTACGAATGCTATCAGCATTCAGCTAAAGTGCCCCTATGCTAGTTTTCATGCCCTCATTATTTCCAACATCTCTAATAATATCTCCTGAATTATCCTTCATTTATACTTCGTTCAGAGTCTGCCTTGTCCTTATACCCTCTTGCACACATGCTAAGCTGCAGTTTTCCTTTTTATTTACCATCATATGTCCTGTTGTTTTCCCTTTCCCTTCCCCTCAGCACACTATTTTAAAGTCCTCGCAGACACTCTATTTATCCTTTTCACTAGAACACTGGTTCCAGATAACAATAGAAGGGAATGTTAACATAGTGTTGCAGCTACAAAGAAGGTGCAGAGAAAGATCAACTCTAATATATAAGAGGTTCGTTCAAAAGACTGATAACAGCATGGAAGAAGCTGTTCTTGAATCTTGGTACGTGTTTTCAAACTTTTGTATTTTCTGCCCAATGGGAAAGGGTGGAAAGGAGTATAACCGGGATGGGAGGGGTCTTTGATTACATTGACTGCTTTCCCGAGGCAGCAGAAAGTGTAGTTGGAGTCATGGAGGGTAGGGTGGTTTGTGTGATGGAATGCACACAAACCACCCTACAACTCTCTGTAATTTCTTGCAGAGCAGTTGCCATACCAAACTGTCATGCATCTAGACAGGATGCTTTCTGTGGTACATCTATAAAAGTTGGTAAGAGTCCTTTTAGTCATGTTGAATTTCCAGAGCCGTCTGAGGTAAGGAGGTTTTGGAGTGCTTTCTTGACTGTAGTATTGACTGATCTTAGTTGCTCTTTCACCTCCTGAATGTTCTGTATTCAGCTTGGTTCTCAAGTGTACTTGTCATAAAGACATTTTTTCTTTATATGTTCATGGGATGTGGGCAAGCTCTCTTTATTGCTCAGCTCTAATTGCCAAGAGGGCAGTTAAGAATCAGCTGCATTGTCCTAGGCTTGGAGTCACATGCAGGCCAGAGCAGTAAGGATGGCAAATTTCCTTCCCTAAAGGACATAAGTGAACCAGATGGTTATGTACAACAATCAACGCTGGCTTCATGGTCATCATTACGTTAACCTTTTATTCCAGATTTATATTGAGTAAAAATGTCATCCCCCTTGTGGGATTCAAACCTAGATATCACTTTCTCATATTCTCCCCTGGATCCCCTAAACCCTGGTGAGTTAGTTTAAACCCTCTGTAAAAGCACGAGCAACATGCTCAGTCCTGTTCTCCTCAGATGCAATGCAAGATATCTCCATGTTCCCACCCAACACAAAGTTGGGTAAAAAGATAGGTTATCAGGAGGATGCAGAGATGCATCAGTGTGATTTGGATAAGTTGAGTGAATAAGAAACTGCATGACAGATGAATAATGTGGAAAAATGTGAGGTTATCCACTTTGGTAGCAAGAATGGGAAAGCAGTTTATTGTCTGAAATTCTAGCTATGGAAGGAGTGCAGCAAAGGGTTGCCAGACTGATTCCTGTGAGTGCAAGAATAACAAATAAAGACAGACTATATCATTTAGGACTATATTCAGTAGAGGTTAGAGAATGAGGGGGATCTGATAGAAATCTGTAAAATTCGAAAGGGTAAACATGGAAAGGATGTTCCTGGTCATTGAGTAGTCGAAAACCAGGATATAGTGTAGGCCATTTAGGACTGAGATAAGGAGAAATTTCTCCACCCACTCCTGAATTATCCTTCATTTATACTTCGTTCAGAGTCTGCCTCGTCCTTAAACCCTCTTGCACACATGCTAAGCTACAGTTTTCCTTTTTATTTACCATCTTATGTCCTGTTGTTTTCCCTTTCCCTTCCCCTCAGCACACTATTTAAAAGTCCTCGCAGACACTCTATTTATCCTTTTCACTAGAACACTGGTTCCAGATAACAATAGAAGGGAATGTTAACATAGTGTTACAGCTACAAAGACGGTGCAGAGAAAGATCTGTTTAATGGAAGGCTTCACTTGGATATTCAGATAAACAAAAGAGGGGAAAGAAGTTGAAGAATGTTAGCAATATTTGGAAGTCTTTGGTTGATTGATTGGTTGTTGAGCTACCATTAGGTACTGTGTTCCAATTCTAGTAATTTGAAAAAATTAAATTTCAAAACAAGTAAGATATGAGAGAGAGAGAGAGAGAGCTGATTTTTCTACTTTCTGCAAATCTTTGGTTTTTAGTTAATAATAAAAGAGCAAGGTTAAAGCAACTAAACTTACTGTAAGTAAAGTAACTTAAAGTACGATAAGTATTCCCATATATCCAAGAGCCAAATACACCTTCCAGATGAAACAACATTTTATCTGCACTGGTCCACTGCTTTCGCTGCTCACAATGTAGACTCCTATGCATTGGCAAAATAAAGCATAGACCAGGTTTCTGCTTCACAGAACACCTTTGGTCTGTCTGCAAAAAAGACCTTAACTTTCCAATTGCCTGCTACTTCAACACACTGCCCTGTTCCTTGTCTCTGTCTCAGGCTTGCTGCAGTGCTCCAACGAAGGAAGAACAACACCTCATTTCCACTAGGGGACTCTGCAACATTCTGGACTCAGTATTGAATTCAACAACTTTAGGGCTTGAGCTTTCCCATGTCCTCACCCAAACCCCAACACACCAGGCCTTGTTATCACATTGACTGCTATTATACACAATACACAATACACAATAAATTAATAGCTATTCACCATCCTAACTAGATTGTCATTCACTCCTTTGTCTGTCCACTTGTTCTCCTCTCTTTAAGCTCTATTCCTAACTATCGTTTACACCTTAACTCCTCTCTCCTCCCTATCTTCTGCATATCAACCAATATTTTCCAAACTACCATCGGTTCTGAGGAAGGAACACTGAACCTAAAATGTTAACTCTCATTTCTCTCCAAAATGCTGCCAGACCTGCTGTGCTTCCAGCAAGTTTCTGTTTTTGTTCCCATGTATCTACTGCCCATATCTTTCTGGATGGAAGTGATCATATGAAAGCTGCTAAGGATCTTTGGTGAATTTCTGCAGTGCATCTTGTAGATAGTACACACTGCTGCTTCTGAGTGTCGGTGGTGGAGGGAGTGGATGCTTGTGGACGTGGTGCCAATCAAGTGGGCTGCTTTGTCCTGGATGGTGTCAAAATTCTTGAGTGGTGTTGGAGCTGCACCCATCCAGACAAGTGGGGAGTATTCCATCACACTCCTGACTTGTGTTTAATAGATGGTGTACAGACTTTAGGGAGTCAGGAGGTGAGTTACTTGCTGCAGGATTCATAGTCTCTGATCTGCACTTGTAACCACTGTGTGGAGAGTCCAGTTGAATTTCTGATCAATGATAACCCTAAAAATGTTGGTAGAGGAGATTTTATTCATGGTAACGCCATTGAATGTCAAAGTGCAGTGATTAGATTGACTCTTATTGGAGATGGTCATTACCTGACATTTGTGTCATACGATTGTTACTTGCCACTTGTCAGCCCACGCCTGGATATTGTCCAGATGTTGTTGCTTTTGAACATGAATTGCTTCAGCATCTGAGGAGTCATGAATAGCACTGAGCATTGTGCAATAATTGGCGAACATCCCCACTTATGAGAGAAGGAATGTTATTGTTGAAGCGGCAGTAGATAGTTGGACCTCGTACATTATCCTGAGGAACTCCTGCAGAGATGTCGCCCTTGTGTGAAGTTTGCCCATTCTCCCCATTTCTGTGTGGGTTTCCTCAGGGTGCTCCAGTTTCCTCCCACAGACCAAAGATGTGCAGGGTAAGTGGATCGGCCATGCTAAATTGCCCATTGTGTTCAGGGTGTGCAGGTTAGATGGATTAGCCAGTGGAAATGTAGGATTGCAGGGATGGGTCTGGGTGGGATGCTCGTCGGAGGGTCTGTGTGAGTTTGATGGGCCAAATGGCGTGCTTCCACATTGTAGGGATTCTTTGAATCTGTGTCCTGGAGCTGAGATGACTGACCCCTGACAACCACAGAAAGCTTCCTATGTGCCAGCCTTGACTCCAACCAGATGAAAGTTTGCCTCCGATACCAATTAATCTAGTTTTACCAGGGCTCCTTGATACAACACTCAGTCAAATGCGCCCTTTTTTGTCAGGGGCTGTCACTTTCACCTCACCTCTGAAATTGAGCTCTTTTGTCCATGTTTGAACCAAAGCTGTAATGCGGTTAGGAGCTGAATGGCCCTGGCAGAACCCAAACTGGATGTAACTGAGCAGCTTCATAGCACTGTTGATGAAACCTTCCATCACTTTACCAATGATCGAGAGTGGACTGATGAGGTGGTAATTGTCCGGATTAGCTTTGTCCTGCTTTGTCTGTACAGGACATATCTTGGCAATTTTCCATAGTGTTGGGTAGATGCCAGTGTTGTAACTGTACTAGATTAACTTAGCTAAGGGTATGGCAAGTTCTGGAGCACAAGTATTCAGTACTGTTGTCAGAATGTTGTCAGGGCCCATAGACCTTGCGGTATCCAATGTCTTACAACCATTTCTTGATATCACGTGGAGTAAACCAAATTGTTTGAAGACTGGTATCTGTGATGCTGCGACCACTGGAGGAGGCCAAAACAAATCATGTCTGTTTCAATAGGGTCACCTGTCATTTTTCTAAACTCTCATAAATACAGGCCCGACTCTCTCAAGACAGTTGCTCCATTTCCGGTATTAGCCTAGTCAACCTTCTCTCAACTGCCTCCAAAGTCAGTTAATCTTTCCTCAGTGAAAGGTCCCCACACTGTTCACAAGATACAATGGACAGCAAATTTCATCCAGGGACTGTGAAAACAAATAGATAGGGTTTTCTGTGTACATTTTGCATCACTAATGATATCCAAATGGGGGATCTGTTTGTATAAGTTGAAAGAATGCAGTCTGGCAGTTAGTGCCAGTGTGTTGGCCATGCCCACTTTTATGCATTATTTCAAGTTCCTAATGAGTCAGCACTCCCTGTTAATTCCACCTCCCCCTTGTTGTGGTGAGTAATATTTCAGGATAGTTTGGTGGCACTCATACCTTGGAGGTTGTGAAGTCCCGATCAAGTAAGGCTGGACTTGTTGTTTACTATTTACAGTGACCAATTGAATATTCATAATTCTCTCCATATGTAATAAAATGTTTGTTTAAACACTGAAGTAATGAGAATATGATGAATGAACCAATCACTGGAGGTTTCAGTGTGATCCGGCACAATGCAGACACCCCGGTGCAATTCAAAAGCTGTGTTTTTCAGATCCAGTTACTCACTTCAATTTTGCAGAATTTTTTCATCAATGCTGAAGGAAATTAGCTTGCACAGAAAACCTACATGTATTGGGCCCCTAGAGGCATGTATTCTGAAGGTGCCAATAACATTGGGGAGATTCTAGTGTATTGTTGCATGAAGCCCAATAATAGGTTATGTGTTGTCCATCATACGTAGAAATATTCTGTTTGTTATTCAGCACCGTGTATGTTGTTTCTTATAAACATTGCTCTTCTTGTTAGTGACAGTGTGATGAGGGTAAATCCCCTATTTGCCCACTTCTGCCTTTGTGACATGGAGCTACATGGAAAAACAGACACTGTCCTCACCACAGCTCCATGCTGGTGTGGCAATGTACAAGACTGTATGGCAATATGGGCACATTTCCAAAGTATTGTTTCTTACCCTGAACCAGTCAAGCTTCAGAACAGGGAAATGTAGTGAACTGGAGCTTTGATGTGAAATCAACCCAGCTGGCTATGTGCTGGGCTCAGTGGGACTCTAACGAGAGGCTGGGGGATGTCCACATTGACCTCTAGCCAGGCTCCAATTAAGGCCACAGCCTGTTGAAACAGCTGTACGTATCTCATTCCTTCGAACTGCTCCCCAGAGCAGCTTTTACAGGTTCAAGTATTGTATTCACCAAACCCTGTGGGAACCCAGTGAAAAGGAAAGGGACATGACAGTGACTGGGGCTCAGTCTCCTGGACAAGGTAGAGCTGTTTTGTTCAATATTGAATTAACAATCTGAGCAATCTTTTTAAAGCTGAATTTTTCCAATGGAAATTCCCCGATAGTGTGCATAGATCTTAAATGCTGATTCTGCCCTGATCACTCACACACTTTAGCATTACAAAGGAAAGGAGAAAGACTAAAATAAGCTACATGAAATATATAGCTATATACTGTATGTTCTATGCTGTATAAAAGGCATATGCTCTTAATGGTATATGAAAGGATGCTTTCCATATACTACATGATATAAATATACTGTACTGTTATATATGTTGTATGAACAATGCTCTATACTATATATGCTATATTATGTTGCTTTACAGTACTGCCTTTACATCCTCAGGGCATTCAGAGGACTTTTACATACATTTAAGATACTTTTTGGAGAGTTGTCACTCAGAGTTAATGATGCTCATTTGTAGGTGCAGGTATGATTGTCTGAATGGCCTCTTTCTGCACTATAACAGTTCTGTGATTCAGTAAGGCAAGAAATGTAGCAACAAACATGATCAACAAGATCCTGAGACAGGGTTTACCTCACAGCTGGGAATAGAAAAAAATAGTAATTTATCGTCACTTGTATTTTTACAAAAAATGCAGTGAAAAGTGTTTAAGTCACCATACTTTGGCGCTTATATTATTAAAAAAATACATAAAAATTAAGACAAAGTACATCTTTGTTCATTTCACAGTTGTTGAGTTCCCAAGGTTGAGGAGAAGACAGGAACCACATTCTGCACCGCTGCAGCAAGCTGACATTGAAGCTGCTGAATCTCAGGCCATTGGAATCCCAGCCAGAACCATTACGCCATTGAAGATGCTGCCTCAAGGATCCACCTCATTACTGAAGCTGCTGCCGAAGCACACAGCTACACCAGGCCATTGAATTCTTGGGCCAAGAAACCCCAGGCTGTTTGAATCCCGGGCCAAACAAATATCATTGCTGAAGATGCCGTCAACCCAGACTGTTGAAATCCTGGGCCGTACCCACCTCATTGCCAAAGCAGACTACCAATCTGCAGGACCCACCAGGACACAGCCACAATGGCCAAGAGGAATGGACCAGATTGCCTTTGCTGCTGCAGCAGCCTCCAGAAGCATTCTTCCTCCACCAAAGGCATTAAAAGAGGTAAGATGAATTTTGATGTTAAACATAAGTAAATAAAAAGAACTTTAAAAAACTGATGTAACAGGCCTGGAGATCAGAAGCAGATGGGGTCAGGAGCCCAAGCATTTCCTACCTACTCTGCTGCCGCCATCTTGAAGAGTTAGATTTAGATGATGGTGGTGATGTCATTAAGCAAGCAGGCCAGCTGTTGACACCAACTTTCTTGGTACACCCAATAAGGTTTGAGTATAATTGAACTTCTCATTACTTTTTTTTGGGTGGGGGGGGTTCTTGTTGTGCAGTGGAGTATCCTTATTGCTGGGTCAGAAGTTCTAAGTTCAATTCCTATCTTTCCTAATGGTGTGTCACAGCATGTTCAAGCTGATTGATTAAGATAGAATTTACATCTGTGCTCGGTATCAAATGAAGCCTGGATGCAATTTGTTTCAGTCTGAGGGAACAGCTCTGAAGTGTACTGAAATTGGTGCTAGCTGCAAAGGAACAGCTAGCATAAGGGAGTTAAAGACAAAATATGCCTGACTCACCTGATGAATGCCTTCAATTAAGGGGTAGCATGGTGGCTCAGCGGTTATCACTGCTGTCTCACAGCACCAGGGACCCAGGTTTGATTCCAACCTTGGGTGACTATCTCTGTGGAGGTTGCACGTCCTCCTGGTGAATATGTTGGTTTCCTCTGAGTGCTCTAGTTTCCTCCCAGAGTCCAAAGGTGTGCAGGTTAGGTGGATTGGCCATGGGAAATTGTTGATAGTGTGCAAGCTAAGTGGATTGGCCATTGTGGATGCAGGATGAGGCGAGAGCCTGGATCCAGCTGGGATACTCTTAAGAGAGTCCATGAAGACTCAACAGGCTGAAGGGTCTCTTTCTGTGCTGTGGGGAGTCCATGATTCTAAGTAACAGAGAGACCTAATAATGATGATTATGCAATGATGTTTTAGAAACGTGGCATTTGATAAACTTTTCTAGAACAGACATTTTGAAAATAAAAACATGTGGATTAACTTGGTTTCTTAATTGGCTAAATGATAACAGTCATGTGAGACAGCAGTAATGTTGAATTGATGTATTTCTGGTCAAAGACAACATTGCCATGGAGTCCCATAGGACTTGATGTTGGATTCATTCCTTGTTATATGTAAATATGGCATGATCTTGTTCTGTGTGGTACGGCTCTGAAGAGTGGAGTTTATTTAGCTCAGAATTTGCTATTACATTTCAGTGTTCGATTTATCCCCTATCAGTTCAAACAGCACCTGTGCTCAAACAGGCAATGTAACTGGCAGGTGGTTCTATAAAGCATAGTCTAAATTGTACACATATTATCATTTGTATATTTTAAACAAAGTTTGCATATCAAAGGGTTAAATTATTAAATCTGTATGTGGCAGCTGGAAAATCTGGAAAGGGATGCATAATAAATAAAGCTTGGAAACCTCTGGATTAGGTAATGAACAAGTGAAAGAATTCTTGGAGAGACATTAATAATTTCAGATTATCTAATGCTGTTGGACCTGACACATTGGCCAAGCTTCCAGATGTGCCTCTTCTGTCTTCTAGGCATCTGTCATCACTGTGAAAACTGCCAGTGACATCATATTTAAAATGGATACAGCAGCCTTGTGGTTACAGTTCTAGCTTAGCAATTGAAAGGCAGTGAGTTCAAATCCCACCACAGTAAGCTGAGCAATGCAATTTGGTAAATCCATTGTTTTATGACCAGATAAGATAAAAGGTGGCGCATTGTTTTAAAAACTAAACCTTTATGAAAGGAATCTGTTGTGTCTACCCAGTCTTACCCACAAGTGACTTATAATTACTTACAAGATGTTCCAGGAATTAACAACTATTTGCCAAAACACTTACGTGATTGATATGGGGGGCATTGCACTGTAGGAGCTGATTGGAAAAAGACCTCAATTTTCTGTATTTAATGAAAGGGTTATTTTCTCACATGGTTTTGAGAATGTGTCGGTAATGACCTGCAGCTCAGTTTCTGAGTATGTCCGACATGATTGTTATCTACATCCTGGACCTCAATGACTGAAATCAGAGGGAGTTTGTGTTTTGGATGTTGATGTAGGTTGAACAGTTTCCAACTTGCTGGTTCAATGATCTCCATACCTTTAGGTAATTTACTGGCGGTCACGTGCAATATTGTAGTGTGGAAGATGGAGAAACAAGTTGGTGTAATCACAGAGCCTTGGTTGACCCTAGTCTTGCCTATGGTGGTATCTATCATAGTTTGCTGGTGAGAATCACTGTTTGTGTGTCATTGTGTGGTAGAGGATGGTAACACATTTATGAGGGCAGCTAAATTTCAAGAGGATATTCTGTAAACTATTGACGTCGACGGAGCCAAAGACTCTGATGAAGATGAAAACATTAATGCTGTTTGATGAAAATCAATGATGAGATCCTGGAAATTTGGAATACTTTCCATATCTTGGGTCCTCTTCTCAATGAAGGCCAGTCATAGATGACAAAATTCAACATTCCTTCAGCTGATTGAGGAGAATACTACAAGAATCAGGATCTCACACCTGAGACAAAGATCATCGTTTACTGAGCAGCAGCAATCCCCAGGCTCCTATAGGCCTCAGAGAATTGGACAACTCTCAGCAGATGCTCAAAGCACTGGAGAATTCCACCAGTGACTTTGCAAGATCCTCCAACTCGAATTACATGAAAAGTGGTTCAACAGCAACATCTCCCAAACCACTCACAGAGATATCACTGGACTGACATGTCATTTACAGTATATTGATAATACCAGATTCCAGTCACAACTGCTACAGTTGAAACTAAGTCACAGCTGGAGACTCCTCGAAGAAAACACATTAGGAATATTCACAAATCATTTGGAAAATGTCATAACATACTGTTGACTTATAGGAGACTCTGATTTGTGACTAACCAAACTGAATTTTAGACTTATTTGGGAATGTGCCAAACCCATCTAGAACTTCATCAGAGATGTGCGGATGTGAAGTCGAGAAGTCAAAAGGAGCTCATAAACCCCTCAATATCTTATCAACCCAACCCTTCCAACACCATGTGCCCCACATTTGGTGAAGTCTGCATATCATGCATTAGAGCCATCAGCTACCTCTGAATCAAATGACCTAGCATTCCAATGGACTGCCTGAGAAGAAAAAACTCGTGTGAGCAGTCTGGGAAGAAAATTGAAGACACATTCAAAAACTAATTTAAAAAAAATTCTTTCTAAATTCTTGTTTACCAGTTATAAAACTATTGGCAATAAGAAGGCAATTTGACTGATGGCAAAGGATCATCCTTTTGGTCAAAGAAGTTTTTTTAAATTTTCTGATTGATGTGAGAGGGTAGAACAATAGATATCTCAAGTGATCAGTTGTGGAATTGTGAGGACAGGACATTAGAGGCAAAAGGTGACATGGTCCCATCACCAGTCCTATAGCCATATGCAGCTGGGAATACTGTTGTGACCCTAGACCCCACCAATGTAGCCAAATGTTCACTCAGCAATGAAATGGCATAGCAAACAACTCAACTTTATCAAACTGTTACAGAGAAGCAAACTTGCCACCATGTTCTGAGGGGCATGAGAATAAATGTTCAATATTGATAGAAAGGATGTACAAAATCAAAATGATTCAGTATCTTTGATAAAAGATAATATTTCTGCCTATTTAAAGTGGTGAATCACATAACTCAGGTAGGTCCTCTATTTGATCATAGACTGTGCTGAAATAGCTGGCCTAGGACACAATGTGGTTGATTTTTAATGTTCTCAGTGTTACTGGAAATAGTGAATGAATGTAGACTTGGCAGCACTACCCATAACCTGAGACCAAAGAAAAAAATGATTGGCTAACAACCAAGAAACCAACTGCCAGCATTGGTCAGATTCAGATGAAAGCCTTTCAAATTAAAGGTTTTCAGCGAGCTTCAGTTTGATGAATAGTTCCTGAAGATTTCTTCTATAATTTAACTAGTTTGTCAGAAGTCATCACCTGTGTTCAAATACCACTGCCCAGACTCAAAGGCAAATGTTGCAAAATTTTCAGTAGTGCCAGAATCTTTGGCACTGCTGCACTCTTTGTGAAACTCTTTACTGAGAAGAATTATGCAGTTGCTTATATTCTCATTTGTCTTTCCGTTGAAGGGGATGGTATTAATGTTATAGTAGAGAAGAGGAAGTTGAGGGATTGTCCAGAGCCAATTTCCACGAAATTACAAACCTCTTGCTGCTAAAACATAAATCAACAGATGCAGACAGAGCAAAACAAAAGAACATTATTTAGTGAGGGTATTGTCCCTCTATTTAATGGATTTTTATTGGAAATTATTCTTTAAAAGACTCCAGATATAAGTGCTAATGGATAACTTACTGACGGTGAAACTCTCTTTAAAAAGAGATACTATGACTGTCTTTCAGACAAGGTATTGCTGAAGATTGACTCTGCCTGCAAAAGTCTCCTGAAAGTGTGATTCTCTTTACTTGTTCAGTTGAATTACTGTGCCATCGCTGAGAGCCCGTTTCTATACAGCTTTTGTATTTTATATCTATATTAATCTCACTCGACTCAACTGTGGTGTATAGTTCTTCAACTGCTATTGGTAAATACTGAGTATATTCCCCAGAATCGCAGAATGGTTACGGAACAGAAAAAGGCCATTCATCCCATTGTGTCTGGGCTAGCAGCCCTGCCATCTCCCTATGATTTGCTGGATTAACGGTCTTACTTTTTGTGAACATAGGGAAAGGTGTCAATCATTCCAGCCCTTGAACCTTCTTGGCCTGTGAATGAGACAACATTGCCTTCTTGATTTTAACTCATTTGTAACATCTCAAGGCTCTGAAACACATTGGACAAATGCAGTCTTTTTTCCAACTTCCTTGGGGATACAGGGCTGCAGTGAAGGAGCTGATCAGATACACCAAAGTCAGACATGACCCAGTGGAAGGTAGCTTCACGCTGATTTCATGTTGCACTTTAGTGGCATTAACACATAGCACAGTTAGTGCCACCTACTGGCACTTGACCTGAAGATTCTGGTTTAACTACTACTTTGCACATCACAATACTCGTACCTCATTTGTGTGCACATGCAAAATACTGAAGACACATGATCGAGTGAGGTAGTATATTTAGTTATATCACAATGGGATAGCCTGGTTTGGTCAGTGACCAAATGAACCCTGGCAATATAGAGAGGTGCTGAACTGAGAGAGTTTTTACCCAGAGAAAGCTCCAGTGCTGCTTGCTCATATATACAGATTTCCCCATTCTCTCAGCTGATACCTAGTTTAAGGGTGTGATGACGTTGGTAATACCATAATAATAGATGAAGGGATTGACTGCATGGCCCATCCCTCAATTTCCAGTTTCCCTTCCCCTTTGTGGTTTCTGCTCACGCGACAAACTTTAAAAATGACACATCATCACAGCAGTTTGATTGGATGGTTTCCCTCTGTGTCGAGTTAAACTCAGTAGCCAACATGACTGAATCTGTATTGACTGAAGACCATTGACACGCAAAACTGGGCAAAACTAAGGAGGTTTCAGTAAGGCTCTTACATGATATAAGTTTTGGGGGTAGAGTTGGAGGGAGCTTTTTGTTTAGATTAGATTAGATTACTTACAGTGTGGAAACAGGCCCTTCAGCCCAACAAGTCCACACCGCCCCGCCGAAGCGCAACCCACCCATACCCCTACATTTACCCCTTACCTAACACTACGGGCAATTTAGCATGGCCAATTCACCTGACCTGCACATCTTTGGACTGTGGGAGGAAACCGGAGCACCCGGAGGAAACCCACACAGACACGGGGAGAACATGCAAACTCCACACAGTCGCCTGAGGCGGGAATTGAACCCGGGTCTCTGGCGCTGCGAGGCAGCAGTGCTAACCACTGTGCCACCGTGCCGCCCACAGCTTTGGAGTACGAAGGAACAATCAGCAGAAACTCCAAACTGTTTTTAAGTAAATGCCTGGGATTCTGACAGACATTTCTCAGAAAAGAAAACTGAGGAATGCTTTGTCGGAGCTTTTTAAAATTGTAAAGAATATTTATTAGGGTAAACAATAGAGAAGATGTTTCCATTTTGGGGTGTCAAAAACTAGCTCCATAAATAGTCCCTTATAAATCTGATAATTAATTAAGGAAAACAAAATGTCACTACCCAGCAAGAGATCAGAATGCCAACTTGCTAATTCAAGAAGCTGTTGAGCCAATTCGCACTGATACAGCTGGAATACCACTCCAGTGCAACACTGAAGGAGTGCTGTACTGTCAGATGTTTAGTTTTCCAGCTGAAATGTTAAACTGAGGCCCTATCAACTATGCCAGGTGGATATAAAAGGTTTCATGGCACCATTTCTAAGAAAAGCATTAGAATCCTGGCCAACATTTAATTCCCCCTTAATTAATGTCCCTCAAATCTGATTACCTGGTCAATGTTGATTGTGGAATTTTGTACACAACTGGGCTGCCATGTTTCCTGTGTTAGAACAGTGACAACATTTCACAAGTGATTCATTAACTGTAAAACACTTTGGGATGTCTAGAATAGTGAAGGACATGATCGAAATGTAAATCTTTTCTCCCTTTTCTGAATCCATTCAAAAGGAGCTCAGCTGTATGGTGGATCCTACTCCATATAGTGCCCAGCACAATTTACTTTTTATTAATGCATAGAACTTGGGTGTCACTGGCTAGGCCAGCATTTATTGCATGTTCTTAGTTGCTCTTAAGGTAGTGAGCTACCTTCTTGAACCGTTGCAATCCATTTGGTGTCAGAATGCCACTGTGCCATTAGGAAAGGCTTTCCAACGTCTTGATTCAGTATGATATATTTTCAGATAAAAATGGTGAATGGCATGGTGGGAAATTTGCAAATGGTGGTGGTCCCATGTATTTACTGCCTTTGTCCTTTGAGATGACGCTCATCAGGGGTTCAGAAAGTGTTGTACAAGTATTTTGGTGAATTTCTGCAATGCATATTGTAGATGGTACACACTGCTACTACTGAGTGTTGGTGGAGGAGGGATTTGATATTTGTAGATGAGATGCCAATCAATAGGCTTGCTTTGTCTTGGATGATGTCAAGTTCTTTGAATGTTGTTGGAGCTGCAGTCATCCAGGCAAGTGGAGAGTAGGTGGTGAACAAGCTTTGGGGACCCAGGAAGTTAGTTACTGGTTGGAAATGTTCATTGCTTGGCACTTCATGTGAATGTTACTTACCACTTGTAAGCATAAGTGTGGATATTGTCCAAGTTAGACATGGACTGCAATTTGTGAATAGTGATGAACATCTCCACTTCTGACCTATGATCAAGGGAAGGTCAATACTGAAACAGCTGAAGATGGTTGGGCCTAGAAAACTACCTGGAGGAACTCCTGCAGAGATGTTCTAGAGCTGAGATAACTGACCTTGAACAACCACAGCCCTTTTCCTATGTATCAGGCCTGACTCAAAGCAGTGGAGAATTCTCCTTGATTCCCATTGACTCTAGTTTTGTGAAGGCTCCTTGATGCCATACTCAGTCAGTAGCAATCTTGATGGCAAAGGCAGTCATGCTCACTCACCTCTTGGGTTCAGCCAGTTTTGTCCATGTTTTTATCAAGGCTGATACGGGTTAAGGATCTGCGTGGCCATAGAAGAATTCAAACTGTGTTTCAGTGAGGAGGCTATTCATTTGCAGGTGCTGCTTGATAGCACATTTTATGATGCCCTCCATCACTTTACTGATGAATGAGAATAGTCTGGTGGGCTGGAAATTGGCTGGGATGGAAGTTTCCTGTGTTTTTGTGTACAGGGCATACCTGGGCAATTTTTCATTGTGAGATAGATACCAGTTTCGCAGCTATTATGGAACACCATGGTTGGGTGCATGGCATATTCTGGAGCACAATGTTCAATATTATTGTCTTTGCAGTATCCGGTCTCTAGCCATTTCTTCATATCATACAGAATGAATCAACTTAACTGATGTCTGGTATCTGTACTGCTGGGGACTCATCATTGAGGATGGAAATATTTGCAGAATCTCCTATTCCACTGATTTCTATAATTGTCCACCAACATTCGTGACTGAATGTGACAGGACTGTAGAACTTCGATCTGTTCCATTGGTTGAATCACTTAGCCCTGTCCATCACTTGATGCTTGCACTGTTGGTTTGCAAGTAGTCCTGCTTTGATGCTTCACCAGGTTGATACTTTGTTTTTAGGAAGGCCTAGAGCTGCTCATGGCATGCCTTTCCACATTCCTAGTCATTGAATTAGGGTTGATGCCCTGGCTTGATTATAATGGTAGAATGGGGGAGATGTCACCCCTGAGGTTGAAGATTGTGTTTGATTATGATTATGGTGTTGAAGATGACTCACAGAATCTTCTGGATGCCCAGTCTTGATTTGGTAGATGTATTTGAAGTCTACCTTAATTAACTTGATGATAGTGACACAGAACACAATGTAGGGTATCCTCAATATGAAGACAGGACTTTGCGGTTCTCCCTCCCACTGATACTGTCATGGACAAATGCATTTGATACTTATTCATTACCAGTTGGGAATCAGGAATTAACCTTCAACCTCAACAACCTGCAAAAGGTCAGAAGAGACAGTGGAAATGCTCAGAGTACACCTGGAAAATCTTCCCTCTTCAGGAACCCCTGTACCTGCTTGAGCTGAAATCAGCAAGCTGGATATTTCCCAAACAGAGATTAACTTTGGACCAGGGTACTGGGCAAGGAACTCTGTGTATCTCATCTACTGGAATTCCTGTGAAAACAGTTCACAGAATGATGTTAAGTTGTCTTGGTGTTGTTCCTGGACTGAACACAGATGGTGTCAACCACAATCTAAACGTTTAGGGGAATTGGAAAGATTTGTCAGCCCTGTCATAAATATATCAAGGGTGACAATGAGCATGCTGACACTTATCGATCATCGTGGATTCAGTATACTGACCTTGTAGTCTCTTTAAACCTATTGATTGGAATGACTGGGTCATGCTTTCCCCAATTACTCCCTGAGCTGCAGACATAGAATCATTCTTCGATTTTGATCATGTACAGTATAACAGAACTGTTACAGTCCAGAAGGAGAACTTTCAACCCATTGTGTTCACACCAGTGCTTTCAATGAACAATTGACCTTTTAATATTTTCATGTCTTCTTTCTGTAACCATGCATGTTCTACCTTTTCAAATAATCATTTAATTTCCTTTTGAACCTGTCTCTGTAACATTTCAAGGCACTGCATTGTGGACCTTAACCACTCACAGGTTTAAAACACCATTCCTTATGACATTTTTTGCTTCTTTTACTAATTATCTTAAATTTGTGCCTTTTCATTTCTGATCCTTTCATGGATGGGAATATTTTCATGCTGTTTACTCTATCCAGACCCCCATGAATTTGAATGTTACAGAACAGTCCCTGAGACTGCAGCACATTCAAAAAGCATGTTTATGGGTGAGGCTGCTTGGCTGTTCTCACTACTTCTTCATAACTTTGCTGTTACACAACATGGATGGAGCTTCTGCCCAAGTTACTGGGGATATGCAGGATATGTGATGTACCTTCCATTGAGAGATGTGCTGTGTACATCATTGGTTTTTAACTGGCTGCCTGGGTATAAAACTGGTTGAAACTTTATTGCTGGAACAGCACAGCAGGTCAGGCAGCATCCAGGGAACAGGAGATTCGACGTTTTGGGCACAGGCCCTTCCTCATTCCTGAAGAAGGGCCTGTGCCCGAAACGTCGAATCTCCTGTTCCCTGGATGCTGCCTGACCTGCTGTGCTGTTCCAGCAATAAAGTTTCAACTTTGATCTCCAGCATCTGCAGACCTCACTTTCTCCTGGGTATAAAACTGGCATTGCTGATTAATTGGAAAAAGCTCAGCCTCACGTTCTTAATGATCCACAAGAAGATAATCTACCTTAAGTGACTCAAAATCTGGAACAGGTACATAGAGTATTCTGAGAGCAAGGGGAGACAGATTTTGATCTAATTACAATCAGATTATGTGGGGAAAAGGACTGTTCTAAAGTCAGGTTCAGGTCTGAAGCTAAATTGGTTAATCTCAGTCAGGAATTGACATGTTGCCATTAGTTAGGCCATTTTTGGAATGCTGCGTCCAATCCTGCTCTCCCTGCAATTGAAAAGATGTTAAACTTGAAAGGATTCGGAAAAGATTTACAAGGATGTTGCTGTGATTCGAGGTTTTGAGTTACAGAGAGAGGCTGAATAGGCTAGGGCTATTTTCCCTGGAGCATCAGAAATTGAGGGGTGACCTTGTAGAGGTTTAAAAAATCATGAGGGGCATGGGTAAGGTGATTAGGCCAGATCTTTTCCCCAAGGTAGGGGAGTTCAAAACTAGAGGTCATAGGTTTAAGGTGAAAGAGGAAGGAATAGAGGGATAACTTTTTCACACAGAGGGTGATGCGTGTCTGGAATGAGCTGCCAGAGGATGTGGTGGAGGTTGATACAATTATAACATTTAAAAGGCATCTGGATGGGTACATGAATAGGAAGGATTTAGAGGGATTTGGGCCAAGTGCTGACACATGGGATATCTGGATGGCATGGATGAGTTGGACTGAAAGGTCTGTTTCTGTACTGAATGACTCTTTGACTCTAACTGCTCTCCCGGGTTAGAAAATGCTGAGGGTCATATTCCTGGTTACTACTACCATTACTCTGCTGGAAACTGGCTGTGTGAAGTTTCAATTAGGACCACAGTGTGACGCATCAGTGAAACGTTCACATCACGGTCAACATGCATCACATAAAGCTCTACGCGTGCAGAATTGATAGCCTACTGAGGAGGCTTCCATTGGCTATAGAGTTGCATGCCAAGACAGAAGAATTTGGGAGAGAGGGGAAAGGTGGAAAAAGAAAGGAAGAATACTTCAGTATTCAGAGGGTTAACATAAATATTCCCAGCTGCTCAGCTTGATTGAGGTGACTGCACCAACTGAGCTTCACATTCGACAGCCTCACACAACAGAACAGCAGGGACACAGACTGCTGCACCGTGAATACTTCACTGAGAAACCTTTTACTGCATCATTTATCTGTGGGCTGAGACTTTAACCCTTAAACTGCAACATAAACATTGACACTATGCGAGCGTAAAACAAGCAAGCCTACAGTAACTATTGAAGCATTTTAACTCATTCATTAACTCTTTGCAAGCAGGTTTGAGGCCAAACAAACGAAAAAGACTATGCAACCAATTGTGTTCTGTGGGCTTTCTAAAAGAGTCCTACTCATTAGCCCTACTCCACTGTTCATTCTTGTATATTTCTGCTTTTCAAATATTTGTTCAAGTTTCTCTTGAAAGTTGCTGTTGAATCTGTTTTGAGTACAATTTCTGGCGGTGCATTCCAGATCATATGTCATCGTACCAGTCCTTTTGTTGATTATCTGAAAGCTGCAGTCTTTATTTATGTGATTGTTACTCTTTTTCACTGTTAAAGCTGCTTTTGCGGCAACAGTGTCGACCTGGCAGGTTCCTATGGCTTAATCTGCCAACATAGGTCTGCCTACTGCTGCTTTTGTCCTGATTCGGGAAGTTAAATGCTTTCTGTAACAAAGGAAGGTTGGGTTTGCAGTAAGGGAAAACACAGGTGGGTGTGAAAGAGAGGGAAGAAGTGGAATTGAAATCAATGGCATGTCTGGCAGTAGCTTCCAGTGGCTGATAGAGAGCAAATACCTGGGTAATAATCATAAGTAAAGACCACAACCTAGTTAGTTAGGCAATGGAAAGAGTGAGTAGCAAACAGGAGAGATAAAATTACAAATGGTACAGTGAGGCAAGTGGTGGAGGATGGTGGGATGGGAAGGGGGTGTGAGGAGTATACAATATGCTCCTTAATAAATTAGTCAATCTTAATGCAGCATCTGTGCTGTCCTTCAAGTAAAGGTGAGCCTTTGATGTTCTAACAGATTGTGTCCCACCTGAAGTGGATTCTTATTCAGGGTGCCAAGCTATGTTGAGAAATGTTACACCTACTTGAAACAATGTGTGCAGCCTGCGAAAACAACCACCGAGGAAACTTTAGATTTAACAGATGTGATTCGGAAGGAAGAAATGTTCTTGACTCACCCAGGTTGACGAAGCTCATGACCATATCGGCATCACTGAGGAAGGTGCTGTCGTGTAACCTGGCCAGCGGAGGTCCCTGGGTGGTGAAGACCGCCCTATACGGATATGAGTATCCTCCTGCCTCCTCCATCAACATGGCATTGTAGAGGTCCAGCATGAACATGGGGGCTGAGTTGTGCTTGCCATGCAGGTGGGGCCTGGGGCGGTGAGGCAAACCCAGGATCGAGAGGATTTCCCTCTGCATTTCCCGCTTTTCCTGGCTCTTTAGGCGACCGTGGATGAAACTGGAATGGATCCCGTTGTCAGTGGTGAGACTTCCAAAAACCGACTGCAGCAAGAAACAGTTCCAGAGAAGTCCTGTGACAAGTTTTCTAATTAACAGCAGGAAGCTCATTCTTATTCTCAGGTTTGACTGTTGTCTGATTCATCTACACAAACATGGTCACTTTCCCTCGTGTGTGTGTCTCTCTTTCTCTTTCTCTCTCTCTCTTTCTCTCGTCTCTTTCTTACTTTCCCCTTCCCCTCTTTACTGCTCAATCAAAGCAGTCTAAGTACTGTGCAAAGCTATCTGAACGAAGGTATAGTTCAGAACCCATGTTGTCTGAACTGACCCCCACAGTTTAGCGAGAGAGCTGGAGGGTTTCTTCACCTACAGGAGCTGCGATCCCTTTGCATGTAAATCTGTGCAGTTGTCTGGTTCAGACGGGGCCAGCAGGAGGCTGCTTGTGTGGGAGGAGCACCCTCTAGTTTAAACTCAAAAGTAACAACAGCAAATTATCTGAATGTCTTAAGGGCGTCTGTAATTAAGTGAAAGGGATGGGCTTTTGAATTTAACTGATTGCCGATAGATGAGGGGGCGAGGCTGACTTAGGGCAGGATTGCTCCTTGCCTTTTTTTTGAATGGAATTGTTTTGAACTCCCAGGGATTTTCACCCCACTTGTCCTCTTGCTTTATCAATGTGCCTTTCTGCAGACCTGTTAAAGTGAGAGTGCAGCAGGGAACATAGAGAGAGAGAGAGAGAGAGGGGCAGAGAGACAGAGACAGAGAGAGCAAGAGAGATTACATGTACTCAGAAACATCCTAACCTGCTTCACATAAGGTCTTTGAAGTGCTGTCACTGTTGTTTCCACAAGCCAGTACGTCAGACATTTTATGCATGGTACAATCACACCAACAGCAATTAGACCAATGACTTATGAATCTGTTTGAAGAGAGAGAAGTCTTCACGTGATCACAGTTTTCACCATCGATCAAAACCAATTCACTTGCCTTTGTTAAACTGTGATGGGGACGCATCTTTAAGTATTTTACTTTTATTAACCTCTGATGTTATTAACCCCATGCGAAGGCATGTTTCCCTCCAAGACCTTGCTCAAGAAGCCGCTTATAATGCATAAACTCTGACAGTGAGTTTGTGTCAGGCTATTGGACCCTGGGGACAATACATCCAGTCCTGCTTCAGCCCACATATCAATTGTGTCATCTCTGGGAAGCAGCCAGAAGCCAAAAGCCCAACTGAACTATCTGTTCTATCATCATGGGGTACTGAGACTAATTGCAACATTTTCAATCATTGTGAGTTTGGTCAGGTTGGCACAAGCTAGGGAACAATGTCAAAACTTCCCCAATCAGGATGGGCTGAGCCATGGTGGTGAGGTGGGGAGATCAAGGTTGAGTGATGATCACATCATCAGCTGCACTGTCTGATCCCACCCTGTGAAGAAGCTGAGTGAATACAGAACAGCTGTGGTATGATGTGCCTTGTACAAGTTAGTGATCTTCTATATTTATAGAGGACAATTTTATTGAGATAGCAAAAGTGACCACGTAGCTTCAGTCATTGAAAAATGACTTAATAAAAGGAATCACCTGACACAGAGCTGGGTACATTAATCCTCTTGCTTCTGATCCAACCCCAGTCTGCACTCAGTATATTGCTTGTTCTACAGGAAAATAAATAGTTTAGTGTTAAGATTGGATTTTGTGCATGGTTTGGGTTCAAGGTTGAAGTTATGGGTCAAGGGTTAGGACTGGGAACATTGATAGACTCCTGGATAGATGGGCTTTAGGTCAGGGTCCAGGACAGGATCAGGGTCACAGTCAGGAATGGGATTGGAGTTTGGTGTCAGGCCTAACATTAGTGTTCGAATTGAGGATAGGGTTAAGTCGCAAGTTAAGTATCAGACCCCAGAGGTGCAGTTGTAGATGACAGTCAAAGCTAATCATGGTTAGGAATATGGGTCACATCTGGAATCATTAAGGTTAAGGTTGTATCTAGTGCCTCAGGTTGTCTCTAGTTAGCAACTGTATATCTACAGGTGAAAAAATAGTTGAAAATTGGTCACAACTGGGATAGCAGTTCATAATGACATAATTGTAATAATTAATAATAGTCTCATCACACTAAGTGCAACAGTTACAAAGAATAAAACTAACAGCCAGCAATAAGGGTTAATATTTACTGAATACCAGCTGAAATAGCAGCAGCTAATAATCCTCTATTAGTAGCAGAAAAAATCATATAACCTCAACATGGGTCAATAATAACCACATTGTAGCTGGAAGAGGAGTTAATAATATGTTAACTGCAACAGAGGTTAATAATAATAATGAGAGCTGAGGTGGCTAGTGTGGGTCGATTGTGCTGCCCTGTGATTTAGAGAAAACAGGGAAGCAGCAAAGATCATATTAATCTTGGTGACAAGGAATCGATGGTATCTTTGCAGATCATTTATGATGGTGCAGCATGTGGAAGCGCGACTCATGGCTGCTGTGACAGAGGTGAATTTCAGTTATCAGCAATGTCAGTGTTCAGCACAGACTCATGGAGGCAGCAGCAAAGATGAGTTTGTGCACAAGCAGCAGCTGCGTCGGTGATGTGGGCCCAAAGTAGACATATGGTGGCAGTGGAGTTGAGTTTGGGCTGATGCTGTACCCAGTGGCATTGGTGGTGTCTGTATTGGTGAGGTCCAGTGAGGACTCATAGTGGCGAGGACATTGGTGGAGGCAAGATGGTGCCAAAGAGTGACGATTTCATTCTAGCAGCTGAGTAATGAAGGGGACTCATGCCTGGCCACTAGGCCCATGATGGAAGACTTAACAAGAAGAATGTAAAGTTGAACACTTTTTCTTAATTTCTTTATTCTTCTGCAACATAGAGTGGCGACACTATAACACTCTTCACTGTATTTTATAACAAATACATGTGACAATAAATAAATCAAATCAAATCAGCTCTGAGGGTCATAGATTATCTGCAAGTCAGATATGACATTGAACTTGCTAAAGGTCTGGTTTAGCCTCAGAGAACAGCCATGGAGAGAGATGGAGTCAGTAGGTAAGGACCAGAATTTGAGACTGGGATCAAAAACATTGCCTCTTTGATATTTAGTTGAAAGAACTTCCTGCATGTCTAGTACTGGATGTCAGAGAAGCAGTCTATTGATCAGGAGTCAGTGTAGTTAACAACGGTGAGATTGAGCTTTAGCTCATAATTGTACATCTGGAAGTGAAATTTGCCACTATCTTAGCTTAACGCACGCTGAAATATTTCAGATGATGTTGCCATGGACGGAGTTTAGATGAGGAAAAAAAGAAGGCTAAGGATACCAGAGGGGAGAGTTGAGGGAGCACTGTAAGATAGATAAGATTGAAGTCAGCCAAAGTGCAGTACCAAATGGTCACAGTAAACTAATGTGCCTAAGAGGTGGCACAGCATATGTATAATACATGAAACACAAAGATAGATACAGGAAATTCTGGTGTAATGTGCATTTTGGCAACAGGAACTGTCTATAATGTGATTGGTGAATTGTGGATGATGTTTGGATAATACAAACTTTCTGCTGAACGGCTATAGCAATTTTCTATAGCGATCGTCTGCAGTATGATTTTCTAGAGGGTGACGTTGCAGAGGAATGCAACTGTCGCATTATACCAAAATGCTCTGTTCCTGAGAGGATTCAAACATGGTGTTCCAAGAAAACTGGGAACAGATTTGGCAGCTGATTTTGAGCTTTGGAGAGGAAGATGGCTGAATGTAAGAGCAGTTCATAAGGATAGAGGTGTCAAGTAGTGGTTTTGAAAAGAGATGTGATAACGGTTGATTTGATAAAAGGTGGACAGAAGAGAGAATCACGAGTAATGGTTTTGAAGTGTTAACTCTGCTTCTTTCTCCACAGATGCTGAGTTTCTCCAGCATTCTCTTGTTTGCTTCCTTTTTGCCTTTGAGTGGGGGAAGCTTGGGAATGATTGTTGGAGGTGGAGTGGGTGGGGGGGGGGGGGGGGGGGGGGAGGGAGCGGAGATGCAGGGGGAGTGAGAGAGGGAGAAGTTGCTGGAGAAAAAAGTAAACTTTTTATTCTGTTATGTTGGCCAATTCATTTTACATCTTGCAGCTCCATCTTTAGACATTCTGTTGTTTCCCATTACTTGAGAGTGGCATCAACTTTGATTTTACTCTGCATCACAGTAAAGGTAGCCTTCATAGGCTATTCAGCCTTAAGTTACATAAATGTTTAGAGTATTAAAAAACTGCCAGACCTTTGGACTCCACCAATTTTGCCCTCAGTTGCTGAGTTCCTAAGTGTTTCAATGCCTATATCTCACTGCCTCACTACCTCTTTATAAATTCCTTTAATAAGTATGTTAGAACCTACTCCTTTAGTTATACTTTTCATGATCTGACCTAATGTTTCCTTATGTGGTTCCGTGCCTGAATTATATTCCAAAATCTCTCATAAAGTATCTTGGGATGTTTGATTACATTGAAAGTGTTATATAAATGCAAGGCACTGTTGATAGTGCAAAGAAGCCAAGGATTAGGTGTGTTTTTTTTAAATAATCTCTGCAAATCATCCTGTCGTGTTTAAATAGTTGAGTACATTCACCCCCCTCCATTGTCCCTGCTCACTCTACTGCTGCACTAATTTTAAAATTGTGTTCCCTCTCCACACTTTTCCCAGCAAAATGAGTCAGTTCATGTTTCACTATGTTAAATTGTGGCTGCCCACTTTATTGTCTTCCTCTGTCTTCATGAAGAATGTGCTCCTTAAAACTATGTTTCTGAATTTTGCATTAAATGCAAACTTATGAATGTAGGCCTTGAAGTCTAGGTAATTTATGTAACTATAACAAAAAGAGTAGTGCTTCTAATACTGATCTTTAAGGAACACACTAGATACCCTCCATCCAATTGTGAAAAATAATAGTGGTGAACGATTGATGAGGGTGTAAGCATCTGACAGGGTTAATAAGATGTCATATTGATGGGTGGCATAAAGCTTAGGATCTCCAAATTGTGAGACCTTACATCTGATTCTCCTCTGTAACAATGTCTGCCATACCAATATAAACACGTAAATAGTTCCTATTGTTTAATAAACTACACCTTGTTCAAGATAAAAGCCTATTTGAATCTTCTAGTTATACTAGGAAGTAATTTTCTTTGACCACATTAGACTAAACAACCCCTGATGTAAATGCCTGCACCTGAAGAGGATGGGAACAACAAGCCTCCCACAGCCTTGGTTTTACCACACATACAAACACCATCCTCTGGTCCTCAGTCAATTCTGCATCAGCGCTGCTCCTGACTTTTTAATCTTATAGGTTTCAATTTTGCTAACAAGTTTATTATATGTTTTTTTGTCAATCAGCTTTAGAAAGTTCTTGGACACAATATCAACCATGTTATCCACACTCACCCTCCACATTTTTCTAAATGCCAATTAACTTTGCCCTGGATTATTGTGTCTAAGAGCTCCCCTACAAAGGATATTAAGTTAATTTGGCCTGCAGTTGCCTGGTTTATCCTGCTCCTCTTTTTTGTCAAGGTCTGTAACATTTGCAAACGTGCACTCTTCTGACACACTCTATCTTCATGGACAATTTGTAAATCATGGGAACAATTTCCTCCTCTTGTTTCATTCAATAACCTGGAATGTATTTCATCCAAGCTGGGTGATTTTTCTACATTCTAGGTAACTCAGGCTAACCCTTGAAACTGTGTATTTTGTGTGTGCATAATGGAATGGAGTTAATTTGTGCCCTTTCATTTGCATTGTGAACAATATTGATAAATTCATTTTGCCTTTTGCTTTCATTATTCCATAATACAATAGAAAAGGTACAGCAAAGAAAGAGACCATTCAGCTCATTGAATATATATCAGCTGAATAAAATAACTGTCCATTCTAATCCGACTTTCCAGCACCTTGTCTGTGGCCTAGCAGGTTACAATGCTTCAGATATAAATAAATATGTACAGCCTTAAATATGTACACACCTGGCAATTGACCTCTCTGCTAGTGGAAACAAGTCCTTCTGTTAACCTTATCCAAGCTCTTTATTATGTTATATACCTTGATTAAGTTGTTCCTCAGTCTCTTCTGTTCTAAGAACAACCCTTGCCTATCCAATTTAGCTGCAATTTTCAAGCCTTGGCAGCAATCTTTTAAATGTCCTCTATATTCTTTCTTAGAACAATTATATTTTTCCTGTGAGCGTGAAGGGGAGCGTGAAGTGGCGCCAATGCAGGCATCAATGTAGCGGAGGAAGAGGTAGGGAGTGGTGCCAGTGTAACTACAGAAGATGGACTGTTCTATGTAGCCAACAAAGAGACAGGCATAGCTGGGGCCCATACATGTGCCCATGGCTACCCCTTTGGTCTGGAGGAAGTGGGAGAATTTGAAGGAGAAATTGTTAAGGGTGAGGACCAGTTCAGACAAACGAATGAGAGTGTCGGTGGAAGGGTACTGTTGGGGACGTCGGGAGAGGAAGAAACGGAGGGCTTGGAGGCCCTGGTCATGGTGGATGGAGATGTAGAGGGATTGGATGTCCATGGTGAAGATGAGACGTTGAGGGCTGGGAAAACTGAAGTCTTGGAGGAGGTGGAGGGAGTGGGTGGTGTCTCGAATGTATGTGGGGAGTTCCAGGACTAGGGGGGAATAGGCCAGTGTCAAGGTAGGTGGAGATGGGTTCGGTGGGGCAGGACCATGTTGAGACAATGGGTCGGCCAGGGTGGTCAGGCTTGTGGATCTTGGGAAGGAGGTAGAATCGGGCAGTGTGGGATTCCCGGACTATGAGGTTGGAAGCTGTGGGTGGGAGATCTCCTGAGGTGATGAGGTTCTGTATGGCCTGGCCTGGGTGATGACAGTTTGGTGATGGGGGTGATGGGGGGGGTGTGGGGTTATGGTTGAGGGGGCGGTAGGAGAAGGTATCTTCGAGTTGGCGTCTGGCTTCAGTAGTGTAGAGGTCAGTGCGCCAAACTACCATTGCACCCCCTTTATCTGCTGGTTTGATGGTGAAGTTGGGACTGGAGGGCTGCACGTTGTGAGGGTAAGAGATTGGAGTTGGGGGAGTAGATAGGTTGAGGCGGTTAATGTCTCGTCAGCAGTTGGAAATGAAGAGATCGAGGGCAGGTAATAGGCCAGCACGGGATGTCCAGGTGGATCGAATGTGTTGGAGACAGGCAGAGGGGTCCTCGGAAGGTGGGCGGGAGTCCTGATTGTAAAAGTAAGCATGGAGGTGGTGGTGGCGGAAGAAGTGTTCAATGTCACGGTGTGTATTAAATGTATTGATGCGTGGACGGAGGGGGATAAAGGTGAGGCCTTTGCTGAGGACTGATCATTCGTCCTCAGTGAGGGGAAGGTCTGGGGGAATGGTGAAAACTCGGCAGGGCTAGGAGCTAGGAGCTAGGACCTGGTGTAGGTGTGGAGCTGGGAGTGGGGGCAGAGCCTCTAACTGGAGTGGGCGTGGTGTTAGGGGGAATGGGGGTGGAGTCATGAGCAGGAGTGGTATTCCCCTCAGGGTTCTGGGGGGCGGGGATGGGGACAGTGGGATCTGTGGGGGGCATCAGCAGAATGTAGGTGAGTGGCGTTAGTGGAGGCGGAAGTGGTGGCAGTGGGGGGTAGGTCACTGAGCATGTGACATCAGCGATGATGTGAGGGGCGGCAGTGATATCACGTGTGGTGCATGAGGAATTGTGAGGGGTGGAAGTGGCTGTGGAAGCGGCCACTTTGAGGGCGGAATGACATCATCCATCATCTTGGGGATGGTAGCTGCAGCAGCCGCATGGCTAGATTAGATTACATTACAGTGTGGAAACAGGCCCTTCGGCCCAACAAGTCCACAACGACCCGTCGAAGCGTAACCCACCCATACCCCTACATTTACCCCTTACCTAACACTACGGGCAATTTAGCATGGCCAATTCACCTGACCTGCACATCTTTGGACTGTGGGAGGAAACCGGAGCACCCGGAGGAAACCCACGCAGACACGGGGAGAACGTGCAAACTCCACACAGTTAGTCGCCTGAGGTGGGAATTGAACCCGGGTCTCTGGTGCTGTGAGGCAGCAGTGCTAACCACTGTGCCACCGATGCCCTCACAAGAACGGGGTACAATGTCAACTCATTGACCGCCAGTTCCGACATGCCACAGCAAGGAACTGTAATGACCTCCTCAGGAGACAGACACGGGCTGCAATTGACAGGGTACCCTTCGTTGTTCAGTACTTCCCAGGGGCTGAAAAATTACGCCATGTTCTTCGTGACCTGCAACACATTATCAATGAAGATGAGCACCTCAACAAGACCTTCCCCACACCTCCACTACTTGCCTTTAAACAACCGCCAAACCTCAAACAGATCATTGTTCGTAGCAAACTGCCCGGCTCTCAGGACAACTCCATACAACCCTGTCACGGTGGACGCTGCAAAACATGTCAGATTGTGGACATAGATACCACTATTACGTGTGGGAACACCTCCCACCGTGTACATGGCAGGTACTCCTGTGACTCAGCCAACATTGTCTATCTTAACGTTGCAGGCAGGGATGCCCAGAGGCATGGTACATTGGGAAAACTGAGCAAAGACTATGACAATGGATGAATGGGCACCGCACAACAATCAACAGACAGGAGGGTTCCCTCCCAGTTGGGGAACACTTCAGTGGTCCAGGACATTCAGCCTCTGACCTTCGGGTGACCATCCTCCAAGGTGGACTTCGGGACAGGCAGCAGAGGAATGTGGCTGAGCAGAGGCTGATAGCTAAGTTCGTTACCCATAGGGAGGGTCTCAACCGGGACCTTGGGTTCATGTCACATTACAGGTGATCACCATTGCACTACACACACACACACAGATATTCCTACACACACACACACACACACTCTCACATGCACACGGACACAGATACACACAGACGCGCACACAGACACCCACACACACCCTTATAGACACACAGACTCCCACACATGCACCCCCTCACAGACTTAAGACACTCTGCACTCACTACACACACACACTTTCTCCCACTCACAACCCCCACCCCAGACAGACACACACACAGACAGACAAAGACCCACCTGCACACATATATATTGTGTGTGGTGAATTTTTTTGGTACTTTCAGAGTTGCATTGCACTTTACTCAAAAACCACATAGATTCATGTCGAACTCTGAGCTCAAAAACTGCATGAATTTATGTAAAATTCTATTATTTCACTTTTTAGATTGGAATCAATCTAAACATCAGGTCATAGACAGAGAACACAGGGGGCTAACACCTTCAACATATTGTCTAGCTATCACCATTGTTAACAGCTAACCCGAGAATGCACCTTTAAAAAAAAGGGTTTTGTGATTTACACATGAAAGAAGTGAAACTATCACTGTATTCTAACAGATGAAAGGCTTAACAGACAATCAATTCTTCAATGTATAATTTCAGTTACATCACACTGCAAATTTTTGCTATAAATTCTGTGTTACGATTGAGCCCTCCACAATCACCTGATGAAGGAGCGTCGCTCCGAAAGCCAGTGTACTTCCAATTATACCTGTTGGACTTTAACCTGGTGTTGTGTGATTTTTAACTTTGTACAGTTTTTGATGTTTGAGATGGTGTTGAAATACTTATGAATCCTCCTGAGGATATAGTACAGAAGGGGTCCTTTGCAGTTCTGAGAGAGTGTGGCCCTCAGCTGAGGCAGGGCTGACTGTAAGAGGTTAGGTGCCGGTGCATGAAGCGAAGGATCTTGAAGGAGAACCGTTGCTGGTGTTTTTGAATCTGTAGTCTGTACTGTTTGTCCTGTTCAATTCCGAACTCTGCAGGTTTAAAGGTAGTCTGGAGCTCGTGTGGGATGAGTTGGTTACGGAGGCAGGCACTAAGAAAGCAAATATGGCTGTGGTAGCGAATCTGTTTCAGGACATGTTTGAAGAGCTTCAGGGCAGAGGAGATGACTTGGGGTTTGCAGTGAGAGAGAGACTCACTGAGATTCTTGTAGAGAGAGGAGGAAAACTTCTTCAAAGTAGGCATTCCTGCAAGAGGATTCGCAATAGGGTTAAATCAACTAGGTAAAACCAAAGACTGCAGTTACTGGAAACCAGAGTCTAGATTAGAGTGGTGCTGGAAAAGTAGAGCAGGTCAGGCAGCATCCAAGGAGCAGGAAAATCTATTTTTCGGGCAAAAGCCCTTCATCAGGAATAGAGGGACCTGTGGACCTGCACACCAAGATCACTCACTTTCTCCAATCCTCCCATCCCTTCATATTTAATGTGTAATCCTGTATTTTGTTTCCCCCATCAAATGCAAGTCACCAGACTGAATTCCAAATGCCCTATGACTTTCCCTCCATTAGGTCAGAATTGGGGCAGTTTCCTGGTAATTGCACAATGTTTAGGGCCATTTATGACTTCTCAGACACTGAAGCAGTCAATGTCCAAGACCTGGACAACATTTATCAGCTTATAAGTAATAATGTAATACAAGCTTCAAGCAATGATTATCTGCATCAAGAAAGAAAACTGTTTCTCTGTCCACATATGCTGCCAGACTTACTGAGTTTCTCCATCATTGTCTGTGTTTGTTTGAGAAAATAACCATTTACCCTTGATATTCAATGGCGTTACCATCACTTATCACTTATCAACTCTCTTATCAACAGCCTGGGGATTACCATGGACCAGCTAGTTAAACGTTATGGCGACAAGAGCGGGCCAGAGTCTAGGAACCCTACAGTGAGTATCTCACCTTCTGACTGTCCAAGATCTGTTCACTATCTAAAAGGAACAAATCAGGAGTGTGGTAGAATATTCTCTACTTGCTTGGTTGAGTGCTGCTCCAACAAAACTCAAGAAGTTTGACATCATCCAAGACAAAGCTGCCCCCGCTTCATTGGCATCCCATTCACCACTTTCATCATCACTCCCTCGACCATCTGTGCACAATGGCATCAGTGAGTACGATCTACAATATGCACTGTAAAATCTCACCAAAGCTGTGTAGAGGGTTGGCAAGGTAAGTTTTTTTTAATCACTTTTGGCAACTTAGAGCAGAGGGGATGGAAGCTCGGGCAGTTGTATGCTCCTCTTGCAGGATGTGGGAGGTAAGGATCCCGTGTGGGCGGCACGGTGGCACAGTGGTTAGCACTGCTGCCTCACAGCGCCAGAGACCCGGGTTCAATTCCCACCTCATGCGACTGACTGTGTGGAGTTTGCACGTTCTCCCCGTGTCTGCGTGGATTTCCTCCGCGTGCTCCGGTTTCCTCCCACAGTCCAAAGAAGTGCAGGTCAGGTGAATTGGCCATGCTAAATTGCCCGTAGTGTTAGGTAAGGGGTAAATGTAGGGGTATGGGTGGGTTGCGCTTCGGCGGGTCGGTGTGGACTTATTGGGCCGAAGGGCCTGTTTCCACACTGTAATGTAATCTAAAAACAAGTGTCCCTGATGACCTCAAGAAATGTACCCAATTCCAGTTCCTCACAGACCATTAAGGAACTGGAGCTGGAGCTGGATGAACTTTGGATCATTCGGGAGATGGAGGGGGTGATCAAGAGGAGTTATAGGGAGGTAATCACACCAAAGTTACTCCCGTCAAGAGAGGGAAAGGGAATAGACATTTACTGCAGAGATCCCCTTGGGTGGTCCCCTCAATAATAAACATACTGTTGTTTGTGTGTGGGTGGGGTGGGGGGGGGGGAGGTGAGGTGAGGGAAGAGGGGAGGGGTTGTCAGCTACTAGGGGATTGCCACAGTGGTCAGGTCTCAATGCACTCAGCCTGGCTCTATGGCTCAGAGGGAAAGGGGGGAGAATAGGAGAGCGATTGGAGAGTCAATGATACAGGAACAGACAGGAGGTTCTGTTGTCGCGAACAAGACCTACAGATGGTATGTTGCCTCCCAGCTGCCAGTGTCGGGGACGTCTCATATCAAGTCTACAGGATTCTTAAGAGGGAGGGAGAGCAGCCAAAAGTTGTGGTACACATCGGTACCAATGACATACCTAGGAAAAGGGATGAGGACCTGAAATGTGAATACAGGGAGTTAAAATGGAAGCTAAAAGACAAGATGAGCAGAGTAGTAATCTCACGATTGCTACTGGTGCCATGTGCTAGTGAGGCTAGGAGCAGAGAGCGAGTGCAGCTGAACACATGACAGCAAAGGTGGTGAAGGAGGGAGGGTTTGAGATATGTGGATCATTAGGATACCTTCTGGGGAAGATGGGACCTGTACAAGGAAGACAAGTTGAACCTGAACTGGAGGGGTACCAATATCCTGGGTGGGAGGTTTGCTCGAGCTCTTCCGGAGAGTTTAAACTAATGTGAAGCTATAGATCAGCGGGTGTGGTAGGTGGTGAACAAGCAGATATAGCATGCAGAGAGTGTGTGAGGAAGGGTAGACAGTTGATAGGGCAAAGTTGCAGTCAGAGTGATGGGTTGAAGTTGCTTATTTTAATGCAAGATGTGTCAGGAATAAGGATGATGAACTTAAAGCATACATCAGTACTTGGAGCTTTGATGTTGTGGCCATTACTTGGAGACTTGGATATCACGGCGACAGGAATGGTTGTTGGATGTTCCGGGGTTTAGATGTTTCAAAAGGACTAAGGAGGGAGGTAAAAGAGGTGGGGAGTGGCATTGTTAATCAGGGATAGTATCATAGCTGCAGAAAGTGTGGTCGTTGAGGAGGGTTTGTCATTATGGGTTGAAGTCAGAAACAGGAAAGGAGCAATCACTTTTTTGGGAGTTTTCTATAGATTCCCCCAGATTGGAGGAGCAGATTGGGAGGTAGGTTTTGGAAGGGTGCTAAAGTAACAGGGTTGTTGTCATGGGTGACTTCAACTTCCCTAGTATTGATTGGAATCTCCTTAGCGCAAATAGTTTGGCTGGAGCTGATTTTTGTCAGGTGTGTTTAGGAAGGATTCTTGACTCAATATGTAAATAGGCCGACTAGAAGGGAGGCCATATTGGATTTGGTACTTGACAACAAACCCAGGTCAGGTATCAGATCTCTTGGTGGGAGAGCATTTTGATGATAGTGACCACAGCTTTACTACAGTCATGGAGAGGGATAGGAGCAGACGATATGGGAAAGTATTTGGTAGGGGGAGGGGAAATTACAATATCATTAGGCAGGAACTGTGGAGCATAAATTGGGAGCAGCTATTCTCAGGGAAATGCATGACAGAAATGTGGAGATTGTTTAGGGAGCACTTGCTGCAAGTGCTGGATAGGTTTGTCCCACTGAGGCAAGGAAGGGATGGTAGGTTGAAGGAACCTTAGATGACAAGAGATGTGGAACATCTAGTCAAGAGGAAGAAGGAAGCTTACTTAAGGTTGAAGATGCAAGGATCAGACAGAGCTCTAGAGGGTTACAAGGTAGCCAGGAAGGACGCGAAGAATGGACTTAGGAGAGCTAGAAGGTGGCATAAAAAGCCTTGGTCGATAGGATTAAGGAAAACCTCAAGGCGTTCGACACTTACGTGAGGAACAACAGGATGGCCAGCGTGAGGGTAGGGCAGATCAGGGATAATGGAGGGAACTTGTGCCTGGAGTTGGAGAGGTAGGGGAGTTCCTTATTGAATACTTTGCTTCAGTATTCACTAGCAAGAGGGACCTTGTTGTTTGTGAGGACAGCATGAAACAGTCTGATATGCTCAAACAGGTTGATTTTAAGAAGCAGGATGTGCTAGAAATTTTGAAAAACACGAGGATAGATAAGTCTCCTTGGCCATATGGGATATACCCAAGGTCACTACGGGAAGCGAGGGAAATGATTGCTGCACCTTTGCATTTTCACTGCCCACTGGAGTAGGACCAGATGATTGGAGGGTGGCAAATGTTATTCCCTTGTCCAAGAAAGGGAACAGGGATAACCCTGAGAATTACAGACCAATGAATCTTACGTCGGTGGTGGGCAAATTATTGGAGAGGATTCTGAGAGACAGGATTTATGATTACTTGGAAAAACATAGCTTGATTAGAGATAGTCAGCACGGTTTTGTGAGGGGCAGGTCATGTCTCACAAGCTTTATTGAATTCTTTGAGGATGTGACAAAACACATTGATGAAGGTAAAATAATTTTAAGGTGATTGGAGGAAGGTTTAAAGGAGATGTCAGAGGTAGGTTCTTTACGCAGAGAGTGGTGGGTGCGTGGAATGCACTGCCAGCAGTGGGAGGAGATTCAGATACATTAGGGATGTTTAAGCGACTCTTGGGTAGGCACATGGATGAGAGTAAATTGAAAGGTATGTGGGTTAGTTTGATCTTAGAGTAGGGTAAAACATCAGCACAACATTGAGGGCTGATGGGCCTGTACTCTTCTAAGTTCTGTATTCAAGGCTTTTTCAACAGCACTTCCCAAACGGATGACCTCTATGAACAAGAGACACAAGGATGGAAGATACATGGGAAAGCTGTAAGAAATAACTTTTTATCCTTTGACAGATTACTCTAATGTTTAAATTTGAGAAATAAGAAGACTGATTTACAGCTCAAGTTAAATACTAATGTCTTTACAAGGTTTGGTCGGAATGCTAACGAATATAGTAGAAACATTTGCAATAGTACCTAAAGCACAGCAGGTGTATCTGCACCACTTCAAGAGGACAGCTCACCAACACTTTCTCAAGGTTAAAAAAGATGGAATTTTAACAGATGCTCACATCCATGAAAAGGCAGGTAACTGATATTGCTCTGCTATTGCCCTTTATTTCAGCTGGCAACAGGAGAACATAATTCCGATATTATATTTTAACTGTTAAATGTCATTTTCACTTTTCTCCATCAATCAAAATTTTGGAATAAAGAATTGATTATTTCAAGGCTCTTTACTGATGATTGATGTGAGTGGACTTCATCACCTCCTGATTAAGGCCAGATGGAGAGGGTGTTCTTAAAGAACATTAATCATCACTTCTGTATATGTGGCAATCTGCCTGGATGTGTGGAGTTTTAACCTGTGAATATATTCCTTGTACCTGCTCAGCTAAAAAAAAACTCAGCTGTCTTTTGCTGAATGTCACCTCTTTCCCTTATGTCTGATATATGGAAAAGATACAAGTCAAAGACCTTCGGGAACACACAACAGTAGCTATGAGGCCAAGTAGGATATCATCTACGGGTGTGACGGCCTCCTGGTCTTTTATTCCCAAGAATCAGGTAATATTCTGGAGAAATTGTGGCAGATGGTGGAATTTGAATTCAATAAAAATCTGGAATTAAGAATTTCTTGATGACCACAAATTGTTGTTGATTTTTGGAACTCATTTAATTCATTAATGTTCTTTCAGGAACAAAACTGCCATCCTTACCTGATCTGACCTACATGTAACTCTAGACCCATAGCCATGTGATTGACTCTTAACTGCCCTCTGGGCAATTAGGGTTGGGCAATAAATGCTGGTCTAGTCAGTAACACCCTAATCCCATTAATGAATAAAGTGGGATGTTATGTTGGAATGACAATATCTAGTGAGAAATGTGACTGATCATGCTGTCCTTTCTTTTATATTCAGAGAACCTGGATCAAAAGCCAGTTAAAAATGACTTTATTCAATGTTATTTTAATGTTATTGACTGGATGACTGGTTTGTAATGCAGAGTAACATCAACACAGTGGATTCAATTACTGCACAAACTGAGATTACAATGTAGATAATCTCAACCTCTCCCCTCACTTTGGGTTAAACCTCTGCCAACCCTGTCTCATTAATGAGTGAGCAGTCCTATGGTCCAGTAGGACTATAGTGACTTTACCTTTACCTTTACCTTATCTTTATAGATGGTGTTTGATCTGGCTACTGCAGCAAGCTAACCCATTCTCCTCTCAGCTTCTTGAATTCATCTAAGGTGTCACTAGGTGTATTCATTACTAAATATAAGATAAAGTAATAACACAACATACATAGACACTGATGAGCAAGAAATAAGTTTAAAAAGAGAAATATAAACAAAGCCAGGGAACTATATACTGGTAGGCCTGATGTCAGTGGTGAGAGAAAGTGAGGGCTGCAGTACCTACAGACAACACCAATACCTACAACAAATCCGAAGCCTCCAGCAAAAGACCTCCCTCCGGATCCTTCGCTCCACGCTTGCAGCCATGCGCCGCTACCTACATTCCCTGCAATTAGACCTACCCCAGCTCAGGACAACACTGCAGCCCTCACTTTCTCTCAAAGATTTTAACCTACTGCAAATCCTCTTACAAGGATGCCTTCCTTGAAGAAGCTCTCTTCCTCCCTCTACAAGGATTTCAGTGAGTCCCTCTCTCACTGCACACCCCAGGTCATCTCCTCTGCACAGAAGCTCTTCAGCCACGTTCTCAAACAGACTCGCTACCATAGCCACATCTCCTTCCTCCTACGGAACCGACTGATCCCGCATGGACTTCGGACTACGTTCAGACCAACAAAATTTGGACCCAACCAGGACAACCAGTACCTACATCAAATCCGAAGCCTCCAGCAAAAAACCTCCCTCCGGATCCTTCGCTCCACGCTTGCAGCCATGCGCCGCTACCTACATTCCCTGCAATTAGACCTACCCCAGCTCAGGACAACTGCTGCCTGACCTGCTGCGCTTTTCCAGCAACACATTTTCAGCTCTGATGTCAGTGGTCGACAAGTTGTGAGAGGGAATCCTGAGGAACAGGATTTACATGTATTTGGAAAGACAAGGACTAATTAGGGATAGTCAACATGACTTTATGTGTGGGAAATCATGTCTCACGAACTTGATTGAGTTTTTTGAAAAGGTAACAAAGAGAATTGATGAGGGCAGAGCATTAGACGAGATTTATATGGACATCACTAAGGAGTTTAACAAGGTTCACCATAGGAGACTGGTTAGCAAGGTTAGATCTCATGGAGTACATGGAGAACTAGCCATCAATTCCTCCAACCCTGGCAACATCCTTGTAAATGTTTTCTAAACCCTTTCAAGTTTCACAATATCCTTCCGATAGGAAAGAGACCAGAATTGCACGCAATATTCCAAAAGTGGCCTAAACAATGTTCTGTACAGCCGTAACATGAACTCCCAACTCCTGGCTCGAAGGTAGAAGACAGATGGTGGTGATGGAGGATTATTTTTCAGACTGGAGGCTTGTGACCTGTGCAGTGCCACAAGGATCAATGCTGGGTCCACTACTTTTTGACATTTATATAAATGATTTGGATATGAACATAAGAGGTATAGTTAGTAAGTTTTCAGATGACACCAAAATTGGAGGTGTAGTGGACAGTGAAGAAGGTACCTCAGATTACAGTGGGATCTTGATCAGATGGGCCAATGGGCTGAAGAATGACAGATGGAGTTTAATTTAGATAAATGAAAGCTGCTACATTTTGGGAAAGCAAATCTTAGCAGGACTTATACACTTAATGGTAAGGTCCTCGGGAGTGTTGCTTATTAAAGAGACTTTGGAGTGCAAGTTCACAGCTCCTTGAAAGTAGAGTTGCAGGTAGATAGGATAGTGAAGAAGGCTTTTGGTATGCTTTGCTTCATTGGTGAGAGAATTGAGTATAGTGGGTAGGAGGTCATGTTGCGGCTGTACAGAACATTGGTTTGGCCACCTTTGAAATATTCCATGCAATTCTGGTCTCCTTCCTATTGGGAGGATGTTGTGAAACTTGAAAGGGCTCAGAAAAGATTTACAAGGATGTTGCCAGGGTTGGAGAATTTGAGGTATAGGAAGAGGCTGAATAGGCTGGGGCTGTTTTCCCCGAGAGTCGAAGGCTGAGGGGTGACCTTATACAGGTCTATAAAATCATGAGGAGCATGGATAGGATAATAGAACATAGAACATAGAACAATACAGCACAGAACAGGCCCTTCGGCCCACGATGTTGTGCCGAACATTTGTCCTAGCTTAAGCCCCCATCCATGTACCTATCCAATTGCCGCTTAAAGGTCACCAAAGATTCTGACTCTACCACTCCCACAGGCAGCACATTCCATGCCCCCACCACTCTCTGGGTAAAGAACCCACCCCTGACATCTCCCCTATATCTTCCACCCTTTACCTTAAATTTATGTCCCATTGTAACACTCTGTTGTACCCGGGGAAAAAGTTTCTGACTGTCTACTCTATCTATTCCTCTGATCATCTTATAAATCTCTATCAAGTCACCCCTCATCCTTCGCCATTCCAACGAGAAAAGGCCTAGCACTCTCAACCTATCCTCGTACGACCTATTCTCCATTCCAGGCAACATCCTGGTAAATCTTCTCTGCACCCTCTCCAAAGCTTCCACATCTTTCCTAAAGTGAGGCGACCAGAACTGCACACAGTACTCCAAATGTGGCCTTACCAAAGTCCTGTACAGTTGCAACATCACTTCACGACTCTTGAATTCAGTCCCTCTGCTAATGAATGCTAATACACCATAGGCCTTCTTACAAGCTCTATCCACCTGAGTGGCAACTTTCAAAGATCTATGAACATAGACCCCAAGATCCCTCTGTTCCTCCACCTCACTAAGAACCCTACCATTAACCCTGTATTCCGCATTCTTATTTGTCTTTCCAAAATGGACAACCTCACACTTGGCAGGGTTGAACTCCATCTGCCACTCCTCAGCCCAGCTCTGCTATTGATAAATAGAGAAAGTTTTTTCCCTGGGGTGGGGGAGTCCAGAACTAGAGTCCAGTGTACAGGTGCTGAATAGCGACAATATGGGGAGCAGGAATTACATTCATTATAAGCCAGACACATATTGAATCGGATTACTCCACAGGCATTCACAATGGATGCTGGAACTATTAACTAGTGGTATGGTGGCTTAGTGGTTAGCACTGTTGCCTCACAGTGCCAGGGACCCGGGTTCAATTCCTGCCTTGGGCACCTGTCTGTGTGGCGTTTGCACATTTTCCCCGTGTCTGCGTGGGTTTCCTCCGGGTGCTCCGGTTTCCTCCCACAGTCCAAAGATGTGCAGGTTAGATGAATTGGCCATGCTAAATTGCCCACAGTGTTAGGTTAGTCAGGGTAGGTTGCTCTTCGGTAGGTTGGGTGGATTTGTTGGGCCAAAGAACCTGTTTCCGCACTGTAGGGAATCTAATCTAGAGGGCATAGATTTAGGGTGAGAGGGGAAAGATATAAAAGGGACAACTTTTTCATGCAGATAGTAGTGTGCGGATGGAATGAGCTGCCAATGGAAGTGGTGGAGGCTGGTACAATTCCAACATTTAAAAGACATCTTGATGGGTATGTGAATAGGAAGGATTTAGAGGGATATGGGCCAGGTGCTGGCAAATGGGACTAGATTAGGTTGGGATATCTGGTCGGCATG
Organism: Chiloscyllium plagiosum; assembly: GCF_037043375.1. Lineage (NCBI taxonomy): Eukaryota > Metazoa > Chordata > Chondrichthyes > Orectolobiformes > Hemiscylliidae > Chiloscyllium > Chiloscyllium plagiosum. The sequence goes on along the minus strand of NW_028270153.1, from coordinate 72,233,086 downwards.
GACGAGTTGGACCGAATGGTCTGTTTCCGCACTGTACATCTCTATGACTAAAAGCTACACAGATCACTCTCTGAATTGTTTGTGAAATGTGGATAGTTAAACGTTGCAGTAGATGTCACTGGTAGTATTGATGGTGGTAATTGAACAGTTGATTTTGAAATTCTTGGCTTTGTAGTTTGATTGAAACTCTTTCGCCTTGGTAACTTTCAGCAATAGCTGATTGGTAGCACTCACAATTAGAGACAATATTTTAATCTTTTTTTGCCTGGAGTGCAGGGATGTTTAAGTAACTGTTCTCAGAGCTGTGCCCCCTACAGCACTTGAGTTCACAGATTAGGACATCAGGCCACTAACACAAATAAGTCCGTGTTGAAACTTGCTTTTAATCTTATGTATTCCTGCTGAGAGGGAGGAGAGTCATTTCTCTGTGTTTCTTCCTGTTATGTCTTTCCTTCCTTTTCTATAGTTGCAACATTCAATCAGTATCACACAGGACTTTACCAGGCAATCACTGAACTTACATCAGCAGCTGGTATTTGGCTGTTGCAGACCTCTTTCAGAAATCACATTTTAAAATTAAAGTTCACAACTTTCAGGTATTTCAGGATTCTGATCCATCGTCATGACTACACAACTTTGTTGCTGGGATAATAAATAAGAGACTGATCTCCCATCTTGGATTACCCTGACCCGATGAACACATACTAGTCCAGAAATTCAGTTGGTGTGTGTCCAGTGTTCAGGTGCTGAATGGCGACAATATGGGAAGCAGGAATTACATTCATTATAAGCCAGACACGTCTTGCTGTCATATTGGATTGGATTATTCCACAGGCATTCACAATGGATGCTGGAACTATTAAAAACATTGGTTCAAAAGATTCAACTTAGGGTCTGCAGTAGTTGGAGGACCTGGAATGAGAGAAAAATGTAAAAGTTAGATGTTATTGAGCACAGAGGGAATACTGGCTGGTGAAGTTAACTGTAGTTTTTATTGACAGCATCGAATTGCTTCAGAACAACCTCAAAGCATTCCTTAAGAAATGAGTCTACATCGCTAACTTGTGAGAATCACTGGTTGCGATTGGCTGTAATTGAGAAAACCCATTTAGGAAGGCACTAAATACTTTGAGGGATTTCACCAGGAGCACTTAGTGGGTAAGTTGAGGCCTCAGAAGGTGCTTACAAACCTCCAAGCAGCTCGTCTGCCCCGTCTTTCAAGATGTGCTGTGGTGGTAATGTCCCTGGGCCAGTAACCCAAAGGCCTAGGCTAAAGTTCTTTGGATACAAGTTTGAATCTCACCACAGCAGCTGGTGGAATTTGAATTTAATTGAAAGTTATTCTGTGTAATGATAACCATGAAAACACCTTTAATTATCATTAAAACACATCTCATTTACGACTGTTCTTAAGAGACAGAAATCTGCTGTCATAATCTGGTCTGGTTTGAACGTAACCCCAGACCCATAGCAATGTAGTTGACTCCTAACTGTTCTGAGAGCCATTCAGTTCAAGAGGAATTAGGATGGGCAACAAATACGGACGTTGCCATTGACACTCACATCCTATTAAAGAATAAAGAGTCCCAAATCTTCATTTGCCTGAGTCTGAAGTTTTTGCATTGGACTCACCCGCCATCTTGGAATCCATTTAGGTAAGTCATCTTCATCCTTATCCTTCATCTAGAGGTACTGCACAAGGAAGAGAACAGGGACAATGAAACCAAAGAATAAAGAAAAGGTTTAAGGTGTGAGACCACCCTATATGATCAACAGTCCTCCAGCACTCCTAATTGTCATGCATTGATTAGCCTCAGCCATGTTAGTAAGCAATTTGATTTATTATTGTCACGTACAAAGATATGGTGATATATTTTGTTTTGTGCACTAACCATACAAATCATACCTTACATAGGTATATCAGGACAATAGAACAGAATGCAGAGTTTACGATACCAGTGAAGTGTGTCAGATCTCAAACAACAATGAGATAGAATAGTGGCATGGTATAAAGACAACAATCTCTCCCTCAATGTCAGCAAAATGAAGGATCTGTCATTGACTTTGGGAAGCAGAGTCCAGGACATGCCCTCTGTTACGATACAGAGAAGGTGCAGAGAAAGATCAACTCTAATGCATGTCTGGTAACAGTGGGGAAGAAGCTGACCTTAAATCTGTTGGCACATGTTTTAAAACTTTTGTATCTTCTGCCGCCTGGGAGAGGGTGCAAGTGTGTATAACCAAAGTGGGAGGGGTCTTTAATTATGTTGGCTGCTTTCCCGAGACAATAGGAAGTGTAGACAGAGACAAGGGAAGGGAGGCTGGGGATAGACTGGGCTACTTTCACAATTCCCTGTAATTTCTTCTGTCTAGGGCAGAGCAGTACCAAGCTGTGATGCATCCGGCTTAGGTGCTTTCTATAAATGTTGGTAAGAGTCATTTTGGACATGCTGAATTTCCTTAGCCATCTGTGTGCTTTTATGACTGTAGCATCAACGTGGATGGACCAGGATCGTTGGTGATATTTTCTCCTTCGAATTTGAAGCTCTTGACCAACTCCACCTCAGCAGAATTGATACAGAGAGGGCATGTCCTGGACTCTGCTTCCTGAAGTCAATGACAGATCCTTCATTTTGCTGACATTGAGGGAGAGATTGTTGTCTTTATACCATGCCACTAAGCTCTCTATCTGATTCCTGTATTCTATCTCATTGTTGTTTGAGATCTGACACACTTCACTGGTATCATCAGCAAATTTGTAGAAGGAATTAGAGTTGAATTTGGCTACAGAGTTGTGAGTGTGTAAGGAGTACAACAAGATGCTGCATATGCAGCCTTAAGGGATATCGGTCTTGAGCATTATCATGGAGGAAGTGTTGTCAACTATCCCTATCTTTGATTGCTGTCTGTGGGTCAGGAAGATGTGGATCCAGTTGCAGAGGAGGGAGCAGAATCCGAGACTTTGGAGTTTGGAGATGAATTTTATTGGAATTATGGTGCTGAAGGTGGAGCTAAAGTCAATAAATAGGAATCTATTGTAGGTGTCTTTGTTATCCAGATGTTCTAGGAATGAGTGTAGGACCATGGAGTTGACATCTGCCATGGACTTATTATGATGGGAGGTGAATTGTAGTGGATCAAGGCAATCTGGGAGGCTAGAGTTGATGAGTTACATTACTTCTCAGAGCACTTCCTAATGATGGATGTCAGAGCCACCGGGCAATAGTCATTATGGCACATTGCCTGATTTTTCTTTTGCATTGGGATGATAGTGGTCTTCTTGAAGTAGGTGGGAACCTCACATCATCGTAAGGAGAGGTTAATGATGTCTGTGAATACTCGCACCACCTCTACCACACAGGCTCTGAGTGCATGGCCAGGGAATCCATCCAGTGTAGTTGCTTTCCATGGGTTCACTCTCAAGAAAGCTGATCTGATGACATACAGTGGTGACTGTGGGTACAAGTGCACCCAGGACTTTTGGGACAGGTGACATCATTTCACTGACCTTCTGTTCAAAACAAGCACAGAGTGTATTGAGCTCATCAGGAAGTGATGCATTGTTGTCAATGATTCTACCTCGACTTCACTTTGTACTCCATACTATTGTGTAAGCCTTGACACAGCCACATCGTTTTGTGTTGTGAGTCTGGGACTCTAGTTTAGCTTGGTATTGTCTCTTGGTGTCCCTGATGCTGGAGCATGTTTTCTACCAGAGGGATAAGATAGTCTGCTGATGAATTTCACCAGGAGCTTCCCATCTGGAATTGTGGACAGCCTTCTCCTGTAAGAAAACAGAGGGTTTGGCCCTGACACCTTTGTGAGGTGATCAGAGACTTACCCTATCATGTTCAAATTATTACCATGCAGTTTGTCAGTTGTGAAGTGTGAGGAAGGTAGGGTTGCAATGGTGTTGAGTGTTTGAGTGTAATTAGAAGGTGACATTGTGACATGTGCTATGGTGAATGTAGAAGAGTGAAGGGAGGCAGGTTGAGGAGTGTTGTGAGCAGTGAGGTTGGAGCTGAGGAGTAGGCAGTACTGCCACTCTGCTGCATGACTGACCATTACAGTCATGTTACGGGTGAATGTTCTAAGCACTGAGCTCCCCAGTGACAGACACATAGCTTCAGGAATGTGAAGACAGAAAGGTAAAAAAAATTGGTAAAGCACTGTACATTGTGAATGCAAAGCATATACATCCCTCAGACTCATCCTTAAAGAAGACACAGTAGACATCAGTCAGCACCCAGGAAATAAGCTTAGACAACAATTTCCAAAGATCTTTAAAGACCTAAAAGAGAAACTGAACTGAATACCCCATCAAACTGAAGGCAGGTGCCAAACCAATCTGGTTTGTTCATATCCAGGAATATCTCACTCACAATGGGAGTTGGCTATCCTTTTCTTCTTCTCTCGAGAATCGGATTCCTGTGAGTGTGGCGAGAGAAGAAGAAAAGGATAGCCAACTCCCATTCCTAGACGTGATGGTACAGAGAACACCAGACGGAGAATTCACTACAAGAGTATACAGGAAAGCCACACACACAGACCAAGTCCTAAACTATGAAAGTAACCACCCCAACACACACAAACGAAGCTGCATCAGGACACTATTCAAAAGGGCCACAACACACTGCAGTACACCAGAACTGCAAAAAGAAGAGGAACACCTATACAAGGTATTCGCCAAAAATGGATACCCGCGCAACTTCATCAGCAGATGCCTAAGAGAAAGACCACGGAATGAGGACATACCACAACCAAAAGGACTAGCCACACTACCATACATCAGGAGCATCTCGGAACTGACTGCCAGACTACTGCGACCCCTAGGACTCATAACGGCACACAAACCAACAGCCACGCTCAGACAACAACTCACCAGAACGAAGGACCCGATACCCAACATGAGCAAGACGAATGTAGTGTACAAAATACCATGCAAGGACTGCACTAAACACTATATAGGACAAACAGGAAGACAGCTAACAATCCGCACACATGAACATCAACTAGCCACGAAACGACACGACCAGCTATCCTTAGTAGCCACACACGCAGACAACAAGCAACATGAATTCGACTGGGACAACACTACTATCATAGGGCAAGCAGACAGAGAACAGCCAGGGGATTCCTAGAGGCATGGTATTCATCCACAAACTCCATCAACAAACACATCGACCTGGACCCAATATACCGGCCACTGCAGCGGACAGCTGAAACTGACAACCGGAAGCGGCAGGGACAGACCACTATAAACACCGGAGGAAACATCAAAGAAGCACTTCGCAGGAGGCTCCCAAGCACTGATGATGTCGCCTAGCCAGGGAACGAAACGTTTGCAACAAAAACTTCCAGCTCGGCGAACAGAACCACAACAGACAATTCTTTGCAGACACCTGGTCTCTGGCTCAGCTGAATAAGTCAGTGCAGTGATTTGCTTGATGTCAAACCTTATTAAGACCTCTCCCCTGGATTCGTTTATAGAAGATTTGAACAAATGTTTGCTTTTCCCCATGCAGGTTTGTCTGACAAGATTGTTTATAACAGTACCACCAACTTGACCATAACAACATAATACATAGGAGCAGAAATTAGGCCATTCAGCGCATTGAGTCTGCTCTGCCATTCAATCATGATGATAAGTTTCTCAACCTCATTTCTCCCGTCTTCTCCCCGTAATGTTGATCCCCTTGATACTCAAGAACCTATCTATCTCAGTCTTAAATATACTCAATGACCTGGCATGCTCAGATTGACGTACATTGAATGAAAGAAAAACATTTTTTAATGGTTCAGGTATGAAGAATGTTTTATAAAAAAACAAAGATCACACAACACCAGGTTATTGTCCAGAAGGTTTATTTGAAAGTACAAGCTTTTGGAACACTGCTCCTTCATCAGGTAGCCAGTGGGGCAGGATCATAGGACACAGAATTTATAGTAAAAGATCAAAGTGTCATATAACTGATGCGATGTATTGAACAAACCTAGATTGCTGTTAAGTCTTTAATCATTTAGAATGGGGATGCAGGTTTCGATTGATTAATAAGTAAATTCCAGAATTTCTTTTGAAGTCACAGTCCTGAGATAACTTAAAGTTTTATCAGTATCTGAAAAAAAAGCTCAGACAATGCATTAAAAGGTGTGAGGTTAGAGACTGCCTGTATCCTAATCTGGAGTCAGATTAGTTCTATTTCCAAAGTAGGAATTTATAAAATGTCACATTGACTGACTGCCCACAGATTGTGCGCTTTTTGATCAAAATAGAATGTATCTGCAAATACAGATCCACAAATGCAAATTCATCTCACTGATGTGTGTGTGTGTGTTTGTGTGTGTGTGTGTGAGAGAGAGAGAAAATGAATGAATGAATGATTATGGTGTGGTAACATCAACTGTAGTGTCACATGAACCCAAGATCCTGATTGAGGCCATCCTCATGAGGAGCCTCATGATCCTGCCCCACTAGCTACCTGACGAAGGAGCAGTGCTCCAAAAGCTTGTTATTTCATATCAACATATTGGACTATAACCTGTTGTTGTGTGATTTTTAACTTTGTCCACCCCAGGCCAACTTCAACACCTTCATATCATAAAAAGCAAAATGCGGTCAGATCTCTGTGGTTGAAACATGCTGATGAGGGACAGTAGCAGAATTAGCTAAAGTTGAGCCACGATAAGTGTAAATGAGGTTTTAACGATTATTTGCTTATTCTCGGTCAGTGGTTACCACTGTTCTATGTGTCTATTTGGATTTAAAGCTGGTGGTCAGAAATATGCATGTACAGTTCAGCACATTTCTATGCTGTGGAACTGGCTCAGAGGCCATGATATTACAGGACCGCCTCTCAGAAGCATTATTAAATAGTTGTACAACACTGAGCCACTTGAGGAGACATGAGGGCAGATGATCAAAAACTAGGTCAAAGAGATTCTTAAGGAATGTTTGAAGGTCAAAATAGAGGTGGAGAGGTTTGGGGACGAAATTCCAGAGCTTGGAGACCTTGGTGGGGTAGAGGGGCCGGGGTGGGGGGGGAGGGGGGAGGTGAGGTTATGAAGACAATCAGAGCAAGAATGAGAAATATAAACTCAAGATGTTCCTGGACTGGGAGCCAATCTAGGTGAGAAACGGTGAGGAAATGATTGGCCTGAAGATGGTCCACATACTTGCATTGCTAACTAACATTCAGCATGTGGATCATACTCAAAGAAGATGAATGAGACACAGGGATTGTACCTCAATAACGGTATGAAAAGAGGAAGAACTCAGGTAAAATCAAAATATAAAATTATACTAAAAATATTGATTTGATATAGAGGTCACATGGGATTGAGTAGTATCAGAACATTGCTAACTTGAAAACGCATTGCCCATACCATGCTCATCCCTTCTGACTAAAGATCTGGAGCTTAACTCCAAATGCCATTAGCTCATCTTTCACCACTTTCCCTGGCTTTTCAGAATATTGGCTGCATGGTTTGGGCCGTTCAGAGACTCGGTACAATGTTGCTATTGATCACCTAGTCAGAATGGCAGAGAATTTCTATGTAGTAAGGTGGGACAAGGTGAATGCTTGTAATATTCATAACAAATTAGATTAATTAACAGCACAAATATAGTTTAATGGTATGATTTTATAGCCATTACGGAGACGTGAGTACAAGGAGATCAAAGCTTGAAATCAAATATTCAGTAATATATGACTTTTCAAAAGGACATGCAGGAAGGAAAGGGTGGTGGTGTTGCATTGTTAGTACAGCATGCAATAAGTATGACAGCCAAGAAATCATCTTGGATCAGAAGATGTAAAATCCATCCAGGTGAGGTAAGAAATAAAAAGAGTAAGATGACACTGATAGAAGTAGAGCTGGAAATGTGTTGCTGGAAAAGCGCAGCAGGTCAGGCAGCATCCAGGGAACAGGAGAATCGACGTTTCGGGCATAAGCCCTTCTTCAGGAATGAGGAAAGTTGGTCCAGCAGGCTAAATAAAAGGTAGGGAGGAGGGACTTGGGGGAGGGGCGTCGGAAATGTGATAGGTGGAAAGAGGTCAAGGTGAGGGTGATAGGTCAGACTGGGGTGGGGGCGGAGAGGTCGGGAAGAAGATCTCAGGTTAGGAAGGCGGTGCTGAATTTGATGGATTTGACTGAGACAGGGTGGGGGGAGGGGAAATGAGGAAACTGGTGAAATCCGAGTTCATCCCTTGTGGTTGGAGGGTTCCTAGCCGGAAGATGAGGCGTTCTTCCTCCAACCGTCGTTTTGTTGTGGTCTGACGATGGAGGAGTCCAAAGACCTGCATATCCTTGGTGGAGTGGGAGGGGGAATTGAAATGTTGAGCTACAGGGTGGTTGGGTTGGTTGGTCCGGGTGTCCCAGAGGTGTTCTCTGAAACGCTCTGCAAGTAGCCGGCCTGTCTCCCCAATATAGAGGAGGCCACATCGGGTGCAGAGGATGCAATAGATGATATGTGTGAAGGTGCAGGTGAATCTGTGGCGGATATGGAAGTTTCCTTTGGGGCCTTGGAGGGAGGTGAGGGGGGAGGTGTGGGCGCAAGTCTTGCACCTCCTGCGGTTGCAAGGGAAGGTGCCGGGAGTGGAGGTTGGGTTGGTGGGGGGTGTGGATCTGACGAGGGAGTCACGGAGGGAGTGGTCTTTACGGAATGCTGATAGGGGAGGGGAGGGAAATATATCCTTGGTGGTGGGGTCCGTTTGGAGGTAGCGGAAATGATGGCGGATGATGCGCTGTACATGGAGATTGGTGGGGTGGTAGGTGAGGACCAGTGGGGTTATGTCCTGGTGGCGGTTGGAGGGGCGTGGTTCAAGGGCGGAGGATCGGGAAGTGGAAGAGATGCGGTGGAGGGCATCGTCGACCACGTCGGGGGGGAAATTGCGGTCCTTGAAGAAGGAGGCCATCTGGGTTGTGCGTTTTTGGAACTGGTCCTCCTGGGAGCAGAAGTAGAAGTAGTCTGATAGAACTGATAGAAGTAGTCCCCTAACAGTAACTATATGGTGGGGTAGAGAATAAATCAGGAAATAATGAGAACATATAACAAAGGCAGTATATTAATCATGGGTGTCTTTAATCTTCATGTAGATTGGGATTGTGAACTTGTTAGAGGAAGCCATAAAGAAGAATTCATCGAGCCAAGTTTGGGCCAGTATGGTAATGGACAGCATTGGTTGCATCTGCATTGACAAAGACCAGTGAGGATTCATAGTTACGAGGGCATCGGTGGAGGCAGGATGGCACTGAAGAGTGTGACTTTTGTTCCAGTGGTGGCGATGCAGTGAAGGAAACTCATGCCTGGCCCCTGCACCCACAGCCCGTGACAGAGTACTTAATAAGAAGGACTTTAAGTTGAACACTTTTTCTTTATTTCTTCATTTTCTGCCTTTATATACTATGTTTTAGTTTATTCTTCTGTGATTTAAGATGCCGCCAGCGAGTGTATTTTTGTCACAAGATACATGTGACAATAAGTAAATCAAATCAAATTGAAGAATGTATTCAGCATCATTTTCTACAACAATACATTGTCAATCCAGTCAGACCATTTTGGATTTGGTGATGCACAATGATTGTTGTTGAAACTTTATTGCTGGAACAGCACAGCAGGTCAGGCAGCATCCAGGGAACAGGAGATTCGACGTTTCGGGCACAGGCCCTTCTTCAGGAATGAGCAGAGAGTGTTCAGCAGGAGAAGATAAAAGGTAGGGAGGAGGGACACTGAAATCTTTGTAGAGAGAGGCAGAGAGCTTCTTCAAGGAAGGCATCCTTGTAAGAGGATTCGCAGTAGGTTGAAATCTTCGAGGAGAAAGTGAGGTCTGCAGATGCTGGAGATCAAAGTTGAAACTTTATTGCTGGAACAGCACAGCAGGTCAGGCAGCATCCAGGGAACAGGAGATTCGACGTTTCGGGCACAGGCCCTTCTTCAGGAATGAGCAGAGAGTGTTCAGCAGGAGAAGATAAAAGGTAGGGAGGAGGGACACTGAAATCTTTGTAGAGAGAGGCAGAGAGCTTCTTCAAGGAAGGCATCCTTGTAAGAGGATTCGCAGTAGGTTGAAATCTTCGAGGAGAAAGTGAGGTCTGCAGATGCTGGAGATCAAAGTTGAAATTTTATTGCTGGAACAGCACAGCAAGTCAGGCAGCATCCAGGGAACAGGAGATTCGACGTTTCGGGCACAGGCCCTTCTTCAGGAATGAGCAGAGAGTGTTCAGCAGGAGAAGATAAAAGGTAGGGAGGAGGGACACTGAAATCTTTGTAGAGAGAGGCAGAGAGCTTCTTCAAGGAAGGCATCCTTGTAAGAGGATTCGCAGTAGGTTGAAATCTTCGAGGAGAAAGTGAGGTCTGCAGATGCTGGAGATCAAAGTTGAAACTTTATTGCTGGAACAGCACAGCAGGTCAGGCAGCATCCAGGGAACAGGAGATTCGACGTTTCGGGCACAGGCCCTTCTTCAGGAATGAGCAGAGAGTGTTCAGCAGGAGAAGATAAAAGGTAGGGAGGAGGGACACTGAAATCTTTGTAGAGAGAGGCAGAGAGCTTCTTCAAGGAAGGCATCCTTGTAAGAGGATTCGCAGTAGGTTGAAATCTTCGAGGAGAAAGTGAGGTCTGCAGATGCTGGAGATCAAAGTTGAAACTTTATTGCTGGAACAGCACAGCAGGTCAGGCAGCATCCAGGGAACAGGAGATTCGACGTTTCGGGCACAGGCCCTTCTTCAGGAATGAGCAGAGAGTGTTCAGCAGGAGAAGATAAAAGGTAGGGAGGAGGGACACTGAAATCTTTGTAGAGAGAGGCAGAGAGCTTCTTCAAGGAAGGCATCCTTGTAAGAGGATTCGCAGTAGGTTGAAATCTTCGAGGAGAAAGTGAGGTCTGCAGATGCTGGAGATCAAAGTTGAAACTTTATTGCTGGAACAGCACAGCAGGTCAGGCAGCATCCAGGGAACAGGAGATTCGACGTTTCGGGCACAGGCCCTTCTTCAGGAATGAGCAGAGAGTGTTCAGCAGGAGAAGATAAAAGGTAGGGAGGAGGGACACTGAAATCTTTGTAGAGAGAGGCAGAGAGCTTCTTCAAGGAAGGCATCCTTGTAAGAGGATTCGCAGTAGGTTGAAATCTTCGAGGAGAAAGTGAGGTCTGCAGATGCTGGAGATCAAAGTTGAAACTTTATTGCTGGAACAGCACAGCAGGTCAGGCAGCATCCAGGGAACAGGAGATTCGACGTTTCGGGCACAGGCCCTTCTTCAGGAATGAGCAGAGAGTGTTCAGCAGGAGAAGATCAGGAATGAGCAGAGAGTGTTCAGCAGGAGAAGACAGGAATGAGCAGAGAGTGATGCAGGTTCAATAAATGATCTCAGGGTAAAAGATCCCCTTGGAAACAGTGAGGATAACATGATAGAATTTAGCATTTCATTTGCAAGGGAGGAATTTGAGCTGGAAACAACTGCACTAAGCTTAAATAAGAATAATTATAAAGGAATGATAGCAGAGTTGGCTGGAGGAGACTGAGGAATGAGTTTAGTAGCAAAGACAGTTAACAAACAATGGCTGACATTTAGGAAATTAATTCATGGTTCACAGCACTAACATATTGCAGTGAGAAAGAAGCATTTTAAGAACCAACCAGGGAAGTTAAGGACAGCATGCAATTGAAAGAAAAATGAATACAATGTGGCAAAAATCAGAGGATTAGGAAAGTTTTAAAAGCCAACAAAAGGATGACCAAAAAATAAAGATGAAGAAAAATAAATTGTGAGGGTAAACTTGAGAGTAATAGCAAGACAAACAGCAAGAGCTTCTTTAAACATATGAAAAAGAAAGAGAGAAGCTAAAGTGAACATAGGCTCCTTAGAGAATGTGGCTGAGGAAACAATAATAGGGAGCCAAGAAACTGCAAAAGAGTTAAATAAATACTCTGCATCAGTCTTCACAGTAGAAGATATTAATAGCATTCCATTTCACCAATACTAAATAATCAAGAAACAAAAGGAAGAGAGAAAAAAATACAATATGTTCACTTTAGCTTCTCTCTTTCTTTTAAACTCACAAGTTTACCCTCACAATTTATTTTTCTTCATCTTTATTAAAGGAAATAGCTACGGAGGTAGTCGATGCATTGTTAGTAATCTTCCACGTATCCTTAGATTCTGGAAAAGTTACAGAGGATTGGAAAACTGTCTAAGTTGTGTCTTTATTTAAAAGGGAAACAGACAAAAACCAGGTAGCAATAGACCAATTAGCTTAATGTCTGTTATTAGCTTAACCAGGTAAAAATAGGTCAATTAGCTTAACTTCTGAAAATGTTTGAGACTGTTGTAAAGGATGTAATAGCAGAGTATTTAGAAACACAATATGTAATCAAACAGAGTCAGCGTGGCTTCATAAAGACTGTATTCCAAACTTAATGGGGGTATTCAGGATGGCAACCTGTAACTTATGGTTTTATCACAGGGATCAGCGTTAGGACTGCACTTATTCACAATATTATTGAGTTAGATGAGGAAAATGAATGTACTGTGGCCAGGTTTGTGCATGACACATAAATAGGTGGGAACGCAAGTGATGAGGATGACACACAGTGTCTGCAGAAAGATTTGGACAGGTTAATCAAGTGGGCAAAACCTTGCAGAAAGCTATAGAACAATAGAGTGAACATGGAGAAGATGTTTCCACTGGTATAAGAGACTAAGACATGACGACACAGCCTCAGAGTGAAGGGATGACCCTTCACACAGTGAAGGGATGACCCTTTACAACTGAGATAGGGAGGAATTCCTTCAGCCAGAGGGTGGTGGATCTGTGGAACTCATTGCTGCAACAGACTGTGGAGGTCAAGTAATTGCGTGTGTTTAAGACAGAGATGGATAGTTTCTTGATTAGTAAGGGGATCCATGATTGCAGGGAGAAGCAAGGAGAACAGAGCTGATAAATATTACCAGCCATGATTTAATGGTAGAGCAGAATTTATAGGCCAAATGGCCTAATTCTTTTCCTATATTTTATGGCTGTATAGGATTTTGGGAGTCCTTGTCCATTAATCACAAAAGGCTACCTCCAAGTTCAGCGGGTAATAGCAACTACAAATGGAATGTTGACTTATATTTCAAAGAGAATGGATTATAAGAGTCAGGAGATTTTGCTAAAACTGTACAAGACACTGGTTAGACCTCATCTGGAATACTGTGAACAGTTTTGGGCTCCTTTTCAAAGGAAAGATGTACTGGCATTGGAGGCAGTCCAGAGAAGGTTCTCTATGGCTGATTCCAGGTATGGAGGAACTGTCTTATGAGGATAGGGTGAGTGGATTGGACCTGTATTCACTGGAATATAAAAGAATGAGAGGCAACTTTATTGAACCATACCAGATGCTTAGGAGACTTGACAGGTGGAGTAGAAAGGTGGTTTTCCCTGTGTTGGAGAGTCTAGGACCAGAGGGCTCAATCTCAATAGAAGGGGTCACACAGAGACGAGGCAAAATTTCTTCCCATTGAGGGTACTGAATCTGTGGAATTTTTCACTGCAGTGGATGCAGAGACTGGGTCATTATGTATACTAAAGGCTGAGAGATTTTTAATCAGCAAGGGGATTCGCAGGTTATGGGGAAAAGAGAGAAAAGTAGAGTCAAGGATGATCAGATCAATCATGATCTCATTGAATGGTGGAGCAGCTTTGGCCAATGTCTGCTCCTGTGTTTTATGATCTTGTGGATGCAGCGGCTAGCCTCTAGTGGGCAAGCAATTCAACTATGCTATGCATCACTTTCAAATTGATCATCACTTCATCCAACATCCATACTCCTCATTTAATAGGACAGAAAGTATCTCAGGACATTCCAAAGCACTTCAAAGCAAATGCAGTGCAGTCACTATTACAATGTAGAAACCTGATAGCTCATTTATGAATACTAGGATCCCAAATACTTTCAATGAGACACATGACCAGTTAGTTGATTTGAGTCATGTAAGTTGTAGGACAATTTGCTCTGTTTGCTACTTGGTTGAGTTTGGAGTGCATCTGGGGTCTTACATTTCAACTGGTTCAGTATCTGAACTGACAAAGACCACTGAGCCTGTGTTTGATAAAAACGGAGTGAATCAATTTACCAGTGATGAGTGTTGTTTGGTCATCAGATAAACCAAAAGATTTGAGATATTTTCTGTGTTTCCCCCATAATAAGACACATAGTCACTGTCAGAAATCCTATCCCAGCTGTGTGGTGTCCCATCCTCCATGGTGTTACCAACCAGACGCTGTGCAAGGTTCCTCAATTTGTGATAAATCCCAAATGGCGGGAGGAATGGAACCAACTTCCCTTCTTTATTTGCCCTTTCCACTTGGTTGATTGTAACGCAGTTAATTCAGAAACAGATTCCTTTTGTTACAATCACAAGTGATCACAGACCAGCTGTCTGATTTTTTTTATGCCTTTAGGTCTTGTATCCCTTTGATCCCACACAGAATGAAATTTATACCTGCAGTTATGTCGAGTCATAGAGATGCACAGCATGGAAACAGACCCTTGGGTCCAACTTGTCCATGCTGACCAGATATCCTAAACTAATCTAGTCCCATTTGCTAGCACTTGGCCTGTATCCCTCTAAACCCTTCCTATTCAAGTGCCTTTTAAATGTTGTAATTGTACCAGCCTCCACCACTTCCTCTGGCAGCTCATTCCATACATGTACCACCCTTTGCATGAAAAAGGTGTCCCTTAGTCCGTTTTAAATCTTTCCCCTCTCACCCTAAACCTCTAGCCCAAGCACAGGGAAAGGACCTTGTCTATTTCCCCTATCTATGCCCCTCATGATTTTATAAGCCTGTATAAGGCCCCCCTCAGCCTCCAATGCTCCAGGGAAAACAGCCTCTCCCTATGGCTCAAACCCTCCAACCCTGGCAACATCCTTGTGAATCTTTTCTGAACCCTTTCAAGTTTCACAATATCTTTCGGATAGTAGATTTCTGTCTCTGTAGAAGTCCTGTTTTGAAAAAACGACATAGTTTGGAAATGAGGACTAAAAATACCTCATCACGTTGACAGAACAGAATTGAGGAGTATGTTAAATGCCAGTAGACATTTTGCACAGTGTGCTGTGGGCTTGGAGGTCATTACAGAGGGAGGAAGGGTTGAGGCCATGGAGAAATTAGAACACAAGATGAGGAAACTTACGTCTGATTGACTTACGTCAGTATGACTTAGGATATGTACAGCAGAGATTTTAAAGGAGTTGAAGTTTATGGACAGGAGAAGATGGAAGGGGGATGGGAAAGCATTTTACTAGCACATATAAGCCAGAAGCAGGAATAGGCCATTCAGCCTCTCAAGCCTGCTCTTCCATTCGATAAGATCAGAGCTGATCTGACTATAACCTCAACTCTACATTCCTGCCTGTCCCCTGTTCTGAAGATGTGCTTATATTAAATATTACATTGCTATTTTATTGAATGTTTTGAATTTTGTAAAAGTGCAACTTCTAAATGAAACAAAGAACATTGACTGAAACCAAAGATAGTCAACATTAATTTGGTTCATTCCACTGAGTAGCCATGTAAAACCTCCTTGGGAAGGAGATGGAGACCTCTACAGTGAAAGTGCCATCATAAGTAGACAAGGTGGTGAAGAAGTTTTTTGCATACTTGACTTCATCGATCAGAGCATTGAATACAGGAGTTGGAACATCATGTAATGACTGTACACACTATTCTCGTCACCCTGTTCTTGGAAGCATGTTATTAAACTAGAAAGGACACAAAAAGGATTTACAAGAATATTGTCAGGACGAGGGTTTGAGTTATAAGGAGAGGCTGGATAGGCTGAGACTTTCTTACCTGAAGCATAGAAGGCTAAGGGGTGACCTTCTGGATGTTTATAAAATCATGAGGGGCATAAATAGTGTGAATAACCAAGGACTTTCCCTGGGGTAGGAGAATTTAAAACTAAAGAGCATAGGTTTAAGGTGAGAGAGGAAAGATATAAAAGAGACATGAGGGGCATCATTTTCACACGTTTCACACAGAGGGTGGTGCGTATATGAAATGAACTGCCAGAGGAAATGGTAGAGGCGAGTACAATTACAACATTTAAAAGACATTTAGACATGTACATGGATTGGAAAGGTTTAGAGGGATATGGGTCTAATGCAGGCAAATGGGACTAGTTCAGTTTAGAAAACCTGGTCAACATGGACAAGATGGACTGAAGGGCCTATTTCTGTGCTGTCTTTGACTCTGTGACTCTATGAAAAAGATCCCCTGAAAGTGTGCATTCTCTCAATTCTCTCACTTTAAAATGAAGAATGGATCATTCAGAAGTAATGGGTGACACATTAAAAATCATACCTTGCCTGTTACACAATTCCTAGGAGAAGTTGCGAGAGATATCCCTTATTCTTTTAAATATACAACTGTGATGGGGAGAGATCATGTGAGGCAGCTCTTTGTGTTCCTGACAGCTGGATTTGACCTTTCAGAGATTGATATAGGGCAATATTCGTAGCAGCCTTGCCCGCCCCCCCCCCCCCCCCCCCCCCCCCCCCTCCTCGTTCTGTGGCCTCTCAAGAAAACTTTGAGCCCTGTATGTGGCTCTTTACTGCAAAAGGAAACTCTCAATAGAAGATTTCAAGCTGGCAACAGTGATTCCTCGAGTAATGGATCCACAAGAGTGGGTTAGAGCAATAAATCTAATTCCTTACTTGCTTAACTCAAGAATACCTGTCTGACTTATTTGGTGCATACTGCACACGGTCAAAAATGCACTGAATTCCAAGCATCCTTTTATATATTCAAAATTACAGCCAAACAGAGGAGAAAGGAAATGTAGCCTATCATCGCAATTTAAAAAGACAGATTAGCTTTCATTACAAAGCACATAATTACACACCCCATGAAACCAACTTGGAGATAATACTCTAGTAGGACTTGACATCATGCTGACACTTTGCAGCCTTGGTACAATACAAAACAATTGCTGTTAAGAGTCTGGCTGTATTTTGCACAGATTGATTGATCATAAGTGATTCATCTTTGAAATCTGTTGTCTCAGTGAACAGTGGGAAATTTGAGGCCCAGGCGCAGGGGAGTGAGAGGATGTGATGAAAACAGCACATTCTGAGCTCTCTCTACATGTAAACCTGCTAACCAAGACCCAAGCATGAGATTGTTTGGATAGGAGGCAAGTTACAACCATCTGTAGCTGGACTCCTATAGTCCTGAAGATCTAGTGGTAACTGGAACTGGCTGGATGGTTAGGCATTATAAATTTCTTAAATACAAGCTTGAGATTGGCACAGTAGTTTCCCACCCCAGTAAACCCAGGTGATGGTACTGCTGGATGACACACAAAAGTAAACATATACAAGCTGTCAGACTGCAGCTGGGAACTCTTATGTCCACCGCCAAACCACAACAACCCGACGGTCGGAGGAGGAGCGTCTTATCTTCCGACTGGGAACCCTCCAACCGCAGGGGATGAACTTGGACTTCACCAGTTTCTTCATCCCCCCTCCCCCCACCTTGTCTCAGCCGGATCCTTCCAGCCCGGCACCGCCTTCCTGACCTGCAGTCTTCTTCTTGACCTCTCCGCCTCCATCCTACTCCGACCTATCACCCTCACCTTGACCTCTTTCCACCTATCACATTTCCAACTCCCCTCCTCCAAGTCCCTCCTCCCTACCTTTTATCTTCTCCTGCTGAACACTCTCTGCTCATTCCTGAAGAAGGGCCTGTGCCCGAAACGTCGAATCTCCTGTTCCCTGGATGCTGCCTGACCTGCTGTGCTGTTCCAGCAATAAAGTTTCAACTCTTATGTCCATACCTGTTTAAATTTGGATCTGAACTAAACCACATGTATGACCACAGGTAGTGTGAGACCAATCAGCCTGATCTGAACACTGGTCCTGTCCAAACATCACTGTCCCTGCCAGAAAGTGACAGCTTCCTTAATTAATGAACACATTATTATGTAAGTGTGTCACAGTAATACTTAATCAATGATGTTAGATTAATGAATTCAGTGAATTAGAGGGGGGCACTGGCCTAATGGTATTATCACTCGATTTGTCATCTAGAGTTGCTGGTAATGTTCTGGGGACCTGGGTTCAGGGTGAAATTGGATATCCATAAAAATTTACAACAGTTGATTGTCAAGAAAAACCCACCGAGTTCACTAATATCCTTTAAGAAGAAAACTGCCATCCTTACCTGGTCTGGCCTACATGTGACTCCAGACCTTCAACAATGTGATTAGTGGCCTTGGAGAAGGGGCAAATAGGACTCGACAATGAATGCTGGCCTAGCCAGTGATACCCGCATCCTGTGAATGAATAAAATAAAAATGTTTTGCCTATTTATTCAGCTCAGGGAACACCACCATGAAGGAACCTATGGGTACATAAATGCACTATTGTCAAGATCAATCTTTAAAACAGAGCCAGGCCCTATGCTGCTGACCCACCATTGCATAGACAAGTAAAACTTGATGTGCAATGATGTGTTCTGTAGGTGACAATAGTGGAGCATTCAGACCTCTGCTCCTTTACTGCAGTCACTACTTTGGAGAAATATAGTTGGCTGCACCCATTAGTCAAGGATTGACCGTTGCCTCAGTGGATCTGCATTGTCATTTGCTTGTCTATTAAAAACTAACAGCCTTGAATCCAGCATCTGGATCAGCCTTGGAGGAATTACTGAACTGGTGGTATATTCTAAGATTTGGCCAGCTCTGTTTGGAAAGTTATTCATCTACAGAACATTCATTGTTTACTTCTGGCCTCTCACACCCTCTGAGTGGAATTAAATCCCACAATGAAAATGGCCAATGGAGCAGGGGGTGGGTTTGAATTGTATGTTAAAAAACCAAACAGAAAATTCTCGAGGCTTTGCGGAGAGTCATTAGAGAGGGAGAGATGGAGTCATCAGGCCCTTGTTTTCCTTACTAGGCCATTGGGTACACTTATTAAAAACTGATGCTTATTTTGTTTACTAACTCCTCTTACCCCACGCAATACCGCTTGAAACTCAATGTAAATACATTTTAATGTCTGGTTGCTTTGATCAAAGTAATAAAACTCACTGTTTTCCTGTTTGTTCAGAGTTAAAGTGAGGGAGAAGAGTGGTGTGGGGACTTCATATTCTGGAGCCACATCCAGAACCTAAGTACAGGTGCACAGCAAAGGCAGAAGTGGTAGTATCACCCTCGAACAATAGTGCTCAGTGTCTGGGGCTGTTGTATACAGTTTGTTTGGCTCCAATTCTACATCCTCATATTTTTGGATGGTGGTGGACTTGGCTGGATGGTTAGGCATTATAAATTTCTCAAATATGCACCCAATATTGATACAGCAACTTACCTCTCCAGAAAGCCTAGAGTGACACTGCTGCTGGCTGACATTGCTAAAGACTGCCCCTTCTCCAAGGCCACTAATGTCAACATTTGCACTGTGGATATCTGCCAAGATGGAGATCTAACGTAGCTCAGTGTTGCAACTCGCTCTGAAGCACACGAGAGTCTACATCACAGAATTAACAAGCATCCACTGGGGAGCACAAATCTTGCTATTGGACTGCAGCGCAGGGTAGACAATCCTGCTGCAATGAAAACCTTCCAAAAAATGAAACTTCAAGTACCTGCTCAGACCATGCAATGCAAGATTTAACATAGCTCAATAGGTCCTGACCATATACTCCTGTCCATTGCTCCCTCTGCTGATATGAAGTGATTGTTGGGAATTAATTACTTTGTGCTGAAGCTTATGGCATGATTAGCAGGATCATAACCTGTGCTAAAAAGGAGGTCAGTGATGCCTATGTCCACTCGCTGACTTCAGTGGAATGTCGCTGAGCTTTGATGAATTTTTAGTTTATTTAGCTCCCCATTTTCAAGCATTTTTATTCTTTGAATAAACACTCTTGCATCTGCAGAGTCCTCAAAGAGAGAGTGCCTGACCTCCGCTCTTCTCCCTGTGTTATCTGTGCTCTGTGTAGTACTGCATCTGGTGCCACTCTCTGTATCTAATTACTGTACCCAGATTCACTCCAAAACCAGTGGCATTGTTCCCAATGCCACTTTATACCCAGTGTCATTCTATACCCGATGCTGTTCTAACAAGAACTTATATTTTTACAACACCTATAATCTACTGAAACATCATGACGTGCTTGGGATGATAGTAGGTCAGAGATGAAACTCACACCCAAAAGTAATAGGTTAGAAAGTATCTTAAAGGAAGAAAATGAGGGAGAGAGACGGAAAGGTTTAGGAAGATTCTGGCTCCTGAGACCTCAGCAATTGAAGACATAGTCATCAATGCTAGAATGAAGAGAGTATAATTTGGGATGGAGCAGAGCCCAGAATGAGAGGAATGCAGAGAGTGCAGGACTGGATGTGATTCACAGAGATTGAGAGGGATAAGGATTGAGAGGGATTTGAAAACAAGGATAAGAATTTTAAAACTGTTGCTTGACAGGTGAGCCATGAACACAGGAGGAATGGGACATGCTGTGAGTTCAGGCATGAGTAGCAGAATTTTGAATGACCAGAGGTTTTCGGAGGGTACTGTGGGAGACTAGCCAAGGTTGGGTTGAATAATCGAGTCCAGGGGTAATGAATCATGAGTGAAGACTTTAACAGTGGATGAGCTGAGACAGTGGTCAAGTCAGGCAATGTTACTATGGTGGAAATAAACAATCTTAGATAAATAATCTCATGGATATGAGATTAGAAGCTAATTTTAGAATTGCAGGTAATGAGGTTGCGAACTGACTGATTTAATCTCAGCCTGTTGCCAGAGAGAGGGATTGAGCCAGTAGGTAGGGAATGGAGTTTGGAGTGAGAACCAGAAACAGCAACTTCAGTCTTCAGTCTTCCTTACAGTGGTGATTCCTGCTCTAAAGTTTCTGGATGTTAGATAAGCAACCTGATAATTTAGCAATGGTGGAGCTTTTGAGTGGGGTGGTGATGATTAGAGCTGGCTGACCTCCCCGTACTCATGAAAATGAATGCTGTCTTCAGGTGACATCATGGAGGGGCAGTGTGCAGGTGAAAAATAGTGAAGATCAAAGAATGATCCTAGCTTTGCTGTTCTATTCTATGCTTGATGCCATTCTATATCCAGTGTCATTTTGTTCCTGATGCTATTCTGTATATTGTAGCACTGCAACAACTCACCAAGATTACTTCAACTGGTCCTTTTAATCCCATGACCTCTCCCATCTAGGAGGACAAGGACAGCAGATACATGGGAATACCACCACAGGCAAGTTACCTTCCAAGCCACTCACCATCCTGACTTTGGAAAGATATATCACTGCTTTCTCACTGTTGCTTGGTTAAAATCTTGGAATTCCTTCCCAAACAGTACAGCACATGGACTGCAGTAGTTCAAAAAGACAGCTCACCACCACCTCCTCAAGAGCAGTTAGGCATGGACAATATTACCTACATCCAAAGAATGAATTTAAAAAAAGCCTTCCATACCTAGTCTTATGCTACATCCAGTGTTATTCTGTGCGAAATACCTTCCTGTTTCTGTTTTCACTCTGGAACTGTTGATAGAATGTATACAAAATGTTTATCAAGTCTAATAACATCAGGACACCATCTGTGTGCTCAAACTTTCTCTGGCAATGTGCATTGTTACAATGATGAATTAGTATTCATTGACACACTTTTCTTTTAATTCCAAAATGTGCTCTTTTTAAAAGGAGGTCTGTGACAGAAAAACTGTGAATTTAAATTCTGTGACTGTCTGGAAAAGGCTTTTGTGAATTCTATGGAATGGACATACATAAACAGGAAATTTTCAAACAAGAAGAGACTTAACTACAAAGTTAACAAGGGTGTTGACATTCCGTCTCCTCTCAGCAGAAGACCATTTCTTGCAGTCATATCTGTTTTACCATACAGGAGTATGCAAAAAGAAAGTTAAAAAGCCAATTTTAATTCTACTGGAGTGTATCAGTGGGGCTGAACACTCTTGTTCAAGCATTTATGTGCAATGAAGGTCACAGTTGAGGAAATATCACCTACCTACCTCTGTGCTGTAAGTAAAGGAAGATTCTCTCACACCCTGAGTAGAGCAAGCCAGTTAAGAGAAATTATTCAGGATAAAAGACCTTCAGTCTGCCTATAAAATTAAGAGAATGTGAGGTCTGCTGATGCTGGAGTGTCAGAGTTGAAAAGTGTGGCGCTGGAAAAAGCGCAGCACATCAGGCAGCATCTGAGGAATAGGAGAGTCAACGTTTCGGGCATACGCCTTTATCATGCCTGAAATGTTGACTCTTTTGCTCCACGGTTGCTGCCTGACGTGCTGTGCTTTTCCAGCTAGGATTGCAGATGCTGGAGATCAGAGTCGAGAATGTGGTGCTGGAAAAGCACAGCAGGTCAGGCAGCATCCGCAGAGCAAGAGAATCGATGTTTCGGGCATAAGCCCTTCATCAGGAAGCATCAGGAAAGCCCTTCCTGATGAAGCGCTCATGTCCGAAACTTCAGTTCTCCTGCTCCTCGGATGCTGTCTGACCTGCTGTGCTTTTCCAGCGGCACACTTTGACTATAAAATCAAGAATCTCAAAAGAACACTTCTGGTAATCTCCCCTGCAATAATTGTAAGTCTCAACCATCGACTCTTATCGTTTTGCACTTGCCTTGTATTTATAATGTGTGCGAATATAGGAATGGGAGTAAGCCATTCAGCCTATTGAATCTGCTTTTCAATGTGCTCATGGCTGAAGTTCTGAACAAGAGTCATGCTGGACTCAAATATTGTCTCTGTTTTTCTCCCCACAGATGCTCTGTTAAATTTCTCCAGCATTTTCTGTGTTAGCTTCACTGATTTGTCATTTATAAACTCTCACTTTGTTATCATAAGAAAACCTGCTAAATTGGCTTATTTTCATGTATAATAAGTTCTTTTGAGTCTGGGAGAAAGTTAATCACAAGGGAAAGAGTCCTTTTCAAATTAACCTTATTACAATCAACTAAGCATGTGTGTGAATAAAGAGGAGGAGCTAGGTCACCTCTCCTACCCTAAAGTTTAACATTTTGGGTATCCCATCTGGAACTGTAACACATTGGAGAATTTACTTGGGGTCTTATCGGAACAAAATCTTCGCTCCACCACTGATGGCATTGCTTTCAGGTCATAAATTCAGAAGTTCCCTTCTCTTTCTTTTCTGTCTCTTAATCTTTCTCACCTTCATTAAAATGTGGCTGAAAAATCTACCTTCTTTCCCCACACTTTTAGTCACCTGTTCAAACTTTTCTTCTTTCATTGGCGTCAAAGTTTCTTGCACATTGCACCTGCCAAGCACTGGGAGTGGGGAAGGGAATGTGGTTTGGTGCATTGAGTTGCTATATAAATGAAGTTGTTGTTGTAATGCTAATTCATTTACTCTGTTGGTATGTAGCAATTGGGTCGTGCCTTTCTCGGACACTGAGTCCCAGTCATTGTCATGTCCCTTTCCTTTTCACTGGGTCCCCATGGGGTTTGGTGAATGTGATACTTGAAGTTATAAAAGCTGCTCTGGGGAGCAGTTCGAAGGAGTGAGACACCCACAGCTGCAACCTGTGTTGTGTTAAGAGTTTGGAACGTGCAGCTCTGTGCTCCAACTGGCTTGCGGCTTTCACTGGCGCCTGGCCAGAGGTCAGTGTGGACATCCCCCAGCCTCTCGCAAGAGCCCCGCTGAGCCCAGCACACAGCCAGCTGGGCTGCTTTCAAGGGGAACGAACACAGCCAAATCTACATTGAACAACTTTTTAAATCCATGCTGTTCATGTTCTGCCTTTGCAGCACTGACGTTTGCTGAGCTACATTTCTGGTGAGAAGCCGATCTTCTGGTGCAAACCCAAGTAAGGTTCTGCCTATGTCAGTGCGCAATCTCATTAAGGACAACAGATTAGATCACATTGAGTCTGTACTCACATGTACGTATAATTACACATGTGGACATACACACAGACACATGCACACAGAGGCACACTCACTGACAGAAGAACATGTTCACAAAGAAAGTATCCATTTCTATACATGGAGGTACATCCTCACAGAACATAGAACAGTACAGCACAGGAACAGGGCTTTCAGTCTACATTGTCTGTGCTGACCATGATGCCATTCTAAAATAATCCCATCTGCCTGCACATGGTCCATATCTCTCTATTCCCTGCCTGTACATGTGAGTGCCTAAATGCCTCTTAAATTCTGCTGACGTACCTACTTCTATCACACCCTCTGACAGTGTGTTCCAGGCATCTACTAGAGTCTGTGTAAAAGACCTGTCTCGCAAAGCTCCTTTAACCTTTCACCTCTTCCTTTAGATCTCGCCCCCCTGGTATTTGACATTTCCACCCTGGGAAAGAGACTCCAACTCTCCACTTTATCCATCCCTCTCATTATTTTATATGTTTTGATCAGGTTGGCCCTCAACCTCTGAAGTTCCAGTAAAACGATCCAAATTTGTCCAACTAATACACTTCTAGCTAATACACTTCTAGCTAATACACATCCTCACCAAAGCCTCCACATCCTTCCTATAATGTGGCGACCAGAACTGCACATGGTTCTAGAGAAGTGGCCTAACAATAGTTTTATATAACTGCAACATGACTTGCCAACTTTTATACTCAATGTCCTGACTGATAAAGAAAAGCCTGCCATATGTCTTCTTAACACCTTATCCACTTGTGTTGCCACTTTCAGGGAGACATTGACTTAAGCCCCAAGATCCCATGTATATCAATATTCCTAAGGGTTCTGCCATTTACTGTATATTTTCCTCTTGCATTTGATCTCCCAAAATGCATCTCCTCACACTTGAATTAAATTCTACCTGCAATTTATCAACCCAATTTTCCAACTGGTCTATATCCTGATGTAACCTCCGACAACCTTCCTCACTATCCATAACTCCACCAATTTTCATGTCATTTGCAAACTTACTTATCAGACTATCTTCATTTTCATGCAAATAATTTATATATATTACAAACAACAGAGGTCCCAGCACTGATCCTTGTGGGACACTACTGATCACAGACCTCCAATCAGCAAAACACCCTTCCATAACTATCTTCTATGGCCAAGTCAATTTTGTATCTAATTTACAAACTCACAGTGGATCCCATGGAATTTAATCTTCCAAACTAGCTTAGCATGAGGACCTTGTCAAATGTTTAACTAAAGTCTATGTAGACAACATCCACTGACCTACTCTCATCAATCATTTTTGGTGGGCGGCACGGTGGCACAGTGGTTAGCACTGCTGCCTCACAGCGCCAGAGACCCGGGTTCAATTCCCGCCTCAGGCGACTGACTGTGTGGAGTTTGCACGTTCTCCCCGTGTCTGCGTGGGTTTCCTCCGGGTGCTCTGGTTTCCTCCCACAGTCCAAAGATGTGCAGGGTCAGGTGAATTGGCCATACTAAATTGCCCATAGTGTTAGGTAAGGGGTAAATGTAGGGGTATGGGTGGGTTTCGCTTCGGCGGGTCGGTGTGGACTTGTTGGGCCGAAGGGCCTGTTTCCACACTGTAATCTAATCTAATCTAATTTTTCACACTTCCTCAATAAATTTAATTATTTTTTGAGAAAAAGCCTCTCTGCATTAAGCCATACTGACTATCCCTATAAGTCCGTTATTTTCAAAAGGCAAGGAAATCCTATCCCTAAGAATCCAATAACTTATCTCCGGCTCACCGGTCTATAATTACCTGAATTATCCCTGTTGCTTTTCTTAAACAAAGGAACAACTTTGGCTATTCTGCAACTTTCTGGGATCTTGCCTATGGCTAATGAAAATTCAAAGATATCTGTCAAGGCCCCAGGAATCTCATCTCTTGCCTCCCTCAGTATGTTGGGATAGATCCCATCAGGAACTGGGGACCTTAATATTATCAAGACACCCAACAGTCTGACAATTCAGAGACAGGGAAGGAGTCGAGAGTGGTGGTGGTAGGGCTGGGTTTTGACAGTGTATGTATGAATATGAATCCTGTGCTTTCAATTGATGTTGCAGCATATAGATGAGAAATGGGAGGCAACCAAGGATTGATCCTTGATGGACACTAGAGGTAATTATGCTTATTAATATTTATATGCTCTGGAATATCAACAGACCCCTCCCTCCATGTCTTTTCTCCTTGATGAATACTGATGTGAAGTACTCATTAAGGACCTCACCCACTTCCTCTGGCTCTATGCATAAATTCCCTCCTTTGTCTTTGAGTAGACCTGCCCTTTGATTAGCTATGGAAATGTGTTGCTGGAAAAGCGCAGCAGGTCAGGCAGCATCTAGGGAACAGGAGAATCGACGTTTCGGGCATTAGCCCTTCTTCAGGAATGAGGAAAGTTGGTCCAGCAGGCTAAGATAAAAGATAGGGAGGAGGGACTTGGGGGAGGGGCGTCGGAAATGTGATAGGTGGAAAGAGGTCAAGGTGAGGGTGATAGGTCAGACTGGGGTGGGGGCGGAGAGGTCGGGAAGAAGATTGCAGGTTAGGAAGGCGGTGCTGAATTTGATGGATTTGACTGAGACAGGGTGGGGGGAGGGGAAATGAGGAAACTGGTGAAATCCGAGTTCATCCCTTGTGGTTGGAGGGTTCCTAGCCGGAAGATGAGGCGTTCTTCCTCCAACCGTCGTTTCGCTGTGGTCTGACGATGGAGGAGCCCAAAGACCTGCATATCCTTGGTGGAGTGGGAGGGGGAGTTGAAATGTTGAGCTACAGGGTGGTTGGGTTGGTTGGTCCGGGTGTCCCAGAGGTGTTCTCTGAAACATTCCGCAAGTAGGCGGCCTGTCTCCCCAATATAGAGGAGGCCACATCGGGTGCAAAGGATGCAATAGATGATATGTGTGGAGGTGCAGGTGAATCTGTGGCGGATATGGAAGTTTCCTTTGGGGCCTTGGAGGGAGGTGAGGGGGGAGGTGTGGGCGCAAGTCTTGCACCTCCTGCGGTTGCAGGGGAAGGTGCAAGACTCGGATTTCACCAGTTTCCTCATTCTCGGATTTCACCAGTTTCCTCATTTCCCCTCCCCCCAGCCTGTCTCAGTCAAATCCATCAAATTCAGCCAATTCCCCCTCCCACTCCACCAAGGTTATGCAGGTCTTTGGACTCCTCCATCGTCAGACCACAGCGAAACGACGGTTGGAGGAAGAACGCCTCATCTTCCGGCTAGGAACCCTCCAACCACAAGGGATGAACTCGGATTTCACCAGTTTCCTCATTTCCCCTCCCCCCAGCCTGTCTCAGTCAAATCCATCAAATTCAGCACCGCCTTCCTAACCTGCAATCTTCTTCCCGACCTCTCCGCCCCCACCCCAGTCTGACCTATCACCCTCACCTTGACCTCTTTCCACCTATCACATTTCCGACGCCCCTCCCCCAAGTCCCTCCTCCCTATCTTTTATCTTAGCCTGCTGGACCAACTTTCCTCATTCCTGAAGAAGGGCTAATGCCCGAAACGTCGATTCTCCTGTTCCCTAGATGCTGCCTGACCTGCTGCGCTTTTCCAGCAATACATTTCCATCTCTGATCTCCAGCATCTGCAGACCTCACTTTCTCCTTTGATTAGCTACCCTCTTGCTCAAAATATGCATTCAAAATACCTTAGGATTCTCCGTAATCCTATTTGCCAAGGACATTTCATGGCCCCTTTGAGCCCTCCTACTTCCTCACATGCAGTGATATTGTGGTACACAAGCACATTTATAAGTATATAATGTACAGTGAAATACAGTATCACACACAGGCACACATACACATGGAAAGGCATTCAACTCACTCTGAGAGACAGATGTTCACACGTAGACATGAGTGGAACTTAATATTTCAATTTTTTTCCCAAACAAAGATACAGATATGTATTTACTGCAATAACAATTTATAGAACATAGAACAGTACAGCACAGTACAATCCCTTCGGCCTTTGATGTTGTGCAGAAACCTTTTACCCTACTCTAAGATCAAACTAAGCTACATACCCTTCATTTTACTATCATCCATGTGCCTGTCCAAGAGTCACTTAAATGTCCCTAATGTATCTGACTCTACTACCACTGTTGGCATTCTACACACCCACCACACTCTGTGTAAAGCACTGACCTCTGATATCTCCCTTAAACCTTCCACCAATTACCTTAAAATTATGCCCTCTTGTGATAGCCATTTCTACCCTGGGAAAAAGTCTCTATCTACCATTCTATCTATGTCTCTCATCATCTTGTACAGCTCTATCGAGTCACCTCTCATCCTTCTTTGCTCCAATGAGAAAAACCCTAGCTACCTCAACCTTTCTTCATAAGACAAGCCCTCCAGTCCAGGCAGTATCATGGTAAATCTCCTCTGCACCCTCTCTAAAACTTCCACAACCTTCCTATATTGAGGCGACCAGAACTGAACACAATATTCCAAGTGTGGTCTAATCAGGGGTCCATAGAGCTGTAGCATAACCTCGCGGCTCTTAAACTCAATCCCCCTGCTATTGAAAGCCAATACACCGTATACCTTCTTAACAACTCTATCAACTTGGGTGCAACTTTGAGGGATCAATGGACGTACCATTGAAGACCCACCATTCTTCCACACTGCCAAGAATCCTGCCTTTAACCCTGTATTCTGTATTCAAATTTAGCCTTCCAAAATGAATCATTTCACACTTTTCCAGGTTGAACTCCATCTGCCATTTATCAGCCCAGTTCTGCATCCTGTCAATGTCCCATAAGTATTTATATCATTTCTTTAATACATCCCAAGCACTTTTACAGGAGCTCCATGAAGCAAAATATAACACAAAGTTTTATAAGGAGATATTAGGACAAATGACTTCAAGTTTCATCAGTGTGGTAGATTTTAAGGTGTTTCTGAAAGGAAGGTGTATGAGGGAATTCCAGAGCTTGAGATATTGACAACTGTAGGTACACAACCGTTAGTGGAGTGATTAAAATCAGGGATGTTTGAGGCAGAATTAGAGGGGCACAGAGATCTCAGTGTTGTTGGGTTAGAGGAGATTTCACAGAAAGTGAGGGGCAGCACCATGGAGAGATTTGCAAATAAAGATGAGAATTTGAAAACTGGAGTGCTGCTGGACTGGGAGCCAATGAAGGTCAGTGAGCTCTGGGTTGATGGTTGAATGGAACTTGACAGGACGTGGGCAGTACACACCGGATGATATCCTGTTTATGGATGATAGAACATGGGAAACCAGCCAGGAGTGTGTTGCAATTGACAAGTTCTAGAGATAATAAAAACCTGGCCAAGAGTTTCAACAGCAGATGAGCAGAGCGAAGAGTGATTCTGGGTTACATTACAGAGCTGGAAATAGCTGGGTTCAATGATGGCATGTGTATCTTGTTGGAAGCATACATTGATGTCAGCTATGATGCCTTTCTTGCAAATTGTCTGGTTCAGCTTTGGGTCTTTCTGAGAAAAGTGATGACATTGGTGGTGAGGGGCATTGATTTTGATAGGGTTTGAAGACACTGGGTTCAGTCTTCTCAGTATTTAATCTGAAGAAATTTCTGCTTATCCAGTACAGCATGTTGAAAATCAGCCTGACAATTTCGAGACCAGGAAGGAGTCGAGAAAGGTGGTAGTGTAGGGAAAGGTTTCGTCAGTGTACTTATGAAAATGAATCCTGTGTTTTTAACTGATGTTGCCAAGGGTATCATGTAGATGAGAAATAGGACAAACCAAAGTTTGATCATTGTTGGAAACCAGAGATAATAGTGCAAGAGCAGGAAGAGAAGCCATTGCCAGTGTGGCTATAGTTGAGAGTGTGTTGCTGCAAAAGCACAGCAGGTCAGGCAGCATCCGAGAAGCAGAAAATCCAGACCTCACTTTCTCCCCGTCCCTGGCTACAATTATTGGTAAGAATGAAATTCCAGATAGCTGGGCAGAGGGATGAGCTCTAGTTGTCAAAGGCTGAGAGCAATTTGAGAAGGACCAAGAGAGAAAGTTTAAGTTGTCACAGGATGTTTACTGTGACTTTGCTTAGAGGTATTTCCCAACTGAGCCAGTGTAAGGAGAGATTCATACATAGAGTTCCAGGTAAGATAGGAACCGATTTGTGATGTGACAGCTCAGTCATTCCTGTGAATTCATCCAGAATGCCTCAGCTAAGGACAAAATTACCCTCTTGGCAACTGCATTGCCCTATGACAGTGTGAAGACTTTTTTTTCATTTTTCTACTTTCAGTTGTGACCTGAAATGAGAAAGGTACTGTCTTAAAACCAAGAATTGCTGGAGGGTTGGTGCATATTTTTATGACAAGCAATCCAAAACTCATTGTGAATACTGTTTACACAGCTGCTGGTTCCAGCGGTCATTGACATGTAGTTTGCAGATGGGCTGGAGCTGAATGGTTCTGTAAAGAGTGAGATTCGGCCATAGAGGAGAGCTGTCAGAACCATGAAGTTTCTTGAGTCACTCCCTTTGACCTCTGTACAGAAAACTAACTCTCCGTAAATGACATCTTTTCAACAAAAGAAAATTGCTTCAAACGCACATGGATGCATCCTCATGCTGAACATTGTCATCTGATAAACAGCATCGTGGTGTACCAGTGTCGCCTAAAGTATCTCCTGCATACTGAAATCATGCCCCTGCTGACTGTTATGGAAAGAACCAGCTCATTCACTCAAAGCTGAACTCCTATTTAAAGTCTAAACTCAAGAACAGACCTGGTGACAACAAATCTTCCTTCACTATGGTGTCAGCAATCTGCGACCCTCACTTTGCAGTGTAAGCTATTAATCACCATTCCGGGGGGGGGGGGAGAGATACTCTGATGTCACTACTAATTCTATTGCAGAGAAACTTTGGGAATAAAAATATCAAAGTTGCAGACCTGGATACTTTTAATGAGATGATTGGACTCAGCACCACGAAGAACCGGGACTGGTTTGATGAAAATAACAGGGAAATTCAAGATCTGTGAACAACAAATAGTCAGCTTACTAACTCAGACAGCCAGCCAATAAAAAAAGACAGCTGACCATCAAAATGTACAGCATCGTCAACAAGGACCGAGGAACATCAAAAAGGCTTGTGAATTTGCAGAAAGAACTCAACTGGCTAATACTGGTAACATTGTTGTTGGTGTTGGTATTGATGTTGATGCTGGTCTTGGTGTTAGTTCTGGTGTAGGTGCCGATCTCATTTATTTTTGTTAGTCAGTATGGAAACAGGCCCTTTGGTCCAACAGGTCGACACCCAACCTCCGAAGAGTAACCCGTCCATACCCTACATTTACTCCTGACTAATGCACCTAACTCTATGGGCAATTTAGCATGTCCAATTCACCTGGCCTGAACATTATTGGATTGTGGGAGGAAACCCATACAGACACGGGAGAATATGCAAACTTCACACAGACACAGATGCACAAGGCAAGAATTGAACCGGGTGCCTCGCGCTGTGATACAGCAGTGCTAACCACTGGTACTGGTTTGGTGAAAGTGTTCGTGCTGATGTTAATGTTAGTTGTGTTTTTGTTGTTGGTGTTGGTGATAGCTTTGGTGTTGATGCAGGTGTTGGTGTTGGTTCTGGCTTTGATGTTGGTGTTCGTGTTGTTTTTGTTGCTGTCACTGATAGTGTTTGTATTGATGCCAGTGCCAGTGCTGGTATTGGTGGTGTTTTTATCGTTGGTGTTGGTGTCAGTGGTGGTGATACTATGTACTGTCCTTTCCTCTTCCTGTATACATTTGCTATTTGTCATCTTCTATGCCCCCTACATGGATGCAGTGATGTTGAAGCAAACTATATAAGTGCCCTGAGTTTCTTGGCTGCTGATTGATCTGAGTGATCACTTTGGAGTGCCGTTATTATCTTGGGTGATTTTAACTTCCAGCTGCTGGAGTATAATTGTCAATGCTGAAGGCTGCTTGTTGACCACCCACAGCTCTGGCTCCTCTTTCATAATGTGGAGTTCAGCTTCATCCAACATACATGGACTCAGCTAAACACAATCGAGAAAACATTCTTCGTACAAAAAGACCATCTGTTTTCGGAGAAACCTTCTGTTTTGATATGATTCTTTATTTGCTGTGATGAGAGAAACTAAGGCACAGTATTATGAAATTCCAGGAGAGAGAAGGAGATGGTGAGTGAAGAATATTGTGAGGTGTAAAAAGGCAAGTGAAAATAAATAAAGCTGGGAAGGGAGATAGAAATGAAAGAAGATTTATCGTCCTGCTTGTTCAATATTCAGTATTCATTCAATGGAACTGACTCCAGTAAAATAGAAGGAAGACTGAAAGAGCTTGCTTTTGCTCCACCTTAAATTCTATTTCCTAGCCATTGTCTCCATCCCTTTTTCTAGATATCTGAGACTGAACTAGCCTGTTCCCAAGAACAGGGTTCTGAAGAAGGGTAATTGGATCTGAAACATTAACTCTGCTTTCTCTCCACAAATGCTGCCAGACCTGCTGAGCTTTTCCAGCAATTTCTGTTTTTGTTTCTAATTTTCAGCATCTGCAGTTCTTTCCTTTTTTTAAAGCCTGTTCCTAATCTTGGTATCACATTTGACACCTAGTTGAGCTTTTACCACATATGTCCATTTCTGAAATATTGCACAGTTGTGTCTTTGCCATAGCACAACTATAGCACACAATAGAGGTTTTTGTTACCTCTATTGTTGATTATTTCAATGTTTTCCTGGCGAGCCTCCCACTTTCCACTCTCCAGGAACTTAAGCTTAACTAAAACTGAAGAGCACAGGAATGAGAGGAGACCATTCAGTCCTTTGAACCTCTTTCATTCTTCAATTCTGTTATCTTATGCATATTCAACTCCATCTATTGGCTTTGGTTCTGTAACACTTAATATCCTTATCTAACACAAATCTCACAGTCCCACTTTTTAAGTTTTCAGTTAATCTTTCTGGGGGAAACAGCTCCACATTTCCACTATCCTTTGAGACTCCACCCTGACACAATGCTTGAGTAATTTGATTTATTTTATGGTTGTGCCCCTGGTTGTAGAATCCTCAGCACAGGAAATAGCTTCCCTCTGTTTACCGACCAAAGCGCTGCTGTTTGTGTGAAACTATGTTTTGCTTTACTTCTGCTCCCTGTCCAACAATGACCCACAGTCTGATAAAATCTGTGTTTCAAAGTTCCCGTTCTTACCTTTAAATTTTCCTGTCCACATACTCCTATACTCTCCCAATTCATTCAGTATACTTGCAGTCACTGGCAAGACCAATATTTATTGCCCTTCTCTAATTGACCTTGAACTGAGTGGCTTGAGAGGCCATCTCCAAAGGCAGTAACGAGTCAATAATTTTACTGTGGGTCTGGAGGTATGAATAGATTAGATAAGGACAGAGCTGAAAATGTGTTGCTGGAAAAGCGCAGCAGGTCAGGCAGCATCCAAGGAGCAGGAGAATCGACGTTTCGGGCATGGATGTCCATGGTGAAGATAAGGCGTTGGGGACCGGGCAAGTGAAAATCATGGAGGAGGTGGAGGGCATGGGTGATGTCCTGAACGTAGGTGGAGAGTTCTTGGACTAAGGGGGACAGGACCGTGTCGAGGTATGCAGAGATGAGTTCGGTGGGGCAGGAGCAGGCACTGCTACCTACATTCCCTGCAATTAGTCCTACCCCAGCTCAGGACAACAATCTCAACCATGTACACCTCCATCCCCCATCATGAAGGACTCAAAGCCCTCCACTTCTTCCTTTCCCGTCGTACCAACCAGTACCCTTCTACTGACACCCTCTTTCGACTGACTGAACTGGTCCTCACTCTGAACAACTTCTCTTTCCAATCCTCCCACTTCCTCCAAACCAAAGGAGTAGCCATGGGCACCCGGATGGGCCCCAGCTATGCCTGCCTCTTCGTAGGATATGTGGAACAATCCATCTTCCGCAGCTACACTGGCACCACCCCCCACCTTTTCCTCCGCGACATCGATGACAGTATCGGTGCTGCCTCGTGCTCCCACGAGGAGGTTGAACAGTTCATCCACTTTACCAACACCTTCCACCCCGACCTCAAATTTACCTGGACCGTCTCAGACTCCTCCCTCCCCTTCCTAGACCTCTCCATTTCTATCTCGGGCAACTGAATCAACACAGACATTTGCTATAAACCGACCGACTCCCACAGCTACCTAGACTACATCTCCTCCACCCTGCCCGCTGTAAAAACGCCATCCCATATTCCCAATTCCTTTTTCTCCACCGCATCTGCTCCCAGGAGGACCAGTTCCAATACCGAACAACCCAGATGGCCTCCTTCTTCAAAGACCGCAATTTCCCCCCAGACATGATCAATGATGCTCTCCACTGCATCTCCTCCACTTCCCACTCCTCCGCCCTTGAGCCCTGCCCCTCCAATCGCCACCAGGACAGAACCCCACTGGTCCTCACCTACCACCCCACCAACCTCCATATATATCATATCATCCGTCATCATTTCCATTACCTCCAAACGGACCCCACCACCAGGGATATATTTCCCTCCCCTCCCCTATCAGCGTTCCGAAAAGACCACTCCCTCCGTGACTCCTTTGTCAGGTCCACACCCCCCACCAACCCAACCTCCACTCCCAGCACCTTCCCCTGCAACCACAAGAAGTGCAAAACTTGTGCCCACACCTCCCCCCTTACTTCCCTCCAAGGCCCCAACGGATCCTTCTATATCCGCCACAAATTCACTTGTACCTCCACACACATCATTTACTGCATCCACTGCACCCGATGTGGCCTCCTCTATATTGGAGCCTACTTGCTGAACTCCTACAGGCCGCCTACTTGCTGATCGTTTCAGAGAACACCTCTGGGACACCCGGACCAACCAGCCAAACCACCCGTGGCTCAACACTTCAACTCCCCCTCCCACTCCACCAAGGACATGCAGGTCCTTGGACAACATCGCCAGACTATAGCAACACGACAGCTGGTGGAAGAGTGCCTCATCTTCCGCCTAGGAACCCTCCAACCACAAGGGATGAACTCAGATTTCTCCAGTTTCCTCAATTCCCCTCCCCCCACCTTCTCTCAGTTGCAACCCTCGCACTCAGCACCACCTTCCTAACCTGCAGTCTTCTTCCTGACCTCTCTGCCCCCACCCCCACTCTGGCCTATCACCCTCAACTTAACCTCCTTCCACCTACCGCATTTCCAACGCCCCTCCCCCAAGTCCCTCCTTCCTACCTTTTATCTTAGCCTGCTTGGCACACTTTCCTCATTCCTGAAGAAGGGCTCATGCCCGAAACGTCGATTCTCCTGCTCCTTGGATGCTGCCTGACCTGCTGCGCTTTTCCAGCAACACATTTTCAGCTCTGATCTCCAGCATCTGCAGTTCTCACTTTCTCCTATTAGATAAGGACAGCAGACTTCCTTCCCTGAAGGGCATTAGTGACCCAGATGAAGTTTTCAAAAATTGAGGACAGTTTCACAGTCACCGTAACTGGGATTGGCTTTACCTTCCAAATTTATTATCTTGTGAAACCTCTGTCCTCTGCCGGTTCTGGCCCCCTGCATATCCTGATTTTCTGTACAACACCATTAGTGGCTATATCATCAGCAGCCTGAGCTCAGAATTCGCTCTCTATCCCTCTTGGTCTGTCCACCTTATTTTTTCTCCTGTAAGAGACACTTTAAAGCTGACTCTTTC
Organism: Chiloscyllium plagiosum; assembly: GCF_037043375.1. Classification (NCBI taxonomy): domain Eukaryota; kingdom Metazoa; phylum Chordata; class Chondrichthyes; order Orectolobiformes; family Hemiscylliidae; genus Chiloscyllium; species Chiloscyllium plagiosum. The sequence continues at coordinate 72,197,486 of NW_028270153.1, read as the reverse complement.
AGCAAGCTTATGAACAACTCTCATAAAGTCTGTTTCTGTGATTCACTGTTAAGTGTTGTTCCTGTGGAGTGCCTGGAGACTGAGATGTTTTACTAAAAGCATCTTTTGAATTCAACTTGTTGTCTTCAAGGAGTAAGTTCAAAGTTTCTTTTATTATAACAGGGGCCAAGGGAGTATACAAGAAAGGGAAAGGATTGGGGAATTTTGGTAGATGTGATGTGATTGTTTGGAAATGTGACAGGGGAGTGTGTGTGTGTTTCTAATGGAGGTAAGTAGGAGACTTGTTGCTTTAATGGGTATGATTGGCCTCTGCTCAGTTTAATATAGTCGTATGTGGGGCACTATCCCCTTAACTGGGTGTGTGTGGGTACAGCTGCAGCTATCATTACTTGCCATATTCTGAATGTGGAAATCTGGAAAGACATCAGTTTTATTTAGCAAAGCACATCTGTTTCCCTTCACTCTCTGCACACTTGGTGTGGTCATGCACTTTCGCCTGTGATTGCATTATATGGCAATGTTTACACTGAACTTGTCCTTTCGGGGTTAGTCAGAGTTGGCAGGCTGTTCGTTTCTCAAAGCACAGCATGCAAGCAGGGTGGAGCAGCAGGACTGCTGTAAAGGCAAATGTATTTGGATATTGACAGGATAATTATGAAAAAGGAACCTTTGGGCTATTGTCTCTGATTCTTTGTGGCTGACACATTAAGTATCATTTCCTGAGTTGTGATCCCAGTAGATAACCTTGCTCAGCTGATGGCAAATTGGAATTTGAGAAGCTAATTTTTTAGAGGACAGAATCACAATATGTCTTCATTGTTTAAATGTGTGAAAGTGCCCAAAGCCCCACCGAGTGGAAATGTTCACTCTCTCTCTTGAATACACCGCTAAATTTTCTGCTCTTCCTCTACACCTGTATTAATGGAAAGGGTCTTCTTCATCACTAGCTGAGCTACATTTTGCTGTTTTTTTTAAATTAATTTTTGGAAATGAGACTTTGATGAATGCCTTTGACAGTCTGCTTAGGGAACCATCACCAGGACATGCCCCAATCCTATACATGCAGGGTATAAAGGACATTCTGTTCTGACTGCTGCCTGATGGATTTGTGGTCAAGGTATTTTTCTTGACAATACTGTCCATTAGGGGATGCATAGTACAACTACTTGGAGGATCTTGCAGTAGTTTGGCAGAACTCTTCCCTCACAACTATGGGGACAGATAGAACATTGTTTTAATAGTGAGGGCCAAAGCGCAGATGGATGTAGCTGCTCTCAGAGATGGCAACGTTGGGTATGATTTCTCCCCCTTTAGTCTAGAGGTGTGTACATCATGTCTCTATGAATAGGGAGCATCTTTGGCCTCCTGCTAAAGTGGAAGATGGCTTGGGTATCGCCACAGTACAGGAGTGTGAATATATAAAAATATGTATCAGGAGCAGCAGCAGGCTATTCAGCCATTTTAAACCTACCCTAACATTCAATAAGATTATGGCTGATCTGATTGTAATCTCAAATCCACATTTCCGCCTGTCCTAATAACATTAACTGTTGCTAAGCAAGGAATTGAAATCCACTTCAGCCTTAAAAATATTCAAGGACTAAAAATCCATTGCTTTCTAAGGAAGAAAGCCACAAAGACTCATGACCCTCAGAGCAAAATGTTTGCCTCACCTCAGTTTTAAATGAGTGACCCCTGACTTGCAAACTGCAAGCCTAGCTTGCCCACCATTTCCTTATCATTCCAGGAATTAGTCCAGTAAATCTTTTCTAAACTGTGTCCAATACATTTAAATCCTTCCTTAAAGATGGTGTACTATACATAGTATTCCAGATGTGATCTCATGACTGCCCTTGCAATTGAAGCATTATTTCCCTGCCTTTGTATTTGATTGTCATTGTGATAAATGATAATATTCTATTAGCTTTCATAACTGCTGTAGACTAACATTTTGAGTTCATGCATTGGGAAACTCATATCCTTCTACACGTCAGCTCTGACATCTCAGATCTTTCAGGCAATATAGTCAGTTCCGCTATAATGCATTTTCCTTCAATGTGAATTGACTTTAACACGAATGAAGAATTTAGGCCGTTATTTGTAAAAAGTGACTTTTCCTTACCTGTATTGGCTACAACATGATTTGGGCCCTATTAGTTTAAATGGTGCAGCTATTGTGTGAGATCGCACAAGAACAGACCAACTGTATGCTGCTTTTTATTCTTCCTGTGAAAATGGAAAACTTCGGCGGGTCAGTGTGGACTTGTTGGGCCAAAGGGCCTGTTTCCACACTGTAAGTAATCTAATCTAATCTTCACATTTTCCCACATCATACTTCATTTGCCACATCTTTGCCCACTCACATATCCTATCAATATAGCCTCCTTATGTCCTCTTCACAACTTACTTTCTTACCTGTCTTTGTGTTGTTAGTAAATTTGGAAACCATCCCATCCAACCCTTCATTTAAGTTATTTTATATAAATTATAAACAGTTAAGGTCCCAACACCAATTCCTGTAATACTCATTTTCAATTACTGACCATTTACACCTCGTCTCTTCTGTCTGTTAGCCAGCCAACCTATCCATGCCAATACCCGAAACCTGACACCATGCACATTTATTTCCTGCAACAACCCTTGGTGTGACATTTTCCTAAATGCTTTCTAGTAATCCAGGTGCAGTACCAGTTCCCCTTTATCCACAACACCTGTTACCTCTTCAAATCGATTATTCAAACATGATTTCCCTTTCACAAAATCATGGTGAATCTGCTTGATTCCCTTGAAGTTAACCAAGTGTCCTGCCATAACTTTTTAAATAATGGCTTCTATCATTTTCCCTGTGACAGCTGTTAAGCTATCAGGCTTGTATTTTCCTGCTTTCTGTCTGCCCCCTTTTTCAAAAAAGCAGCTACATTTATTATTTAAAACCAACACATCAACTATCTTACTAGCCACTTCTTTTAAAACCGTGAGATGAAATCCATCAGACCCCAGCTCTGACAATTTATTTCAGTAATGCTTCTCTGGTGATTGTGATTTTTGCTGGTCCCTCCCTCCCTTCCATTTCCTAATGTATCATTGCTTCTGGAATGTTACTTATATCTTTTGTAGTGAAGTCTGATGCAAAATACCTTCTCAATTCATCTGTTATTTCCTAATTTACCATCATTAATTCTCTAATTTCACTTTCTGTAGGGCCAATGCTCACTTTGTAAATATTTTCCTTCTTCGGATATTGAGAGAGATTCTGAATTTTTATTTTTATGTTTCTGGTTAGCTTTCTCTCATGCTCTAACATTTCCCTCCTTTTTAATGTTTGGTCATTCTTTTCTGTTTTTTACATTCTGTTCAGTGTTCTGACCTGCCACCTCTCTTTGCATATTAAATGTTTTTTCTTATAGTTTGACACTGTTTTAAACCCATCTTCCATGTTTGGCCCATCCCTGAGAATTTTTCTTACTCATTTAACATATCCATGTTGTATAGATACATCTGAAATATCCGTTTTAATATCTATCACTGCATCTGTATTCAGATACAGAGTCTTTAGTTTTATTATTTTACTCTTTTTCTAAATTCTAGTCATACCTGTTTGCCAACTCTCATATATTGTCTCCCTTCCTGTCATGGTCTCTTTATAATTTCCTGTATTAATATCTTTCTTTTTGGTCTTGACTCTCGAGTTTGATTTACCACATCTTGTCAACTTTGATCCCTGAACCACATCCAGTTTAAAATCCCATCTACTTTAGTGTGCCTGGCAAGAATATCAGATTCTCACCTTTACCATGCTGGGACTATCTCATCAGTATAGATCCCATTTTTGCCAGTGTCCCCACAAACTTGAAACCACTTTTCCCACACCTCACATTCATCTCTCTTTCACTCTAATCTGATTTGCACGGTGACAATTTGTATATGCCTCAGGCAATAATGCAGAGATTGTAGCTTTTGAGTTTCTCATTTTTAGTTTAATGACTGGCTCCTCAAATAAACTAAATAGGACCTGCTTCTTTGTCCTGTCAATGGCATTGCTAGCGATGTGACTGGATCCTCCCTTCTCAAACTCCTCTCCCACCTGAACAGATGTCCTAAATCCCGACACTGGGAAGGCAACCCAGCCATCTGGACTCTCACTCTTTACTGCACAGAATGGGGTCAATCCCCTGACTATACTGTCCCCTACCAATACTACATCCTTCTTACCAACCCCTCATCTCTCTGAGTGGCTTCCCATACCATGGTACCATGGTCCGGCAGCTCAGGCACCTTGCAGCCCTCATCCTCATCCAGACAATCTGAAAGCATTTCCATTCTGTTAGGCAATTGCAAAGGCTGAGGCATTGGACATTAAATTGAGTCACAGTTTCCTGTCCCTCAACACTGACAAAATCAGACAATCCAACCCCAGGAGGTGTAATTACCTCCAGGTAACTTTCCCCAACTCTGCAATACTTCACAGAGTCTGTCATTCAGCCCCTAGCTCATAAACTCTTACCTCAAGCTACGGTCGTGTATTTCATTAATTTTACCACCAACCACTAAACTATTTTGAGCCTTCAGAATAGAATAACTCTTGATCACTTACCAGATACTGACCAATTAACAATTTCATCTTCTGGAGGCTGAAAAAGTTTAGGCCAATGCAATGAAACACTGCTTTCCCTTCCTCCCTCTGAACCCCTTGAAGCATTTAACTTCAATGTTCAAGTGTTAGTTGCTACTCAAGTATGCTCCTAATATAAAAGGTGCATCTGAGTCACTTATTGAGGATCTAGTTTCAATTGGTTTCAATTGCTCTTTCACTGGATCCCTTGAAAACTCAGCTTAAGGCTGATAACTACAGAACGTAAACTGTCGCTTTCAGGTGAACAAATAAAAATTGAGCCTATTTTACCCAATGGATGTATGGCCCTAGCCCTAATATGAGAAAGGGTCAGATCTGCGCCATGTACAGTGACTTTGAGGCCACATCACACCAGGTTCTTTCCCATATGGAGAGAGAGCATTGTTCCACATGACCAGTTTTTTTGCCTGACCATTGATACTCAGTGCAGGTCTGATCCAAATCCTGACCTGATAGTAAATAGACAAAGAATCAATTGGCCTAGTCCCCAACAAAATGGCCTCATTCTTGCATTTATTGGCTTCCAAGTTCAGTTCCATCTGGTTGCAGTTCCTCATCATTCTGTGCATCAATAATGAATTATAGCGGAACATGGTGATGTCATCCATGTAGAGGGAGGCTTCATCTGCATGCTCCCACTATCCAAGATAATCAGTCCTCTTATACCTGCATCCTTCCTGATGAACTCAGCCAAAGGTTCTCTGCATCAGACAAACAGGATAAGGGAGAGAAGGCAGCCATGTCTGACTCCAGGTTTGATAGGGAAAGTTTTCTATTTCCCACCCATTGATAGAAACTTGGAGAGAAGTTGAATCCAATTGCAGATTCCCTTCCCATTGTGGAGAGCACATCATCATACAGCTGTAATGTCTGTGAAAGGCCTTCTGTAAGCCTGTCAGTTGTATTCATCCTAAAGGTGAGGTTCCCCAATGGTGTTATGGTTTTGGGTGGATAGCTAACTCATTAAACTCTTGTTTGAGGAGGGTGGAACTGGTTCCCTTTCCTTATTCACCCCCCCCCCCCCCCCCTTGGTTGGTTGCAACGAACTTAATTTATTAAAGGTCCCTTCCCTTGTTTATATCTTTCTGTCAGACAAAATGAATTTAGAGGATGAATTTTATGTTGTTTTGGCTAAATCCATGTTGATGTTTTTGATGTTTTGATGTTTTTCTCTTCATAAAGCCTAGCAAGATCCCTTGCCACATCTTACCAAACCCTTCACTAATTCTCTATGGGGTCTCTCACATCTGATTTCTGCCACCTCTTACCACATGATACCATAACAATGCACCACCCAGAAGATAATCACTAAAACACTGGCATCCCTTGAACCTGCACCATCTATACATGCCCAATTTGTCCCAGAACAAGCATTTTCCTCTGCTTCTGTCTTACCTTCTGAACACTTGTGGAAGATGAAGAACCTCTTGATGTTTGCTTTGATTTCTTCCCAACGGAATCCCTTTTGAGCTCCTTGATATTGTCTGGGGTCAGCAGAATCACAATCACTTTCCAAGTCTCCTACATCCTGTGCTCTTCCTGACGGCGACAGTCAGCCAGTAGGAAACAGTGGGTGGACGGCACGGTGGCACAGTGGTTAGCACTGCTGCCTCACAGCGCCTGAGACCCGGGTTCAATTCCTGCCTCAGGCGACTGACTGTGTGGAGTTTGCACATTCTCCCCGTGTCTGCGTGGGTTTGCTCCGGGTGCTCCGGTTTCCTCCCACTAGTCCAAAGATGTGCAGGTTAGGTGAATTGGCCATGCTAAATTGCCCGTAGTGTTAGGTAAGGGGTAAATGTAGGGGCATGGGTGGGTTGCGCTTCGGTGGGTTGGTGTGGACTTGTTGGGCCGAAGGGCCTGTTTCCACGCAGTAATGTAATCTAATCTAATCTAAACACTGGCTTGATGTCAGGATTATCCAGCCAGATTGATGATGTAGTTGAAGTCACTGGACATTACCAGCAGAGGTTGGAGCTACTGAAGGATGAGTGATCAGGGTGTACACATTAATTAACTGGAAATGAAGCCTTTTTATACCTAACAGCTGTCAACCAACAACTCCTTCAAATTAGAGATGGTTAAGTTGACTCCCTTAAGCAGGATTCCTAGGCTGGAGGGCCGTAAGTTATGCCTAATTGACCAAACTGATGGTCTATGGGACCGCCATTGTGATCACTGACTGTAGGAGCTGAGATGCAGTATCACACAATCCTGCATGAGATTCCACGTATACTCTTGGCACAGAACTGAGCCCTCATATACGAACACTGCTTAACCTGCCCAGATGTTTTCCCAAATCACTTCACATAATCAGCCTATAGGATCATAGATATGCACAGCAAAGAAATAGACCCTCAGCCCAAGTCATCCATGTCGACCAGATATCCTAAATTAATCTAGTCCCATTTACCAGAATTTGACCTATATAACAACACAGAGGTGGAACGAGTGGAGAGCACCAAGCTCCTGGGAGTGGTCATCCACAACAAGCCTTCTTGGACTCTTCATGTGGATGCACTGGTTACAAAGGCCCAACAATGTCTCTTCTTCCTCAGGCAGCTGAGGAAATTTGGCCTGCCAGTAAATACCCTTGCCAACTTTTATAGGTGCGCTATCGAAAGCATTCTGTCTGGATGTATCACTATCTGGTGTGGCAACTGTATTATTCAAGATCAGAGACGGTTACAGAGAGTGGTGAACTCGGCCCAGATAATCACAAAGGCCAACCTCCCATCTATAGAATCCATCGACCAGGCCCGCTGTCAAGGAAAGGCCGCCAGCATTCTCAAAGATCCATCCCACCCTGGCAATGTTTTTCTACAACCTCTACCATCAGGGAGAAGGTACAGAACATACGCACCAGCCGGTTTTGTAACAGTTTCTACCCTACAGTTGTAAGAATACTGAATGGACTCACAAACTCTTAGCATTCACCTGTACCTGTGTTTTTGTTTTTGCCGTTGTTTACCTATTATTTACTTATCTATGCTACTTAACTCTGTGATCTGCCTGTATTGCTCACAAGACAAAGCTTTTCACTTTGGTACATGTCACAATAAATTCAATTCAATTCAATTCAATTCCCTCTAAACCCTTCTTATTCATGTACCCATCCTTTTAAATGTTGCAATTGTACCAGCCTTGAAACACACACAGACGCAGGGATAAAGTTAAAAATCACACAACAGCAGGTTATAGTCCAACAGGTTTAATTGGAAGCACACTAGCTTTTGGAGCGCTGCTCCTTCATCAGGTGGTTGTGGACACAAGGAGAATGTGCAACTCCACGCAGTCACCCAAGATTGGGATCAAACCTGGATCCCTGGCGCTGAGAGACAGCAGTACTAATCTCTGTGGTGCTGCGTTGCAATGTCCACCTTTGCAAATCGATCACTTTTAAATTCACGGATTACAAGTTCAGTTACATCAGCATTATTCTGCAGGATGCATAACGTGTGACCACAGTAAGTAGTATTTGTGCATGAAGACTCAGCCCTGTGGCAAGAGAATGTGTGGAACCTCATGTCGAATACATTGGCTTTGACATCTCCAAGTCCTCAAACAGCAGATGTTCAACCCCATGAAACATACTAACAAGGCTTAACCACAGGACCCCAGATGTAGGATTCACTGCAGCACATCTCTTGAAGTTTAACATGACCTCATCCAAGCTCCAACCCATGTATTCACTGTCAATGTGTACTTGTTTAATATTTTAAACGTTTGACCTTTAAGCAAAATTCTGTTTTCGATTACTTGACAACAGTAGCCCAATTAAAGTATTTTTAAGAGTGGTACGAATGGAAAATTTGTGTTTTCAATTTCCTTTACCTTCCGGTCCTCTTAATGCCAAGTTTGATTTTTTTTCTGCCTCGCTCTCACACCAGAGAATCTGAATGTCAGTCACTAATGTAGTTCATGCAGGCCTTGTGGCAGCCTACAGTCGTACAAAGGAATTTGGCTGCTCTGTTTTACAACATTGGAAGAAACTCAGTCAGATTCAAACTATGTAAGAAATGGGGTGAGCCAAGTCCAGGCAAATTAAGAGTCCTCAGTGTGGGCAGTTCACTGCTTGTTTTGATGAGACACTGCACCGGGCATGAGCACTGAGGTTGGTGCGTTGCCAGAACTGTGGCTTCACCTTGGCTGCCTCTCAAAGTGATGCTTCCCTTGGTCCTCCTGCAGTAAGTAGGCTGTAGGCAGCTTGTTTCTTTGTGAATGGCCGAATGATGACATTCTTTCCATGTTGATTTTCATTCATCTTTAAGTTGCCAGTGTCCTTGGAAAGACTGGCGTTTCTTGCCTATCTCCTGTTTCCCCTTAGCAGTTGATGGTGGGCACCATGTAACGGTTTGATAGCATTTACCAGCACGGAAGGATAGTGAAGAGGCAACCTTATTTTTGATGCTTAGGCTAAAGTGACTAAGGATGAGTGGTTCTCAATCTTCCCATTTCCCACAGGAATTTCCCAGTAGCAGCAGCTCCTCCCCCAAGTAGCACCTCCCGCATTCCAGCAAATAATGAATGGTTTAAATATTGCTGCTACAGTACAGCACCTATTCTATGATATCATTGGACATTGGCAGGATACTGGGTAGCTTAGAGGAACAGACGGGTCTTGGGTACGTGAATAAGACAGTTAAGAAGGCACATTTGCTGTTATCAGTCGTAGAATAGAGCATAAGAGCAAGGAGGTAATGTTGGAGTTGTACAGAACTTTGGTCAGACCAGAGCTGGAGTACTGTGTGCAGTTCTGGTCACTTCATTACAGGAAGAATATGTCAGCACTAGAGAAGGATCACCAGGATGTTGCCTGGGATGGAGAAATTGAGCTATAAGGAGAGGCTGGATAGGCCTGAATTGTTTTCTTTAGAGCACCAAAATTTAGGGGGGGACATGATTGAAATGTACATGATTATGAGGGATATGGGCAGAGGGATAGATGACTATGAGGGATATGAATAGAGACCAGCTATTCCCCTTGGTCAAGGGATCAGTTATGAGAGGAAACAGTTTTTAGGCGAAGAGGCAGGAGATTCAAAGGGGATTTTGGGAAATAACTTTCACTCAGTTAGTTGGAATCTGGAATGTACTGCCTGGGAAGGTAGTGGAGGGTGTAAACCTTACTACCTTTAAAAGAATCTTTGGATGAACACTTCAAATATCATAACACTCAAGGATATGGGACAAGTGCAGGAAATTGGAATTAGTGCATTTTTAGTTGTAGTTATGTCAGTGGTCCGTAGGGACTTTTCTGCATTGTATGAATCTATGGATCTCCGATTGAATCCTTAGAGGATGGAGTAGAAGTTTGGATTCCAGAGCTGAGTCTCAGTTTTTAATTTTCTAACCTTTCCTGCATAACTATTAACTTCAGTGGCACCACTGAATTCTCCAGTTTAATTGCAGACTTTCGGAAGGCTCTAGGTGGAGAAGAACTGCTCCATGGAATCTTTAATTTCTTGGGCAATTCCTTCGGAGTCTGCTACATTGATTTTGCAGATACGTCGCAGAAATGATTCTCTGGTCATCAGAAAATCCAATTCCTGAAGGAAGCAGAGGCCTGGAAATCTAATTCCTCTCATTAGGGAGTAGATTTATCAACAATACACTTCATTTTTCAAATTCCATGACATGTAAAAAGGATCACTTAAACCAGAAGATGACACATAGTATTGTTCACTGTGCTTCTCCGAACGCAATGATTCCTAAACATCTGTTGAGGTGATCTGTAATCTGTCAGGAATTCATCATGTCTTCCTTTTGATTCATTATGTTCAGGCCAGCTATTAACTACAACTTCTGGATGGCCGGAATTGCTTGTTATGAAAAGGGCATTGACAGCTGTGAAATCTCTGAGGCAAGAATGGGATAGTTGCACCAATTCACCTTACCGCAAGCACTAACCTCTGATCCACAGCCGGATATCCATCTCCAACACTGATCCCCAACCAATCCTGATGCAAGCCTGCTCCCCAGACTCTGACCTGAGAATTGTCTCAGCCTGAACTGAGAGTTTGGGAGGCTGCTGGTGTTTTGTTGAATTAATATAAGACTGGAGGCTGAATACTTAGAGAGGAACTTGCCATTCACATGAGGGCCCTGTAAGAATTTGAGTGTCATGAAAATGCAGATCAACCTGTGAGGTAGGCTGTGATGAAGCTCTGATCTTGGTAGCTTGGTGAGAAACTCTGCTAGAAGGTTGGAACAAGTGCTCTCTAGGCAGAGGTGCCTTCTGCTATGTTATCTAATCTCCATTGTTACTAGCTATTGTTTAAAGAAACACCTCGAGGCCAGATGCCTAGCCTGAAGGAAGAATAGCCAATCTTAAAACCCGTGACTAATGATGGTTGCTTGCTCCAATTTTTAGATGATTATGTTCAAATCCCTCCATAGCAGTATGAGAATTTCATAGTTAATAAGAGACATTTGGAAAATAACTGGAAGGAAACAATAAAGTCTTCATGAGGCTGGTGCATTGAAGTAACAATCAATTGGTTCGCCAGTATTCTTTAGGGAAACCTTCTAACTTTAGTTGATCTGGTTTATATTTGATGCAATCGCTCACAAACGTGGTTGACAAATAGTAACTGTCTGCATCGGAGGGATGATTTTCATCAAGTGTTTAAAGAGGTAAAGCAGTGGCCATGATTATGTCTTAAGCTGAAAGCTGTATTTTTTATTCATTCACAGAATGAGGGCATCACTGGTCAGGCCACCATTTAGTACCCATTGCTAATTGCCCAGAGGGCAGTTTAAGAGTCAACTACATTGCTATTCCTGATGAAAGGCTTTTGCCTGAAATGTTGATTTTCCTGCGCCTCGGATGCTGCCTGACCTGCTGTGCTTTTCCAGCACTACTCTAATCTTAACTCTGATCTCCAGCATCTGCAGTCCTCATTTTCACCTGCATTACCATTTAGCCCATATTTGGCACTGTCTTAGAGAAGGAGCTGAGTCATGTGCTTCAGAATCACTTCTGGGACATTTATTAGGGGCTGATTGACAATAAATTTTTCTGTCAGTGCTCATTAAAGAAGCTGCACTCAACTTTGGTGGATCATGTGATATCTAATAACAACCAGCTGCATAAGACAAAGAGGTCTTTAGGGAAGGTTGAAAATGCCACATAAAGTCAGCATCAGCTTTCAGTGTTCACTTGCTGATTGAGATTGTCTGCATTTGCACATTGAGGGATGATCTGGGCGCTTTTGTCACTCTATTGCCATTAATTCCGGGAGGTGTGTAAAGACTTCACCTTAGAGTCAATCCTTTCCCACTTTATTGCAGTCACACAGGAGAAAAGAAGTGTTCCTTTATGGAATCTTGCTTGGTGTACACTGATCGCACTCCTCTTACATTCTTAGAACACTTTAAAGCCAAGAATATGAGACTATTTCATTGGAGTCTTATGTTACAGACTTTTAATTTAAAAATCAAACATGTTGCAGGTCATAAGAATGTAATGGCAGATGCGTTATCACGGATTTAACTGATAAAGTTTAGATGACATTTGTGTTTATCCAATCTTATGTATATGGGAAGATGTTAAGGTGAACTTAGATTAAAGTTATCTGTATGTTATGGTAATGTGTTTAAAGAATTGAAATAAAAGAAGCCATCTTTTCATTATGATTGTTCATTTTTTCTTAAGGGGGAGGTGTTATGAATGTGTAATTTTACTGTACCTTTAAGAGAGTTGAAAGCAAGCAAGGACTTAGAGAGCCACACAGAATAAATTTACAATGTAGCATTTGGTCCAACAGTGAGCAGAACCTGGGTTGCTATGAGACAAAAAAAAATTCAAATTCGGCCCATCAGTTTAAATTGTACCCCAAGATACTAACCTCCAATTAAGTTTGAATTTGATATTTTGACAATATTCGCAGATGACACTAAAATCGGTGGAGTTGTGGATAGTGACGAAGGATGTTATAGGTTACAGAGAGACATGGATAAGCTGCAAAGCTGGGCTGAGAGGTGGCAAATGGAGTTTAATTCGGACAAGTGTGAGGTGATTCACTTTGGTTGGAGTAACCGGAATGCAAAGTACTGGGCTAATGGTAAGGTTCCTGGTAGTGTAGATGAGCAGAGAGATCTCGGCGTCCAGATACACAGATCCTTGAAAGTTGCCACCCAGATTCACAGGGTTGTTAGGAAGGCATACAGTGTTTTAGCTTTTATTAATAGAGGGATCAAGTTCTGGAACCATGAGGTTATGCTACAGCTGTTCAAATCTCTGGTGCGGCCGCACTTAGAGTATTGTATACAATTCTGGTCACCACATTATAAGAAGGATATGGAAGCTTTGGAAAGGATGCAGAGGAGATTTACTTTGATGTTGCCTGGTTTGGAGGGGATGTCTTACGAGGAAAGGCTGAGGGACTTGAGGCTGTTTTCGTTGGAGAGAAGAAGGTTGAAAGGAGACTTAATAGAGACATATAAGATAATCAGAGGGTTAGATAGGGTGGACAGAGAGAGCCTTTTTCCAAGTATGGTGACGGCGAGCATGAGGGGGCATAGCTTTAAATTGAGGGGTGATGGATATAGGACAGATGTCAGAGGTAGTTTCTTTACTCAGAGAATAGTCAGGGTATGGAATGCTTTGCCTGCAACAGTAGTAGATTCGCCAAGTTTAAGTGCATTTTAGTCGTCATTGGACAAACATTTGGACGTACATGGAATAGTGTAGGTTAGATTGGCTTCAGATTGGTATGACTGGTCAGCACAACATCGAGGGCCAAAGGGCCTGTACTGTGCTGTAATGTTCTATGTTCAATATTAAGACCAATGAAACAATCTGATGCTTTGGGGTATAAGACCAGGGAAAATTTAACAGTTGGAAGAGAACTGCCAAGCTACCAACATGTATAGACTGCCCAAGAAATAGCTCTCTTAAAGGTACCTTTATCAATGACCCATAAAACATAATTCCTAAGAAGAAGAAAATAAGACAGGAAGATACAAAGAGAAGATTCGACAGCTGCCTGGTTTTGGAATTTGAATTTTTTGGTAGATCTTAATCGGGCATTTTATCAGACTAGTATTGTAGAGGGGAAAGTTAGAGAAGGAGTTGTAAATAGTTGTTAGTTAATATTCTATATTTGAATGTTCTTAAATTTTTTTATACTTTAAATAGTGACTTTGGAAAAGGCCTTTTCCTCTCGAATTTTAACAGATTCCACCAAGGGTTAAATAATTTCGGTGATGTAGGTTCAAGTTAGCTGGGGGAGAGTGGGGCGGGGTGGGGGGGGGGGGGGGGGGGGGCAGGCGGTGTTACCCCTTGTCGCAACAAGTTTGAGACAGACATCACTAGATATCTAGTTACTACTGGAATCAGGGAGTATGGAGATAATGTGGGAAATTCATATTGAGGTAGATGGTCAGTCATGATCTGGAATGGGACAGCAGGCTCAAGAGGCTGAATGGCTTACTTTTGCTTCTATGTTCCTGTCTGCCCTCAAATCATTTCAACCACCCCTATTAAGCTAACCAAAAAATACCCACTACTATCCAGTTTGCATCATTAAATTATCCACATTTAAAAACCAACAACAAAAGGATTGCACCATCAATCCCCACATTTATTAAACCATTCACTCTGTATAGATGGATAATAACTGTCAGTTACTCACTCTCCACCTTCAGTACAGTGTATCCTGAATGAGAGCCACACTTATTGGCTCTGAGATTCTGAACATACAGTTCGGATCAGTATTCCCCTAAAGTGTGGTTGTTATGCGCAGCCAATTTCTTTTAGTCTCTGAGTTGCATTTGCGCTGTTGCGCATGTGCAACGATTGACACAGCAAGAGATTTGAGTCAAGAGTGTGGTGCTGGAAAAACGCAGCAGGTCTGAGGAGCAGGAAAATCAACATTTTGGGCAAAAGCTTCTGGATGAAGGGCTTTTGCCCGAAACGTGAATTTTCATGCTCCTCAGATGCTGCCTGACATACTATGCTTTTCCAGCACCACACTCTTGACAGCAAGAGGTTTGTCCAGGCTGCTGCATAGCTGTGCAATCACTCAGCTTGATATGCACAATATGTCAGATATTTTCCTGGGAGGCTGTCTAGACTCTGCATGCCTTTATGGTGTTCATCAGACTGCACTGGCTTGATGTAGCATCACAGGCTGGTTGGCAGACACCTGCAAGGGCAATGGTAAGATGTTGAAGGAATGAGCAGCAGTGTTGCTATCTGGATGGAGAGAGGGAGAGTCATAGAGTCATACAGCATGGAAACAGACCCTTTAGTTCAACCAATCCATGCCAATCATAATCCCAAACTAAATTAGTCCCACCTGCCCACTCCTGGCCCATATCTTTCAAACATACTTATCCAAATGTTTTTTAAAAGTAGTAACTGTACCTGCATCCAGCACTTCCTCTGGCAGTGCATTCTACACACGAATCACACTGCATTTAAAAGTTGTCTCTCACATCCTTTTTAAATCTTTCTCCTCTCACCTTAAAAATATGCCCTCTGGTCTTGAAATCCCCCACCCTAGGGAAAAGACGCCTGCCATTCACTTTATCTATATCCTTCATGACTTTATAAATCTTTATAAGATCATCCCTCAACCTCCTAAGCTCCAGTGAAAAAAGTCCCAGCCTATCCAGTCTCTCCTTATAACTCAAACCTTCCATTCCCAGCACCACCCTGGTAAATCTCTTCTGAACCTACTCCAGCTCCACAATATTCTTCCTATAACAGGGTGACCGGAACTGGACACAATATTCCTAAAGAGGCCTCAGCAATGTCCTATACGACCTCAACATGACATCCTAACTGCAATACTCAAAGGTCTGAACAATGAAGGCAAGTGTACTAAATGCCTTTTTAACCATCCTGTCTGTCTGTCATGCAAGCAATATGATCCTGCTGCTCTATGATTCCAACTTGTGCCAGCCAAGTGATCTTATGCAGGAACACTGGGAATCAGGAACCTTTGGAAATCCCTTTCAAGCAAAGATGCCAGAGCTGCCTAAGTTACCCAAACGTCTATTGCAGGCCTTTAACCTCCATTGCAACTGTTTTACCTTACATGGACATTGGGATGATTGCAGTGTCAGGCTGCAGTCTCTGTCATCCCATGTGACCCAATGTCAGCTTCCACAGGTTTCAGAGTGGCATTGGCTAACCACTGGATGCTGAAAGAGATGATACATAACTGGAGGTAGACTCCTGCAGAAGCATGGCACTCATCCACAGACTCCATCAACAAGCACATTGACCCATATCCCATATACTGGCCACTACAACAAACAACTGGAACTGGTAATTGGAAGCAACAGGAAGTGAACCAAATAAATTCCAGAAGACAGTGCAGTAGCGCTTCACAGGAGGCTCCAAAGCACTGAAGATGTCACCAAGGCAGGGGATGAAATGTATGCAAATCAATTTCCCAGTTCAGTGAACATGCCCACAACCACAGCAACTGGCACCTAAATCTTTATGCAAACCTCCTCCATCCCTTAGCTGTAACTTGTACACTTCAGTCAGAAGGGCCATTGCATCAAGTATTTGGTTTGTTAGCACCATCAGTCTTTGTTTAAAACTTGGCCAAAGATAGTCTTATCTTTCTGTTGTCACAGCAAAACTAACATCTGACTTGCTAGACATCCTGGCTGCTGTCCTCTGCCTGGTTTCCCAGAGCAACACATTTTGACGATTCCTGTTCTGTAAAAACCTGGGAATTACACATCCAGTCTCTGAGTTACTGCTCTGCTGTAGCAATATTTATTCTTATGTTAACTCACATTTAGGGTGCTACTATAAGATGATTTGTGTGAGGATCCCATAGAGGGATTAGGGATTTATAAAGTTGTGGATGTTATGAAAGCTGCTGCGATCACGTATCTCTTAGCCACACGGTTCTTACAGAGAGTTGTGAACACAGTCCAGTCGATCACGCAAGCCAACCTTCCATCCAGTGACTCCAACTGTACTTCTCACTGCCTCAGAAAGGCAGCCAACTCAGTCAAAGGCCCTTCCCACCCTGGTTTTACTCTCTTCAACCTCTTCTGTAAGGCAGAAGGTACAAAAGCTTAAACACACGTACTGACAGACTCAAGAACAGTTTCTTTCCTGCTGTTGTTAGACTGCTGAATGGACCTATCAAATTTTAAATTTAATGTTGATCTCGCTGTTTGTGTACCTTCTCTAAAGCCGTAATGTATTCCTTGCTCTATTCTATTACCCTAATGAACATTGTATGCTCAGGTCCGTGTGACAATTATAAATCAAATCAAATCACCTTTGCCTGTGGCTACATTGTCTGTCATTCCCCTTTTTTAACACATCAAGGGAGTGATGGTTGCAACCACCTGCCGCTCCCACCCCAGGATCCTGCTACTACAGTTTTGTATGGACCAACTTCTGAATGAATGTATTGCTGGGTGTCTCTGGGTGATGCCTTTTATGATGGAATAGCTTTTGGATGTATCTGAGGTGTGAGCATTGGCTGTGAAGGAAACAATGGGTGTATGTTGTGTGAATGTTGGTCTCGGTGAATTATTTGCCTGTGGATGGCATTCAAGGTAAGCCTGACTCTATCCAGATCCAATACCCACATGGTTTTTCCACAGAGGTCAGGGCCAAGAGTCATAGAGTCATACAGCACGGAAACAGGCCCTTCAGCCTAACTTGTCCATGCTGCCCAGATTTCCTAAACTGGTCCATATCCTTCTAAACCTTTTCTATCCATGTACCTGTCCAAATTTCTTTTAAATATTTTTATTGTACCTGCCTCTACCACTACCTCTGGCAGCACGTTCCATACATGCATCACCTTCTGCATGAAAATGTTGCCTCTCACATCTCTTTTATATCTTTTCCTCTCACCTTAAACCTATGCACTCCATTTTTGGACTCCCCTTCCCTGAGGAAGCATAGGGTCTCCAGATATTTTAGTTTGGTGAAACAGGAACCACATATTAGAATAGAATAGAAAGTTATTGTCACTTGTACTTTTACATGGAAAATGCAGTGAAAAATTTTATAAGTCACCCTACCGCGGTGCTACATTAATGACAGAACATAGAACATAGAACAGAGAAGAATACAGCGCAGTACAGGCCCTTTGGCCCTCGATGTTGCGCCGATCCAAGCCCACCTAACCTACACTAGCCCACTATCCTCCATATGCCTATCCAATGCCCGCATAAATGCCCATAATGAGGGAGAGTCCACCACTGCTACTGGCAGGGCATTCCATGAACTCACGACTCGCTGAGTAAAGAACCTACCCCTAACATCTGTCCTATACCTACCCCCCCTTAATTTAAAGCTATGCCCCCTTGTAATAGCTGACTCCATACGTGGAAAAAGATTCTCACTGTCGACCCTATCTAAACCCCTAATCATCTTGTACACCTCTATCAAGTCACCCCTAAAACTTCTTTTCTCCAATGCAAACAACCCCAAGTGCCTCAGCCTTTCCTCATACGATCTTTCTACCATACCAGGCAACATCCTGGTAAACCTCCTCTGCACCCGTTCCAGTGCCTCCACATCCTTCCTATAGTATGGGGACCAACACTGCACACAATACTCCAGATGCGGCCGCACCAGAGTCTTATACAACTGCAACATGACCTCAGTACTCCGGAACTCAATTCCTCTACCAATAAAAGCCAGTACGCGATATGCCTTCTTCACCGCACTATTTACCTGGGTGGCAACTTTCAAAGATCTGTGTACATGGACACCCAGATCCCTCTGCTCATCCACACTACCAAGTATCCGACCATTAGCCCAGTACCCCATCTTTTTACTACTCTTACCAAAGTGAATCACCTCACACTTAGCTACATTGAACTCCATTTGCCATCTTTCTGCCCAGTTCTGTAGCTTATCTATATCCCGCTGTAACCTGCTACATCCTTCCTCACTGTCTACAATTCCTCTGACTTTCGTATCATCCGCAAACTTGCTCACCCAACCTTCTAACCCCTCCTCCAGGTCATTTATAAAAATGACAAACAGCAATGGTCCCAAAACAGATCCTTGCGGAACACCGCTAGTGACGGCACTCCAAGATGAACCTTTGCCATCAACTACTACCCTCTGTCTTCTTCCAGCCAGCCAACTCCTAATCCAAACCTCCAACTCACCCTCAATGCCATACCTCCGTATTTTTTGCAGTAGTCTACCATGGGGAACCTTATCAAACGCCTTACTAAAATCCATATACACCACATCTACCGCTTTCCCCTCGTCCACCTCCTTAGTCACCTTCTCAAAGAATTCAATAAGGTTTGTGAGGCACGACCTGCCCTTCACAAAACCATGCTGACTATCCTTGATCACATTTTTCCTATCCAGATGTTCATAAATCCTATCCCTTACAATTCTCTCTAAGATTTTGCCCGCAACAGAAGTGAGACTCACCAGCCTATAGTTACTAGGGTTATCCCTACTCCCCTTCTTGAACAAGGGAACCACATTTGCTAGCCTCCAATCTTCTGGCACTACTCCTGTAGACAACGAGGACATAAAAATCAAGGCCAATGGCTCTGCAATCTCCTCCCTTGCTTCCCAGAGAATCCTAGGATAAATGCCAACAGGCCCAGGGGACTTATCTATTTTCATCCTTTCCAGAATTTCCAACACCTCTTCTCTACATACCTCAAAGCCATCCATTCTACTTAATTGTGACTCAGTACTCACATTGACAAAAATGTCCTGTTCCTGATTGAATACTGACGAAAAGTATTCATTCAGTGTCTCCCCAATCTCTTCAGCCTCCACACGCAACTTCCCACTACTATCCTTGACTGGACCTATTCCTACCCTAGTCATTCTTTTATTCCTGACAGACCTATAGAAAGCCTTAGGGTTTTCCCTAATCCTACCAACTAAGGACCTTTCATGTCCCCTCCTTGCTGCTCTTAGCTCTCTCTTCAGGTCCTTCCTGGCTACCTTATAACTCTCAATCGCCCAATTGAACCTTCACGCCTCATCTTTACATAGGCCACCCTCTTCCATTTAACAACGGATTCCAATTCCTTATTAAACCACGGCTCCCTCACACGACCCTTTCCTCCCTGCCTGACAGGTACATACTTATCAAGGACACTCAATAGTTGCTCCTTGAACAAGCTCCACATATCAATTACGCCCTTGCCTTGAAGTTTACTTTTCCAAGCCACACATCCTAAGTCATGCCTCACCGCATCATAATTTCCCTGCCCCCAGCTATAACTCTTGCCCTGTAGTGCACACTTATCCCTCTCCATCACTAGAGTAAAAGTCACCGAATTGTGGTCACTGTCCCCAAAGTGCTCACCTACCTCTAATTCTAACACCTGGCCTGGTTCATTACCCAGAACCAAATCCAGTATGGCCTCACCTCTTGTTGGCCTATCTACATATTGTGTCAGGAAACCCTCCTGCACACATTGGACAAACGCTGACCCATCTAACGAACTTGAGCTATAGCTTTCCCAATCAATATCAGGAAAGTTAAAGTCCCCCATAACAACCACCCTATTACTTTCACTCTTCTCTTGAATCATCCTCGCAATCCTCTCTTCTACGTTTCTAGGACTATTAGGAGGCCCGTAAAAAACTCCTAACAGGGTGAGCTCACCTTTCCTATTCCTAACCTCAGCCCAAACTACCTCAGATGGCGAGTCTTCATCCATCGTCCTTTCCACAGCTGTAATACTATCTTTGACAAGCAATGCCACACCTCCCCCTCTTTTACCCCCACCTCTGACCCTACTAAAACATTTAAACCCTGGAACCTGCAACAGCCAATCCTGTCCTGTTCTACCCATGTCTCCGTAATAGCCACAACATCGAAGTCCCAGGTAACAACCCACGCTGCAAGTTCACTAACCTTATTTTGTATACTTCTTGCATTGAAGTATACACACTTCAAGCCACTTTCCTGTTTACAGGCACCCTCCTTTGAAATTGATGCCATGTTCCTAACCTCCCTACACTCCAGGTCCTGCACCCTGAAGCTACAGTTTGGGTTCCAATGCCCCTGCAGAGTTAGTTTAAACCCCCCCCCAAGAGCACTAGCAAACCTCCCACTAAGGATACTGGTGCCCCTCAGGTTCAGGTGCAGACCATCCTGTTTATAGAGGTCCCACCTTTCCCAGAAAGAACCCCAGTTATCCAAATACGGAATCCCTCCCTCCTGCACCATCCCTGTAGCCACGCACTTAACTGTTCTCTCTCCCTATTCCTCGACTCTCTATCACGTGGCACGGGTAACAAACCAGAGACAACAACTCTGTTCGTTCTAACTTTGAGCTTCCAACCTAGCTCCCTGAAAGCCTGCCTAACATCCTCAGCGCTCCTCCTACCTATGTCGTTGGTGCCAATGTGGACCACAACCTCTGGCTGCTCCCCCTCCCCCTTAAGGACCCGGAAAACACGATCAGAGACATCACGTACCCTTGCACCTGGAAGTCATATGTTATAATTTTTAAAAAAGTAAAAGTATGACAAAGTTCATCACAGTTCAGTTAATAGCTCATGGGCTCGGGGAAAGCTGATTAAGGAACAATGCAAAATCCGGAAGACACAGCTAGGATAAGACTGCTATTCTGGGATGAGAGCACCACACTGTGATGAGACCTCCACACAGGGCAGCTGGAATAATAATGGGCCAGAAGCCTTTGAAGAAGAGACCAGCACTCCTCTATGAGACCACCATTTCAGTTATGGGAACACCATTTCTCAATGAGATCACCTACTAGGCTGCTGGAATTCCTGGAAAACATGTCAAGGAAGACCTCCAAAAGGGAATGAGACCTCCATGGTGGGTCGAAACCACCATACTGGGCTGAGACCTCCAGACTGGGCCGAGAACTCCAGACTGGGCCGACACTACCACGTTGGGATGAGACCTCTATACCGGGCTGAGACCGCCACATTGGACCGAGACTGCCACACCAGGCCATGACTGAGACCGCCACACTGGGCCTTGACCTCTAGACCAGGCTGAGACCACCACACTGGACAAAGACCTCCATGCTGGGCCAAGACCTCCAGACCAGGCTGAGACCTCCAGACTGGGCCGAGACCACCATGCTTGGCCAAGACCACCATACCAGACCGAGACTGCCATGCCAGGATGAGACCTCCATACCAGGCCAGGTCCTCCACATTGGGCCAAGACTACCATGCTAGGCTGAGACTGCCAGCCGGGCTGAGAACGCGATGCTGGGCCAAGACTTCCATACCAGGCCAAGACCTCCATACCAGGCTGAGACCGTCATGCTGGGCTGACACCTGCACACCAGGCCAAGACTGCCATGCTGGGCCAAGACCTCCATTCTGGGCTGAAACCGCCATGCCGGGCTGAGACTGCCATGCCAGGCCATAACTTGCAAACCTGTCCAAGACTGCCATGCTGGGCCGAGACCTCCATGCTGGGCTGCTGGAAACCACCTCGTTGCTCGGCTGGGAGAAGACTTCCGCCGAAGCCATTAAAAGAAGGTAAGATGAATCTTAATGTTAACTGGAAACATTATAAAAAAACATAGAAAGAAAAGAAAGTAAAAGCAGTTTGAGGAGACAAGCTCTGGGGTCCTGGGCTGAGGAGGTCACACACTGTGCTGCTACTCTGCCACCAACTTAAATACTCCTCCTATCTAAGAATAATTAATTCTTCAAGGGCAACTGAAATGGGGGAATACTGGGATTCTGAAAGGATGAAGAACGATGGGCTGATTAGCCTCCCCAATCTGTAATGATCTTATACATGCAGATTACTCCAGGAACTGAAGCTAATGGCTGAGTTTTATAGCTTCACCCCACAGCAGGCAGTTATTAACACAGCAAGCCGCTCAGGGAGTTTCAACCTGAAACTCTTTATTGGCTAAATTGAACATTTTCTGGTTTCATTATAGCCTTTGGGCAAATAAATAAAAACTGGAAAAAAATCTAAATTTGAGTCTTGTTTTCACTCAGCTGATCAGATTTAGCTACAGAAGAGAAGAATAATAACTTTGGCCAGGTGTACAGAAACAAATTCCTTCTCTCTGTTTTACTGCTGGCTTCAAGCCAATGATTGCTGTATGAATGCAGAAATGTTGATGAGTGGTGTGATGCCTGTGAGCTGAGCTCTCCTAGGGTCCATTGTGTCAGATCAGGTGCAGTCGGAAACAGCAATGCCAGATTGCCTGCCTCTTATTCATCTAACAAACATTTGGCGGAGGGTTTCAGTTGGGGCTTTTAAAGGTTCCCTGGGGCTCGGTTGGAGGAGAGGAGGAGCTGCAGGTGAGCCGAGGGAATCTCCACCAGATTTCTGTAAAGGAGAATTGATCACTTTCTCAGATGAAAAATCTCTTCCCTTGAAGTTATGTGAGTGAAAATCTATTTATCTTTTGTTTTCCTCTGAAGGGGTAAGATGGGGCCTAGTGGCTTTGAGAGGCCTGGTTGATGGATGCCAGCATTCTGTTATTAATTTAGCTCAGTTTCAGGACACACAGAGGAGGTTTCAGCCCTTGTGGCATTCTTTGTAAATGGCAGGATTTAGGCAGCATAGTCATCTTCCTTGATACTGTGCTTACCAAATGGTATGTTTTTGCCAAGGTACACTCATCAAGGCATTAAGTACTTAGTTAAAGGAATGTAGGAATGGGGAGAAGGATGCTCAGCTCTTCAAGCCTGTCCTATCACCCATTAAATCATTAGGTTACATCTGATCCATAGTTCTACATTTACACAAATTTGACTTGTATCATGAAATGAGTTGGTTGTGCCTGATGAGTAATTTATCACTCCACTACTTTCTCCCCGTAACACTGCGCATTCTTCCTTTTTAGGAGTTAATTCTAATTTCCTTTTAAACACCTTGATCAAACCTACCTCCACCACACAGTTAGGCAGTCCATTTCAGATTCTAACTACTCACGGCATGCTGCACTCTTCTTTCAACCAGGGTTGATCCCTTGATTTGACAGTAAAGGCAGAGTGATGGAAATATTAGCACATGGGATTGTGTTTGAACCCGGTTCTGCTGCAGCTAATGCCACACAGTACCTCATGGATACCCAGTCTTGAGCTGCTAGATCTGGTCTAAATAATATTGTGATCCACTATAAAAAAAACACAGCTAAAGCAAGTGTTTTGTCTTTGGCACACATGTTGAAATGAAATGGAGTAGATTAACTTTTTAAATTCCTGGATGACTTTTGGAACTTGTATGTTTGTATAGAGCCAAAAATGACTTTTCTTCTGTTCTCAATCTTACTTAGTGCAGTTACACTACCACACAACAAGGTCTGCTCAATATGAAGTCCACAAGATATGTGCAGAGGTCTCTCCTACCCATCTTGTCAAGGATAGACGTATTTGCACCAGGCAGATTGGTGAGGGTGAGATCAAGTTGATGTCTCCCCCTTTTGATTCCCTTGTCCACTGCCTTTACCTGTAGGTAACAAATCTATTTCAGTCATGTTGACACTCAGAGTAGTCATTTCTGTCTAAAGATCATTGGCAGCTTCTGGGACCAGGAACATATGAGGACTGGACACGATACTTGTCCAAACCAATAACTTTTTTTTCAGATTACTTACAGTGTGGAAACAGGCCCTTCAGCCCAACAAGTCCACACAGACCCTCTGAAGAGCAATCTACCCAGACCCATTCCCCTACATTTACCCCTTCACCTAATACTACAGGCAATTTAGCATGGCCAATTGACCTAACATGTACATTTTTTTTGGACTGTGGGAGGAAACCCACGCAGACATGGGGAGAATGTGCAAACTCCACACAGACAGTTGCCTGAGGCGGGAATTGAACCCGGGTCTCTGGCGCTGTGAGGCAGCAGTGCTAACCATTGTGCCACCATGCCCAAAGTGAGTACCTGACTGTAGGAGAATCAAAGCAGCAACAGAACCAGGGACTCCCATTTGTGATTGTAGCAGACCTGGAGTGGAGACTCCTGGTTATTTAGGAGGCAGTGGCAACAGCTTCTGCTATGATAGGCCTGGAGTGGAAACTCCTGGTTATCGATAAGCCAGTGGTGGCAATGCAGCCGGGGACTTATGGTTGCGGGGCAAGTGTGAGTTAGCATGGGACCCGGCATTGCCAGTGGCATTGATGAGGTGGGCCCAGCGATGAAGAGATGATACCTAAAGAGTGGCAACTCGTACTTTTTTGGTCCAGTGCAGGCAATAGTGAGGCGGTGGAGGAGGGTTCTGTGTTCACTTTCTGAAGTGAACACAGTACACAAACCTCACTGAACAAGGAGTTGGAAAGCTTCCTTTATCCTTTCATGCTCTGGTCAGCATTTGTTGCCCATTCCTAATTGCCCTTAAAGTGAGCCATTTGCTAGGCCCTCAGAGGGCAGTTCAGAGTCAATCACACTGCTGTGGGTCTTGATTCACATATCGGCCAGACAGGTAAAGTACAGCAGCTTTTCTTCCCTAAAGGGCCAGATTAGCTTTACAATAATGGTTAAGGACCCCATTATTGAGACTGGTGTCAGAAACAAGAGGGAATTATTCTCCCTGACTTCCTCTCCAACAGAGTTGGTTTTCAATTTTCTTTTATTTTCTTTTTCCATTTTAAATGAAGGTGATGGTGAGCTTCCCCAAACCCTCAGTCTGTGAAGTTCAATATAAAATGACACAAGCAAGCGAAGGAGCCAAACCTGACAACGACAGGCCAGATCACTTAATATCGTCATTGGGAAAATGTTTGAGTCCATTATAAAAGATGATCTCATAGCAGAGCATTTAGAATGCACAATATAGTCATGAAGAGACAACATGGTTTCATGCTTGACAACTTTATTTGAGTTATTTGAGGAGATAACACTTAGATAAAGGGAAACCAGTGGATGTGATATATTTTGATTTCCAAAAGATGTTTGATAAGGTGGCTCAGTGTTAGCACTACTGCTTCACAGTGCCAGGGACCCGGGTTCGATTCCAGACTTGGATGACTGTCTGTATGGAGTTTGCACATTCTCCCCGTGTCTGCGTGGATTTCCTCTGGATGGTCAGGTTTCCTCCCACAATCCAAAAGTTGTGCAGGTTAGGTGAATTGGCTATGCTAAATTGCCCATAGTGTTAGGTGCATTAGCCAGGGGTAAATGTGGGGCAATGGGTCTGAGTGGGTTACTCCTCGGAGGGTCGGTGTGGACTTGTTGGGCCGAAGGGCCTGTTTCCATATTGTAGGGAATCTATTTAATCTAAGTGTCACATGTTAGGCCACTTAATAAGATGGAAGCCCATGGTGTTGAGGGTAGAATGTCAGCATGATTAGAGGATTGGCGAATAGAAGACCAAGAGTTTGGATAAAGGGGCCATTTTCAGGATGGACAATCAGTAACTAATGGAGCACCAAATAGACCAGTGCTGGGGCCACAATTATTTAATATATAGACTTGAATATAAGAAGTCAATATGCTGTTGTGACTTGCTGGAATCAAGCCTGGCTGTTCTCACGAGTTAAAAATCTTACCAAAATATGCAAACTTCACAATTTACTTGTCTTTTAGACCGAGGTAAAAAGACAAGTTCTGTACTTAACAAGAATGACTATTTATGACAACAGGTAAACAGCTAAGAACTGTCGACATATAACTTTACCAATTAAATCTCTAAGCCCCTTCCGGAAGTCCCCTACATGCCTACACCTACACACACACATTCACACATACAGAAAGACAAAGACGGTTGGTGTTCTGGGCAGAGGGGAGATAACAATTGGGAATACAATTCAATAGTACGAGTCCTCAGGATTTGATAAGGTGTTTTTTTTGTTTCCCAAGGCCTTCAGTTCCCTGATCTTTTCATTCATAAATTTCTACATCTTCACAGCATATTCACAAGTTATAGTGCCTTTGAAATATTGGGTAAAGCAACAGCTTACAGTATTTGTCAGAGAAACTTCCAAATGTTCTTGTGGAAAGTCAAATCAAGGTAGGGGTTTCCTGATGAATGGTAGCGCTTCAAGGAACGTACTGGAACAAAGAGACCTTGGAATTCAGGTTCACAGTTCTCTGAAAGTGGATTCACAGGCAGACAGGGCAGTGAAGACGATTTTTGGCACACTGGCCTTCATCAGTCAGGACATTGAATGTAGAAGTTGGGAAGTTATGTTGCAGTTATATAGGACGTTGGTGAGGCCATACTTGGAGTATTGTGCTCAGTTCTGGTCACTTTGCTATAGGAAGAATATTATTAAACTGGAAAGAGTGCAGAAGAAATTTACAAGGATGTTGCTTGGACTCAAGGGTCTGAGTGATAGGGAGAGGTTGGACAAGCTAGGATCTTTTGCTTTAGAGCATAGGAGACTGATGGGGGATCTTACAGAAATGTATAAGATCATGAGAGGCTTGGATAGGGTGAATACATTTAGTCTTTTTCCCAGGGTTGGGGAATCAAGGATTAGATTGCATCAGTTTAAGGTTAGAGGGGGATAAATAAAAGGGAACCTGAGGGGCAACTTTTTCACACAGAGGGTGGTGCACATATGGAATGAGCTGCTAGCAGAAATGGTTGAAGCAAGTACACTAACAATACTTAAAAGGCATTTGGAGAAATATCTGGATAGAAAGGTTCAGAAGGATATGGGCCAAGTGCAGGGAAATGGGGTTAGCGTAGGTAGACATTTTGGTTGGCAGGACGAGTTTGGGCTGAAGGGCCTGTCTCCATGCTGTAGGACTCTATGACTCTACCCTACATTCTCCTGTGAGTATTTCTGAAAACATGGAAGTATAAGTTAACATTGCTGATTTATTTTTTTGGTTTAATAACTTTTCTCTAATGACCTCGAATCTCATGACCATAAACATGTTCAAAAGGATTAAACCCAGAATTATTCATATGGGAAATCACTGGTGACAAATGAAAAAAAACTCTTGATGTTCGTGTCAGAAAACCTTAATCATGGTTTTGAGAGGTGGATGATATCTACCTACAGCTCCCTGTGTTTGTAGATGATGTTCAGTTCACTTCAATTGCTTTATTCCTAAACTGCAAAATATCTCATGGAAAATCGTCAACAAAAACTTAGAATCTTGATCAGATTGCAGTCCATAACAAGTAAAAAAACTGAGCTAACTTTTCCACAATCTTATCTGTAATGTCTCTTAGTGCAATCCTGTCAGCATATCCATGGATCTGCTGATGTCCTGCATCCGCTTTTAGCACAATCTCTCACACTCAGTTATTCTTCAAAAACTGGTATGGTTTAATTGCATGTTGAAGTTTTCCTATTACTTGACATGTGTGACACATTTTACAGAACTGCATTGCAACTTTATGTTAAATACTTGTTTATTCATGCTTGTGTTTTTGTTTTCCTACACATCGGAACTTCATGTTACTGGGAAGAGTTTGTCAAGAATCAAGTCAACAGGGACCTCATCCCACAAGGGATTTATGTCAGTCAAGACTGCCTTCTGAGCAGTACTGCTACTTGATGAGTAACTGTCAGTTGTTCATCCGCAGGTTTGTGAAGATGTCCCCACATCCTCATCAGGACTCCATTTTAATATAATAACCCTTAGGTGTTCAAAGTTTGTGAGAAGATTTGTAGCTCGGGTGCTCGTTGTGGTTCTGTTCGCCGAGCTGGGAATTTGTGTTGCAGACGTTTCGTCCCCTGTCTAGGTGACATCCTCAGTGCTTGGGAGCCTCCTGTGAAGCGCTTCTGTGATCTTTCCTCCGGCATTTGTAGTGGTTTGAATCTGTCGCTTCTGGTTGTCAGTTCCAGCTGTCCGTTGCAGTGGCCGGTATATTGGGTGGCACGGTGGCACAGTGGTTAGCATTGCTGCCTCATAGCGCCTGAGATCCGGGTTCAATTCCCGCCTCAGGCGACTGACTGTGTGGAGTTTGCACGTTCTCCCCGTGTCTGCGTGGGTTTCCTCCGGGTTCTCCGGTTTCCTCCCACCGTCCAAAGATGTGCAGGTCAGGTGAATTGGCCATGCTAAATTGCCCGTATTTATATTAACTATCCTCATTCTAAAACAGAGTTTCACTTACCCTAACTGTTGCTTGCGGTATGACTGTAACCTCTGATGATGGACTTTCTTTAACCATTGCTCTGGTCTCACAATGGAAAATGTCCAGAAATGTTCCTGCAACTCTTCCATTTCTTTAGACTCATTTGGGTTTTCTTTGATTACAGGCAAAGCTATAATTTTCACCCCTGCTAAATCATTCCCCAGCAGTAAATCAATGCCATTCACAGGTAATTTCTTAACTATCCCAAATACCACTAGTGAGATAACAAGTCGCCCTCCAGTTGGACCTTGTATAATGGAACCGGAATATACTCGCCACCCATTCTATTTGCCAAAACCTTTCCTTTCATTGAATTCCCAGGAGGGAAAAAAGCAGCACGTTGGCACAGTGGTTAGCACTGCTGCCTCACAGCACCTGAGACCCGGGTTCAATTCCCGCCTCAGGCGACTGACTGTGTGGAGTTTGCACAATTCTCCCCGTGTCTGCGTGGGTTTCCTCCGGGTGCTCCGGTTTCCTCCCACAATCCAAAGATGTGCAGGTCAGGTGAATTGACCATGTTAAATTGCCCGTAGTGTTGGGTAATGGGTAAATGTAGGGGTGTGGGTGGGTGCGCTTCGGCGGGTCAGTGTGGACTTGTTGGGCCGAAGGGCCTGTTTCCACACTGTAATGTAATCTAATCTAATAAGTATATTCCTACTACAAAGAAAAGCGAGGATCCACTGTCTGTGATTAACTAAAGAGGTGCTGGTGTTAGACCGGGTGAACAAGGTCAGAAGTCACATGACACCAGGTTATAGTCCAACAGGTTTATTTGAAATCACAAGCTTTCAGAGCGCTGTTCCTTTGTCAGATGGAGACCCCACCTAACAAAGGAGCAGTGTTCCAAAAGCTTGTGATTTCAAATAAACCTGTTGGACTATAGCCAGTTGTCGTGTGACTTCTGACATCAATTGAAGAAGTTAGGAAAAGTATCAAACTTGAGGAAAAAGCACAGAACTGAGTGTAGGCCAGATGATTGGTTAGAGTGTGAAGAACTGTAGAGAATGACGAAAAGGTTAATTAGGAGGAAAAAAATAGAATAAGAGGAGAAGATAGGAATGTAAAAACAGATAGCAAGAGTTTCTACAGGTATTTCAAAAATGAAAAGAATAAATAAAATGAGTATTCATCTTCAAAGATTAGGAATGTTGAGTTACTGGTAGATATTAAGGAAATGGCAGATGAAGTGAACAACATATTGTAAATGAAATAACTGCACAGAGTCCAGGTCCCGTCACTAAGTCACCCTTTATTTATCAGTCCACAGTACACTGGCTGTGGCCAACCAGCTCAGAGTCAGTTCTCAACTGAGGAGATTCTAATCTGCTGGGTTTTTTTAATTAAAAGAAAAGAGAACAAAAACCAAAAACACGAAAACAAAAAAGAAAATGGAAGGCGATGTCTCCCAGTCCAATGAACTATTTTCCCCTGCATTACACTTGGCTGTGTGGCCAGCCAGCTTGGAGTCAGTCCTTAGTTGAAGGGATTCTAATCTCCTGGTTATGTTTTTTTGTCTCAGTTGAGGAGATTCTAATCTCCTGGTTGTATATTATTTTATTAAACAAATTACAAACCAGTTTACAAAAAGCATTGACAGCTGTACACAAAAGACAGCAATTTTACAAGGGAGAGGAGCAGCAAAGCTAGGCCCCGAACCCTACTGTTCAACCATTTTACAGGGAGAGGAGGACAAACCTCAAATCCCAGTTCCACATATGACAAGACAGTGACAATGACATTTATACATTAGACAATACCGTTACATACAAAAGTGCAGACAATACAAGCCCAGCAAGCCCCCACCCCTCCCACCTTCCGACCACTCTAAGGCAGCCCGCCCCTATCCACCTATCTCCTGGTTGTACTGGTCAGCCAATGCTTTCCTGATTGGCCCAGGTTAACAACACCAATCAAAAACCTCGTAATCACCAAGGTCCACCTGGTCCCAATCACTACATTCCTCCCCTCACTTAGGTCTGGGGATGTTGGTCTGGATTTTCATTTGTAGTTTCTTTTGCAGTGCTTTAACCCCACATCCAGTTCCTCCGCCTTGGACTCAGATAATGCGGCATGTACTGGACAATGGCCTTGCAACTGGAACATCTTGGGAGAGTTTCCTCTTCTCCTTCTGGTGGCAATTATATCGAGGCTGCATCCATTTTGGACCCTGAGATTTCCTTGACACTAGACAGAGCAGGAGCACTGGTGGTTTCTGTCTGGTCTTCTGGTGTTCTGGGGGACCAGATGTTTTGCTCCTGCCCTGTTTGCGAAGTAATGGCTTTCAGGTGATCCACGTGTTTGTCCAGAACTATATCACCAACCTGAACTTTGTAAGTCACGGGACCTGACCTCACGTCAACCTCGCTTTGTACCCATACAGGGCCATTCCCACAATTCCAGCACATTCCCTTGAGTTAAATTGTCTCTTGCTTAGAGGTGGCACTTGCTTTCCCGCTGCTGTTTCACCCTCCCCCATCCCAGGTCTGGAAATATCAGGTTTAATCTGGGGTGGAGTCTTCTCCCCATCAGCAACTCTGCTGGAGCTATCCCTGTTGTTGTGTGTGGGGTGATCCTATAAATCGAACAGGAAATGGGACAGTTTGATTCCATTTGACACTGTCGGCATTTTCTCTAAGCCTGCCTTCAATGTTTGGACCGCTCTTTCTGTTGACCATTGGATGATGGATAGTGTGGAGCTGTCCTTAAGTGCCAAATGCCATTGAACTTTAGGAAACATTGGAATTCCCTGCTGGGAAATGACGTCCCATTGTCCAGAACTAATGTTTCTGGGAATCTATGTATCACAAATAATGCTTACAGCTTCTCAATCCTCATCCCTGAGTTTGCTGAACGAACTTTATGCATATCCAACCACTTTGAATGGGATTCCGCAGTGACCAGGAACATTGAGCCCATGAAAGAACTGGCATAATTGACATGCAACCAAGCCATGGTTTAGCCAGCCATTCCACGGATGTGGGAGCACTAAGAGTGGCAATCTTTGTCATTATTGGCACTCTGGGCAGTGCCCCACCAACACAACTATGTCAGCATCCAACCCTGGACACCAGACAGAGCTTCTTGCCAGTATCTTCATCTTGGAAACCCCTGGATGACTCTGGTGGAGTTTGGCCACTATCTGGCAGTGACCTTTACCCAGGGCAATCATCCTTGCTTTCCACCGTAATATGTCATCCACTGCAGTGATCTGGTCTTGCCAGGTCCAGAAAGGATTCAAATCCTGGTTGCAATGGCCCTTCTGTTTCTCCAATCACCACTAGCTGTTTCCTTTTTGTGTCCACAGTCGGATGTTGTCCATGATGACTGGAAGGGTGTCCAGAAAGTTTAAAACCAAGAAAAGACTCTTCCTGGGGAGGTACACCGATGGAGTCTCTGACAGTGGGAGGCAGCTCAAAGGATCCACTTGGTTTCCTGGATGGTGTTCTAACTTGTAGTTGTTTGTGCTGAGAATAAGGGCCCAGTGCTGAATTCTACCAGGAGCTATAGGCGGCATCACCTTGTCTTATTTCAGTCACCCAAGAAGGGCTTTGTGATCTGTTATTGTGACAAATTCCTGTCTGTCAAGGTACTCGTGGAACTTCCTCACACCAAACATGACTGCTGAACCTTCCTTCTCTATCTGGGCATACTTGCATTTGGCATCAGCCAAAGTCCAGGAATCATTAACTATCGGGCGTTCCTCTTTGCTGGATCATGGTTGAGCCAACACTACCCCATATGTGGAGGCATCACACGTCAGCACTACTTCTTGCTTCGGATCGAAGTGGGCCAACACCTTAGATGACAATAGCTGCTTTTTCATTTTTTCCCTCAAGGCTGCTTCTTGGCTTTGTGACCATTTGAAAGCTGACCCTTTTTCAACAGTACATGTAAGGATGCAGAGATGAGGCCAGGTTATGTATTAATTTTCCATAATAATTCACTAACCCGAGGAAAGACCTAAGGTCCGGTAATGATGTTGGAGCTGGGATCCTTTGATTGCCCTCATTTTCTCTTCCAATAAGTTTAACCTGGTTTTGTCAACTCTGTAAACCAAGTAGGTCACTTGGGGACCTGGAACACACATTTTTCGCTTCTAAGGTGTACACATGCCTGGGCAAAATGTTAAAGCACGATGTCCAAGTTCTCCCAGTGCTCTTTATTGGTCTTCCCTGTTTTTGGTATGTCATCCAGATAAATGGCAACTTGGGGTAGCCCTTGTAAAATGTTCTCCATGGTCAACTGGAAAAAGAGCTCAGGCTGATGATACCCCAAATTAGATAAGCAGGAGGCTGGGAGAATACAGCAAGCTAGGCAACATCAGGAGGTGTAGAAGTTGACTTTTCAGATATAACCCTTCTTCAGGACTGGAGGTGGGGGTAGGGGGGAGCTGCAGATAAAGGGGGGTGGAAGGGTTATGGGTGGGGAGAGGGGCAGAGTGGTGAGGTGGTGATAGGTGAATGCATGTAGTAGGTACAACTTGGTAGGTTGATAGGAGGAATGAATCTGATTGGTAGCTAGAAGGAGAGGTCGGTCAGAGGAATGGAAAGGGCTGGAAAGGGAGTCTGGGAACGGGTGGGAGTGTTATTTGAAATTGAATAATGCAGCATTGGGTCCTCTGGGCTGTAGACTGCCCAGGCGGAATATAAAGAGTTGTTGCTTTAATTTGTGATCTGATTCACTGGCAGTGGATGGGCATGTCGGAGAGAAAGCAGGAAGGGGAATTGAAATGGTCAGTGCCTGGGAGGTCAGGCTTGTCCTTATGGGCCTAGCTGAGATGCTTGGTGAAATGTTCCCTTAGTTTACATTTGGTCTCACTGCTGTAGAGAAGATCACTTTGTCGAAGGAGAGACAGGTGAACCTCTGTGTCTCCTGGAAGGACTGTTTGGGGCCCTGGATGGAGGTGAGGGAGGTGGTGTGCCGGCAGGTTTTGCATCTTTCACAATTCCAGAGGAATGTACCGGTGTGTTCAGGGGGTTTGGTGGGGAGGGTGGTGCAAACCAAGGAGGGACAAAGGGAATGGTCCTTGCGGAAGGCAGAGAGGGGTGAGAAGAGGAAGATGTTCTTGGTGGTGGGATATCCCACATGGCAGTCTTATATGTCGATATAAACCCTTATGGGGATAAATTGTAGTGTACTTCAGGGCTCCTTATCCAGTTGCAATTGCATGTAGGCTCATGTCCATTTTGTAAAGGGCAGCGGCCCCCTCGCCAACTTTACATTCAAGTCCTCTGTGCAAGGGTTCAGATATTTATCTAGCCGTGAGAAGTAGTTTACCATTTGCTTAAAATCTCCACAAAGGAAAACTGAGCTTCACAGCTTCACAATCAGTATAACCAGTCCTGCCCATTAAGACCATAAGACATAGGAGCAGAAATTAGTCTATTCAGCCCATTGAATCTGCTCCACCATTCAATCATGGCTGATAAGTTTCTCAATTCCATTCTCCCACTTTCTCCCCATAAACCTTGATGCCCTTGACAGTAAAGAGCCTATCAAACACTGTCTTAAATATATTCAATGGCCTGATCTTCACAGCCTTCTATGGCAGTGAATTCCATTGATTCATCACTTTCTGGCTGAAGACGTTTGTCCTTATCTCCATTCTAAAAATCTTCTCTTTACTCTAAGGCTGTGCCCTCGGGCCTCAGTCTCTCCTACCAATGGAAACATTTTCCCAACATCTACTCTGTCTAGGCAGAAGTGGGTACTGCGGATGCTGGAGATTAGAGTCAAGATTAGAGTGGTGCTTGAAAAGCACATCAGGTCTGGCAGCATCCAAGGAGCAGGAAAATCAACATTTCAGGCAAAAGCCCTTCATCAGGAAATGTTGATTTTCCTGCTCCTTGGATGCTGCCTGACCTGCTGTGCTTTTCCAGCACCACTCTAATCTTGACTCTACTCTGTTTAGGCCATTCAGTACTCTGTAAGTTTCGATTAGACCCCCTGTCATCCTTCTAAACTCCATAGAGTATAGGCTTAGAGTCCTCATATATTAAGCTTTTCATTCCTGGGACCATTCTCGTGAACCTCCTCTGAACAGGTTCCAGGGTCAATACATCCTTCTTGAGATATGGGACCCAAAACTGCACACAGTGCTCCAATTGTGATCTGACCAGAGCCTTGTAGAACCTCAGAATGACATTCCTGTTTTTATATTTAAGTCCTCTCAAAATATATTGCACTTGCCTTCCTAACTACTGACTCAACTTTGCAAGTTTACCTTGAGAGAACTCTGGACTAGAACTCCCAAGTCTCTTTGCACTTCAGATTTCTGAATTTTCTCCCCATTTAGAAAATAGTCCACGCTTATATCCTTCCTACCAAAGTGCATGACCTGACACTTTCCCACATTGTACTCCATCTGCCACTTCTTTGCCCACTCTCCTAACCTGTCCAAACCCTTCTGCAGCTCCCCCGCCTCCTCAATACTACCTGTCCTTCTACCTATCTTTGTATTGTCTACAAACTTAGTTACAATGCCCTCAGTTCCTTCATCTAGATTATTAATGTATTAAGTGAAAAGTTGTGGTCCCAACACTGACCCTTGTGGAACACCACTTGTGGAACACTCAGATTGCCATCCTGAGAAACACCCTTTTATCCCTACTTTCTACTTTCTGCCAGACAGCCAATCTTCTATTCATGATAGCACCTTGCCTCTAATACCATGGGCCATTATCTTGCTCAGCAGCCTCTTGTGCAGCACCTTGTCAAAGACCTTTTTAAAGTCCAGGTAGACAATGCTCTCCTTGGTCTAACCTGCTCATTA
Source organism: Chiloscyllium plagiosum (assembly GCF_037043375.1). Lineage (NCBI taxonomy): Eukaryota > Metazoa > Chordata > Chondrichthyes > Orectolobiformes > Hemiscylliidae > Chiloscyllium > Chiloscyllium plagiosum. Next base: position 72,162,096 of record NW_028270153.1, on the reverse strand, counting down.
CTTCCTCAAAGAATTCTAGCAGATTTATCAGGCATGACCTCCCTTTGTAGAAACAATGCCGACTTTGCCCTATTTTACCAAACCCTTTCAATTAATCAGAAATTAATCTTTGACAATGGACTCCAAAATCGTAACCATGAGATTCGGTTAATCAATCTATAATTTTCCATCCTTTGCCTTGCTCCCTTTTTAAACAGGGGCGTCACATTAGCAATTTTCCAGTCCTCTGGCACCCTCCCTGACTCTAGTGATTCCTGAAAGATCACCAGTAACTCCTCCACTATTTCTTCAGCTATGGTGTAATCCATCTTGTCCAGGTCATTTATCTACCTTCAGGCCATTCTGTTTTTCTAGCACCTTCTCCTTTTGGTTCAGGTGGAGACGGTCCCAGTGGTACAGATCCTACTTGTTCTAATGCTGATGCCAATGCCCCATGAAAAGGAACCTCTCTTTCCGACATCTCTCTTTTAGCCATGTGTTTACTTCCCTTATTTTTATGTCCCTATGCCAATTGCACTGGTTTGATGATACCTTCACTCTCCAGTCTCTACTTTTGCCTGCAAAGCAAATGGCACTGAGTGGGCCATACAAAATCTCAGAATCGCATCTTAGTCTACATGTAAAGTGGCTTTGGCCCCTTTGATACTCCTGGGTATTTCACTAGAACTTCACTGAGGCAGCCATTTTCCAATTGAAAAATGTTGAGCCAATCTAGGTGAATCTTTCACAATCAATTCCACCCCAAAAGACTTGGGCCTGAGCCTTTTGCTATCATCAGTGTTAGCTGCACCAACTGCTTCTCATAGCAGACCAGACCAAAGTTGTATCCTTAATTTGCAACAGTTCTCCAATTTATGTTTTCAGTCTAGTTGAGGTCTTAAGCGAACAGAAGGGTTGGCATCCTATGCAAACTTCTTAAAGACCGATTCTGCAAACACAAATCTCCATGGGAATTGGGTGACAATTTAACCAAGTCTTACTTTAATTGGCTCCCATTTGGCTGTCACTAAGCAATTTAATTGTTCCAATTGGCATATAGGGGAACTTCTCAAGGTGCGTACTCTCCTGGGTACTGGCCTACGTGTTTTCGTACTTAAGTCTGGACTTATAGGACTCCTTTATCATCTCAAGTCCGCATAATGAAAGCAACTACAATGGCTCACCAACCCAGATCCTGAAGAACTGTTTAGCCAGTTGATCAAGGCTTCACTTTGTTATAGGTTGGCCCAGGGTCCCTCTGCTTAGGACATGCCTGTGTGAAGGTCTGCGATTGCCTACACTCAATTGGTATTCCCCAAGCTCAGTTGGACAAATAAGGGTGTCCATTTCCATTGATGGACTTCAGCTAGTAGGCTCTTCTACATGGGTTACATCATTAATCCCACATACCAGTCTTCAGCATCTCATTCAGCACCTCAGTCAGTTGTTGTAACCTTGTCCAAAATACCAAGATGGATTCTCCTGGTTCTCTAACAGCCAAATAAAACCAATAGCATCGTACGATTAGAGGACGTTTGGGCTCGTAATATCCCTTAACCAACTCTGTCAACTCTTGGAAGGTTTTAGTATCTGGTGTCTCTGGGAAAATTGAGCCTCTTTCAACTGCAAATGCTGAGGGTCCATGTATAATCAAGATTGTGTTTTTCATCTGCCCCACTGTCATTTGCCCCTGAAAAAGATATCACATTCTTTCCCACTCTTCGATAGCAGGGTCAAATGAGTTAAACTTCCCAAATAGAGGCATGATGTCAAAAATGCTTACCCCAACTCCAAGATGACAGTTGCAAGTGAACGTCTTCAGGCACGTCCTGTTTTCTCTCATCATCACTAAAATAACAGCATCCAGGCTGAGTCCCGTCACCAAGTCATCCTTTATTTACTAGTCCACAGTACACTGACTGTGACCAGCCAGCTCAGAGTAAGTCCTCAACTGAGGAGATTCTAACCTCCTGGTTATGTTGATTAGCCAAGGCTTTCCTGATTGGCCCAGGTTAACAACCGAATCAAGAGCACCTGGACCCAATCACTACAGTGAACAACAGTATTTTGCTTTAGTCCAAACTCTTGAGGATACAAAAAGCATTCCAATAATATCTATAAATCAGAGGGTGTAACAGAGAGGGGAACTTAGTGAAATTACAATCACAATACTGAGCAAACAGAGACCTAGAAATTTAGGTACATAATTCTTAGAAGATTACATCACATATAGATAGGGTAGTTAAGAAGGCGTTTAGCATGCTTGCCTTCATCGCTAAGATCTTTGAGTGTAGGAGTTTGGACACTATGTTGAGGTTGTACAGAATATTGGTGAGACCTCTTCTGGTATGCTTTGCACAGTTCGGGTCTCCCTGTTATAGGAAAGATATTATTAAACTGGAGGGGGTTCAGAAGAAATTTACGAGGATGTTGCTTGGAATGGAGGATTTGAGCTATAAGAATAGGCTGAGACTTCTTCACTGGAGTGTGGAAGGTTGCAGGTGACCTTCTAGGGATTTATAAAATCATGAGGGATGAATGTGTCTTTTCCATAGGGTGGGGGATTTTTTCAAGAGTAGGGTCAAATGTTTAAGGTGAGAGGAGAAATATTTTAAAAATACTCAAGGAGCATTTTTTTTACACAGAGAGTGGATTGTGTGTGGAATGAACGTCCAAAGGAAGTGGTGGATGCAGGTACAGTTACAACATTTAAAAGACATTTAGATAAATACATGGATATGAAATATTTGAAGGGATATGGGCCAAGTTCAGGCAATTGGGACCAGTTTAGTTTGGGATGATGGCTTGGACTGGTTGGATTGAAGGGTATGTTTCTGTGCTGTATGACATCTTGACTCCATGATTCTATAAATTGATGGAACTCCAGGCTAAGAATAGATTTCATCATTGGGTCTTAAAAGAGGTGCTATTGGAGTAATTGATACTCCAATTTTCCAAAATCCACTTGATTCACTAAAGGTTCCATTAAAATGAAATATAGCAAATAAATCCCCTCTATTCGAGATTGTGGGAGAGGAGGGTGAAGGCAGTTGGTGCATGTGAAATGGGTGGAGAAAACAGGAAACTCTTAACATCTATCATGGGGAATGTGTTAGAATCAATCATTGAAGAGATTATAGCTGTACACGTAAAACAAAACTCAAGAAAATTGGGAAAAGCAGCATGGTTTCATCAAAGAGTTATGATGTTTAACCAATGTCTGATTGTTTTATTGGAGTTCTTTGAAGGAGTAACATGCATTGTGGATAAAAGATAGTCTTTATGTACTTGAATTTCCAGAATGTACTTGTTAAGGTGCCATATCAAAGGTTATCTTGGGAAGTGAAAACTGATGGTGCAGGGGTGACATGGATACAGATGTGGCAGCCTCTCAGGAAATAAGTCTTTGATTGGCAGGAAATGATGAATGGAGCCCAACTCCACTCTGTCCTGGGGCTTCAGCATTTTACAACTGACATCAATAGCTCATGAGGGGAACATGAGCCACATAGCTACATTCATAGACAGCTCCAAGATAGGGAAGAAATTACATTGTGAAGGTGACAAAGGGAACTTTGAGACAAGTATAAATAGGTTAACTGAGTTGTCAAAAATCTGGCAGAGAAGGTTTTTGTGGGAATGTGTGAAGTTGTTCATTTTGGCTGCAGAAACAAAATAGCAGAAGTGTTGCTTGAATTGAATTGAATTAAATTTATTGTCACATGTACAAAGGCACAGTGAAGAGTTCTGTTTTGCGAGCAATGCAAGCAGATCATATAGTTAAGTAGCATAGATGAATAAATAATAGGTAAACAAAAACACAGGTGCAGGCGAATGTTAAGAGTTTGTGAGTCCATTCAGTCTTCTAACAGTAGGGTAGAAACTTTCGAAACCGACTGGTGCATCTGTTCTGGCTTCTGTACCTTCTCTCAAATGGTTGTAGAAAAACATTGACAAGTGTGGGATGGATCTTTGAGAATGCTGGCAGCCTTTCATTGACAGCGGCCTGGTAGATGGATTCTATAGATGGGAGGTTGGCCTTTGTGATTGTCCGGGCCGAGTTTATCACTCTCTGTAACCATTTCCGATCTTGAATAATATAGTTGCCAAACCAGGTAGTGATACATCCAGACAGAATGCTCTAGATGGTGCACCTATAAAAGTTGGCAAGGGTATTTGCCATCATGCCACATTCCTCAGCTGCCTGAGGAAGAAGAGATGTTGTTGGACCTTTGTAACCAGTGCGTCCACACGAAGAGTTCAAGAAAGCCTGTGGTTAGATGGAGAATAATAGCAAGGTGCAGAGGGTGCTTTGATTCGTGATCACTAAACGTTCATATGCAGGTACAGCAAGTAATCAAAAAGGCAATTGGGATACTATGCTTTATAATAAGAGGGATTGAATATGAAAGTAAGGATGTAATGTTTCAGTTTTCCAATACATTGGTGTGGCCTCATCTTGAATATTATGTGCAGTTTTGGTTTCCTGGGTTTATTGCCATTGGAGTTTAGAAGAATGAGGGGTGACTTAATTGAAGTGTACAAGATCATTGAATAGTTTGTGAAGGTGGCCCTGGAAAGGTCGTTTCCTCATAGAATCATAGAATTCCTATAATATGGAAGCAGGTCATTCAGCCCATTGAGACCATACCATCCCCAAACAACATCCTACCTAGCCTCACTGCTCATTGCACCTTTCCCATCCCTGTAACCCTGCGTTTCACATAGCTAATCCACCTGACAATTTAGCATGATCAATCCATGTAACCTCTTGTACGTCAGTCCAGTATTTTTGGGTACTGTTTTAAAATTAAGGAGCTGCTTTTTCAGGGCAGAAATGAGGGATTTTTTTTTTCTCACAAAAAGTTGTGCAACTCTGGAACTCTCTGCCTCAGAAGGCAGTGTAGGTGGAGTCATTTCAAGACAGAGGTAGATGAATTCTTGTAAAGCAAACATAACCAATTAAGAGTTATCAGGGAAATCTGGGGTTATGGGTAAAGGGCAGGAAAGTGGATCAGCCATGATACTATAGAAGGCAGAGCAGGCTCCAGGGGCTGATTGGCCTACTCATGTACCTACTTATGGTCTTAAATTAAAATGCTTAGATATGATATGATAGATGCAGATATGATAAGCTAAATGGTCTCCTCTGCCCTGTAACAGTTCTGTTATTCTGTTTTGCTAAGTGTTCACACAACCAGTAGCTTAAATGTCTGCAGCCCTATCACATTCAGTCAGGAATGATGATAGATAACTGAACAACTAATTGGATGAGGATGCTCCATGAACATTCTCTCCTCAACAATGGGAGGGGACAGCATAAAGCACTCGGAGGGCACACTGTAATTAGTAACATTGTAAAGATGCTTCTTCACTTAATACCAGATTTGTTTTAATATCGGTTTTAAATTTTTGTTCCATAATAATAGTTCCAGTACCCTTTCAAGAAGTAACCTATTTTTAAGAGAATAAGTTAGAATAACTTTGTACAGAATTGCAAACAGTGAAGATGCTGGTGAACACAGCACTGGGAACATAAAAGAGAGGCATTTTCCATGGGACAACAGTTTGTGTGGTTTACTTGCTCTCTCCCAGAATCTGGATTAAAACAATAAAAACTCTGGCATTCAGCAATCCCACAGGCTGCACCAGAAGCTGCAATGTGTCTGGAGATTTTACAGTTTTACAGTCATCTTATTGAGGAGAGATATTCAGTCTTTTACAGTACCAAGCAACAGAAAAGTGACTGTCCTTCTTTCAAAGATTAGGATCGTCTGCAACAGGGAACAGTTAGTGAGAGTACGCAGCACCAGGCACTGCTAGCTGTGTCCTGCCTAGCTTCTTTCAATTAAAAGCTGCAATCTTTGAAACTGTGGTCGATGTCTTCCTCTCAATACAGGGAGAGGGAGGGGGAGAGAGAGAGAGATATGCAGAGAAGGAGGAGGGAGGAGACAAGTGGGCAAGGAAGGGGAAATGAAGAGGGTGAGAGTGAGCAGCTGAGAAGGAAAGAAGAGAAGAAAATGAGAAGAAGAAATAGCGACAAAGGGAAGAGAGAAGCAGGGAGGGAAGGATAGAGAGATGGAGAACATAGGAGGGCAAGGGAGGAGTGAGAATTGATGAAGGTGAGAGGGAGGGAGAGGAAAGAACAGAGAGGACCAGGTTTTGGGGTAGGTATGAAGTTTAATAGAGAAAGAAGAGGCTGCAGGATCTATCAATCTCTGAGGGTCAATGGCCGGTCAGCAGCTGGCATGTTGGAAGTCAGTTAGTTCCCAGGAGTAAGGGTTCAAAAGATTAGTTTCAATCCAGACAGAGTCGGAGGCACACTACTGCAGCCAGACTGGGGGAGCCCCACTCCAGATAGAGAGGGGATGCGCTGCTCCAGATAAAAAGGGGAAGATCTACTCCAGCCAGACAAGCTTTCCCTATTTCAAACAAACATGAGATCCCAATTTCACAAATTTGAGCTCTGGCTTTGGAAGATTGAGTGGTGATTCTCAGCGACACTATGGCACATTCAAGATTTACACGGATAGCACGTTTCAAGAGGTAGTCACACGGCACCTGTAGATACTGGAGAAAGAAGGTATTGTGCACCACCAGGCAGTTAAATAAGAGCAGCAGGTAGTGGCAAGAGTCCCCTGCGGTCCCACTCACAGACCACTTTCTGTTTTGGAAGCTGATGAGGGTGCTGATACCTCTAGTGAGTGCAGACAGAGCCAGGCCTCTGACACCACAAGCAGCCTAACTTTACAGGAAGGGAGGAAGAAGAAAGGATGAGCGATAATAATTGGGCATCATTTGTTAGAGGAACAGAGGTATTTCTGTAGCTGCAGATGTGACTCCTTGATGCCAGGGTCATGTATATTACTGAGGACTTGGAGGGCATCTTGATAGGGTGGGGTGATAAGTTAGAGGTCGTAGTACACATTGGAGCCAATGACATTGGTAGAATGAGAGATAAGGTCTTGCATTAATAGTTCAGCGAGTTAAAGAACAGATTAAGAAGCAGGACCTTGAAGGTTATAATCTCAGGATTATTCTTGGTGCGGCTATGTGCTAATGAGTGCAGGAATAGGAGAATTGGACAGGAATAGGAGAATTGGACAGACGAACGTGTGGCTGAAGAGTTGGTGCAGGAGGGAGGGTTTTTAATTTCTGGATCATTGGAGCTGTTTCTGGGAGATTCGGACTCTACAAGTGGAACAGCCTGCACTTGAGTCAGAATGGGACTAACATTCTTGTGGGAACATTTGTTAGTGCTGTTGTGTGTTTGAACTAGTTCAGCAGGGGCAGAGGACACAGTACTTTTGTTCAATAATGACACAACATACCTTAGGAAAGAAATCAAGGCAGAGCAAGTTTAGCCATATTGTGTCTCAAGGAATAAGGTGCAACTAGATTGTTTCCACTTTAATACAGGGAACATTAGGGCTAACACAGATGAATTAAGGGCATGGATTGACACATGGCATTGCGAATTTGTTAGCATCACAGAGACGTAATTAAGGCAGAGACAAGACTGTCAACTCAACATTCTGGGGTATAAGATCTTCAGATAGGTTAGGGGAGAGTGCAAAAATGAAGATCACATTATCAGTTAGGCAATCAGTTACTGCAGTAAGGAGGGATGATATTTTGGAAGAATCATCAAATGAGGCTTTGTGGGAGAAATTAGGAATAAAAAGGGGAAGTTACATTGTTTGGACTGTACTGTAGGCTGCCAGACTGAGGGCAACTGAAGAACAGATGTGTAGGTAATTCACTGAGGTGTGCAAAAGTAATAATAGGATAATTATATTAGGAGATTCAATTTCCACAAATTAATTGGGGTAATTATAGTGTAAAAGGGTTTATAGAGGGCTGGACAGGTGTTCGAGGTGACAGTGGGGAGCACTTTTGTGATCGCGACAACAACATCATATGTTTTAAGTTTGTTATTGACAAGAAAAAGATGGTCTGTGAAAAGAGGTTTGGATTGGTGTAAGGCAGATTTGATTAAAATCAGGCATGATCTGGCCAAAATAGACTTTTCATAGCTACTTGGGGGTAAATCTACAGCAGTACAGTGGGAGGCGTTCAAAAAGATACTGGGTGAGAAAGTTAGAGTGAAACATAGAGCAACAAGCCTAGAGAAGCCTGGATATCTGGGAATATTCAGAACTGGAGAAAAGGATAAATAGAGAGAGATAACTGGTTCAAAGAGAATAAAACAATGGAGGCTCTAGAGGAGTATGGAATGTGCAGGGGGAACTGAAGCCATTAGGAGAGCAAAGGGAGGGCATGAGAAAACACTGGCAGGAAGATTAGGGAGAATTTCAAAATATTCTAGAAGCATATGAAGGGAAAGAGAATAACCAGGAAAAGTGTAGGACCAATTTGGGACCAAGAGGGTAATCTTTGTGTGGAACTGGAAGACATTGATAGAGTGTTATATCAATATTTCACATCAGTCTTTACTTAGGAAAAGGAAGATGTAAGTACAGAAATTCGAGAAGGTGGATAGTGAAGTTCTTGAGTAAGTTGTTATAAGAATCAATGAGGTATTGGAGCCTTTGACGGATTTAAAACTGGACAGATCCCCAGGTCTGATGAGTTGTATCCCAGGCTGCTGTGGGACATGATGGAGGAAATTTCAGGGGGCTTGCCCCAAATTTTTGAATCGTTCCTGGCCACAGAGGAGGTACGAGAGAATTGAACAACAGCAAATGTGGTTCCACTTTCCAATAAGGATGACAAGGATAGATCAATAGGTCTGTAGACAAGTGAGCCTCATACATCAGTGTTTGGGTAACTATTAGATAAAATACTGAAGGAGAAAATTAATCACCATTTAGAGAGGCAAGATTTGATCTGCGATAGTCAGCAAATAGGATTTGTTCGAGGAGTTGACCAAGTTTAATGCAGTTGATGTAATTTTTCTGGATTTTAGCAAGGTCCGTGACAAGGTCTTGCATGGGAAAGATGGATCCAAAATTGGCTGAGTGACAGGAGACAGAGGGTGGTGGTGGAAGGCTGTTTGTGTGACTGGAGTCCGGTGTACCACAGGGATCAGTGCTGGGACCCTTATTGTTTGTGATATTCATAAACGATTTGGATGAGAACGTGGGAGAGATGATAAAAAAAATTGTGGGTGACACAAAGATTGGTTGGCCGGTGAGGAAAATGTTTTTCGGTTATGGCAGCTATAAACAGATCAGTCAGTTGGGTTGATCAATGCCTGATGGAATTTAACCCTGAGAAATATGAGGTGATGCCCTTTGGAAGAAGGATCAAGTCAAGGGAGTATACAATAAATGGCAGGACACTAAGAAGCTCACAGGAACAAAGGGATTTTGGGAGGCTTGTCCCTAAGGTGGCAAGAATGGTTAATAGAGTAGTTAAGAAGACATACATGACACTTGCCTTTATTTATAAGAGCAGAAAGTTTATGCTAGAACTATACTGAACTTGGTTAGCTTACAGCTGGAGCACTTTGTGCAGTTCTGGTCACCACACTACAGGAAGGATGTGAGTGCATTGGAGGAGTTGCAGAGGAGATTCGCCTGGATGTTGTTTGGGATGGAATAGTGTAGCTATGAAGAGAGGCTGAATAAGTTGGGTTGTTTTCTTTGGAGTGGACAAGGTTGAGGGGACCTGGCAAAAGTGTAAAACATTATGAGGAGATGGACAGGGTGAATAAAAAGCAGTTGAAGGGTCAATAACAAGAGAGAATAATTTCAAAGTGAAAGGCAGGAGGTTTACGTGGGATTTGAGGAAAATTGTTTTCACCCAGATGGTGGTAGGGATCTGGAATGTCTGCTGGAAGGATAGGAGAGGCAGGAAACATCATAATCTCTAAAACAAAAGTATTTGGATGAGCACCTGTAGTGTCATAACATTCAAGGCTATAAGTGGACTGTGGGAAAGTGGGGTTAGTGTAGGCGGTGATAGATATTTGTTGTAAAGGATGTGATGGACCAAAGGGCCTCTTCTTTATCATTCTATGATTCTATGATTCTCCATTCCAAACAGACAGGAGGAGGTACACTCCAGGCAGAAAGGAGGAGATATACTCCAAAGAGAAAGGACGTACTTTTACTCTAAACAGGAGAGCCCGTTCTGGAAAGACAGCTACACTCCAGTCTAGAGAGATAGGGGGCACTCAAATCCAGACAGACAAACAGAGGGGAACTCCACTCCAAGGAAGTGTTTTGTTTCAAACAGACAAGGGATAACTTACTCCAAAGTGAAAGGGGATACTCTATTCTAGTCAGATAGGGGGAGCTTCACTCTGCACTGACAGGGGAGCTCAACTCCAGCCAGCCAGGGAGAACTCTATTTCATACAGATAGATGTTTCTGCACCAGACCAATAAGAGGGTGCTTGGCTCCAGACAAGAGGTGCACTGTACTCTGCAAAGACAGGGGACATTCTGTTCCAGCCAGAAATTGGGAGCTCAGCTCTGGACAGAGCTCTACTCTAGAAAGGCTCCCAGTTCCATACAGCATGGTGGCACTATTCGAGATACAGACAGAGGGTAATGTCCTCCAGCCAGACAGGGAGCACTCCACTCCAGACGGACACGACATCTTTATTCTATCCACCTGCTGCTAGGGCTAATATTGGACTGAAATGAGAACGACATTGCAGGACCATTGGCTGGACTGTATTATGTGCTTAATACAGGGTTGTTAACAATGAGTGTTCAAATTCCACCCTAATTGGAAATGTTTAGAAAGTACAAGTTGCTATCAGAAAAACTGTCTCTGAAATTCTGAACTCGTCATAAAAATCCAACTGGTTCGCTGATGTTATTTTGGGAAAGAAACCTGCCAGCCTCACCCAGTCTGGTATATATGTGACTCCAGTCCCACAACAAAGGACAGATCTTCTCTGCTTTTTGAAGAGGCCCAGCAAACCACACTTGGGTGTATCACAACATCACAAGCCAATAGCAGCTGGGACTGTAGCGAGTCAAGATGGGAGTGTTGTCAAACAGAGAAACCTCAGGGTTCAGATAATTAGTTCCTTGAAAGCTATGTCACAGGTAGACAGGGTTGTGAAGAAGGCCTTTGACACGCTTTCCTTCACTGGTCAGAGCATTGAATATAGGAATTGGAACACCAATTTGCAGCTGTACAGGACATTGGTGAAGCCACATTTAGAGTATGGCATACAGTTCTGGTTACCCTGCTATTGGTAGGATGTTCTTAAATTGGAAACGGTGCAGAAAAGATTGACAAGGATGTTAGGGTGGACAGGGAGAGCCTTTTTCCAAGTATAGGTAGTTTCTTTACTCAGAGAATAGTAAGGGTATGGAATGCTTTGCCTGCAACGGTAGTAGATTCACCAAGTTTAAGTGCATTTAAGTCATCATTGGACAGGCAAATGGACATACATGAAATAGTATAGGTGGGATGGGCTTCAGATTAGTATGACAGGGCGGCACAACATCGAGGGCCGAAGAGCCTGTACTGCGCTGTAATGTTCTATGTTCTATGTTACTGGGACTGGAAGATTTGAGCTCTGGATAGACTGGGACTTTTTTTTTTCCCTGAAGCATAGGGAAAGGGGTGACCTGATAGAAATTTTTAAGATCATAAAGGGCATAGATAAGGTGAATAGCGAAGATATTTTTCCTAGGGTGGGGGAGTTCAAAACTAGAGGATTTTAAGGTGAGAGGGAAAGATTTAAAAGGAACCTGATGAACAACTATTTCACAAAAATAAAATGAGCTGCCAGAGGAAGCAGTGCAGACAGGTAAAATTGCAACATTTAAAAGACATTTGGGCAGGAACATGAATAGGAGAGGTTTAGAGGGATTATGGGCCAAATCCAGGTAAATGGGAATAGTTCAGTTTAGGAAATTTGACCTGCATGGTTGAGTTGGACTGAAGGGTCTGTTTCCATGCTGCATGAATCTATTTCTCTGTAAGACCGCCATTCTACCAGGATTACTATTGAGCGGCAACTAATTGTTCACATTCTAAGAAATAATTAACAATGTGAATGCCAGTCCCCAGTCACCGAGAGCGGTGAGATTTCTAACATTCCCTATAGCTGAGAAGATTCAGTGGAACTGGTTTAGGGACAATAATCTCTCTTCAGTTTCACCGAGGTCTTTATCTGGTCAGAGCTGGCACTGCAGTTCTGCAGCTTGTGCTTCACCTCATATTGGAGGCACACTGTACCCTAATCCCAAACTGTTGCTGTCATCATACACCTGTCAGAGTTACGCTAGACACTTTCAGATCTCTTCATTCCTGACATTGAGGTACCAGCAAACTTCCTCCTCCAGCTTAGCCAATCCTGTAGGAAACTGAGATTGGATGCCTGGCATTCTTGGACCTGATGTTCTTCACCATGTACCAATCTCTGAGGAATTTGTATGCCTGATTGTTAAAAAGCTGTGTTCCAATGGCAGTGAGTTGTGAATGAGTTAAACAAGAGGGACCTCACCTCTGGGACATTTCTTCCTCAGTGCTTCAATCTGGTGACTTATCATCAAATTACTAGAGACTTTTTATTCATAGTTCTTACAGCTTTTGGCTCGATACTTCCTTGCAGAGGAAGTAATAAATGCAACCACTCACAGTTTACTACCTCCCTGCTGTGTCATCCAATTACAGTCATATTCTCTCCAAAGACTGAAGGAGGTGAAGACAGGCCTCAACACTGACAATTAGGCCACATTGTTGCTTAGCAACAGCTTCAGCCTGGACAGAATTTCTCAAGTGGCACAGGCTGGTTAAACAATCAAATTTGAATTAAAGAGTTTTTTTTCATGTTAACAGCAAAAGTTTAACAATTACCGTATCTAGGAGATCATTATTGTTTCCATAAAGCTGGCTTGTTTTCAGTGAACGGGATGGATTTGTTGCAGTTTTCAAATGGGAGGCACAACACTCCTGTGTGCCACGCCAGAGAAAGAGGCCCCAAAGGGTATTTTCATATGTGCCAGGCTGCCCCTGCTGTTTCCCGACCTCACCATCAAACCATAGACAAAAGAGTTTGGGAAACAGCACGTTCCAGTGGTATTTAAGGGGATAGTGACCTATTCCAAATGAAATCCTCAAGAGATGATCAGCAGATATTTTACACTTCATTTTTCCTTTGGTTCCTGAACCATTGTTTGTGTTCTGTATAGTTGGGAAACTTAATGAGGTCTGAAAATGTGTTGCTGGAGAAGGGGTCAGTCCTGAAGAAGGGCTCATGCCCGAAACGTCAATTCTCCTGCTCCTTGGATGCTGCCTGACCTGCTGCACTTTTCCAGCAACACATTTTCAGCTCTGACCTCCAGCATCTGCAGTCCTCACTTTCTCCTCGAAAACTTAATGAGGTCCAGAGAACTCAGCAGGAGTTAAGAGAGGAGGAGAGTTCACATGCAGAGATCTTTAGGTTCACAAGGGGTACAGATGTACATGCCTTGAAACTTAGAGGAGCAGGAGCTGTGGAGTATAAATTGGGAAAAATTGTTCTATGAGAAATGCACAACAGAAATGTGGAGCCTGTTTAAGGAGCACTTGTTGCAAGTGTTAGATAACTTTGTTCCACTGAGACAGGCAAGGAATGGTAAGGTGAAGGAGTCTTGGATGACAAGAGAAGAGGAGCTTCTCGTCAAGAGGAAGATGAAAGGTTAATTAAGGTTGAAGAAGCAAGGATCTGGCGCAGCTTTAGAGGATTACAGGGTAGCTAGGAAAGAACTCAAAAATGAACTGACGAGAGCTAGGAGGGGGCATGAAAAAGCCTTGGTGGGAAGGATAAGGATCAGAGAGAGGTTAGGGCCGATCAGGGATAGTGGAGGGAACTTGTGCCTGGAGTCTGAAGAGGTAGGAGAGGCCCTAAATCAGGTTTTTTGCTTCAGTATTCACTAGAGAGAGGGATCTTGTTGATAGTGAGAACACCAGTGACCAGGTTAATAGTTTGAACAAATTGATATTAAGTGGATGTGCTGGAAATTCTGGGAAGCATCAAGATAGATAAGTCCCCAGGGCCGGACCAGATATATCCAAGGTTACTATGGGAAGTGAGGAATGAGATTGCTGCAACTCTGGCGATGATCTTTGCATCCTCATTCTCCACTGGAATAGTTACCAGATGATTGGAGGGACACAAATGTTGTTCCTCTGTTGAACCTGAATAAAAGACTGGGGGGTGACCTTACAGAGGTCTATAAACACACACACGAGCAATTCACACAAATGCACACGCACACACACAACACAGCATAGACACACCCAACAAAAGACTGAGGGGTGACCTTATAGAGGTCTATAAACACACACACACACGAGCAATTCACACACACGCACACGCACACACAATACAGCATAGACACACCCAACACGCACGCATGCACACACACACTCGCGCACACACACACCTATACATAATTTTTATACCTTTTTCCAGAATACCTTCTGTTGCTTGGAGACACAATTGACTCTGCTCATCCATAGTTCCTTCAATCTTCCCACAGCGCAAATGTGCTATCCCGTGTCCATCACAAACAAATGGACGATCTCACAATTTATTAGCGATTTCAAGTTAATGTAGTCCACCACTCTCAGTTTGTCTTTCTGTATTTCCATTTTCTAAGGACCAAACAGAGACAAATTAGTATTTCACTAAATGATAAATGAGAAAATTAAGGTTTATTGGGTAATTGGAACAGAAATGTTATCTTGGATTCTTAGATGAGTCAGGAAACCAGACACTGAATCAGCTCCATATCAAGATACTTCAGAAGTATTATTGTGGACCCAGGTCAAATCCTATCATGATAGAACTTCATCTTAATAAATATAAGGAATTATGACTGTAATGTCAACCCAGAAACTATCGTCAATTGTCGTAGCAATCCAACTGGTTTAGTAATGCCCTATAGGGAAAGAGAAATGCTGTCTTTACTCACTCTGTTGAAGATAGTGAAGATCTATGTGTTGAACTGAAACAAAAGAAGGTGGTGATCACTTTGACAGGATTGTACTAAAGCCCCCGCCAAATAGTCTGTGGGAAATTAAGGAGTAAATATACAGGGAGATTGCAGACAGCTGTAAGAAGAATCGTGTCGTAATAGTCGGGGACTTTAACTTTCCAAACATAGACTGAGATTACCATAGTATTAAGGGCTTGGATGGGGAGGAATTCGTTCATTGTGCTCAAGAAAACTTTTTCAATGAATAAGTAGATGTCACGACTAGACAAGGGGCAGAACTCTCCATTATCTACTGAAAAATGGCACAGGCTGATGATACCCCAAATGGAGGGATCATATATTGCTGCTAATCCTCATAGGTATTGTTGGACCATGCTTCTGGGAATCCTTACCTAACTGCAAGAGCAGGTTGTTATGGACCAGGCCAGACTCCCTCAAAATATTCCAACAAGGGAGCCCAGAACTCTTACTTTCGCTTATTTTAAAGGTACATGTGAAGTCGATGTTCCAGGTATGGTGCAGCTGGTCAAACCACTTGGCTTTAAGCAAAACAGTATTTATTGAAACATACAGTTGAAAGACCAACAAAGGAAAACAGAATTTAGAATAACGTAACCATCTGAAAACCATCCAACTCGATGGAGCAACTTAACTGAGGAACTGGCCCAATTCCCACAACATTCCATAAACACAGCTTTTGGCAAAAAGTAAATTCAAACACAGGTTCTTACAGGTAAAAGAGATTTCAAAGAGAAAGCCAGTCAGGAACCATCTGGTGAAGCTTGAAACCTTTCTGCTATTGCAGGCAGCTTCTTACTGTTACAATTAAAATAACCTAGAAAAAACAGAACTGGGAGAACTCCCCTGCCATTGTTAAACTAGGCTCCAGTCCAGACATATTGACACCTCTGATCTTAGAAAAAACAAAGGACAAAATAACCTTTTTAAAGTGATAGCATTGTCACACCTCCAATACAAAAATGGCTTCATTTTAAATCACTTTGTCTTACTCTGTGAGTACACTAATTCAGTATAACCATGCAAACATGCCCTACTACATTCTTTTTCAGTCTGTTTACTCCTGCCACTAACACCTTTGTTTATTCATTCAAGTCTCGACAATGTGTTGGCCATAACATTTTCGCATCCTGCCACATGTATAATTTTCAAATTGAATGGCTGCAATAGCAAGCTCCAATAACAAATTTAGTCCTTAAAGTTTTGTCCTTAAATTTCTCCAAAACTTTAATGGGTTATGATCAATATATATACTTGTCTCACACACATTACTACTAATGTAAGTGTTGAAATGTTGTAACGCCAACACCAATCTCAAGGTTTCCTTCTCAGTTGTTGAATGCTTCTTTTGATGAATGTTCGGTTTCCTGGAGAAGTATTGATAGGTCTTTCTATCTTCCTGTCTTCTTGTAAGAGTACAGCACTAACACCACATCACTTATATCAAAAGCCACCTTGAATGGCTTTGCGTAATTAGGTGTGGTTCATACTGGGGCAGTGGTTAACACAGCTTTCAGGCTATCAAATGCTTTCTGATAGTCTGCCTTCCACTGAAACTTCCTGCATTTCTGCATTAATTCAATAATTTAGCCAACTGCTAAATTTCAGTATGAACTTCCGGCAAAACCCATTCAATCCCTGGAAGTGTAGTAACTCTGTCTTCATTGATGGTATGGGAAACTGCCCAATAATCTGCTTTGTCTTAACCATTTGATCAAACATGGTCTCTGAAAATTCTACTTTAACTCCCTTATCTGTGTTCTGTGATTTCTCCTCCTGTTTCAGCTGGTAACTGTGAGCTTGTTGCCATGCAATCAGGAAAAATCCCAGGATATGCTTCCTGCAATACCCCAGATGCCTGATTTTACACTGGCCTTTCAAACACAATAGGCGGCACTTATACCTGTGACCCAGCTGTATCGTTATCAAGGACAAATGATATTCCTGATGCCAAGAGGTCATCCAGTCCTCCTACCACCACTTCTTCACTTTTCACTGGACACTCTAACCTCACTCAACATAAGTGAATTCCACGTACTAGCACTTTTTCTGGCAATAGTCCTTCTGAGTTACATATCTCCTCATCACTCAACATCAAAGATTGACATGACCCTGTATCTCTTAATACTCTAACTTGTTTTCCTGCTGCTCCTGAGCTATGTAAGTAAACTTTACGAGTAAATGGGTTAAGATCTGGCACATTCACCTTAACCAACCTCTGATCAGGTTGTACATTCTGGTGCAGCTTTTTAGCTTCCACTGTACTTTTTATTACCACTCCAACAAAGTTCACTGGCTTATCCTGTTATCCCACATCTGTCTTCCTTGTGCTTTTTCTGACCCACCAACATGTGATTTCATGCGGCCTACTTTATTGCAGTGAAAAAACTGGAGCTTTTTAACTTCTCTGTCCCCTTCAAGGATTTCCTTTTTACCCTGTGGTAACTTATCTTTATGATCTTCACTAAGATCTAATGTTCCCTTACCACATGAGGATTACTCTTTTCCCTAATTTCTATCCCTCATGGATTGAAATTGATGTTGGAATCCAAAATTTTATTTATGTATCAACTCATGATTATCAGCTGCTAATCCTACCGTTTTCACTCTCTGCTCTTCCACATGAGCTCTCACTCTGTCAGGAAGTGAATTTTTTAACTCCTCCAAATTAATTGCCTGAGCAATATGTTCGATCTATTTTTCATGCCCTTATTCACCTATCAAAATTGTTTTGTTTGATCCTTTCAAACTCAATGTATCTTTGACCAGGGTCCCTCCTTAGATTCCTGAAACCCTGTCTGCAGGCGTCTGGCTCCAGCTCATATACACTTAAAATGGCTTTCTTCACCTCCTCATATTCCCCAGATACCTCCTCTGATAGTGAGGCAAATACTTCACTAGCTTTACATACCAGCTTTATTTGGATCAACAAAACCCACATGGTCACTGGTCACTTCATTTCTTTAGCCACTTTCTCAAATGCGATGAAAACGTATTCTACATCCTTCTCCTCAAATTAAGGCAATGTTTGGATGTAATTGAACAGATCCCCACCAGCCCTTGGCTGTGATGGGTTTGCACATCCTCACTGTTCTCCTCACTAAGCCTACCTTCTACCTTCACCTCCATCCTTTTTAACCAACTTTCCTGTTTAAGTGCCAGTTTCTGAAGGTCAAATTCTCTCTTTATTGCTCTTTTTCCGTGCTCTCTTCTTTCTGTTCTGCTACAGTGATTCTGTCCTTTCCTTTTCGTTATGCTCAGCCCTTTCTTTTCTTTCCTTTTGTTTTTTTTCTGCTAAAGCCGTTTGCATTTTTTCACTTTTGTCTGCTTTTAATCGTAATTTAAACTGTTTCCATTCTTTTCCATGTTAAAGCTCTCTCATTTCCAATTGAATTCCAGCCATTTCCAGAGATTCTGATAACATTTCCAGCAAATGTAAATGCTGAGCTGTTGTTGGAATTATCTCTCCTTTTCTCACAGATGAAGGCGATCTCAACTCCAGCCTGTCTGCCAGTTCCAACAGCTTTGCCTTGCTCACCTTTTGTAAAACCCTCAAAGTCACTTTGTCCACCCCCAGAACACCCTTAGTGACTGAAAGATCCATTACTACACCAAGCCCTGTTTAAACCGACCGACTCCAACACCCAGAATAAAAGACACTAACACCTAATACACGCTGTCTACAATCCCAAACCCAAATTGGAATTGCAAGAAAGGGAATAGGGAATCCCTGGGAATTACATGGTAAGCTAGGTACTGGAAAGGATTCTGAAAGATAGGGTTTATGACTATACAGAAAAACATAGTTTGATTAAAGATGTGAGGGGCAGGTCATGCCTCACAAGCCTTTTTGTGTTTTTTGAGGATGTGACGCGACAAGTTGACAAAGGTCGAGTAGTGGATGTGGTGTATATGAATTTTAGTAAGGCATTTGATAAGGTTCCCCACGGTAAGCTCATTCAAAAAGTTAGGAAGTATGGGATACAGGGAAATTTGGCTATCTGGATACAGAATTGGCTGGCCATAAGAAGACAGCGAGTGGTAGTGGATGGAAAGTATTCCGCCTGGAGGTTGGTGACCAGTGGTGTCCCGCAGGGATCTGTTCTTGAGCCTCTGCTCTTTGGAGTCTTAATAAATGACTTGAATGAAGAAGTGGAAGGGTTGGTAAGTTTGCCAATGACACAAAGGTCGGTGGTGTTGTAGGTAGTGTGGAGGGCTGTTGCAGACGACAGCAAGACATTGACAGGATGCAGAGCTGGGCTGAGAAGTGACAAATGGAGTTCAACCTGGATAAATGTGAAGTGATACATTTTGGAAGGTCAAATTTGAATGCTGAATGCAGGATTAAAGACAGGATTCTTGGCAGTGTGGAGGAAAAGCAGGATCTTGGGGTCCACATACATAGATCCCTCAAAGTTAAGGTACAAAATAGGAGCAGGGTTGCGCTATTTGGCCTTCAAGCTGCTGCTCTGCTGTTCAATATGATGATGTTTAATCATCCAACTCAATACCCATGTTTCCACTTTCTACTCCATACCCTTAGAATATATCTAATTCATTCTTGAAAACATTCATTGTTTTGTTCCCAATTGCTTTCTTTGGCAGAGAATTCCACAGACTCACTACTCTCTGGGTGAAGAAATTTATCCTATCTCGTATCCTTAATCTGTGACCCCGGTTCTGGATTCCCTGGTCATCTGGACCAACCTTCCTACATTTACTCTGTCCGGTCCTGTTTGAATTTCATAAGTTTCTAACATATCCAACCTCATTCTTCTAAACCCCAGTGAATATAGTCCTAACTGATCCAACCTCTCTTTATATGTCAATCATGCTATCCCTGCAATCAGTATGGTAAATCTTTGTTACTCCATTGCCAGAACATCTTTCCTCAGACAAAGAGACCAAAATTGCACATAGTATTCCAGGTGTGGTCTCACCAAAGCCATATACAATTGCAGCAAGACATCTCTGCTCCTGTACTCAAATCCCCTCACTGTGAAGGCCACCATACCATTTACAATCTTCACTGCCTGCTCCACCTCCATGTTTACTTTCAGCAACTGGTGTACAATCACAGCTCTGCCAGCCTTTCCCAATGTGTTGCTATTCAGAAAATAAACTGCCTTTCTGTTTTTGCTACCAAAGTGGATAACTCATATTTAGCTACATTATACTTCATCTGTCATATATTTGTCCATTCATTCAATTTGTCCAAACCATACTGAAGCATCACTGCACCCTCCTCACAGCTCATCCTCCCAGCCAGCGTTGTGTGGTCTGCAAACTTAGAGATATTACATTTAGTTCTCTCATCGAAATCATTAATATAGATCGTGAATAATTTGGATCCAAGCTCTGATACCTGTGGTACTCTATTTGTAACATCTAGCACTTGGATAAAAAACCCATTTCCACTACTTTTTTCCGATCTGTCAATCAGTTCTCTGCACATATCATTAGACTTTCCCAATCCCACGTGCTTTAATTTTACATGTGAATCTTTTATGTGGGACATATCAAATGCTTTTTGAAAATCAAGTCAACTGGCTCCCACATAGTAACTCTACTGGTTACACCTTTGAAAATTTGCAGTAAATTTGTCAAACATGATTTCCCGTTCACAAATCGATGCTGACACCGAGTGATTCTGTCACTCAACATATAATGGCTTAATGTAGGTTAACATTCTTCATCACTTCACAAGGGTTAATGAGAACCTTAACCTCTTGTCAGTCAAAAGGGGTCTTCAGAATACTAGCAAGACTTCATGATCCATGGAAAGCAAACAGCCAGAATTAAGTAATGAACTGAGAGGTGCCAATGTTTTCACTTGTTAGTTTAGGAATATGCCTCACAACTAATATTGTGATTATTCATCTCTTTTGAGGGCTTTCCATTAGCCAGGAAAACCCACAGTTACCTGCGCGGGAGGTGGAGCATTCCAAATGCTGCTAATCCTTGCTGTTGGGTGTGCTTTGGTGGAATAATTGTTCTATTTCCTAAACAGGAAGCTAATCTGGATCTGGCATGTTCGCAAACAGATTAACTGAAGTAATGATTTCAGCGACTGAGGAAAGGGTGTGCCTGCACACGGCTGCTCTCAGGCTTGTTTCCACAGTGACTATCACATTCCATTCAGCCCAGAATCTGCCAACTCCTGGCCTCTGTCTGAAAAGCTGCTTCTGTTTGCCCTTTTGAAATTTAATACCCATCCCTCTTACCCATATGATTTCTTACAGCATCTAACTTCTAAACTGAGGTGATCATGTTAAGGTTTTAACCAATCATGGGCGGCACAGTGGTTAGCACTGCTGCCTCACAGTGCCAGAGACCTGGATTCAATTCCCGCCTCAGGCAACTTGTCTGTGTGGAGTTTGCACATTCTCCCCGTGTCTGTGTGGGTTACCTCTGGGTGCTCCGGTTTCCTCCCACAGTCCAAAAATGTGCAGTTTGGGTGAATTGGCCACGCTAAATTACCCATAGTGTTAGGTAAAGAATGGGTCTGGGTGGGTTGCTGTTCGGAGATTCGGTGTGGACTTGTTGGGACGAAGGGCCTGTTTCCACGCTGTAAGTAATCTAAGTCTAAGTCTACCATTAGATACAACCACTGGCAATTTTGCACTTGAGTAAAACATTGCAAGAGGCTTTGCTACTGTGTGATTAAGCAAAATTTGACACTGAGCCACTTAAAGAGATATTAGGACAGATGACCAAACTCTGGACAAAGCAATAGGTTTTAAGCAATGCTGCAATGAAGGAAAGTAAGGAGAGGCAGAGAGGGTTATTTAGGAAGGGAATGTTTGAGTTGCTGCGTTGGAAGACATGGTCACCAATAGAAGAATGATTAAACAAGAAGAAAAAAACAAAGAACTGCAAATGCTGGAAATCCCAAACAAAAGCAGAATTTTTTGGAAAAACTCAGCCGTCCTGACAGTATCTATGGGCAGAAAGCAAAGATAATGTTTTGGATATTCTGGAAGTTTGAAGAAGGGTTATGGATCCAAAATGATTTGGAGATGCCGATGTTGGACTGGGGTGTACAAAGATTCAGGAGCGTCGCTCCGAAAGCTGGTGTGCTTCCAATTAAACCTGTTGGACTATAACCTGGTGTTGTGTGATTTTTAACTGGATCCAAAATGTTCACTCTGATTTCTCCTCACAGATGCTGTCAGACCTGTTGAGTTTCTCCAAACATTTCTGCTTTTATGTGTAAAGTGATTAAAACTGTGATGCTCAAGAATTAGAGAGTATAGGTATCTCATAGAATTCCATTATTATTATTAACATGATACTGTACCCCTTTAGTTTTGGAAGTGTGATTTTAAAAACATTTAACCATTTGGACCTGTTGCAATTGGACTGAGACAAGACAAACAACTTAAAAATGCAAAGCTGTCTTTCAAGGTGGGTGCAAGAAAGTAAATTAATCACCCTTATGGGGTGTGATAAGAGAGACTTGCTACAATCTAGATACCCATCAAAAACTATCGCAGTCCCAGGTCATTAACAAAATGCCAAGTGTTGGATATTGACTCAATGGCTGTCATATTGGACCTACTCAAAGAACCCCTTGGAAATAGACACCTGAACCAGTAATTCAAGGGAGGTTCTGAGAGAATTTTGGCATGCAGTCAAAGACAAACTGCTGTCTTCCATCTGGGCATCCAGTTCTCACAGAGCTAGCCACAGAGAAACATCACCAGGGATATTGACATTGCACTTGTATTTTTTTCTCTCGTACAGCAATTTGTTCTTTCTTTAAAGAAGCCCATGGATCGACTCCTTATGGTTCACAGCATAAACTTGTGCTAAGAAAGAACTTTACCTTAAATAAAACAAAGAACTGTGGACACTGGAGATCTGAAACAAATAAAAATAGAAATGTCTTTTCTGATGATGCCAACTTTGACAACGGGGCCTTCTTCCTCAACTGAGGATTCCCCATCACCATAACTGGCAGAGCCCTCAGCTGGGTCTGACTCATCTCCTGCATTTCAGCCCTCATGCCTTCTCTTTGGTGCCTCAATAATGAAAGATTAGATTAGATTACATTACTTAAAGTGTGGAAACAGGCCCTTCTCCCAACAAGTCCACACCGACCCGCCGAAGCACACCCAACCAGACCCATTCCCCTACACCTGCACTTCGGGCAATTTAGCATGGTCAATTCACCTAACTTGCACATTTTTTGGACTGTGGGAGGAAACCGGAGCACCCGGAGAAAACCCATGCAGACACGGGGAGAATGTGTAAACTCCACACAGCCAGTCGCCTGAGGCGGGAATTGAACCCGGGTCTCTGGCGCTGTGAGGCAGCAGTGCTAACCACTGTGCCACCGTGACGCCCACATAGGTTCCCCTTGTCCTGACCTACCATCCCACCAGCATCCACAATCACAGGATCATTAGTCACCATTTCCGCCACCTCCAGCAGGATGCCACCACTAGACGCATTCCCTTCTCTGACTTTGTCAGCCTTACCCAGGATCTGTTTCCTTCAGGACACCCGTGTCTATTCCTCCTTCACTCCCACCACAGCCCCACGACACCTTCGTCCGCAACTGCAGAAGGTGTAACACTGTCTGTTTACTTCCTCCCTCCTCAGTATTCAAGGCCCCTCACGTGCTTTCCAGGTGAAGCAGTGCTTTACTTACACTTCGCACAATCTCGTCCACTGTATTCACTGCTCACAATGTGGTCTCCTCAATATTAGGGAAACAAGACATAGACCAAGTGACTGCTTCGCAGAACATCCATCTTCTGTCCGCAAAAAAGACCCTGAGCATCCAGTTGCCTGCTACGTCAACATGCTACCCTCTTCCCTGGCCAACATCTCTGTCACAGGCTTGCAACAGTGCTACAGCAAAGCTCAGCGCAAGCTGGAAGAACAGCATCTCATTTTCCACGTGGGAATTCTACAGCCCGCTAGACTCAATACCGAGTTCAACAGTTTTAGGGCTTGAGACAGCTTCTCCCATGTCCTTACCCCAACCCCCACACACCAGGCCTTGTTATCACATGGTCTGCTATTAAACACAACCAATGTTTAGCCGCTAACAGTTCCCATTAGTATCTATTTGTTCACCCAGGGTGATTGTTATCCACTCCTTTGCCTATCCAACTGTTCTTCTCTTTTTTCAGGCTCTAACTCCATCTATCGTTTACGCTTTATCCCTTCCTTCTACCCTAACTTCTTCACAAAAACCAATGTTTTCTGAGCTATTGAATGAAATTGAATTTATTGTCACATACTGAGGCATAGTGAAAAGCTTTGTCTTGCGAGCAATACAGGCAGATCACAGAGTTAAGTGGCATAGATAAGTAAATAATAGATAAACAGTGGCAAAAACAAAGTGCAGGTACAGGAGAATGTTAAGAGTTTTTGTGTCCATTTAGTATTCTAACAATAGTAGGGCAGAAACTGTTTCGAAACCGGCTGGTGCGTGTGTTCTGGCTTCTGTACATTCTCCCCGATGGTAGAGGTTGTTGAAAAACATTGCCAGGGCAGGATGGATCTTTGAGGATGCTGGCGGCCTTTCCTTGACAGCGGGCCTGGTAGATGGATTCTATAGATGGGAGTTTGGCCTTTGTGATTGTCCGGGCCGAGTTCACCACTCTCTGTAACCGTCTCCAATCTTGAATGGTACAGTTACCATAGTGATACATCCAGACAGAATGCTCTCGATGGCTCACCTATAAAAGTTGGCAAGGGTATTCGTTGGCAGGCCAAATTCCCTCAGCTGCCTGAGGAAGAAGAGACATTGTTGGGCCTTTGTAACCAGTGCGTCCACATGAACAGTCCAAGAAAGCTTGTTGTGGATGACCACTCCCAGAAGCTTGACACTCTCCACTTGTTCCACCTCTGTGCTGTTAATGTGTAGGGGGGGCATGAATAATATCACACTGAAAGTTAATAATGAGTTCCTTGGTTTTGCCAGCATTGAGAGCTAGGTTGTTCTCAGTGCACCAGTTTTCCAGTTCTTCCACCTCCCATCTGTAGTCTGTTTCTTAGCCATCTGAGATTTGACCGACAATGGTGGTGTCATCAGCAAACTTGTAAATGGCATTAGATTAGTATTTGGTGATGCAGTCATGGATATACAGTGAGTACAGTTAGGGGGCTGAGTATGCAGCCCTGGGGAGCTCCCAGTGTTAAGCCCCTCAATGTTGAGCCCCTCCAATGTTGCTCTCATCAATTCTGAGGAATGGTTACTGGATCCAAAACATTAACTCTGAATTTTTCCGTAGATGCTGCCAGACTTGCTGAGCTTTTCCAGTAATTTCTGTTTTTGATTCTGATTTCCACCATCCACAGTTCATTCAGTTTTGCAAATGGAAGTAGCTGGAGAAACTCAACAGATCTGACAGCATCTGTGGAGAGAAAGTGAAATAACTCCACAGAAACCAGAATCACATCTTTATTTAGACATGAACAATCCTTGACTTTAGTACAGCCTCTTCAGAGTCAGCTCTCAGAGTGTCGCTATCTCTGGCACTCCCCTTTTTATCTGTCCGCCAGGGCTCCCTGATTAGAGCAGGCTAAAAGCCCCAGTGAGGGAACTCATATTCTATGAAGTCCAGCTAGCTGATCTTGTTACAATCACTACAGAAAGCAGAGTTAATGTTTTGGGTCCAGTGACCCTTCTTCAGAACCTTTGTTGTGATTAACTGAGAACGTTGAACAGAAAGGAGATAACCGATTCTCGCCAGTTCATAACAGGCTGAAGGAGCTCATGGAGATATGGGGGATTGAGGTGAGGTGGAGGGGAACATAGCATTTGAAAACAAAGGGAAGAACTTTAAAATCAAGGCACTGTCTGAGTATAAATCAGTGATAGCCAGCAAGTACAGGGCTGGGAGCTGAATAGTGCAAGTAATGATAAGGCTGCAGCGTTATGGATGAATTGAAGCTTATATTAGTTGGAAGCTGCAGGAGGAGGGGTCAGTGACAGACTGAAGGTAATAATGGACATGTGAGGTTTTTGGTGGGCAGCTGTGCAGAAAACAGTGTTGGAATGGTCAGGTTTAGAGGTGACAAAATTGAAGGTGCTGGAGTAAAGCATTGCTGGAAAAAGCAATAATTAAAACATATAGTCTCCTTGGCTTTATTAATAGGGGAAGAGAGTACAAGAGCAAGACAATGATGTTGAACTTGTTTAAGGGCACTTGTTAGACTTTGAATACAAGAAAATTACTGCAGATGCTGGAAATCTGAAACAAACACACAGAAAACTGGAGAAAATTAGCAGGTCTGGCAGGTCTGTGGAGAGAGAAGTAGACTTTTTTTAATATTTAAAATCGAATATGATTTTTCTTCAAAACTTTTAGACCTCAGTTGGAGTATTGTGTACAGTTCTTTGTGCCACATTATAGGAAGGATGAAAATGCATTGGATAGAATGCAGAAATGATTGCCAAGAATAGTTCTAGGGATGGGGAACGTCAGTTATAATGATAGATGAAAGATAGGATAAAGAGTAGAGTCATAGAGTCTTACAGGACAGAGACAGGTTCTTTTGGCCCAAACTGGCTCATGCCGATCAAAATGGCCATCTACATCAACCCCATTCCCCACATTTGGCCCGTATCCTTCTAATCCTTTCCTATCCATGTATTTGTCCAAATTCTTTTTAAGTGTCCTTGATTCCCCAACCCTGGGAAAAAGACTGAGTGCATTTACTCTATCCATGCCTCTCATGATCTTATACATCTCTATAAGGTCTCAGTCTCCTACCCACTAAAGAAAAAAGTCCTAGTTTGTCCAACCGCTCCCTATTACTCAGACCATTGAGTCCAGGCAGCATCTTTGTAAATTTCTTCTGCACTCTTTTCAGTTTAATAACATCCTTTTTATTGCAAGGTGACCAAAACTGAACACAATACTCCAAGTGCAGCCTCACCAATGTCCGGTATAGCTGCAACATAACTTCCCAACTTCTATACTCAATGTCCTGACTGATGAAGGCCAGTGTGCCAAAAGCCTTCTTTACTACCCTGTCTACAGGTGACTCAACTTTCAGAGAATCGTGCACCTGAACTCCAAGATACCTTTGTTCCACTACAGTCCTTAAGGCCCTACCATTCACCATGAAACTCCTACCTCGATTTAACTTCCCAAAATGCAAGACATCAAACTTTATCTATGTTAAACTCCATTTGCTATTTCTCATCCCACACACCCAGCTGATCAAGGTCCTCCTGTAATTTCTGATAACCTTCCTCACTGTCCATGATACCGCCTATTTTAGTGTCATCAGCAAACTTATTAATCATGACTTGCACATTCTCTTCCAAATCATTGATACAGGTAACAAACTTTAATAGGCCCAGCAGCTACCCCTGAGGCACTCCATTAGTCACACGCCTGCAGCCCAACAAGCATCCTTCTAATATTACCCCCTGCTTCCTATCATCAAGCCAATTTTGTATCCAATTTGTCAGCTTGTCCTGGATTCAATCCAATCTAACCTTCCAGAGCAGCCTACCATTTGGAACCTTATTAAAGTCCTGACTGAAATCCACATAGACTGCATCTACTGCCCTGCCCTAATAATACTTCTCGAGTAGATAGGGAGAAACTCTTTATACTAGTTAAAGGATCAAGACGAGAGGGGATAGTGTCCTTCATGAACAGTAGATGTTGTGACTATCACATTGGATGGTGCTGGTCTGGTGGATGTTCATAATTGTGAAGTTGATGCCAGAATTCTTTGCTTTTCAAGTCAATTAAAAGTCTGGTTTCTTTTAATGGTGGCTGGCAGCAGTCAGAGTGAAAGAATATATTTTCCATTTCATTATTTGCAGTGCAGGGGTGCTTCGTGCTCTTCTCAAACTGTAATCTCCACACCACACAAATCTACTCATGAGGATGTGAAGTCACTAACTTACTCAGTTTCTGTCAGTTTTGAACCTGTTTTTTGGAAAGGTAATACACACACATGCCTGCAGAAGATGTCTTCCTTCTGCGAGGGGATGGTTAGTCAGCCTCCCATTATCTCCTCTTTCAGTCTTTCTGTCTGAAGTTTCCCCAACTCTGTACTGGTCCACGCAGACTCTGCCAGACAGTCACTGAATTTATATCCACAGACATTTCTAAGCTATCCTCTCTGGAAAAAAAACACTGTTGGAATTCGAAGTGTAATATTTCTGTAATTAGTTCAGATTTCTGATCTGTTGTCATGGCATTTAGAATGGAGAATGAGGAGAAGTTATTTAAGATTTGGATTATATAGGGGTGAGGGACAGAAACGTTTGGGAGATGTTTGTCCAAATCATTGAGGATGGATAGAAGGATAGATGGACAGAAGGTTGAGGAAAGGCTCAGGCCTCTGGCACGGAGCCTGTCCCCGTTGCTCAGAAGGGAAGGGTGGAGAAGAGCAGAGCAATAGTAATTGGGACTCGATAGTTCGGGGCACAGATAGGCGGTTTTGTGCGAACGAGAGAGACTCACGTTTGGTATGTTGCCTCCCAGGTGCAAGGATACGTGATGTCTCTGATCATGTTTTCCGGGTCCTTAAGGGGGAGGGGGAGCAGCCCGAAGTCGTGGTCCACATTGGCACCAATGATATAGGTAGGAGGAGCGCTGAGGATGTTAGGCAGGCTTTCAGGGAGCTAGGTTGGAAGCTCAAAGTTAGAACGAACAGAGTTGTTGTCTCTGGTTTGTTACCCGTGCCATGTGACAGAGAGTCGAGGAATAGGGAGAGAGAACAGTTAAATGCGTGGCTACAGGGATGGTGCAGGAGGGAGGGATTCTGGTATTTGGATAACTGGGGTTCTTTCTGGGGAAGGTGGGACCTCTATAAACAGGATGGTCTGCACCTGAACCTGAGGGGCACCAGTATCCTTAGTGGGAGGTTTGCTAGTGCTCTTGGGGGTGGTTTAAACTAACTCTGCCGGGGCATGGGAATCCAGACTGTAGCTTTAGGGTGCAGGACCTGGAGTGTAGGGAGGTTAGGAACATGGCATCAATTTCAAAGGAGGGTGCCTGTAAACAGGAAAGTGGCTTGAAGTGTGTATACTTCAATGCAAGAAGTATACGAAATAAGGTAGGTGAACTTGCAGCGTGGGTTGGTACCTGAGACTTCGATGTTGTGGCTATTACGGAGACATGGGTAGAACAGGGACAGGATTGGCTGTTGCAGGTCCCAGGGTTTAAATGTTTTAGTAGGGTCAGAGGTGGGGGTAAAAGAGGGGGAGGTGTGGCATTGCTTGTCAAAGATAGTATTACAGCTGTGGAAAGGACGATGGATGAAGACTCGCCATCTGAGGTAGTTTGGGCTGAGGTTAGGAATAGGAAAGGTGAGCTCACCCTGTTAGGAGTTTTTTACAGGCCTCCTAATAGTCCGAGAAACGTAGAAGAAAGGATTGCGAGGATGATTCAAGAGAAGAGTGAAAGTAATAGAGTGGTTGTTATGGGGGACTTTAACTTTCCTGATATTGATTGGGAAAGCTATAGCTCGAGTTCGTTAGATGGGTCAGTGTTTGTCCAATGTGTGCAGGAGGGTTTCCTGACACAATATGTAGATAGGCCAACAACAGGTGAGGCCATACTGGATTTGGTTCTGGGTAATGAACCAGGCCAGGTGTTAGAATTAGAGGTAGGTGAACACTTTGGGGACAGTGACCACAATTCGGTGACTTTTACTCTAGTGATGGAGAGGGGTAAGTGTGCACTGCAGGGCAAGAGTCATAGCTGGGGGCAGGGAAATTATGATGCGGTGAGGCATGACTTAGGATGTGTGGCTTGGAAAAGTAAGCTTCAAGGCAAGGGTGTAATTGATATGTGGAGCTTGTTCAAGGAGCAACTATTGAGTGTCCTTGATAAGTATGTACCCGTCAGGCAGGGAGGAAAGGGTCGTGTGAGGGAGCCATGGTTTAATAAGGAATTGGAATCCCTTGTTAAAGGGAAGAGGGTGGCCTATGTAAAGATGAGGCGTGAAGGTTCAATTGGGGCGATTGAGAGTTATAAGGTAGCCAGGAAGGACCTGAAGAGAGGAGGGGACTAGGATTAGGGAAACCCTAAGGCTTTCGATAGGTATGTTAGGAATAAAAGAATGACTAGGGTAGGAATAGGTCCAGTCAAGGATAGTAGTGGGAAGTTGTGTGTGGAGGCTGAAGAGATTGGGGAGACACTGAATGAATACTTTTCGTCAGTATTCAATCAGGAACAGGACATTGTTGTCAATGTGAATACTGAGTCACAATTAAGTAGAATGGATGGCTTTGAGGTATGTAGAGAAGAGGTGTTGGAAATTCCGGAAAGGGTGAAAATAGATAAGTCCCCTGGGCCTGATGGCATTTATCCTAGGATTCTCTGGGAAGCAAGGGAGGAGATTGCAGAGCCATTGGCCTTGATTTTTATGTCCTCGTTGTCTACAGGAGTAGTGCCAGAAGATTGGAGGCTAGCAAATGTGGTTCCCTTGTTCAAGAAGGGGAGTAGGGGTAACCCTAGTAACTATAGGCCGGTGAGTCTCACTTCTGTTGTGGGCAAAATCTTAGAGAGAATTGTAAGGGATAGGATTTATGAACATCTGGATAGGAATAATGTGATCAAGGATAGTCAGCATGGTTTTGTGAAGGGCAGGTCGTGCCTCACAAACCTTATTGAATTCTTTGAGAAGGTGACTAAGAGGTGGACGAGGGGAAAGCGGTAGATGTAGTGTATATGGATTTTAGTAAGGCGTTTGATAAGGTTCCCCATGGTGGACTCCTGCAAAAAATATGGAGGTTTGGCATTGAGGGTGAGTTGGATTTTTGGATTAGGAGTTGGCTGGCTGGAAGAAGACAGAGGGTAGTAGTTGATGGCAAAGGTTCATCTTGGAGTGCCGTCACTAGCGGTGTTCCGCAAGGATCTGTTTTGGGACCATTGCTGTTTGTCATTTTTATAAATGACCTGGAGGAGGGGTTAGAAGGTTGGGTGAGCAAGTTTGCGGATGATATGAAAGTCGGAGGAGTTGTAGACAGTGAGGAAGGATATGACAGGTTACAGCTGGATATAGATAAGCTGCAGAACTGGGCAGAAAGGTGGCAAATGGAGTTCAATGTAGCTAAGTGTGAGGTGATTCACTTTGGTAAGAGTAATAAAAAGATGGGGTACTGGGCTAATGGATGGATACTTGGTAGTGTGGATGAGCAGAGGGATCTTGGTGGGCATGTACACAGATCTTTGAAAGTTGCCACCCAGGTAAATAGTGCGGTGAAGAAGGCATATGGCGTACTGGCTTTTATTGGTAGAGGAATTGAGTTCCGGAGTACTGAGGTCATGTTGCAGTTGTATAAGACTCTGGTACGGCCGCATCTGGAGTATTGTATGCAGTTTTGGTCGCCATATTATAGGAAGGATGTGGAGGCACTGGAACAGGTGCAGAGGAGGTTTACCAGGATGTTGCCTGGTATGGTAGAAAGATCTTTTTAGGAAAGGCTGAGGCACTTGGGGTTGTTTTCATTGGAGAAAAGAAGGTTTAGGGGTGACTTGATAGAGGTGTACAAGATGATTAGGGGTTTAGATAGGGTTGACCATGAGAACCTTTTTCCACGTATGGAGTCAGCTATTACGAGGGGGAATAGCTTTAAATTAAGGGGGGTTAGGTATAGGACAGATGTTAGGGATAGGTTCTTTACTCAGCGAGTCGTAAGTTCATGGAATGCCCTGCCAGTAGCAGTGGTGGACTCTCCCTCATTATGGGCATTTAAGCAGGCATTGGATAGGCATATGGAGGATAGTGGGCTAGTGTAGGTTAGGTGGGCTTGGATCGGCGCAACATCGAGGGCCGAAGGGCCTGTACTGCGCTGTATTCTTCTATGTTCTATATTACCCTGGGCTTTAGGAACAGGGACATACAGGACACAATCAAAGAAGTTGCAACGAACCTTATGAAAGCAATGGTTCTGTCTCAACTAGAGTATTGTACCCAATTCTGGGCACGACATTTTAGGAAGAATGTTGGGTGCATTGGAAAGTGCTACTCTGGATTGCACCAGTTAAACAAGAAGATTTTTTTGCGCTTGATTTAATCTGTTCAGGTTCCTTTGTAATGTCAATTTACTTCTACATCTGTTGCTTGAATAAATTAGTTTTGCTGAGTGCTGAATCCAGTTTAAAAAGATGTTGAAAAGATGCTCAAGAATAATTCCATAATTGAAAGACTTCAGGTATGTGGATAGGCTGAAGTAGCTGGGGCTTCTCCTTTGGAAGGGTTGATCTATTTGAGGTGTCCAGGTTATGAAGTGTGTGGATGTGATAGAAAGGGAGATATTGGCAGAAGAGTGAAAAGCCAGATGGCACTGGTTTAATGTGAAAGGCAAAATAATCAAATAGAGATGAAGAAAAACTGTTTTGATTGTTAAGATTGAGGTTGCAGGTCTCAGCAACTTCTTTATAGAATCTGTTCTCCACTGGGCATGGCAAGTTTTAAAATTTAACCAATTTGATGACATGGCCAAAATTTAGATATCAGACTATATCTGGTTTAGTATCAGAAACAAGGCAACATTTCCATCACCTCCAAACGGACCCCACCACCAGGGATATATTTCCCTCCCTACCCATTTCTGCTTTCTGCAAAGACTACTTGGTCAGGTCCACGCCCCCCAACAACCCACCCTCCCTTCCTGGCACCCTCCCCTGCCACCGCAGGAATTGCAAAACCTGCACCCACACCTCCTCCCTCACCCCCATCCAAGGCCACAAAGGAGCCTTCCACATCCATCAAAGTTTTACCTGCACATCCACCAATATCATTTATTGTATCCGTTGCTCCCAATGCGGTCTCCTCTACATTGGGGAGACTGGATGCCTCCTAGCAGAGTGCTTTAGGGAACATCTCTGGGACACCCGCACCAATCAACCCCACCGCCCTGTGGCCCAACATTTCAACTCCCCCTCCCACTCTGCCAAGGACATGCAAGTCCTGGGCCTCCTCCACCGCTGCTCCCTCACCACCAAACGCCTGGAGGAAGAACGCCTCATCTTCCACCTCGGAACACTTCAACCCCAGGGTGGGTTGTTGGGGGGCGTGGACCTGACCAAGTAGTCTTTGCAGAAAGCAGAAATGGGTAGGGAGGGAAATATATCCCTGGTGGTGGGGTCCGTTTGGAGGTGATGGAAATGTGGATTCACCAGTTTCCTCATTTCCCTTTCCCCCACCTCACCTCGGCTCCAACCTTCCAGCTCACACCGCCCTCATGACCTGTCCTACCTGCCTATCTTCCTTTCCACCTATCCACTCCACCCTCCTCTCTGACCTATCACCTTCATCCCCATCCCCATTCACCCATTGTACTCTATGCTACTTTCTCCCCACCCCCCACCCCCCTCTCATTTATCTCTCCACTCTGCAGGCACCCTGTCTCTATTCCTGATGAAGGGCTTTTGCCCGAAATGTCGATTTTCCTGCTCCTCAGATGCTGCCTGAACTGCTGTGCTTTTCCAGCACCATTCTAATCGAGACTCTGGTTTCCAGCATCTGCAGTCCTTGTTTTTACCTAACATGGTCAACTAAGAATAGCAAGTTTATTGCAAATAAAATTGCACAAAAAGAAATCACAACTCCTCAAGTACTAAAGCAATATATCCAGACTTGGACTGACAAGTGGCAAATTAGAATTGCGCCACACAAATGCCAGGCAATGACCATCATCAACAAGAGACAACAACCATCACTCCTTGAAATTCAGTGGTGTTACCATCACTGAAGCCCCCACTATCATCGTTCTTGGGGTTATCATTAACCAGAAACTCACCTGACTCTCCATATAAAAACATTGTCTACAAGTGTAGGTCAGAGGCTAGGAATACTTCAGCAAGTAAATTATGTCCTGACTCCCCAAAGCCTGTCCACCATCTGCAAAGCACAAGTCAGGAGTATGACAAAATACTCTGCACTTGCCTGGATGGGTACAGCTCCAACAACATTCAAATAGCTTGACACCATTCAGGACAAAACAGCCCGCTTGATTGGCACTGCATTCACAAGCATCCACTCCCTCCATGACTGATGCTACCTACATGATGCATTGCAAAAATTTATCAAAGATCCTCAGACAGCACCTTCCAAACCCAGAACTACTTCCATCTAGAAGGGCAAGGGAGCAAATGCATGTGAATACTACCTCCTGTAAGTTTCCCCTCCAAGCCATTCACTATCTTTACTTGGAAATATATCACCATTCAGCATCAGGACTGAAGAAGGGTTACACATGAAACGTTGACTTATCTACCTCCTGATGTTACCTGGCTTGCTGTGTTCTTCAAGCCTCCTGCCTGTTGACAAAGTTTCATTTGCCTGCATTTTAGCCCATATCCATCTAAATGTTTCCTACTCATTAACCTGTCCAAACATATTTTAAATGTTGTAACTGTACCTGTATCCACCACTTCCTCTGCAGTTCATTCCACACACGAACCACTGTCTGTGTGAAAAAGTTGCTCCTCAGGTCCCTTTTAAATCTTTCTCCTTTCATCTTAAAAATATATTTTCTAGTTTTCCCTACTATAGGGAAAAGATTTTATGAACCTCTATAACCTCTTACACTCCAGTGGTAAATATCCCAGCCTATCCAGTCTTTACTTTATAACTCAAACCCTTCAGTTCCAGCAACATCCTTGTAAATCCTTTCTGAACCCCATCCAATTTAATCATATCCTTCCTCTAGTAGGGTGACTAGAACGGCACACTGTACTCCGAAGATCACCAAGATCCTGTCTTACTCTTCTTTAACTATCTGTGACTCAGAATTATTCTTCAGTGATCCTTGAACTGTTTTAGGTAACCAGTTGAAGACTTTGTTTCAAAATCTGTGCTTGTTCCTTGGCAATATTTAATGAAAGTTATATGTTGGAACAGTCAAATCTTGCTATCACCAATGGAACTCAATTGTAATAACCTCCTTGAACTATCAAACCCTGAATCTTGCAATGTTCATCGAATGCTGGCTTTGCCATTCCAAAATGCACTTACAAGAAAAATTGTCAGATTACACAAGATTTAGATATGGAACACACTGTTTGAGAGTGTGGTGGAGGCAAATTCAGTTGTGGATTTCAAAGGGGAATTGGTTTATTACCTGAAGAGAAATAAATTGCAGAGCCACTAGAAAAAGCAGGAGTATAGGACGACAGTGTTTCTCCTACAGAAGGCCACGGTAGACATAGCAGGCTAAGTGGCCTACTTCTGTGTAATAACCAGTCAATATTTCTATGCTATCAATATTTAGTTGACTTTCCTTCTGTAAATTTCCAACCAAAATAAATTGCAGAGTTTTAAATTCATGAAAATAACTCAGCAATGATGAAGGATCAAAATCCAGAAATTTTCTATCTAACAGCACAATGCTTTTAACACAGACTGCAGGAGTTCCGAGAAAAGTTACAATTGGTTCAAAATAACCCACCTGGCATGAGTTACCTCCGCATTCCTTACCATTCTTTGTTATAAGTCAAACTTGTCCATACCAGAGTTTCAAACCACAATAATTTAGTAATACTGAAATATCAAATACTCACCTGTCTGGGAAATACACAGCCCACTGGGAGTGTCCAGTTAATTTGTGCATTCAGAGTCAGTCTCTGATAACACATCAACCTCAAACCTGGCCAGGACTTGTTCAGAAAGGAGGCTCTTCATTCAAGAATGAGGTTCAATACAATTTTCTCAAAGACAGACTGACTGGCAATGTTTTAATAGTACAGCAATAGACTGACTGAATAGCATTGGTAAATTTAGAGTCATAATTAGTGGGCGGCACGGTGGCACAGTGGTTAGCACTGCTGCCTCACAGCGCCAGAGACCCGGGTTCAATTCCCGCCTCAGGCGACTGACTGTGTGGAGTTTGCACGTTCTCCCCGTGTCTGCGTGGGTTTCCTCCGGGTGCTCCGGTTTCCTCCCACAGTCCAAAGATGTGCAGGTCAGGTGAATTGGACATGCTAAATTGCCCGTAGTGTTAGGTAAGGGGTAAATGTAGGGGTATGGGTGGGTTGCTCTTCGGCGGGGCGGTGTGGACTTGTTGGGCCGAAGGGCCTGTTTCCACACTGTAAGTAATCTAATCTAAACGTTTAATTGGTTTACATTTTGCCATTAGAGTTTTTTGATGAAATGTTGCATAGGGTTGATGAATGTAATGCAGTTAGTGAACTTTCAGAAGTTGTTTGGAAAATTGGCACTTAATGAAATTGTGGATAAAACTAAAACCTGTGGAATGGAAAAGACAAGTTTTTGAAGTGACCCACTGAAATGAATTTGTTTTTAAAATAAAGACATAATTATTTATCTAAAAGATATGGGAAATGATCAGGCGAGACCCACTTTACTGGCATTTTAAAGGATTTAGATTAGATTCTCTACAGTGTGGAAACAGGCCCTTTGGCCCAATAGGTCCACATCAACCCTCCGAAGAGTAACCCACCCAAACCCCTTTTCCCCTCTGACTAATACACCTAATTGACGATTTAAGCATGGCCAATTCACCTAACCTTTGGACGGTGGGAGGAAACCAGAGCATCCGGAGGAAACCCACGCAGACACGGGGAGAATGTGCAAACTCCACACAGTCACCCGAGGTTGGAATCAAACCTGGGACCCGGTGCTGTGAGGCAACAGTGTTAACCACTGAGCCACCGTGCTGCCCATATAGGGAATTAACAGGAGTGAGATTAGACCAGGTAAGATATTCTAGAAACATAGAATGCAGGAGTATGAGTAGACCCTTCCAATTTGCTCTACCATTCATCACAAACATGACTGATCAATGAACTCAGCAGCCTGTACCTGCTTTTTCCCAAGATCCTTTGATTCCCTTAGTCTTGAGTACTCTATCTAAATTCTTCTTGAAATCATACCATGTTTTGTTCCCGACTGCTTTCTGAAATAGTGAATTCCATGGGGGAAGAAATTTCTTGTCATCTCAGTTGTAAAATGGTGCCCTGTTTCTAGACACACCACCTTTGGGAACATCCTTTCAACATTTACCCTATCCAGGCAGGCAGTGAGGAAGAGAACTGAATTTAACTGGATGAAGTATGAAAGGGTGTGGGGAGTGAAGGAAAAGTGGGATAAGACTGGGCAGGATATTAAACACGGTGGGGAGTGAGGAGAAAGTGTGATTAGACTTGGTGGGATATTAAAGTATGTGATGAGTGAGGAGAGAGTGGGATTAGAGTGGGTGGGATATTAAAAGCTGTGGGGAGTAAGGAGTAGATTGGGATTAGATTTAGAAGGATATTAAAGGGTGTGGTGAAAGTGGGATTTGAATGAGTGAAATATTAAAGGGTGTGGGGGAAAAGAGCTAAGATTTTGTGGTATATTAAATGATGCAGTGTGTGAAGGAAGCATTGTAACAGACTGAAATTAGAATTCAAAAATAAGAAAGCCATTTGCTTTCCAAACCTGGAGTGGTTTCTGAATAAAATCCTCCAAATATTATCTCAGTTCCTTTGCTTTAATCTTTGCAATTTACATGTGAAGTGAAGGCTCCTTAACTTGTCTGGTGGCCTGTTGCAGATTCATGGCTAATTCCCTGATTGTGATGTCCTGTCTGAGAAGGGCTGGAGACCTTTTGCATCCACCTGAGAGGGCAAGACTCAAAAGCAGCCCTTCTGACAGTGCTGCATTTCGAATGGCAGCTAACATTTCCTTCTCAAGTCTCTGGAATAGAATTTAACTCAATGATTTTCTGACTCAAGACAGGTACAACTGATGTAATGTGTACTGAGAGAGACCTCAGGATTGGATTGACTTCAAAACGCATTGTGTGAGTCAGCTGCTCATCTCCAGACTTTCTAACTGCCTATCGCCCTGATCTCCTCTCACAACCTCTTACTAAATGACATTCCTTGCTTCATATTTCAGTGTCAGCTATAAACGAGACACCAGAGGATGCCTGATCTGGGTGGAAGAATGTTTGTGGGGCCAATTGTTGATGACTCACAAACTATTCCGGCTGTTTTCAAACCGCAGCAGTGTGGCTTTACAGTCTGCAAAGGTAAGATGAATGTTTTTGATCTCAGTCAATGGCTTAGTCAAGGTTAATGTGGGTGTCTATAGGCCATGATCACCATTAATGATTGTCCACTTCACAAGTTCCCCCATTGCAACAAAGCTCACAATGTTTAGTTTAGTGACCACCACTACACTCTGTTGAAAGCAACCAAATATCAGCTTAAATGGTGATAATAGAAACTCTCATGAGATTTTTGAGGTTCTTTATTGTTGTTTGAGATAATGAAGCCTTTTGACAGTTGTACAGTAGCTCAGTGGTTAGCACTGCTGCCTCTCAGCAGCCAGGTTCAATTCCCGCCTCGGTTGAGTGTGTGGAATTTGCACACTCTCCCTGTGTCTGTGTGGGTTTCCTCCCACAATCCAAAGATGTGTGGTTTAGGTGAATTGGCCATGCTAAGTTGCCCATAGTGTTAGGTGCATTAGTCAGAGGAAAATGGATCTTGGTGGGTTACTGTTCGGAGGGTCAGTGTGGACTTGTTGGGCTGAATGGCCTGTTTCCACACTGTAGGGAATCTATTCTAATCTTTTGAGAGCATGAAAGAATTTGCAGACCATAACTAGGTGAAGAGAAATGAAAGGTGCAAGGCAAACATATTAAATGAGGAAATTTGAAATAAGAAAGAGAAATCCAGTTGGAAATTCAGGACCTAAAAGGATGGTGGTACTGGCAGTGGTATTTCCAATGCATTCTGAGGAAGCAAATTCCATAAGCTCACAACACATTGCAAGGAAACATTTCAACTAATTGCTGCCTTAAATGGTCATCCCCTTACTCTTTAAATAGTGTTAGCATTGGAATAGTCAAGTTTGATGATAGTGATGTTGGTTGTCACTAGAGGTTTGAGTGAAAATAGGGAATAATACAGAGGTAGCTTTTGATTTGGCTGGGTGATGACATGACTGCTTGAAGTGCCTGTGTTGTGCTATGCTTCAGTTTGCTGGCATATCAGTGTACCTTTAAGGGACATGCTCATGGCATCATCAGTGAATCATGGTATGTGACCCATGAGTGTTAAAAAAAACACATACTTCATCTTAACTCAGATCACTTGAAGCATGAAATGCTGGTGGAAGCATGCTGTTCTTTGTGACGAGCTTAATGTTAGCCCAGACACTGATGTACCTGAGAATGTAATGTTTTGGCATAATAACCAACTGTAATAAACATCTGTTGGACTCTTCAATGCCATGGTATCCACACCTAGTTTCATATGTTACAAGGGATAACATAAGATCGGATGTCAGAACAAAAGTATGCCATTTTGACAATAGAGTCTGCTCCACTATTCAATAAGATCATGGCTGAACTGATCATTCTCAACTCCCCTTTCTTGCTATATCCTTATAACTCTAATTCCCTTACTAATTAACATCTGCCTAGAATATATTTAATGTCACAATCATTCAGCCTACATAGCATTGCTGTATTAGACAGAATGTACCCTTACTGGAGGTAAAACTCACATCAGCCTACACATCATCTGTGTGGTGAAACCCCAAACGTGATTGTCTGCATTTAACGGTTGGCAGGAGGCTGTGAGCATTGTAGTACTGTGCCCACTGGGCACTAGTTATTATTTCAAGAATGTATTTTATATTTGAAAACAAGGCCAGCAATAGGCCATATCTTCAATACAATATCATGAGGTTTGTTAAAAAGTACAGATGAATATATTAAATTTTATATTATGCAATTTTCATTTCTTTTTAGATACTAAACAAATGAGAGTTTATAAAGGAAAACTGGGGCAGGAATTCAGGAATCATCTTTATGCAACTATGCTGGAAGCTGTATTCTGAAGGAAGGGTCAAACGTTATTCTAGTGGTCTTAGTGAGAGTGGGATTCATGAATGGGTTTGAAAATATCTTTTTAAAACCAACTTGCTGGCTTTCTAAGTAGACCCCAGTGATCCCTTTAAGGGACATCATCTGGCAAGGGTACAAGATTAGCAGGTGTGGAGTTTTCATTGTTGTTTAACACAATCTGACCACTCTCATGCCAGGACCTGTGAAAGGTTCTGTTTATCAAAGAGATAGTTCAGCTCAGATTCACATAAAATAGCAGCAATTGTTTCAGGAAAGCACATCTGAAACTCCCTCACATTACATGCTGAAAATTATACCATACATTGGCTATTGGACAACCATTCTATAGCCTGGTTACATGTCCCAGCAACCACCACAGTCTGGGATAGTGAGTTCCACAGCTTCACCAGCCTGTAAGAGAAATAATTTCTCCTCATCTCTGTTTGAGGACAAGGTCTAGCAGATTTAAAACAATAATCTCTTGTTCTAAATTGCCCCACGCTCGGAAATATCCTTTCCGTCCACTTTGTCAATCACTTTTAGCTTTCAGATCACAATTAGATCTCCTTCATTCTTCAAAACTCCAGCGAGTATAGTCCCAAACTGCTCAATCTCTCTTCTTAAGACAAACCCCTCACCTCTGGAATCAATCCAGTGAACTCCCTCTGAACTGCCTCCAAATGCAACTACATCCCTCCCTCAAATAAGGGGAGCACAATTGTATGCAATATGCCAATTTAAGTCTCAGCAATGCTCTATGCAGTTGCAGAAACACTTCTCTACTTTCAAAGTTTGTGAGAAGATTTGTACCTCGGGTGTTCGTTGTTGTGGTTCTGTTTGCCGAGCTGGGAATTTGTGTTGCAGACATTTCGTCCCCTGTCTAGGTGACATCCTAGCACATCCTGGCTCCCAAGCACTGAGGATGTCACCTAGACAGGGGACGAAACGTCTGCAACACAAATTCCCAGCTCGGCGAACAGAACCACAACAACTTCTCTACTTTTATACTCTCTCCTAATGAGATATCACACAACAAGGTCTGAAGGCAAGGTATTCAATCATCCTAATGTTTTGTTGAAAGAAATTGCAGCCTATCCAGCACTGGATCTTGGAGAAGAAGGCTGACCACATTCGTGGATTGCCAGAGTTGTTGGTCATCAATTTCCCCCCTAAGCTTTCGAGTTATCCACAGGCAGCCAACAGGCTTGTATAATCCAACGATGCATTTGAAAATTCTGCGCTCACAGCCTTACTATGATCTTAAATGGTCTCTGTAGATTAAGTAACAGGTCATGTTGAAAAAAAAGACGAGATTAGAGAGAACCTTAGAAGTGATTTCAAACTGAGTAGCATTAGTGTCCAGGTGAAACCCGATGCCCTATTTCCAGGGCGCTGTGCCAAGAACAACATCTGAACAAGAAATAGGTATCAAGAATCAAGCCAATAGGATCACCAGGGCTCACAGTATGGGAGGTGCAAGTGAAGCCATTGCAAGTAATAGTCTAGTTATGATGGAAAAGGTAAAAGTGAACCCAAATGACAGCAAGACACAGCTGACTGATAATGACAAGAGGCGTTGGAATAAGATGGCATTATTGAGCATATCAGATCATGGAAAGAGCTTGAGGAAGGCAAGAATAAGACCTCAAAATCAAAATTGCAGTCACAATTATCCCTGTGACTATGGTTAGTCGGACAGGAACCTGATTGGGGAAGAATGGGGCATAGATTTAAGATTAGATCAAGGACTTCAGGAGGAAGGGAAGTCTGTGATGACTGGAAGTCACAGAAAATCTCCCTCTTCCCTCTTAACATTCAATGGTATTACTGTCACTGAATCCCCCACTGTTACCACTGACCAGAAACTGACTTGGACTCACCACATAAACACAGTGGCTACAACAGTAGGTCAGTGGCTAGGAATACTGCATTGAATAACTCACCTCCTGAGCCGATCTCCACCCCCACGCCCAACTCTGCCCCCACGCCTAACCCTGCCTCCACGCCTAACCCTGCCTCCACGCCTAACCCTGCCCCCACTCCCAGCTCCAGCCCCACACCAGGTCCAAGGTCCTAGGTCCCAGCCCTGCCGTATTTTCACCATCCCTCCAGACCTCCCCCTCTCTGAGGATGTAAGATCAGTCCTCAGCAGAGGCCTCACCTTCATCCCCCTACAGTCCCGGATTAATGAGTTCAACACGCGGCGAGACATCGAACAATTCTTCCGCCGCCTTTGCCTCCGCGCCTACTTCTTCAACCAGGATTCTCGCCCACCCTCTGACGACCCCATCTCCCGCCTCCAACATACCCCATCCATCTGGACACCCCATGCTGGCCTCTTACCCGCCCTCGATCTCTTCATAACCAACTGCCGCCGTGACATTAACCGCCTCAACCTGTCCACCCTTCTTACCCACTCCAACCTCTCACCCTCGCAACGTACAGCCCTCCACTCCCTCCGCTCCAACCCCAACCTCACCATCAAACCGGCAGACAAGGGAGGCGCGGTGGTAGTTTGGCGCACCCATCTTTATATTGCTGAGGTTAAACGCCAGCTCGCGGACACCTCCTCCTACTGCCCCCTTGACCATGACCCCACCTCCTACCACCAAACCATCATCTCCCAGACCATTCATAACCTCATCACCTCAGGGGACCTCCCATCCACCGCCTCCAACCTCATAGTCCCACAACCCCGCACTGCCCGTTTCTACCTCCTGCCCAAAATC
Organism: Chiloscyllium plagiosum; assembly: GCF_037043375.1. NCBI lineage: Eukaryota > Metazoa > Chordata > Chondrichthyes > Orectolobiformes > Hemiscylliidae > Chiloscyllium > Chiloscyllium plagiosum. The sequence continues at coordinate 72,119,651 of NW_028270153.1, read as the reverse complement.
TACAAACCTGACTGCCCCGGCCGACCCATTGTCTCAGCCTGCTCCTGCCCCACCGAACTCATCTCTGCATACCTCGACATGGTCCTGTCCCCCTTAGTCCAAGAACTCCCCACCTACGTTCCGGACACCACCCACGCCCTCCACCTCTTCCATGATTTTCGCTTCCCCGGCCCCCAACGCCTTATCTTCACCATGGACTTCCAGTCCCTGTACACCTCCATCCCCCATCACAAAGGCCTCAAAGTCCTCCGCTTTTTCCTTTCCCGCCGACCCAATCAGTACCCTTCCACTGACACCTTTGACTGACTGAACTGGTCCTCACTCTGAACAACTTCTCTTTCCAATCCTCCCACTTCCTCCAAACCAAAGGAGTAGCCATGGGCACCCGCATGGGCCCCAGCTATGCCTGCCTCTTCGTAGGATATGTGGAACAGTCCATCTTCCGCAGCTACACTGGCACCACCCCCCACTTTTTCCTCCGCTACATCGATGACTGTATCAGTGCTACCTCGTGCTCCAATGAGGAGGTTGAACAATTCATCCACTTTACTAACACCTTCCAACCGACCTCAAATTTACCTGGACCGTCTCAGACTCCTCTCTCTCCTTCCTAGACCTCTCCATTTCTATCTCGAGCGACCGATTCAACACGGACATTTACTATAAACCGACTGACTCCCACAGCTACCTAGATTACACCTCCTCCCACCCTTCCCCGTGTAAAAACGCCATCCCATATTCCCAATTCCTTCGCCTCCGCTGCATCTGCTCCCAGGAGGACCAATTCCAATACCAAACAACCCAGATGGCCTCCTTCTTCAAAGACCGCAATTTCCCCTCAGACGTGGTTGACAATGGTCTCCACCGCATCTCTTCCACTTCCCGCTCCTCCGCCCTTGAGCCCCGCCCCTCCAATCGCCACCAGGTAGAACCTCACTGGTCTTCACCTACCACCCCACCAACCTCCATATACATCGTATCATCCTTCGTCATTTCCGCCACCTCCAAACAGACCCCACCACCAGGGATATATTTCCCTTCCCTCCCCTATCAGCGTTCCAAAAAGACCACTTCCTCCGTGACTCCCTCGTCAGGTCCACACCCCCCACCAACCCAACATCCACTCCCGGCACCTTCCCCTGCAACCGCAAGAAATGCAAAACTTGCGCCCACACCTCCCCCCTCACTTCCCTCCAAGGCCCCAACGGATCCTACCATATCCGTCACAAGTTCACCACACCTCCACACACACATCATTTACTGCATCCGCTGCACCCGATGTGGCCTCCTCTACATTGGGGAGACAGGCCGCCTACTTGCGGAACGTTTCAGAGAACACCTCTGGGACACCTGCACCAACCAACCCAACCGCCCCATGGCTCAACACTTTAACTCCCCCTCCCATTCTGCCAAGGGCATGCAGGTCCTTGGCCTCCTCCATCGCCAGACTATGGCAACACGACACCTGGAGGAAGAGCGCCTCATCTTCTGCCTAGGAACCCTCCAATCACAAGGGATGAATGCAGATTTCTCCAGTTTCCTCATTTCCCCTCCCCCCACCTTATCTCAGTCCCAACCCTCGGACTCAGCACCGCCTTCTTGACCTGCAATCTTCTTCCCGACCTCTCCGTCCCCACCCCCTCTCCGGCCAATCTCCCTCACCTTAACCTCCTTCCACCTATCGCATTCCCAACGCCCCTCCCCCAAGTCCCGCCTTTTACCTTAGCCTGCTTGGCACACCCTCCTCATTCCTGAAGAAGGGCTTATGCCCGAAACGTCGATTCTCCTGCTCCTTGGATGCTGCCTGACCTGCTGCACTTTTCCAGCAACACATTTTTGAGCTCCTCAAAGCCTGCCTATCATCTACAAGGCACAAGTCAGGCGTGTGATTTAAACTCCCCACTTGCCTGGGTGGGTGCAGCTCTAACAACACTGAAGAAGCTTTTTTTGTTCAGCATAACCTGGTGAGTTTTCCACATTGTTGGGTAGATGCCAGTGTTGTATCTGTATGGGAAAAAGTTGGCTAGGGGAGCAACAAGATCTGGAGCACAAGTCATCAGTGGTATTACATAGAACATAGAACATAGAAGAATACAGCGCAGTACAGGCCCTTTGGCCCTCGATGTTGCGCCGATCCAAGCCCACCTAACCTACACTAGCCCACTATCCTCCATATGCCTATCCAATGCCCGTTTAAATGCCCATAAAGAGGGAGAGTCCACCACTGCTACTGGCAGGGCATTCCATGAACTCACGACTCGCTGAGTAAAGAACCTACCCCTAACATCTGTCCTATACCTACCCCCCCTTAATTTAAAGCTATGCCCCCTCGTAATAGCTGACTCTATACGTGGAAAAAGGTTCTCACGGTCAACCCTATCTAAACCCCTAATCATCTTGTACACCTCTATCAAGTCACCCCTAAACCTTCTTTTCTCCAATGAAAACAACCTCAAGTGCCTCAGCCTTTCCTCATACGATCTTCCTACCATACCAGGCAACATCCTGGTAAACCTCCTCTGCACCCGTTCCAGTGCCTCCACATCCTTCCTATAGTATGGCGACCAAAACTGCACACAATACTCCAGGTGCGGCCGCACCAGAGTCTTATACAACTGCAACATGATCTCAGGACTCCGGAACTCAATTCCTCTACCAATAAAAGCCAGTACGCCATATGCCTTCTTCACCGCACTATTTACCTGGGTGGCAACTTTCAGAGATCTGTGTTCATGGACACCAAGATCCCTCTGCTCATCCACACTACCAAGTATCCGACCATTAGCCCAGTACCCCATCTTTTTGTTACTCTTACCAAAGTGAATCACCTCACACTTAGCTACATTGAACTCCATTTACCACCTTTCTGCCCAGTTCTGCAGCTTATCTATATCCCGCTGTAACCTGACACATCCTTCCTCACTGTCAACAACTCCTCCGACCTTCGTATCATTCGCAAACTTGCTCACCCAACCTTCTAGCCCCTCCTCCAGGTCATTTATAAAAATGACAAACAGCAATGGTCCCAAAACAGATCCTTGCGGAAAACCGCTAGTAACGGCACTCCAAGATGAACCTTTACCATCAACTACTACCCTTTGTCTTCTTCCAGCCAGCCAATTCCTAATCCAAACCTCCAACTCACCCTCAATGCCATACCTCCGTATTTTTTGAAGTAGCCTACCATGGGGAACCTTATCAAACGCCTTACTAAAATCCATATACACCACATCTACCGCTTTCCCCTCCTTAGTCACCTTCTCAAAGAATTCAATAAGGTTTGTGAGGCACGACCTGCCCTTCACAAAACCATGCTGACTATCCTTGATCACATTATTCTTATCCAGATGTTCATAAATCCTATCCCTTACAATTCTCTCTAAGACTTTGCCCACAACAGAAGTGAGACTCACCGGCCTATAGTTACTAGGGTTATCCCTACTCCCCTTCTTGAACAAGGGAACCACATTTGCTAGCCTCCAGTCTTCTGGCACTACTCCTGTAGACAACGAGGACATAAAAATCAAGGCCAATGGCTCTGCAATCTCCTCCCTTGCTTCCCAGAGAATCCTAGGATAAATGCCATCAGGCCCAGGGGACTTATCTATTTTCACCCTTTCCAGGATTTCCAACACCTCTTCCCTACATACCTCAAAGCCATTCATTCTACTTAATTGTGACTCAGTATTCACATCGGCAACAATGTCCTGTTCCTGAGTGAATACTGACGAAAAGTATTCATTCAGTGTCTCCCCAATCTCTTCAGCCTCCACACGCAACTTCCCACTACTATCCTTGACTGGACCTATTCCTACCCTAGTCATTCTTTTATTCCTGACATACCTATAGAAAGCCTTAGGGTTTTCCCTAATCCTACCAACTAAGGACCTTTCATGTCCCCTCCTTGCTGCTCTTAGCTCTCTCTTCAGGTCCTTCCTGGCTACCTTATAACTCTCAATCGCCCCAATTGAACCTTCACGCCTCATCTTTACATAGGCCACCCTCTTCCATTTAACAAGGGATTCCAATTCCTTATTAAACCACGGCTCCCTCACACGACCCTTTCCTCCCTGCCTGACGGGTACATACTTATCAAGGACACTCAATAGTTGCTCCTTGAACAAGCTCCACATATCAATTACGCCCTTGCCTTGAAGCCTACTTTTCCAAGCCACACATCCTAAGTCATGCCTCACCGCATCATAATTTCCCTGCCCCCCGCTATGACTCTTGCCCTGCAGTGCACACTTCCCCCTCTCCATCACTAGAGTAAAAGTCACCGAATTGTGGTCACTGTCCCCAAAGTGCTCACCTACCTCTAATTCTAACACCTGGCCTGGTTCATTACCCAGAACCAAATCCAGTATGGCCTCACCTCTTGTTGGCCTATCCACATATTGTGTCAGGAAACCCTCCTGCACACATTGGACAAACACTGACCCATCTAACGAACTAGAGCTATAGCTTTCCCAATCAATATCAGGAAAGTTAAAGCCCCCATAACAACCACCCTATTACTTTCACTCTTCCCCTGAATCATCCTCGCAATCCTTTCTTCTACGTTTCTAGGAGTATTAGGAGGCCTGTAAAAAACTCCTAACAGGGTGACCTCACCTTTCCTATTCCTAACCTCAGCCCAAACTACCTCAGATGGCGAGTCTTCATCCATCATCCTTTCCACTGCTGTAATACGATCTTTGACAAGCAATGCCACACCTCCCCCTCTTTTACCCCCACCTCTGACCCTACTAAAACATTTAAACCCTGGGACCTGCAACAGCCAATCCTGTCCCTGTTCTACCCATGTCTCCGTAATAGCCACAACATTGAAGTCCCAGGTACCAACCCACGCTGCAAGTTCACCTACCTTATTTCGTATACTTCTTGCATTGAAGTATACACACTTCAAGCCACTTTCCTGTTTACAGGCACCCTCCTTGGAAATTGATGCCATGTTCCTAACCTCCCTACACTCCAGGTCCTGCACCCTAAAGCTACAGTCTAGGTTCCCATGCCCCTGCAGAGTTAGTTTAAACCCACCCCAAGAGCACTAGCAAACCTCCCGCCAAGGATACTGGTGCCCCTCAGGTTCAGGTGTAGACCATCCTGTTTATAGAGGTCCGACCTTCCCCAGAAAGAACCCCAGTTATCCCTCCCTCCTGCACCATCCCTGTAGCCACGCATTTAACTGTTCTCTCTCCCTATTCCTCGACTCTCTATCACGTGGCACGTAACAAACCAGAGACAACAACTCTGTACGTTCTAACTCTGAGCTACCAACCTAGCTCCCTGAAAGCCTGCCTAACATCCTCAGCCCTCCTCCTACCTATGTCAATGTGGTGCCAATGTGGACCACGACTTCGGGCTGCTCCCCCTCACCCTTAAGGACCCGGAAAACACGATCAGAGACATCACGTACCCTTGCACCTGGGAGGCAACATACCAAACGTGAGTCTCTCTCGCCCCCACAAAACCGCCTATCTGTGCCCCGAACTATCGAGTCCCCAATTACTATTGCTCTGCTCTTCTCCACCCTTCCCTTCTGAGCAACGGCGTCAGGCTCCGTGCCAGCGGCCTGAGCCCCATTACTTACCCCTGGTAAGTCGTCCCCCCCACAAGTATCCAAAACGGTATACTTGTTCTTGAGGGGAATGGCCACAGGGGGTCCCTGCACTGGCTGCTTCATCTCAGTCCCCCTCACTGTCACCCATCTGTCTGCAATCTTTGGAGTTATTACTTCCCTAAAGCTCCGATCTATGATCCCCTCTGCCTCCCGAATGATCCTAAGTTCATCCAACTCCAGCTCCAGTTCCCTAACACGGACTTGGAGGAGCTGGAGATGGGTGCACTTCCTGCAAGTGTAATCAGCAGGGACGTCCATGGCATCCCTCACCTCAAACATGTTGCAAGAGGAACATTGCACTGCCTTCACTGCCATCCCTCTAAAAGTAACCTTTTTTAAAAATAAAACTGGGTTTAAAGAATAAAACAAGCAAAATGCAGCACTTACCTACTTACCACAACGGGTCTTATTATTAGGTTAGAGGAGGAGGGCGGGTGGGAGGCACTACCTCTGTAGTGCCTCGGGTTCTTCTCCTGCGCGCTTTTATAGGGAAAAAACCTACCCGGCTGCCCCTCTGGTCTTCGTCACTTCCCCCTGCTGCTCCCGCTCTTTCTGTGAAGAGAAAAAAAAAACACCTCTGCCCGCTACCAGTAAGTAATTTTAAAACAAACTGTCTCACCTTAGCTGTAGCCTTCCGGTTTCCTTTACACTCTGCTGCTGCTCGCACTCAAAATGCGAGAATGTTGTCAGTGTTCAGTGCCTCCAACCATTTCTTGATGTCACATGCAGTGATTCGAATTGGCTGAAGTCTGATATCTGAGCTATTAAGGATCTTATGAGGAGGTGAAGTGGATGATCAATTTTGTCCATAGTGCTCATCCCTGAACACTATGGACAAGTTAGCATGGCAAATCCACCTAACCTGTACACCTTTGAACTGTGGGAGGGAATTGGAGCACCCGGAGGAAACCTGCACAGACACAAGGAAAATGTACAAATTCCACAGAGACAGTCGCTCAATGGTAGAATCGAACCTGGGTCCCTGGCACTGTGAAAGAACAGTGCTAACCACTGAGCCATTGTGTCATCCCTTAGAGTCGACCATTTTCCTATGACAGATGTTAGATAACTGACAAGTAGTTTCCTGATTTCTGTCTTCCTTTCTGAATAAAGGAGTTATATTTGCTATTTTCCAATCTAATTAAATCTTCATTGAAGTTTGGAAAAGTAAAACCAATGCTTCAACTACCCAATGCTTCACTATTTTTTGAAAACTCAGACTGAAGTCTCATCTGGGACTTGTCAACCTTGGCCCCAACAAATTGCTCAGTGCTTCTTCCCCAATGATTGAAAATGCCATTTCCTGATTTACAGGTATTTCTGGGATAATATTTCTCCATCATGAAAATTGTGTATTTGATCAAAATCACAGTATGAGTTATATCATTGCCAATTGTATACAATGTCATCATCCATTGTGTCAGTGATGTTGTCACAAATGTAGGTCAATGATGCCTTGAAGTTCTTTGTTGAAAACTGTGCTAGAGAATAGGATCCAACACATTACAATTCAATTTTGTGAATATGTGGTTCAGTTTCTTGTAACAAAATGTTCTCAAAACACAGTTAATAACATGCATGTTGGAAGATGGATGGTTCAAATGCAGTTTAATGTGCCATATGAAAACAGGCCAAAATTGCCTTCCTCATTTTTGATTTAAACTTATTGAAAGCATGCATTTTTGATTCCAAAGGAGCAAAAGTCCTTTCATCCAAACCGAGCATATGTATTCTTTTTAAACCAGGCATGCATTTCCACAGCCAGAATAGCTTTTGGCAAAGTTTACTTTACAAAAAAATGCTAAATCATTGAGAGAGAAGCACACATATTTTAGGCCAAAGACTAAATCACATAGAATAATAAAGATCCCTTCTGGTTGCGAATTTTCAAACTAGCAGGAGATTGGTTGACTCTTTTCCATACAATGGCAGCTATTAGTGACCGTAGTGACATTACCATCCAGTTCTGAGGAAGGGTCATTGGACTCTAAATGTTAATTCTGCTTTCTGTCCACAGATGCTACCAAACTTGCTGAGTTTCACCAGCGATTTCTGTTCTTGTATTTGCACCATCTCAGTCTTGTAGAATTTTGGCTTATTTGCCACTTGGACATAGGGACCCATTTCCAATAACGTCTCAAACAAATACAGAGAATGCTGGAAAAATTCAGCAGGTCCAAAATCTACGGAGAGAGGGAAAACAGAGTTAACGTTTTGAGTTCAGTGACTCTTCTTCTGAACTGAAAGGAGTTGGAAAGTAGTGGATTGTGAGTTTTTGACAGAGGCAGAGGAGCAAGGGCAACATATGGTGTGTGTGTGTGTGTGTGTGTTGGGGTGAGGGAATGTGAAGAGGATGATATAAGATAAATAATGGACAGATAACATATGGGTTTGAAGTTGTGAAGTTCAATACTGAGTCAACAAGCTGTAAAGTGCCTAAGTGGAAAATGAGGTGCTGTTCCTCAAGCTTGTGTTGTCCGTTGTTAGAACATTATAACACATCCAGGACAGAATTGTTAGCACAACAGCTACATAATTTATTGAAATGGAAAAAGAGGTCAGGGGCGCTCCAATGGACAGAGCAGAGGTGTTCTGTCAAGAGGTCTGCATTTGGTCTTACCAAAGTGAAGGAGTCCACATTGTAAAATGTAATCTCAGTAGACTAGATTGGGAGAAGTATAAGTAAAATGGGTTGCTTCACCTGCAAAGTGGGTTTGGCGTCTTGGATTGTGAGGAGGGAGGAGGTGCATGGGCAAGAGTTAGCTTTCTGTGATTGCATGAGGAATTTTATGATTCTTTCTTGGTCAAGATGGCCATTCCATGGCACTTGTGTGGTGCCAATGTCACTGACCACACCTGGATTTTGTCTCCAGCTTGCTGCATGTAGAGTCATAAGAATAGATCGTAACCCTAGATTACTTAGAAACATCATGATAAAAATGTATTGAAGTACAAGGAATAGTACCAGAAGACTGGAGGATAGCAAATGTTGTTCTCTTGTTCAAGAATGGGAGTAGAGACAACCCTGGTAATTATAGACCAGTGAGCCTTACTTCAGTTGTGGTTAAAGTGTTGGAAAAAATTATAAGATTTATAATCTAGAAAGGAGTAAGTTGATTAGGGATAGTCGACACAGTTTTGTGAAGGGTAGGTTGTGCCTCACAAACCTATTGAGTTCTTTGAGAAGGTGACCAAACAGGTAGATGAGGATAAAGCCGTTGATATGGTGTTGGGTTTCAGTAAGGCGTTTGATAAGGTCCCCATGGTAGGCTATTGCACAAAATACAGAGGCATGGAATTGAGGGCGATTTAGCGGTTTGGGTCAGAAATTGGCTAGCTGAAAGAAGACAGAGGGTGGTGGTTGATGGGAAATGTTCATCCTGGAGTTCAGTTACTAGTGGTGTACCACAAGGATCTATTTTGGGTCCACTACTGTTTGTCATTTTAATAACTGACCTGGTTGATGGCATAAAAGAATGAGTTAGTTAATTTGTGGACGACACTAAGATCAGTACAGTTATGGATAGTGTCAAAGGATGTTGTGGTTTACAGAGGGACAGAGATAAGCTGTAGAACTGGACTGAAAGGTAGCAAATGGAGTTTAATGCAGAAAAGTGTGAGGCAATTCACTTCGGAAGGCGTAACAGGAATGCAGAGTACTGGGTGGATGGTAAGATTCTTGGTAGTGTAGATGAGCAGAGAGATCTCGGTAGCCATGTACATAGATCCCTCAAAGTTGCCATCCAAGTTGGTAGGGCTGTTAAGAAGGCATATAGCTTTTATTAGTAGAGGGATTGAGTTTCGGAACCATGAGGTCATGTTGCAGCTGTACAAAGCTCTGATGCGGCCGCACTTGGAGTATTGCATGCAGTTCTGGTCACTGCAATATAGGAAGGATGTGGAAGCTTTGGAAAATTTCAGAGGAAATTTACGAGGATGTTACCTGGTATGGAGGGAAGGTCTTATGAGGAAAGGCTGAGGGACTTGAGGCTGTTTTCATTAGAGAGAAGAAGATTAAGAGGTGATGCATTTAGGCAATTCTAAAAGCGAATTATACAATGAATGGAAGAGCCTTGGGAAAAGTTGATGGGCAGAGAGACCTGGGAGTGCAGGTCCACTGTACCCTGAAGGTTGCTGCAAAGGTGGATAGAGTGGTCAAGAAGGCATATAGTATGCTTGCCTTCATTGGACGGGGTATTGAGTATAAGAGCTGGCCAGTCATGTTAAAGTTGTAGAAGACATTGGTTTGGCCGCATTTAGAATATTGTGTACTGTTCTGGTTGCCACATTACCAAAAGGATGTGGACGCTTTGGAGAGGGTGCAGAGAAGGTTTACGAGGATGTTGCCTGGTATGGAAGGTGCTAGCTATGAAGAGAGGTTGAGTAGGTTAGATTTATTTTCACTTGAAGAAAGGAGATTGAGGGGGGACCTGATTGAGGTTTACAACATCATGAAGGGTATAGACAGGGTGGATAGAGACAAGCTTTTTCCCAGGGTGAAGGATTCAATAATAAGAGGTCATGCTTTCAAGGTGAGAGGTGGAAAGTTTAAGGGGGATGCATGCGGCAAGTACTTCACACAGAGTGCGGTGGGCACTTGGAACGCGTTGCCAGCAGAGGTGGTAGAGGCAAGCAGGCATTTAAGATGGGTCTGGACAGATGCATGAGTAGGTGGGGAGCAGGGGGATACAAATGCTTAGGAATTGACCGACAGGTTTAGACAGTACATTTGGATCGGCTCAGGCTTGAAGGGTCAAAGGGCATGTTCCTGGGCTGTAAATTTTCTTTGTTTTCTTCTTTTATTTGACTTAATTGAGATTTATAAGATGATCAGAGGGTTTGATCGGATGGACAGTGAGAGCATTTTTCCTAGGATGTTGATGACTAACACGAGGGGGCATACCTTCAAATGGAGGGGTGATAGATATAGGACAGATGTCAAAAGGTAGTTTCTTTACTCAGAATAGTAGGGGCGTAGAACGCACCGCCTGCAACAGTTGTAGACTTGCCAATTTTATAGGCATTTAAATGGTCATTGGATAGGCATATGGACGAGAGTGTAAGTTAGATGGGTTTCAGGTTGGATCCTCAGGTCAGCGCAACATCGAGGGATGAAGGGCCTGTACTGCGCAGTAATGTTCTATGTACTACTATGTGTTTTTAAGAAGAGGACTTGCAGCCAAAATAAATATCTAAATATAAATTTAGTGACTGCCTGGCAGAACCCTGTGTGAGTCCATTCAAGATCGCACTTGTAGAATGTCAGGGAAGTTTCAAACAGAGAGACTTAAAAGACATACAACAAAGGGCTGCCTACCCTTCTCAGGAGAAAGCTTTATCATATGGTCTAAATCTAAGACTGAAGGCATGTTTGTGTTTTGCTCTTCCAACTATTAAAATTTATTTGCAGCCTGTCTCTGTGTGTTAGGGTGTTGCAGTACTAGTGTGGATGAGCATACTGTGAAGATCACAGCTTGAGGAAAGCCATTAGACACCCCTGGACTGCAGGTAAAGAAAGATTTACACTTGCTGTAACTGCTAGAAGCCAGACAATCAGTGAAACCACAATTGAAACGAATATCGATCAAAACTCTGCCAACTAACTGCACAGGGAGAAAGTGAGGACTGCAGATGCTGGAGATCAGAGTTTAAAAATGTGTTGCTGGAAAAGCGCAGCAGGTCAGGCAGCATCAAGGGAGCAGGAGAATCGACATTTTGGGCATAAGCCCTTCTTCAGGAATGAGGAGGGTGTGCCAAGCAGGCTAAGATAAAAGGTAGGGAGGAGGGACTTGGGGGAGGGGCGTTGGGAATGCGATAGGTGGAAGGAGGTTAAGGTGAGGGTGATAGGACGGAGAGGGGGTGGGGGCGGAGAGGTCGGGAAGAAGATTTCAGGTCAAGAAGGCTGTGCTGGGTCTGAGGGTTGGGACTGAGAAAAGGTGGGGGAGGGGAAATGAGAAAGCTGGAGAAATCTGAGTTCATCCCTTGTGGTTGGAGGGTTCCTAGGCAGAAGATGAGGCGCTCTTCCTCCAGGCATCATGTTGCCATGGTCTGGCGATGGAGGAGGCCAAGGACCTGCATGTCCTTGGCAGAGTGGGAGGGGGAGTTAAAGTGTTCAGCCATGGGACGGTGGGTTGGTTGGTGCAGGTGTCCCAGAGGTGTTCTCTGAAATGTTCCCCAAGTAGACGGCCTGTCTCCCCAATGTATAGGAGGCCACATCCGGTGCAGCGGATGCAGTAAATGATGTGTGTGGAGGTGCAGGTGAATTTCTGACAAAATTTATGATCCGTCAGAAATTCACCTGCACCTCCACACACATCACTTACTGCATCCGCTGCACCCGATGTGGCCTCCTATATACTGGGGAGACAGGCCACCTACTTGCAGAACGTTTAAGAGAACACCTCTGGGACACCCGCACCAACCAACCCAACCGCCCCATGGCTGAACACTTTAACTCCCCCCTCCCACTCCGCCAAGGACATGCAGGTCCTTGGCCTCCTCCATCGCCAGACCATTGCAACACGACGCCTAGTGGAAGAGCGCCTCATCTTCTGCCTAGGAACCCTCCAACCACAAGGGATGAATGCAGATTTCTCCAGCTTTCTCATTTCTCCTCCCCCCACCTTACCTCAGTCCCAACCCTCGGACTCAGCACCGCCTTCTTGACCTGCAATCTTCTTCCCGACCTCTCCCCCCCCCACCCCCTCTCCGGCCTATCACCCTCACCTTAACCTCCTTCCACCTATCGTATTCCCAACGCCCCTCCCCCAAGTCCCTCCTCCCTACCTTTTATCTTAGCCTGCTTGGCACACCCTCCTCATTCCTGAAGTAGGGCTTATGCCCGAAATGTCAATTCTCCTACTCCTTGGATTCTGCCGGACCTGCTGCGCTTTTCCAGCAACACATTTTTAAGCAACTAACTGCACAGGCAAGACTTTTCAAAACAACTCCCTCACTACCAACATTAGTGGTAGCAATATCATCCAACTTAAAGCCCATGAAGTTCTACCATCCACTCCTTATGGAAGCCAGAGACTAATTTCTACTTCATTTTAACTGTTACTTTTTTACTCAATTTACATTTCTAATCTGTGTGTATTTGTGTCTTTTCATTCACATTTTATAGCTCATAAACTTATTCTTTATTTAACATGTAACATGATCTCCCAACTCCTATATTCAATACACTGAACAATAATGGCAAGCGTACCAAATGCCTTATATGAAAGCCACTTAATTTGAACCATTTCTAAACATAAATGTATTTGGACCAGAAAGGTACCAACAAGGGAAGGATCCTTTTAATTTAATCTTGTTCTGATCAGCTGAGAGAGGGTTTGAATGAAGACATTGAGCCAGTTCATCCCTCCTCACTTGGGAGCTTAATTGTTTTTGGGGAATTGTGACAATATGGAGAGTGTTGCCAAGAGATCAATTAGAAAAATGCTTGTGGACTGCTTCGGTATCTGAGGTGTCGCGAATAGTGCTGAACGTTGTGCTGTCATAGAGTCATAGAATGTCCAGCACATAAATAGATCTTGCAGTTCAACTCATCCATGCTGACCAGATATCCTAAATTAATCTAGTCTCATTTGACAGCATTTGACCTATTTCCCTCAAAACCCTTCCTATTTGTATACTCATCCCAATGCCTTTTAAGTGTTGTTATTGTACAAGCCTCCACCACTTCCTTTGAATTGAATTGTATTTATTGTCACATGTACTGAGGCACAGTGAAAAGCTCTGCCTTGTGAGCAATACAGGCAGGTCACAGAGTTAAGTAGCATAGATAGTAAATAATAGGTAAACAGCGGCAAAAACAAAAACGCAGGTACAGGTGAATGTTAAGAGTTTGTGAGTCTATTCAGTATTCTAACAACAGTAGGGTAGGAACTGCTTTGAAACCGGCTGGTGCATGTGTTCAGGCTTCTGTACCTCCTCCCTGATGGTAGAGGTTGTAGAAAAGCATTACCAGGGTGGGATTGATCTTTAAGAATGCTGGTGGCCTTTCCTTGACAGCGGGCCTGGTAGATGGATTCTATAGATGGGAGGTTGGCCTTTGTGATTTTCCGGGCTGAGTTCACCACTCTCTGTAACTGTCTCTGATCTTGAATGGTATAGTTGCCGTACCAGATAGTGATACATCCAGACAGAATGCTCTCGATGGCTCACCTATAAAAGTTGGCAAGGGTATTTGCTGGCAGGCCAAAGTCCCTCAGCTGCCTGAGGAAGAAGAGACATTGTTGGGCCTTTGTAACCCATGTGTCCTTTCCTGGCAGATCATTCCATACATGCAGCACCCTTTGTGTGAAGAAGTTGCCCTTTAGGTGCCTTTTAAATCTTTCTCCTCTCACATTAAACCTATGTCCTCTAGTTCTGGACTCCCCTAACCACCCTATCTATGCCTCTTGTGATTTTATCAATCTTTATCATGTCACCCCTCAGCCTCTGATGCTCCAGGGAAAACAGTCTATTCAGCCTCTCCAACCTTAGCAACAGCCTTGTAAATCTTTGCTGAACTCTTTCAAGTTTCATAACATCTTTCTATAGCAGGGAGACCAGAATTTAAATCAGTATTCCAAAAGTTGCCAAACCAATGTCCTATACAGTTGTAACATGATCTCTTGATTCCTACATTCACTGCACTGAACAATAAAGGCAAACATACCAAATGCCTTCTTCACTACCCTGTCTGCCTGCCACTCCACTTTCAAGGAAATATCAACCTGCACTCCAAGGTCTCTTTTTCAACAACACTCCCCAGGATCTTACCATTAAGTGTATAGGTCTTGCCCTGTTGCCCTACCATTAATCTAGATTAAACTTCATCTGCCACTCCTTGGCCCATTGGCCCATCTGATCAAGGCCTTTGTTACTCTGAGTTAACCTTCTTCGCTGTCCACTACACCATCAATTGTCATTGGTGAACATCCCCACTTCTACCTCATGATAGAAGCAAGGTCAGTGATGAAGCAGCTGAAGATGGTTGGGCTGAGGACACTGCACTGAGGAACTCCTGCAGAGAAGTCCTGGAGCTGAGACGATTTACCTCCAACAACCACAAACATCTTCTGATATACCAGGTATGAGTCCAACCAGTGAAGAGTGTTCCCCTGATACCCATTGATTCCAGTTTTGCTTGGGCTTCTTGATCAAATGCAGCCTCAATATCAAGGGCTGTCACTGTCACCTCACCTCTGGAATTCAACTTTTTTGTCCATGTTTAGATAAGAGTCCAAATGTTCTGCTTTTGTAAGGACAGTCACAGTTTTTTTAATGAAATGTCCCAAGTTCCTGCCAGTTTCCTAAAAAATAGTTCATGTGTAGCGGTTTTCACCTTTTTCTTATTTGTCAAAGATACTTTTGTCAAAGATGCAGTCAGATCCTGATCCTCACCGAACGAGTTAGGGAACTGGAACTGGAGTTGGATGAACTGAGGATTATTCGAGAGGCTGAGAGGGTGATTGATAGAAGCTCCAGGGACATCGTTACGCCGGAGAACAGAGGTAGCTGGGTAACAGTTAGAGGTGGGAAGGGGAAGAAGCAGGCAGTGCAGGGTTCCCCTGTGGTCGTTCCCCTAAAAAATAAGTATACAGCTTTGGAAACTGTTGGGGGGGACAGCGTTGCAGGTGTAAGCTGCAGTGAAGGGGTCTGTGGCTCTGAGACTCAGAAGGGAAAGGGGGAGAGGAGGAGAGCGCTAGTTATAGGGGACTCTCTAGTTAGAGGGACGGACAGGCGGTTCTGTGGACATGGGCGAGACTCACGGATGGTTTGTTGCCTCCCGGGTGCTAGGGTCCGAGACGTCTCAGACCGTGTATTCAGAATCCTTAAGGGGGAGGGTGTGCAGCCAGAAGTCGTGGTACACATTGGCACCAACGACATAGGTAGGAAGAGGGGTGGGGAGGTCATTCAAGAGCTCAGGGAGTTAGGCTGGAAGCTAAAAGCTAGGACAGACAGAGTCGTCATCTCTGGGTTGTTGCCGGTGCCACGTGACAGTGAGGCAAAGAATAGGGAGAGAGTGCAGTTGAACACGTGGCTGCAAGGCTGGTGTAGGAGGGAGGGCTTCAGATATTTGGACAATTGGACTGCATTCTGGGGAAGGTGGGACCTGTACAAACAGGACGGGTTGCACCTGAACCAGAAGGGCACCAATATCCTGGGGGGTAGGTTTGCTAGCACTCTTCGGGGGGGTTTAAACTAATTTGGCAGGGGGATGGGATCCAGACTTGTAGTCCAGCAAGTAAGCTACCTGTGTGTCAGGATGCCCAAGACTGTAGGGAGGCTGTGGAGAAGGTAGCACTGACAGGGACTACTTGCGGACACAGAGATGGGCTCAAGTGCGTATACTTCAACACAAGGAGTATCAGAAATAAGGTGGGTGAACTTAAGGCGTGGATCGGTACCTGGGACTACGATGTTGTGGCCATCACGGAAACGTGGATAGAAGAGGGACAGGAATGGTTGTTGGAGGTTCCTGGTTACAGGTGTTTCAGTAAGATTAGGGAGGGTGGGAAAAAAGGAGGGGGGGTGGCATTGCTAATTAGAAATGGTATAACGGCTGCAGAAAGGAAGTTTGAGGGGGATCTGCCTCTGGAGGTAGTATGGGCTGAAGTCAGAAATAGGAAAGGTGCAGTCACCTTGTTGGGTGTTTACTATAGGCCCCCCAATAGCAGCAGAGATGTGGAGAAACAGATTGGGAAACAGATTTTGGAAAGGTGCAGAA
Organism: Chiloscyllium plagiosum; assembly: GCF_037043375.1. NCBI lineage: Eukaryota > Metazoa > Chordata > Chondrichthyes > Orectolobiformes > Hemiscylliidae > Chiloscyllium > Chiloscyllium plagiosum. The sequence goes on along the minus strand of NW_028270153.1, from coordinate 72,103,305 downwards.
GCCACAGGGTCGTAGTCATGGGCGACTTCAACTTCCCAAATATTGATTGGAAGCTCTTTAGATCAAGTAGATTGGATGGGGCGGTGTTTGTGCAGTGTGTCCAGGAAGCTTTTCTAACGCAGTATGTAGATTGTCCAACCAGAGGGGAGGCCATATTGGATTTGGTACTCGGTAATGAACCGGGACAAGTGGTGGGCTTGTTAGTGGGTGAACATTTTGGTGATGGTGACCACAATTCTGTGACTTTCACCTTGGTTATGGAGAGAGATAGGTGCGCACAACAAGGTAGATTTTATAATTGGGGGAAGGGAAATTACGATGCTGTAAGGCAGGATTTGAGGAGCATACGTTGGGAGCATAGGCTGTCAGGGAAGGATGTGGTGGAAATGTGGAACTTTTTCAAAGAGCAGATACGACGTGTCCATGATATGTATGTACCTATCAGGCAGGAAAGAAATGGTCGTGTGAGGGAGCCTTGGTTGACGAGAGAGGTTGAATGTCTGGTAAAGAGGAAGAAGGAGGCTTACATAAAGTTGAGGAAACAGGATTCAGATAGAGCAGTGGAGGGATACAGGATAGCCAGAAGGGACCTGAAGAAAGGGATTAGGAGAGCTAAGAGAGGGCATGAAAAATCGTTGGCGGATAGGATCAAGGATAACCCCAAGGCATTTTATGCGTATGTGAGAAACCTGAGAATGACGAGAACGAGGGTAGGTCCGATCAAGGACAGTAGTGGGAGACTGTGTATTGAGTCGGAAGAGATAGGAGAGGTCTTGAACAAGTACTTCTCTTCAGTATTTACGAACGAGAGGGACCGTATTGTAGAAGAGGAGAGTGTGAAATGGACTGGTAAGCTAGAAGAGATACCTGTTAGGAAGGAAGATGTGTTGGACATTTTGAACAACTTGAGGATAGACAAGTCCCCCGGGCCTGACGGGATATATCCTAGGATTATGTGGGAAGCAAGAGAGGAAATTGCAGTACCGTTGGCAATGATCTTCTCGTCTTCACTGGCAACGGGGGTGGTACCAGGGGACTGGAGAGTAGCGAATGTTGTGCCCCTGTTCAAAAAAGGGAATAGGGATAACCCCGGGAATTACAGGCCTGTTAGTCTTACTTCTGTGGTAGGCAAAGTAATGGAAAGGGTACTGAGGGATAGGATTTATGAGTATCTGGAAAGACACAGCTTGATTAGGGACAGCCAGCACGGATTTGTGAAGGGTAGGTCTTGCCTTACAAGTCTTATTGAATTCTTCGAGGAGGTGACCAAGCATGTGGATGAGGGTAGAGCAGTGGATGTAGTGTACATGGATTTTAGTAAGGCATTTGATAAGGTTCCCCATGGTAGGCTTATGCGGAAAGTCAGGAGGCATGGGATAGAGGGAAATTTGGCCAATTGGATAGAAAACTGGCTAACCGGTCGAAGGCAGAGAGTCGTGGTAGGTGGTAAATATTCAGCCTGGAGCCCAGTTACAAGTGGAGTTCCGCAGGGATCAGTTCTGGGTCCTCTGCTGTTTGTAATTTTTATTAATGACTTAGATGAGGGAGTCGAAGGGTGGGTCAGTAAATTTGCAGATGATACGAAGATTGGTGGAGTTGTGGACAGTGAGGAGGGCTGTTGTCGGCTGCAGAGGGACTTAGATATGATGCAGAGCTGGGCTGAGGAGTGGCAGATGGAGTTCAACCCTGCCAAGTGTGAGGTTGTCCATTTTGGAAGAACAAATAAGAATGCGGAATACAGGGTTAATGGTAGGGTTCTTCGTCAGGTGGAGGAACAGAGGGATCTTGGGGTCTATGTACATAGATCTTTGAAGGTTGCCACTCAGGTGGATAGAGTTTGTAAGAAGGCCTATGGAGTATTATCGTTCATTAGCAGAGGGATTGAATTCAAGAGTCGTGAAGTGATGTTGCAGCTGTACAGGACTTTGGTTAGGCCACAGTTGGAGTACTGTGTGCAGTTCTGGTCACCTCACTTTAGGAAAGATGTGGAAGCTTTGGAGAGGGTGCAGAGAAGATTTACCAGGATGTTGCCTGGAATGGAGAGGAAGTCGTACGAGGATAGGTTGAGAGTTCTCGGCCTTTTCTCGTTGGAACGGCGAAGGATGAGGGGTGACTTGATAGAGGTTTATAAGATGATCAGAGGAATAGATAGAGTAGACAGTCTGAAACTTTTTCCCCGGGTACAACAGAGTGTTACAAGGGGACATAAATTTAAGGTGAAGGGTCAAAGGTATAGGGGAGATGTCAGGGGTGGGTTCTTTACCCAGAGAGTGGTGGGGGCATGGAATGCGCTGCCCGTGGGAGTGGTGGAGTCGGAATCATTGGTGACCTTTAAGCGGCATTTGGATAGGTACATGGATGGGTACTTAATCTAGGTTAGAAGTTCGGCACAACATCGTGGGCCGAAGGGCCTGTTCTGTGCTGTATTGTTCTATGTTCTATGTTCTATACTTGTCGGAATCTGTGTCAGGTTCTGATCTTTGTTTTGTGTTGCATGCAGCAGACCTGAATCTGGCCCCCCTTGCCCACCCCACCCTCCCCTCCCCTCACCCAGCACCCCCCTGAATCTCCATGGGAATGGTCACTAACTTGGAGGCACTGATGGTCCCATTGCTGATATTGATTTTTAAAGGATCCATTCAATATCATTGTCAACTCAAATATGCCATATTCAGAGAGAGAGAGAGAGAGACATGAAATTACATAGAATTGCCACAGTTTGGAGCAGGTCATTCAGCCCAACAAATGCACAATGACATAAGAAAGAGCATCCCACCCAGATCCATCCCCCACCCCACCCCCAAATCCTTGTAACCCTGCATTTCCCCTGGCTAATCCATCTAGCCTGCACATTCCTGAACACTGTGGGTAATTTAGCATGACCAACCCACCTAATCTGCACATCTTTGGACTGTGGAGGAAGCCCAGCAGATATAGGGAGAATGTGCAAACTCCAGACAGGCAATTCCTGAGGGTGAATTGAGCCCAGATTCCTGGCACTGCGAGGCAGCAGTGCTATCCACTGAGCTACTGAGCCACCATCTCACCGTCTGTTCCTTCTTAGCAGTTCTTCAGGAAATAGTTCCCCAGTGTTTCATTTCAGTTTCTTCATTCTGTGAAGCTCACTGAAAAACTTCCATTAAATTGGACACTGATCTCTTTTGGGCAAAGGAGATCTGACTGGAGACTGAAATGTCCAAGACTGAGACAGGTTTGGAAAACGACGACAACAAGAAGCTTGGGGCTCAAGTGATGCTGAGGGATGTTGAAATAAAACAGAAAAAGCAGGAATTACTCAGCAGATCTGGCATGATCTGAGGAGAGAGAGGTCAGGTTGAACATGTCAGTTTTCATTAGAACGGAAGGGAGAACTTAGTGATGTAAATGTGTGCAAGTCATGCCCTTGTTTGTGCCAATGAGTCTTAACCATCATGCCCCACTAAACATGGTTCATGATTAACAATAAACTCCCAATGGTGTCAGTTTACAGGATCAGTGCTAGTTGAAAAAACACTGCAGCAGATGGTGGAGTCCTATCAGTGGAAGACTGGAGGACGGCTAATGTTGTGCCTTTATTTAAGAAAGGGTGCAAGGAAAAGTCAGGGAACTATAGACCGGGGATCCTGATGTCAGTCGTGGATCAGTAGTTGGAGGGGATTCTGAGAGACAGGATTTACATGCATTTGGAGAGACATGGACTGATTAGGAATAGTCAGAAATGATTTTGTGCATAGGAAATTGTGTCTCGTGAACTTGATTGAGTTTTTTGAGGACATAACCAAGAGGATGGATGAGAGCAGAGGGGAAGACTTTGTCTACATGGATTTTAGCAATTCCTTTAACACAGTAGTCTGGTTAGTAAGGTTAGATCGCATGGGGTCCAAAGACACCTAACCAATTGGATACAAAATTGGCTTGATAGTAGGAGATGGTGTGTGGTACTCAAGAGTTGTTGTTCAGACTGAAGGCCTGTGAGCAGTACTGCACTGCAAGGCTCGGTACTTGATCCACTGTTGTATGTCATTTATATAAACAATTTGGATCAGAATATAGGAAGTAAGTTTGTGGATGACACAAAATTCGTTGTTTAATGGATTGTAAAGAAGGTTTTCTAAGAATACAACAGGATTTTGATCAGCTGGGCCAAGAAGTGGCAGATGGAATTTAATTTAGATAAATGTGGGGTAATGCATTTTGCAAAGACAAATCAGGGCAGGAGTTACAGTATTAATGGTAAGGCCTTGGGGAGTGTTATCGAACAGAGAGACCCAGGGGTTCAGGTAATTACTTCCCTGAAAGTAGTATCACATGTAGACAAGGTGGTGAAGATGGCATTTGGCATACTTGTCTTAATTGGTCAGAGCATTGAGTTATGAGTTTGGATGTCATGTTGTGGCTGTACAGGAAATTGATGAGGTCACTTTGAGTACTGTGTATAATTCTCATTGCCCTGCTATAGGAAATATTATTAAATTGGAAAGGGTGCAGAAAAGGTTTACAAGGATGTTACCAGAACTAAGGAGAGGCTAGATAGGCTGGTACTTCTTTCCTTGGAGTGTAGGAGATTGAGAGATGACCTTATGGAGGTTTATAAAATCACGAGGTCAATAGCAAAGGTTTTTTTTTTCCCCAGGGTGGAGGAATTCAAAACTAGAGGGCATTGGTTTAAGGTGAAGGGAAAAATTTAAAAGGGACCCGATGGACAACTTTTTCACACAGGGAATCGTGTGTGTATGGTATGAGCTGGCAGAGGAAGTAGTAGAGCTGAGTACAATTACAACATTTAAATGACATTTGGACAGATACATGGATAGGAAGGGTTTGGAGAGATATGGCCTAAATGCAGGCAAATGGGACTAGTTTAGTTTGGGAAAGCTGGTTGGCATGAACGAGCTAGGCTGAAGGGTCTCTTTCATGCTGTATGACTTCATGGCCAATATTAGGGAATTTATGCAGGACAGTGTTTGATTCATGCCCTCAGACTGACTCTGATACAGGCTGGGAGAAGGCAAGTGAAAACAACATCATCATCACTTGCTTTATTTTTTTAAGCAGGAAAGTCTGGAAAGGTTCTGACAGCGGAGTCTGAAGGAAGAAAGGAAGAACTCAGATTTTGATTGCGCTTTTCTATTTTCAAGACATCCAAAAAGTCTTTTACAGCCCATTAAGTACTCTTAGAGTCACTGTTGACATTATAGGAAAGATGGCAACAGATGTGAACACACGAAAGTTCCAAAATTAGTGCTGAAACAATGGCCAAGTTAGGCTTATAGAATCCCTACAGTGTGGAGGCAGGCCATTCTGTACATCAAGTCCACACCACACCTCTGAAGAGCATCCCACCCACTTCCCAATCTACTTAGCCTGTATATCCCTGGACTGTGGGTAGAAACCAGAACACCTGGGGAAAACTCATGCAGACGCAAGAGATTGTACAAACACCACACAAACAGTCATCTGTGGGTGGAATTGACCCTGGGTCCCTAGTGCTGGAAGGCAACAGTGCTAACCACGGAGCCACTGCCCCACCACCAAGTTGGACAAGTTCTCAATATGTCGAGTGAAGGATGGTTGTTGAGCAGGGCACTGGATTGAAATCCTCTGTTATTCTTCGAGATGATATCATAGAATCTTTCACATACTCCTGAGGGAGGTAATAGAGTCTTAGTTGAACATCTCTCTACCCAGCAACATCTCCAACAGTGTAGCAACCAGGGGTCTGAAGTGTCCACCTGTATTATGAATGCATCTCAAACCCATGATCTCCTAATCCAGATGAAGAAGTAAAACCCCAAAAGTGCAGGATGTAAGCTGTCTAAATGATGAAGGTTGTTCTTAAAGATTAGTTAACCAGCCTTATCCAAATTATTAGTCCAGTATTTACCAGTTAATAAAGTCCTATTTCCTTGGCTAACTTTCAGTTTCACTTTCTTTCTGCCATTGCAACCCTCCATTAATTTTGTACAAAGCCTGCTTGTTGATTGTTGATCCTATAAGGCTGAGCCCTGTGCTCATTAAGGGGCTTAGTCTGATAACGTTGGCAAGAAAAGTGGCCGTTTGCCAACTATACTCAGACATTTCAGTCCTGATAATGGAGTGTTTTTCTAAAAACTGAGTGATCCAGCATTTCAGACCATCTTTGTGCAAAGCAGCTGCAATAATTAGAGCTTTGTCTCTGTTTCCTGGATTTTCATCCTCTGCTTGGTGGGATTATGTAATACAAAGCCGGCTATGAGTTGCTGCAAATTTGTAAGAATCAACTCGTCCTTCACAAGGTCTTGTCCTATGTATGGATTTTTAACCCATTGACTCCAATGATCCTAAGTCCCTGCTAAATTGCACATAGTGTCCAAAGATCTACAGGCTAACCATGGGAAATGCAGGGACATGGTAGTGGGGTGGGTCTGGGTTAGTGTGGACTCAATGGGCTGAATGGTCTGCTACTGTCGAGATTCTATGATTCAATGATCCTTTGAAGAGATTGTCTTCCAACATGTCTTCCATATATGACTTCCAACACTTCTTAGATGTTGTTCAATTATACACTTGGGATAAGGCCATGTATGTTGAGGCGGTAATTACATGTTCTGACAGCTCTGTGTTTGATTCCACCAGTTGCCTTGCTAGGCAGCTCCCGAGGGGGTAGTTATGAGTCAACAATGTTTATATAGGACCGTAGTCACATGTGAACCGTGGCTGGTATCCTTCCCCTGTGATCAGCAGTAAACCAGCTGGAATTTTACAACACTGCTGCAAGCAAATCCTCAAATCACCACGGTGGCATTTAAATTCATGTTCTCGCTGTTCGTCCAGGCTCCTGCATCACTGGACAAAGAACATAACTAGTGTAGAAATATCTGGAAATGCTTTACAGATAATGAAACACAGTCACTAATGTTCTGCAGGAAAATGTTGCAGCCATTTTACAAGTGAATAAATCGCTTAAAAAGAACCAAATGTCTACAGCACAAAAATATCCAGCCTTTTTTTATCTGTTCTGGGCAATCTAAAATTCTATCTCACTGTTCTGTTCATTACTAGAAGCCCTGTTCCAAATGAGTATCAATTCCTTTCTTTCATGATTGTAGGAACCATGCATCAATTACTGCCTGCGGCAAGCACTGAATAAGTGTGCAACTTTGTAAAGAGATTCCTTCTGATCTCACCCCATGCTTTCAAAAGAAAATACTTTTTATTCACAGCATTTTATCCCTTCATAATGTTAAAATCGTTGTTAAAATCTCTGTCTAACTTTCTCTGCACCAGTTAAGATAGTGCCAGTATCTCTAAAACTCGTTTTTTGTGGTAGTTTCCCAACCCTGAGGTGAAATTTCATTCAAAGGCCAAGACCAGAGAAAGGTCCAGATTACTGCACTTAGGGGAGGCCTGCCCATATTATTCAGACTTTGGGGCTTCAAGATCAGCAAGGGCACAGGAGAGAGAGTGGGAATCATGGAAGGGTCATTGAAGGAACAGGGTTACTGCCTGGGGCTGAAGGTGGTTTGAAGAATCACCAGGCCTTTGGCTCTCAATGGCACTTTGTTGCTGAATCCCTCAGGGGCGTCTAGATCTATCAAAATGACAGCCAGACTACTAAAGACTTCTCGGAATCCTAGTAGCACACAAACCCACCAACACTCTCAAACAAAAACTAACAAATTTACAAGACCCAGTACAACCCATGGACAAAACCAACGTCATCTACAAAATTCCATGCAAGGACTGCCACAAACACTACATAGGACAAACAGGAAGAAAGTTAGCCACCAGGATACAAGAACACCAGCTAGCCACAAAAAGACACGATCCTCTCTCCCTCGTAGCCCTACACAACGGATGAAAAAAAACACCATTTTGACTGGGACAACACATTTATCCTGGGACAGGCTAAGCAAAGACATGCCAGAGAATTCCTAGAGGCCTGGCACTCCAACCACAATGCCATAAACAAACACATAGATCTAGATGCCATCTATCAACCCCTCAGAAAACGAACAGGAACTGACATCACCACAAACCCCAGGAACCCCATCCAGGAGAAAGATATAAATAGAAAGCAGGAGACAACAGCTTCTCTTCACTTGGAGGTCGCCACTGATGATGTTACCTAGCCAGGTAATGAAACGTCTGGATATCAAAGCTACAGCTCAGCGAGCAAACCTATACCCTAAACCTCAACCTGAGCTACAAACCTTCACAAACCTTGCAAAAAGGTTGGACAAGCTAAGACCTCTTTCTCTAGACTGTAGGAGACTGAGGGGGGATCTTATAGAAGTGTATAAATCATGAGAGGTATGGATAAGGTGAATACACTCAGTCTTTATCCCAGGGATGGAGAATCGAGGACCAGAGGGCATCAGTTTAAGGTTAGAGGGGAAACAATAAAAGGGAACCTGAGGGGCATCTATTTTACATAGAGGGTGGTACGCATATGGAATGAGCTGCCAGCGGGGGTGTGGTTGAGGCAGATACATTAACAACATTTAAAAGGCATTTGGAGAAATACATGGATAGGAAAGGTTTAGAAGGATATGGGCCAAGTGCAGGGTAATGGGGTTAGTGTGGATGGACAGTTTGGCCAGCATGGACCAGTTTGGGCTGTAGGGCCTGTCTCCATGCTGTATGACTCTATAAGCAGATGTTGCCCAGGTCTCATCCCTGTAGACTAACACAACAAGGTTGTAGGTTTAGAAACATAGCACCCCAACAGTGTGAAAAGAGACCATTCAGCCCATTGACTCTGCACTGATTCTGCGAAGAATAACCTAGCCCCCTTAGGCTGCGGATGTCACCTTGGCAGTGCTGCCATCTTGAATAGTCCACTGCTGCTGGCACCACTGCTCCCGATTGCTGGAGAAGCTTTGCTGCCGTTACCGATGGGCCAGAATACCTGGAGGACACTCTTGCTGCTGCTGCCACCCCCTCCAATCGCAGGGAGAAGCTGCGTTTACCAGTCCACATGTGGCCTGCTCTTACTTCTGTGCTGATTCTAGAGCAACATGCCACAGTGGCAGAGGTCGATGAAGACAATAGACTTCTTTAGGTTCATGGCATTCCTCAGCCAGCTACTGGAGGTTACCTCAGTTGTATGTCTTCAAGTTCTAAAACTGCGCCTAGAACTTGGATATAGCTCAAGTTCGTTAGATGGGTCAGTGTTTGTCCAATGTGTGCAGGAGGGTTTCCTGACACAATATGTAGATAGGCCAACAAGAGGTGAGGCCATACTGGATTTGGTTCTGGGTAATGAACCAGGCCAGGTGTTAGAATTAGAGGTAGGTGAGCACTTTGGGGACAGTGACCACAATTCGGTGACTTTTACTCTAGTGATGGAGAGGGATAAGAGTGCACTACAGGGCAAGAGTTATAGCTGGGGGCAGGGAAATTATGATGCGGTGAGGCATGACTTAGGATGTGTGGCCTGGAAAAGTAAGCTTCAAGGCAAGGGTGTAATTGATATGTGGAGCTTGTTCAAGGAGCAACTATTGAGTGTCCTTGATAAGTATGTACCCGTCAGGCAGGGAGGAAAGGGTCGTGTGAGGGAGCCGTGGTTTAATAAGGAATTGGAATCCGTTGTTAAATGGAAGAGGGCGGCCTATGTAAAGATGAGGCGTGAAGGTTCAATTGGGGCGATTGAGAGTTATAAGGTAGCCAGGAAGGACCTGAAGAGAGAGCTAAGAGCAGCAAGGAGGGGACATGAAAGGTCTTTAGTTGGTAGGATTAGGGAAAACCCTAAGGCTTTCTATAGGTATGTCAGGAATAAAAGAATGACTAGGGTAGGAATAGGTCCAGTCAAGGATAGTAGTGGGAAGTTGCGTGTGGAGGCTGAAGAGATTGGGGAGACACTGAATGAATACTTTTCGTCAGTATTCACTCAGGAACAGGACATTGTTGTCGATGTGAGTACCGAGTCACAATTAAGTAGAATGGATGGCTTTGAGGTATGTAGAGAAGAGGTGTTGGAAATCCTGGAAAGGGTGAAAATAGATAAGTCCCCTGGGCCTGATGGCATTTATCCTAGGATTCTCTGGGAAGCAAGGGAGGAGATTGCAGAGCCATTGGCCTTGATTTTTATGTCCTCGTTGTCTACAGGAGTAGTGCCAGAAGATTGGAGGCTAGCAAATGTGGTTCCCTTGTTTAAGAAGGGGAGTAGGGATAACTATAGGCCGGTGAGTCTCACTTCTGTTGTGGGTAAAATCTTAGAGAGAATTGTAAGGGATAGGATTTATGAACATCTGGATAGGAATAATGTGATCAAGGATAGTCAGCATGGTTTTGTGAAGGGCAGGTCGTGCCTCACAAACCTTATTGATTTCTTTGAGAAGGTGACTAAGGAGGTGGACGAGGGGAAAGCAGTAGATGTGGTGTATATGGATTTTAGTAAGGCGTTTGATAAGGTTCCCCATGGTAGACTACTGCAAAAAATACGGAGGTATGGCATTGAGGGTGAGTTGGAGGTTTGGATTAGGAGTTGGCTGGCTGGAAGAAGACAGAGGGTAGTAGTTGATGGCAAAGGTTCATCTTGGAGTGCTGTCACTAGCGGTGTTCCGCAAGGATCTGTTTTGGGACCATTGCTGTTTGTCATTTTTATAAATGACCTGGAGGAGGGGTTGGAAGGTTGGGTGAGCAGGTTTGCGGATGATACGAAAGTCGGAGGAGTGGTAGACAGTGAGGAAGGATGTGGCAGGTTACAGCGGGATATTGATAAGCTGCATAACTTGGCAGAAAGGTGGCAAATGGAGTTCAATGTAGCTAAGTGTGAGATGATTCATTTTGGTAAGAGTAATAAAAAGATGGGGTACTGGGCTAACGGTCGGATACTTGGTAGTGTGGATGAGCAGAGGGATCTTGGTGTCCATGTACACAAATCTTTGAAAGTTGCCACCCAGGTAAATAGTGCGGTGAAGAAGGCATATGGCGTACTGGCTTTTATTGGTAGAGGAATTGAGTTCCGGAGTACTGAGGTAATGTTGCAGTTGTATAAGACTCTGGTGCGGCCGCATCTGGAGTATTGTGTGCAGTTTTGGTCGCCATACTATAGGAAGGATGTGGAGGCACTGGAACGGGTGCAGAGGAGGTTTACCAGGATGTTGCCTGGTATGGTAGGAAGATCGTATGAGGAAAGGCTGAGGCACTTGGGGCTGTTTTCATTGGAGAAAAGAAGGTTTAGGGGTGACTTGATAGAGGTGTACAAGATGATTAGGGGTTTAGATAGGGTCGACAGTGAGAATCTTTTTCCACGTATGGAGTCAGCTATTACAAGGGGGCATAGCTTTAAATTAAGGGGGGGTAGGTATAGGACAGATGTTAGGGGTAGGTTCTTTACTCAGCGAGTCGTGAGTTCATGGAATGCCCTGCCAGTAGCAGTGGTGGACTCTCCTTCATTATGGGCATTTAAACGTGCATTGGATAGGCATATGGAGGATAGTGGGCTAGTGTAGGTTAGGTGGGCTTGGATCGGCGCAACATCGAGGGCCAAAGGGCCTGTACTGCGCTGTATTCTTCTATGTTCTATGTTCTATAAATGTATTCAGCCAAGATCTGTAGTCTGACAAGGGCAATGACATTTCCCACAATGTTTAGCAGAGAGGTGCCTCGAAAGTTGTTGTAATTGCTGCAGTGGGTCTTTACAGAGTCACAGTGTTCATGACACACAGTCTCTGGGGTGCTGACCCTCACTCCAACAGAAACAGAGAAATTTGGACAGATGTTTCTGGAGTGCTGGTTTGCCATGTCTGTTAATTCCCATGTTACAGCATCGTCATCATTGTCCATTGTGAGTGGTGAGTGATTAATTTTCCTAAACTCTTGGTGCAACCTTCACCTTGAGCCATGTCGAGGCTTTCTAACCTGTCCAAGGATTCATCCATTTTCTTCCTAGAATGCAACCTTCAGCCTTTGTTTGAATTGGATCCTTTTTTTGCTTATGGACCATTTCAGTTCATTAAAACAAAGCCTTGGCTCTGTCGACATCATTGGAGATTGAGATATTGTGGCGGAGTTGTAGGCAGCAATCATTGATGAACTGCCTAACAGTCTGTCGGACTTTATGTTGAGCAGCATCTTCAGTTTTCTTACTTGGATCGCTCCTTTAAATAATGAGATGGACCACTTCACTTCAATGACAAGGTTCCATCACAGAGATGTCAACTTCAAACCAGTCCGTATTTGTCAGCCCTTGCGCATCATATGTTGAGATTGCAGCATTTCGATCTTAACGTATGTTCTGAGGAAAGGTGACTGGACGTTAACTCTGATTTCCCTTCATAGATGCTGCTCGACCTGCGGCTTTTCCAGCAATTTCAGTGTTTGTTTCTGATTTACAACATTCGCAATTCTTTCAGTTTTTATTGAGGATTTCAGAAGCCACTGCAGCCAATTTACAGGGCACAGGAGAAGAATAATTCCTGGCCTGGAGATCCACTCAGATATGCAAATCTTGGAAACAAACATGGCACAGAACTGCGGTAGAAAATAAATCATAAAGAAAAGAAATAGTGTTCCCTCAATCAAGAAAAAAGAAGCAAGCCACAGCATTGGGTTTGAGTATCTTAAAGACACCTGATAAACTACATTAAGAGTTACTGAATGAACATAACTCAACTATCGATGATATATGAATTTTCTGTGGGCAGATTTCCCAAAGCATTACATCCTGCATTGGGATACCACAAAACGCAGAATCAGTTAGTGGTGGAAGGCTGCTGGTTAGAGCAGCAAGGATTTCCTGGTATGTGGTTACATGGTCTGCCTGAATTGTAACAAAAAAGACTTCATGTCAGACAAAGTCATTCACCATCTCAGGATGTAACAAAACAGTTTATGGTCAATGCCATGCTTTTCAAGTGTAGTCATTGTTGTAATGTAGGAAAGACATGGCAAGACATCACAAACAGTGATACAATGAATGGAGAGACAGTTGTGTTTCAATGATGTTGATTGAGCCAGAACATCAGGAAAGCTCCCAATCACTTGTTCAAACAGATCTATGGCTTTAATTTAATTTTCTATCTGAAAGACCCCGACTGATAGTGTGGTACACCCTCAGTAAAGGTAATGTGCGGGGCTGGTTCACTCAGTTGGCTGGCCAGTTGGCTTGTGACACTACATGATACCGCCAGTAGTACAGTTTCAATTCCCCCAACATCTGAGGTTATTATGAAGGACTGTCCTTCTCAATCTCTCCCTTCATCTGAGGCATGGTAGCCTTCAAGCTAAACCACTGCCAGCCATTTCTCTAATGTAAGAGTAGTTCTATGACCCCCAAGGACTTTGCCTTTACTCCATCAGTACAGGAATTCTACAATTAACACCATAGTTGCATTCTTGAAATGTGTGCTTTGAAGAACATTAAGTAAATCAGATTTCCTCATAGGAATTAATGCTATAATCCAAGTTGGACTCTTGTGTATATTTACAGTACTTTCTATGACATAACTTTGAAACTGTTATTAATTCATTCACAGATATGGCCTTCATGGCTGAGCCAGGATTTATTGCCCATGCCTAATTGCCTCTTGAGAAGGTGGTGGTGAGCTACCACCTTGAACCACTGCAAGTCACCTTCTATGTGTTGACCCAAAATGCCCTTAAGGGAGGTAATTTCAGCATTTTGGTCCAGTGACAATGAAGGAATGGCGACATATCTCTAAGTCAGGATGGTGACTGGGTTGGGGGGATCTTGAAGATGGTGTTGTTTCTATCTGCTGCCCTTGTTTTTCTGGATGATGGTTTGGAAGGTGCTGTCTGACAACTTTTGGTGAATTTCTCAGTGCTTCTTGTGGATAGTACAGACTGCTGCTACCGAGGGTGGGTGGTGGAGGGAGTGGATATCTGTGGATGTGGTGACAATCAAGCGGGCTGCTTTGTCCTAGATGGTGTTGAGCTTCTTGATTATTGTTGGAGCTGCACCCATCCAGGCAAGTGTGGAGTATTCCATCACATTCCTGACTTGTGCCTTGTGGATAATGGACAGACATTGGGAGTCAGGAGGTGAGTTAATTGTTCCCGTACTGATAGCCTCTGGCCTGCTTTTGTAGCCACAATATTTATATGGCTAGTTCAGTTCAGTTTCTGGTTAATTGTAACCCTCGTGATGCTGATAGTGGGTGATTTAATGACAGTAATACTATTGAATATCAAGGAGTGATGCTTAGATTCTTTCCTGTTGGAGATGTAATTGCCTGACACTGATCTGGTGTGAACATCACTTATCGGTTGTCAGCCTAAGCCCATTGTTTAACTAATGGTCCAATATCACCCCCTGCTGGTATGAACCAATAATATATTCTGAGCTTGCCTGTGAGAGAGTGTAGGGAGGAGCTAGCCAGAGTTGGTTGGAAGGGGAGCCCAACAGAGAAGATGGTGGAACAGCAATGGCAGGAATTTCAGGGGATAATTTGGGAGGCACAGCAGGAATTCATCCCAAGGAAGAAGAAATATACTAAGGGAGGATGAGGCAACCACAAATGAGAAGGCAAGTCAGGGTCAATATAAAAGTAAAAGAAACAGCATAACAATGTGATGAAGACTAGTGAGTACTCAGAAAATTGGGAAGCCTTTAAAAAACAGCAGAGGACAAATAAAAAGTAATAAAAGGAGAGAACTTGGAATATAGAGCATAGAACAGTACTGCACAGTACAGGCCCTTTGGCCCTCCATGTTGTGCTGACCTTTTATCCTACTCTAAGATCAAACTAACCTACATACACTTCATTTTACTATCACCCGTTTGCCTATCCAAGTGTCGCTTAAAAGTCCATAATGTATCTGACTCTACTACCACTGCTGGCAGTGCATTCCACGCACCCACCACTCTCTGTGGAAAGAACCTACCTCTGACATTTCCCCTAAACCTTCCTTCAATCACCTTATGCCCTCTCATGATAGTCATTTCTGCCCTGGGAAAATGTCTCTGGCTTGAAGATGAAATCGGAGGGTAAGCTAGCTACTAATATAAAAGAAGATTGCAGGAGTTTTTTTCTAAATATATAAAAGGTATGAGAAAGGCAAGAATGGACATTAGACCAATGGAAAACAGGTTGGGGAAGTTGTAAAGGGGAACAATGAAATGGCAGAGGAACTGAACAAGTACTTTGCATCAATTTACACAGTGGAAGACACTAGCAGCATACCAGAACTTCATGAGAGTCAGGGAGCAGAAGTGAGTGTGATATCCATCATTATGCAGAAGATGCTGGGGAAGCTGAGGACAGGAAATTATAAGCCGGTGAGCCCAACTTTGGTCGTTGTAAGATTATAGAGTCCACTATTAAGGATAATATTGTGGCGTGTTTGGAAAGGCATGATAAAATAGGGTTGAGTCAGCACAGCTTCATCAAGGGGACCCTGACAAATCTGTTAGAATTCTTTGAGGAGGTAATGAGCAGGTTAGGCAAAGGAGAGCCAAGTGGATATGATCTGTTTGGACTTCCAAAAGGCCTTTGACAAGGTGTCTCATAGAAGCCTGCTAAATAAGAGGCCAAGGTGTTATGGGCAAGGTACTGGAATGGATAGGGGATTGACTAACTGGGGATAAAGGGTTTTTTTTCAGGATGGCAGCCCGTGACCAGTGGAGTTCTTTAGGGGTTAATGTTGGGACCGCAACTATTCACACTAATAATCTGGATGAAAGATCTGAGGGCATTGTTGTTAAATTTACAGATGGCACAAAGACAGACTGAGGAAGTGGGAAGGCTGCAGAAGGACTTGGACAAGTTAGGAGAGTGGGCAGCAGTGAGCAGCAGAACCAAAGGCTTGCTAACGTCCATCTCACATGAACAAAACCACCGAGAAAAAAAGGAGCAAACACTGAAAACTCGTTTAGTAACCTCACTCTCCCCCTAACATCTATTTCTCTCGAATCCCCAATGTTCCTGTCAAAGCCCATCACAGTGTACTCAAGTTGAATGCCCGGTTAAATTTAGCCTCTTGTAACTGAGCTGAACTGTGACACTGTGACAGAATGTCTCCCAAATGAACCAATGTCACCCCTGCCGGTTTGAGGCATTAATGCATGAGGCTCGATAAAGTGGAATTTTGTGAAATTAGCTGACCAATGTTGAGTCCTGTGACAGTTGTTAACCCATTAAAGCACTCAATAGTGCCTAAGCAAGTTATTACTAATGAGAAAGGTTTCAAATTTAATTTTGCAGTTTCTGATCCTACTCCTAAATTCATTTTAATTTAGGCTGGTGGTTCCTTTAATATTGTGCAAATTTTCATGATTTGGAGGTTCCAATGTTGGACTGGGGTGTACAAAGTTAAAAATCCTACAACACCAGGTTATAGTCAAAACAGGTTTATTGGAGGCACTAACCTTCGGTGCACACCTTCAATACATTATCTGGGCCGACATGACACCAATTAGATTAGATTTCCTTTGGCCCAACAAGTCCACACTGACCCTCAGAAGAGGAACCCACCCAGACCCATTTCCTTCTGACTAATGCACCTAACACTATGGGCAATTTAGCATGGCCAATTCACCTAACCTACACATCTTTGGACTGTGGGAGGAAACTGGAGCACCCAGAGGAAACCCACGCAGACACAGGGAGAATGTGCAAACTCCACACAGTCACCCGAGGCTGGAATCAAACCTGGGACCCTGGTGCTGTGAGGCAGCAGTGCTAGCCACTGTGCCGCCCCCAATTGTTAAAGTTTACTTGAGAATGTAACTTTTAAAAAACGTTTTGTGATTTACATATGAAGGAACTGAAACCAACATGGTCATTCTAAAAGATGAGAGACTTAACAAACAATCCAGGTCTTTTTCAATATGTAATTTCAGTTACATCACACTGTAAACTTTTGCTATAAATTCTGTGTCTTACAATCTTGTTCTCCACAACCACCTGATGAAGGAGCAGCACTCCAAAAGCTAGTGCTTCCAAATAAACCTGTTGGACTATAACCTGGTGTTGTGTGACTTTTAACTTTGTACATATTTTCAGTTTTATTCTGAGCATTTTTAACTTTTATCTGAAGAACCATCAGTCGAAATCTAAAGTGTGAATTTAATGAAAGACCTGCATTTATATATTGCTTTAAACAACATCAGGAGGCCACATATAAAATGTTTTACAAATTTTTAAAATCAACCAGTTTGAACATGGTATAACAAAACTTCAGGCAGACAGGACTCAGACCACCTAGCCCAGAGGTAGGGATACTACGACCATGTCCCAAAACCCTGAGTGAAAGGATGGAAGAATCCAAAAGAAGACATTCTTTCTCATCTCTATCTTCAGTGAATGACCCCCTACTCTGAGATTATATCCTCTGGTCCTAAACTTACCCCATAAGAAGAAATAATCTCATAAGAAAAATCCCATGGTAATCAGAATCAGCCTAGTAAACCTTTGGTCTGCATCCAATGCTAGTGCATCATCTCTTAGATTACAAACAAATACTGTTTACAGCATTCCAGGTGACAGCACTTTCTTTGAAATAAAAGCCAATTTTCCACTTCTCTTGGAGAAAGTGAGGACTGCACATGCTGGAGATCAGAGCTGAAAAATGTGTTGCTGGAAAAGTGCAGCAGGTCAGGCAGCATCCAAGGAGCAGGAGAATCGACGTTTCGGGCATAAGCCCTTCCTGGATAAGTGTAGTTTGGTGTTTGTCAGTCAGCATAGACCTGATGGGCCAATGGGCCTGTTCCTATGCTGTATGACTCCGCGTGTCTGAAATTAATAATTAATAATTAACTTGTATAATTTGTATAATTGTGGACATTTCTCTTACAAATAGTTTTAGTGTGAATGAGTTTTTGATTATTTTAGGCTGTTTTGCGACCCGGCTTCAGGGTTTGTTAGAGTCTTCTGAAATTTGTTTTTATTAATCTAGGGGAAACACACAAAGCTTAGAGCCAGAAGTGTTTGTTGAGTTTTTCCTGTGAAGTCCATGGAATAGGAGGGCTGTATAGAGCAGTACTTCAGGGAAGGGAAGGATATATAGTAAACTAGATTACCTTAGAGTGGTCCTGACTCAGAGTTTTGCGATAATACCCTGAAGAGGAAAGCAACTAACATCATCAAAGACCCCTCGCACTCCGATTATACTTTCTTCCACCTTCTTTCATTGGACAGAAGATACAAAGGTTTGTACACCTTATGAACAGATTCAAGATCAGCTTCTTCCCTGCTGTTATCAGAATTTTGAATGGAGCTCCTAAATGTTAATGCTGATCTCTCTCTGCACCTTCTCTGCAACTGTAACACTGTATCCTGTACTCTGTTCTGTTACCCTGATGCATTTGTATAGTATGATCACTTTTTCCTATTATCAGCAATGGCTTGTTTTATTCTATTTAATGTTTATTTCTTTCATAACAGACTTCTATTTTGTTGTTAAAGCAATATCAATACCATTGTGAACTTATATTTCAGTGAGAAGCCACTTCATTAAAACCAAACCAATTCAAAACATGATCTATCAAGTGAAGTTCCTCTCTGGAATTGGATTTGTCTGATAATAGCGTTAGCTGGGAATGTCACAACAGCCATTTTCTTATTAGTTCCTTGACCAATCAGAATCAACTTGCCTGGGTTTAAATTTCAAACAGAGAAGGAAGACCAAGAAGCAGCATTGTGATCAGCACAAGTACCAATTCAGAAAACCCTGTGGACACTGAACTGCTTTCCCAGTCTTTCCCTCCATTCATAATACCCATTTTGTTTTTCTGTGTGTGTGTGTGTATGTGTGTAGAGGGATGATTTACAGGGGGGTCTTGGAGTTTTAACTAGTTCACTTATATTCCAACGGCTCATAATTGTTCATCAAATAGACTCCATATAGCTGGAGTCTATTTGATTGTAATAAGTGGTGATTCTTGTTAAGTACAGAAACTTGGTCTGTGCTTTCCGACCGTCTTTCTTAACATTCCTTCAGTCTGAAGAGCCTTCTCATTGAATCCACTCTGATTCTTCTGCATCACTGTCTTATACCTGCAAGGGGAGCTATTGTTCCATGTTTGAATATGTTAAAACAAATTCCCCCTCTGCCCAATGCTGTACGATTCTACAGAGCCAAGTACTTCAAACCTTTTGTTCAATTGTGACCCAAATAACAAACAATAATCATAGTCAAGCCAGATAGATTTTCACAAGACATTGCAAGTCAGTTCTGTCCCGCATCAACATTTCTCTCTGCTTACTGGTTGACAAGCTGGGCAGAGGTTTACGGGTAGGGCATTTAACCCTGAAACTATCCTAGATATTCAAGTCAATCATTCTACATTGCAATTATCTGCTATGAAAGACAAGGTGAAATGAATAATTTTGCTTCATTGATCTGCTACTGGCAGATAGTGTGGTCAGTGGTGGATACTCACATTCTTAGGGGACTTGATAAAGGTTGTTTCTCCTTGTGGGTAAGTCTAAGACCAGAGGGCACCATCTCAGAATACAAGATTACTTATTTAAGACAGAAATGAGGAGGAATTTCTTCTCTCAGAGGGTAATGAATCTGTGGAATTCTTTGTTAAAAAAGGCTGTTGAGGCTGGGTCATTTAGTATATTTAAGGCTAAGACAAACAGATTTTTAATTAGTAACAGAATAAAGGGTTATGGGCAAAAAGCAGGAGAGTGGAGTTGATGATGGTCAGATCAGTCATAATCTCATTGAATGGCAAAGCAGTCTTGATGGGCTGAATGGCTGACCTTTGCTCCAGTAATGTCTGGTTAAACCTGAATCTGGCAATGAGTCATAGCACCCTGTTATTCTTGTGCAGTACATCAATAAAATTACACCATTGCAAAATTTCAAATGATCTGTACTAGCTAAGATTGACATAGAGGAAAGAATCACAATATTATCCCTGTGAATTCTGAAAGATATGTGGCCTCAGACATAAGAAGCCATGACAAAACCTACAAATGTAAAACGGTCCGCTAATATCGTATACAGGATCAATATTTTTGAAGTGCAAATACAATCACTCTGCTTGATTGTTGCAGATTTTCTGTACTGGTTCAGCAATAGTAGATATGCCAACATATTATAGGCCAACACTGGACACAAGCCATGGTATCAGTCAAACATCAGAAAATACAGCAGACTACTCAAGAACACTTTCAGAGCCGAATATCAAAGAAGCCCAGAGTGCTTCCTTAGTTAACGAGTTATTGATTATTAGACCATTATCATCAATAATTATTTATATCATTGACATGTCAGGTTATCCCCCATGATCTATCCCCTGTCTCCTGTGCTCATACATGTACATAGCAGGCTGTAATATTTTGGAAGCACACTCTCATCCACTGGCTATGCTATTCCAGAACATGTTACAGTTACTCAGCTGAGCAGCTACCAAGAAGGATGAGATACTGTTGGGCCATGAACTATAGGACACAAAATTCAGATAATTGGCAAAGGAAGTGGGGCCAACTAGCGAATTTCTTTACTCAGCAAGATATTATGGGCTGGAGCATACTTTCTGAAAAGGTGGTGATAGCATTTTGCACAAGACAAGTCAATAAATACTGAAAAAGGAAATACTAATTTTGAAGAAAGAGCATACAAGTGGAACAACTTGGAGCCCTTAAAGAGAGCAGGTAAAGACATGACAGATTTAAAGAGCTTCTACTCTGTTACACTATTCTAAGATGGATCAATCAATTGTAAAACCTGTTTGGGTTTGAAATACTGCCATTGAGTGATCAGGATATCTCTGCATTTAAGATAATGCTGTTTGTTGTTGTAAAGTTTTTTATTCATTAATGCCTAGTTACATCACAATGGATCAAAATCCCAAATTACTTGAGGGATGAATGTTGGCCAGGCCAAGAGAACTCCTGTCTTTGAAATAGCAATCTTTTACACTCAGCTGAGGAGGGTCGTCAGCCTCATTTAATGCCTTCTCTGAAAGGTGACACTGCCAACAGAGCAGCATTTCCTTTTCAGCACTGGAGAATCAACCTGGATTATTATAGAGAAATCATAATAAACCTGTAATTTTCCTTGGACTGTTCCCAGTTTGAATACTTGTGCAGTTTTAGTCTATAATGACAATGGATCGTAACCTATAATTACTTTAAAAACTTTTGACCTTTTAAGTACAATATGTGATTTTTAAAAGGAAGATATACCAACCAAACGCTGTTTGAGATTTTAAATTCTGTGGTTTTCTGAAATCGCTGTGTGAGTCCTAAGAGGAACCATGGAATGTTGCACCCGAAAAATATCAAAGGAACTTCAGACAGCAACAGTTCAGAGGGAGATACACCAGTGAAAGAATTGACCTATAACATCCTATGGGTTGTGGCTCAGACTGTGCACATGATGAGTTGAAACATCGGCAGATCTGGGTGGAAAACGTATCTTCATTTTACCCTCCTGGGAATACGCAAGAAAGGAGGGTTTAAAACCAATTGCAATCAATGGTCTCCATGTTCTAGTGTGCTA
Source organism: Chiloscyllium plagiosum (assembly GCF_037043375.1). NCBI lineage: Eukaryota > Metazoa > Chordata > Chondrichthyes > Orectolobiformes > Hemiscylliidae > Chiloscyllium > Chiloscyllium plagiosum. The sequence continues at coordinate 72,081,900 of NW_028270153.1, read as the reverse complement.
GTTTGTGGTTCAGAGGTGGGGTCAGTGGGGAGGGAGGCTGAGAGATAAATAGGAGGGTGGGGTGTGGTGGGGTGGCAGAAAGGTAGCTGGGGAGGCAATGGTAGAAGCAGGTAGGGGGTAATGGTGAGATGCCAGAGGGGAGGTTGGAGCGAATAAGCGGGAAGTAAGATGGACAGGTAGGATAGTTAGAGGGTGTGACAAGTTGGAGGGTTGAAACTGGGATGAGGTGGGGTGAGGAAACTGGTGAAGTTGATGTTGATGCCGTGTGGTTGGAGGGTCCCAAGTCGGACGATGAGGCGTTCTTCCTCCATCATCGGGTGGCTTGGATTTGGCGGTAGACGAGGCCCAGGTCTTGCCTGTCCTTGGTGGAGTGGGAAGGAGAGTTGAAGTGGTCGGCCACAGGGCGGCGGGATTGTTTGGTGCTTGTGTCCCAGAGATGTTCTCTGAAACGTTCCGCAAATTAGTGTCTGTCTCCCCAATGTAGAGGAGACCACATCGAGAGCAACAGACACAGTAGATGAGGTGTTTGGGTGTGCAGGAAAATCTTTATTGGATGTGGAAAGATCCTTTGGGGCTTTGGGTGGAGGTGAGCAGGGAGGTATGGGTGCAGGTTTTGCACCTCTTGTGGCGGCAAGGGAAGGTGCTGGGAGTGGAAGGTGGGTAGGTGGGGATATGGACCTAATAAGGGAGTTATGGAGGGAATGGTCTCTGAGGAAGGCACATAGGGGTGGGGAGGGAAATATATCTCTGGTAGTGGGATCTGATTGTAGGTGGTGGATATGGCAAAGGATAATATGCTGTATACAGAGATTAGTGGTGTGGAAGGTGAGGACCGGGGGGGTTCTATCCTTGTTGCGCTTGGTGGGGGTGGAGTTCAAGGGCGGAGGTGTGAGAAGTGGAGGAGATGTGCTGAAGGGCATTGTTGACCATGTGGGTAAATCAAGAATCTCACTTTCACTTAAGTGTTGAGATGAAGATACAAGGTTATTATATTAAAATGTAGAGAAATCTTCACATACACAGAGACAGAGACCAACACATGAAGCAGGCATCTAGGTAGTGCAGTAGGAATGGAAATTTTTGGGATCACTTCGGAAACAGTTGAATGTGCGTGCAGGAGTCTTGAGGAAGTATCTGGATGGATAGCTAAATCGCTGGTCAAAACAGAGATTGCTGGGAAAGCTCAGCAGGTCTGGCATCATCTGTGGAGAAAAATCAGAGTTAGCATTTCGGGTCACCTTAAACTCATGCCCTCTAGCTTTGGACTCACCCACTCTAGGAAATAGACCTTGTCTATTCACCCTCTTCATGCCCTTCATGATTTTATAAACCTCTATGAGGTCACCCGTCAGCATCCAACGTTCCAGTGAGAAAAGCCCCAGCCTATTCAGCCTCTCCCTATAATTCAAACCCTCCAGTCCAGTCAAGTCTTTAGTTTGCAATGACTTGGTCCATTAAACAGGGAGATTAACATCAATGTAAGGTTGCTATTGAGTTAGGACTGGCCTTAAAGCTATGGTCAACTTAGTCTGTGAACCTCACTCCAAAACATGTCAGTACGTAAGTTTAAGTACATAAATTCATAAGTTTAATCAGTAAACAACAGATGAGGGGAAAACAGTTGAGGGTAGGAATGCAGTTGGGAGAGATATTATTCCTTTTAATACTCCTTCTATAGCAGATTCATTGAACTGCCATACAAATTTGTGTGGAATATCACGTGGAGGGAATGAGGATGTCTTGAATCTGGGAAATAGCTTCTCACTAGTTTGTACCAGTTTTATCAATACAAACCTGAATGAAATTTTACAGCAGGAGCAAAAGTTTGGGGAATTTAAAACACCCAGTGTAATCATTTTTTTTATACTCTTGTTTAAACTCCACTCACTGGAGAGTAGGAGAACAAAAGGTGATCTCATTGAAACATATAGGATTCTTAAGGGTAATGGCTGAGAGGGTGTTTCCCCTCAGGTGAGAGTCTAGGACCAGAGGGAATAAGACCAATTTAAGACTGAGATGAGGAGGAATTTCATCTCTCAGAGATTTGTTAGTCTTTGGAACTCCTTGCCACAGAGAGCTGTGGGAGCAGAGTCTTTATGTATGTTTAAGGCTGCGACAGATTCTTGATCACTAGGAAAATCTAAGGTTGTGGGGAAAATGCAAGAAAGTGGATCTGAGGAATATCAGATCAACCATGATCCTATTAAATGGTGAAGCAGGCTTGAAGGGGTGAATGGCCTACTCCTGTTTCTATTTCTTATGGCAATATGGTCTTAAAAAATCTTGTACTGGGAATGAAAATGTTCCATTTTAGAGTCTTTTTCATGAGTATTGGGCATTCCAAAGTGCTTTGCAATGAATGCAGTGTCTCTTGACTGTTGTAATTTCTGATGACAGGATGCTTTTGGATGGGTGTAAGGGTCTGAAAGGATTAAAGACAATGCTTCTTGTCAATTTTCTGCTGTTTTGCAAACTTCAAAATCTGTGCATGGCAGAAACATCCGGAAGCAGAGCATGTTCATCAGCAAGGTGTGAAGCTTTAGTGCACAATTTAGCAGGAATGTTGCTTGTGGAGGACCTCAAAGGAGTGAGACTGTACATCCAGTCATCCCATAGTCTCTCGAGCAATATCTAATGTAACCTCATGTGTGTTCTAATCTCAGCTAATGATAAAGCAGAACAAGTCAGGTCCCACAGTGAAACCTGACTTCAGAGACATAAGTTTTATATTTTGCAATTTGGTGGTCAGGCAATGTTGAGGCTACCAATGTACAAAATAGCCGAAAGAAAAATAAACACTAATTATATTATGTTTGGAGAGAAATACTCCAGAACTGAAATATGAAATGAAGACTATGTGTGGAATTTTTAGTTCTCAAGTGCTGGTGAGGGCAATGATGAGACAGTTGGGGAAAGTGGAAAAATCAGATTCTCAATGTCCAGGAAAAAGATTCCAATTTTCCCCTTAGGATTTCCTAGTTCTGACTCTTGCTATTGAGCAGTGAATACCTTTTTTCTGTGCATTATTACAGTAAGTTTTTCTTATTTCTATCAGGCTCCCAGTTCTCCTGTCATAATATTGATAATATTTGAATAGACAAAGTGCAACAATCGCCAGGCAGGAGTGTTCCCTTCCAGTCAAGGAAATCTTCAGCGGACAAGGACATTCAGCCTCCGATCTTTGGGCTAGCATCCTCCATGGCGGACGTTGTGATACACAACAACACAAAATCACCAAGCAAAAACTGATCGCCAAATTCCTTGCCCATGAAGACAGCCTCAACTGTGATCATGGGTTCATGTCACGCTACATGTAACCCCACCAGATTGTTCTGAATCTGTAAATTCTTCCTTATTATTCTGTTTTGACACTATCACCTTGATAACTTGTTATGATCTCTCTACCTTAATTAGTTTGTACAGTTTTGGATTATTTATTATTTTGGCTTGACCCTCAACATGCAACTCTATTATATTATTCTAGTCATTTGGTTTGTCTCCAGCACCACTTTATTTTTTTTGTAATTATCTCTCTGCCTTAATTAATTGGATTATATGTCATCGTTTCACTTGTTATTCAGCTGGTAACACTTTATTCACACCATCTAACAGTCTTGATCACCTGCAAAGACTTTGTATTTGGCCTGTCTGAGAGATGTTTTGATCTCTCTGATTATATATTCTGTGCCTGTGTGTCTTCTCCTCACTTCACTTGACAAAGGTTTAATTCCCCGAAAGCTTATGACTTAAACCTGTTGGATTATAACCTGGTGTTATGTGCCTGCTGACAAAAACCTAAGAACAAGGTAGAAAGAAATAAGGGACAAAGTTAAAAGCTAAACTTCACAGTCACTCTTTGTCTAGTATAAACAAAGAAATAAAGTTAAAAGTTAAACATTACACTCCCTCTTAGTGTTCAGTGGAAAAATAAAGAAATAAAATAAATAAAGCTAAAAGTTCAACCATTGCCTGCTGTGATTGCATTTCCTCCAAGGGCTCAATCTCCTCTGTTTTTGGCATGTTTTCCCCATGCTGGCTCGATATCCCCTGCTCTCATTGCTGCACATGTTGGGAGAGGGGGGGGGGGGAGAATCTCCATTGCGGCATTGGGCTCGCTCCTGGGATCTCAGATCTCCGAAGCCCTGATCCAGGTCCCGTTCGCACAGGGCCTCAGCCAAGCCTTCAGCTCTTTGACTCAACTCTGCTTTCAGCACAACAGTTCCTGCGTGCTTCATGAATAGTGGCCTCCTTTACCCTCCATCCACCCCAGCCCTCCCCCTAGTAGCCTCAGACTTACACACAACCCATGTTAACTCTCCAGGGCCTCCAGCTGGAGCACAGTAATACCTGCATGCTCCTGACAAGTTATACTTGTGCATGGACACATATAACTTACGCTTTTACTTAAGATGTATCACTGGCGCTGAGCCTAGTTCCTCAGCAATCACTCACTTTGGATTTACTCAGAAGCTACCCTGACTGTGGCATATGTTGTTTTTCAGTGTTTTGAGCTTTCATTCCTAACCTTCATCATTTAAGAGCAGAGAGGGAGGCAGGCAGCTTGTCAAAGCACTGAATAAGAGCGGACATGTTGATGAAGGGCACTGGGTGACATCAGTGTCAGCTGCTTGCGTGATAAATACACTGAGCATGGTTTCAAGTGAAGGGTCATATTTGAAAATCAAGGGGGTTATGGTGTTGCTGAGCTTTAATAGTGCCAAGGGAAAGATATCAACCAGGAGGAGCCAGCACTGTTAGTCAAATGACTTGTCCAATTCGATTTCAGGGTGTTGACCACAGACAGTCAGGAACTTGCTCCAAGCAGAGTCTTCAGATCTATATCCTTGCAGTTTGAGGATTGAGCATGATCAGTCATACCAACCACTGCAACACATTCCAGGGATCACTAGGAGGCCAATGGCTGCTCTGGAGACACTTGTCCAGAAGGTTGGGGGCTGTTCAGCTAGGTTGTTCACCTGTCCTTCCCAGTCAGTCCAAGGGGATTGGCCATGATCCATTTGGACACTAAAGGTGAGGGGCTTATCAAGGACAATTTCTGGGTGAAAATGGGAAGCCAAGGTCTGGATTTCGGCTTCATTGGATTGAGTAACTGAGGGAATGATGGTGATATAAAGGGCAATTCCAGACAGGGAGGCAGACGTCACACAGCATTGGTGGAAGGTCAGGAAAGGGTGTTGCTGTGGGTATAGTGAGCTGCAGGAGCTGCTGGAGAGTGTGCGTCTGGATCTGTGAACTGCTGAAGAATGTGGATCTCAAATCTGAGCAGCTGAAGGGAGTGGGTATAAATCTCACTGGTGAATGCTCCAAGGGTTGAATGCTTCCTCCTCAGAGGTGGAGGTACAGCTGAGGGTCTTTGGTATGGTTCCATCTAGAATGGGTTTCTATGGTGCTACAGTCGATAGGAGCAAAGAGAGATATGTAGCATTGGTGATTATGGAGTGTAGTGCAGGACACACTAGGCCTCAGCCAAGCCTTCAGCTCTTCGGCACAGCTCTGTCTTCAGCACAACAGTTCCTCTGTGCTTCACGAGTAGTGGCTTCCTTTACCCTCCATCCACCCCAGCCCTCCCCACAGTTGCCTCAAACCCACACAACCCACTTCAATTCTTCAGGGTGCTCAGTGAGTTTTATACTCACTCCTCAAGCTCAGTGGATTTTATACTCACTCCATGTGCTTAGTCACTTTTATACTCACTCCCCGAACTCTGTGTTCTCAGTGAGTTTTATACTCACTCCATGTGCTCAGTGAGTTTTATAATCAGTCCCTCAGCTCAGCCAGTTTTATAATCACTCCCTGAGCTCAGCCAGTTTTATAATCACTGAGTAGCAAATGTAACTGTTTGATTCAAAGGCCTTTTTTTTTCTGTGTTATAATCATGGGCTGAAACGAGAAAAAGATTGTTTTGAAACCCAAGTATTGCTGAAGGATTACTGCATGTTTGGAAACCGAGCAACCTGACACTCGGAGCATCCTGTTTATACAGCTTGCTGGTTCAAGCAGTCCGAGGAGGTGGTACAGACTGGGCCAAGGGTGTTTACAAACAGAGATTCAGCAGGCATAAAAAAGAGCTGGGCTGTTCCAACAATGTGTGGCTGAAAGATTGGTGTGGGAGGATGTTCATGAGACTCTGGTATGAGTACTTGAGTAAAAGAGAGATGTTGAAAAATGTGGCGCTGGAAAAACACAGCAGGCCAGGCAGCATCCGAGGAGCAGGAGAATCGACGTTTCGGGCATAAGCCCTTCTTCAGGAAAGAGAGGTGTTCCAATCACACAGAGAGCATGTGAACCATACTGGGATCAATGCCCTGGCCAATTAAAGATTTGGGACTGTAGAGAGGACTCTAAACAAAATTCAAGAGGAGTGTTCTGGAGACAAGATACATGGCTCACAAAGCAAAAGGCTGTGACACATTGCAGGTCAACTACTTTGATAATGGTGGCCAAAGTGGGACGGGAGGAGACAGAGTGTATAAGCATTGAAAATTGTTACAAGGAATTCAAAGCTAGGAAGTAAATTTTCAGATTTATATGAACTGGTTAGACTGATGGGTCTGTTTCCATGCTATGTGACTCTATGACTATGACAGACAAGAGGTGAAGGTTGGTGGGTAGCTTTGTACTGTAGAGTGTATTCAGGGCTGCTTCCCCAAACAAAATGTTGTGAATCCAACCTGTGATCGAGATATTTTGGAATCGGTCATGTGTAATGTGACAGATTAAATAAATGGTCTCAGAATAAAAGATACACTGGGGAATAGTGACCATAAACATGACAGAATTTAGCATTCAATTTGAGAGTGAGAAACAGGGTGTGGGGTGTTCAGCTACTCAATTACGGAAAAAGTTAAAAGAAGTAGAGAGGAAGGGCTCAGCAGAGGTTACTGAAGTTTCCAGAACAAGTAATAGGATCGAGAGAATGGAAAAGGTCAGAAATCTAACTTCAGGCACAGCAGGTAAGGGGACGAATATGAAAGGGGGACGGAGGCAGTCATGAATGCTCGAGGTCATCAGCCAGATGACACCTCTCTGGTTCTTGGGTAGCTGAATGGTCTGTTTCCATGCTGTACATCTCTATGACTCGATGCCTGTCTGTGTGTGTGCATCAGTTTTAAAAGGGGCTTAGAGTTTCAACTGGTTCAGTTACATGTTCATAGTTCATGACTGTTTACTCATGATTAGAATTATTTTTAATAAACCATAGTTCTTGTTAAGTATAAGAGCATTGTTCAGTGCATTCTATTAACCTGATTCCATTAGATAGGTAAATCAGGGACTTTGCACATTTTGATTAATTTGTTAAATGTTGTGATGCCAAGGAGTAATCTGGCTCAAGAATCAGTGCACTTTCCCAAAAGGGTCATAAAAACACCTTTTTCTTCCAGAATCACTTTTTCTTAGTTACTTTTTGCTGCAGAATGACCACTTCTTCAATGAGAAGTGTGTACTGGTCCTTGGAGGCAACTACATCCTGGACAGTTGTCGACTGTGGTGGTGTGTTTTGGTTGCTGCAGACTACACTGTGTTGCCTCTCGGCATGTATGGCTGGATCTACATGGGATGCACGATTCCTTAGCACCATGAAAAGTATGCAGCCTATGGCCAATATGACGGCCTTTTTGGATGTGATGGAAGACAGTAACAGCAGGGGTGTGGCACTGTGTTCCTGGACCCAACACAAGAAACAATTTAATCATCAAACCAGCCCTGGCAAGGACAGCGGCAATGCCAACTTCACCTACACTCTTGTGTATGTACTGCCTGAAATCTCATACTCAGTCTTCAGTTCCAGTCTATTCAACAATCCCCAATTATCCCATTTACTGATCAATCAATTACAGATACCCACATCCACCACTAACACTTGACAAATAAAATAGGAGTTCAAACTCTCGGGCCCTCATGAATGCAATGGTAGTGCCTCTATCTTGGGTCATAGATATCCCCAACACAGAGATCCTGGGTCAAAGATATCCCCCAACACACCCCCTAAACCATGAATAAATCCTCTTCATGGATCATCTTTTGTCGTCTTTCAAAACTTTTCCAGTCCTCTGATTTGTTACTCATCTTTACCAAATTGGATTTTTTTTTAATTTCAGGATTACACAAAATGCCAACTTCCTTTATTGACCATAGTGGGAATCTTTATTCCTCACTGGATGTGTCTTTGCTGTGAGCCATAAAAGTTTTCTCAAAACCTAAGTTATTGTTCCTCAACATTCTTTTGGTTTTGTCAAACTCCTTTTTCACTCCATTCCTATATAATTCTTATTCAAGTGTGACAAAGTTGTTTCTGACCTAAATTTCTCAGTCTCAGATTGAATGCTAAATTCTATCACTATTCCCTGGTGTATCCTTTACTTTGAGACCATTTATTAAACCTGTCACATTACACATGACCAGATCCAAAGTACCTCAATCACAGGTTGGATTGAAGTTTACATCCCTGTCCACAGCCCTATCAAGATTCTGGTCTCTACATGATTCAGATGGAGCCTGTCCCATTGGAGCAACTCCCTCCTTCCCCACTACTGGTGCCAATGTCCCACAAATTCAAATCAGTTTTTAGATTAGATTCCCAAACAGTATGGAAACAGGCCCTTTGGCCCAATAAGTCCATACTGACCCTCTGAAGAGTAATCACCCAGACTCATTCCCCAACCCTATATTTACCCCTTACTAACGCACCTACACTACAATTTAGCACAGCCAATTCACCTGACCAGCACATCTTTGGATTGTGGGAGGAAACCAGAGCACCTGGAGGAAACCCACGCAGACACGGGGTGAATGTGCAAACTCCACATAGACAGGTACCCGAGGTGGAACTCAAACCTGGGTCCCTGGTGCTGTGAGGCAACGGTGCTAACCACTGAGCGACTGTGCTGCCCCACACCAATCTTTGAGCCACGCATTTACCTTTTTAATCTTGTTAACTCTGTGCAAATTTGCAAATTTGCTCATGGCTCAAGTGGTAATCCAGAGATTATTGCCATTTTTGTTCTGCTTTGTCCTAGCAGCTCATACTCCTTCATATTCTACCGATATCGTTGGACCACGACAACTGGATCTTTCCCCTCCCAAACTAAGTTCCTCTGCAGCCCCGATGAGATATCCTGAAACAGGGCATCAGGCAGGAAACATAGCCTTCGGAACTCTCAATCCTGGCCACAGAGAGTTGTGTCCCCCGACTGTGCTATCTCCAATTTGAACTTTCTCTTTCTTTCCCCCCTTCCTGAATGGCTCCCTGTAACAAAGTGCTATGGTCAGTTTGCCCACCCCACTACATCCACACTTTTTTTTATTTCAAAAATATACTTTACTCATAAAATATTTTGATGATCTGTACAATTGGTTATGCCATACATACATTTACATTCCATTTCTTTACATACAGAGATCGAAATTAATCATTCGTATATAGAGATCTGTACATTTATCATCCATATATTTAGCTGAGGCATCAGCGGAGCCCACTTACTGAGTGGGCCCCCTGTTCTTCTTTGGCAGGCAGACATTACACGGTGGTCTTTCCCCACTGCGCCTTGGCGGCAGCTGCCCCAAGCTTCAGCACGTCCCTCAACACGTAGTCCTGGATCTTGGAATGTCCCAGTCTGCAACACTCAGTCTGGGTCAACTCCTTCAGCTGGAAGATCAACAGGTTTCGGACTGTCCAGAGAGTGTCCTCCACTGAGTTGATGATCCTCCAGGTACAGTTGATGTTCGTCTCAGTGTGTGTCCCAGGGAACAGACCGTAGAACACGGAGTCCTGCATCACGGCGCTGCTCGGGACAAACCTCGACAAACACCACTGCATTCCTCTCCAGACTTCCTTTATGTAGACGCATTACTGAAGGGGGTGTGTAACAGTCTCGTCCTTCCCGCAGCCGCTTCAAGGACAGCGTGCGGTGCAGCAGAGAGTCCGGGCGTGCATAAAGGATCTCACAGGCAGAGCCCTTCTCACCACCAGCCAAGCCATGTCTTGGCGCTTGTTGGAAAGTTCTGGCGATGAGGCATTCTGCCAAATGGCTTTGACAGTCTGCCCAGGGAACTGCTCGATAGGATCCGCCCTCTCCTTTTCCCGAAGGGCCTCAAGAACACTATGTGCTGACCATTTCCTGATGGACTTGTGGTCAAAGGTGTTTATCTTCATATATTTCTCCACGAAGGACAGGTGATACAGAACGGTGCAACTGCTTGGAGCGTTCCGCGGCAGCGAGGCCAGGCCCATCCTTCGCAACACCGGGGACAGGTAGAACCTCAGTACGTAGTGACACTTGGTGTTTGCGTACCGGGGATCCACGCACAGCTTAATGCAGCCACATACAAAGGTGGTCACCAGGGTGAGGGTGGCATTGGGTGTGTTTTCTCCCCCGTTGCCCAGATCTTTATACATCGAGTCCCTTCGGACCCAGTCCATCTTTGATCGGCATACAAAATGGAAGATGGCCCGGGTGACTGTGACAGCACAGGTTCTGGGAATAGGCCAGACCTGTCCACATATAACAACACTGACAGTGCCTCACACCTGATGACCTGGTCTTTACCCGCGATGGAGAATGACCGTAGCTTCCATCTGCCCAGTTTCTGCCTCACTTTCTTGATACGCTCCTCCCAAGACTTTCGCACACCCCAGCCCCTCCGAACCAAATACCCAGCACCTTCAGGTGGTCGGTCCTGACGGTGAAGGGGATCGAGGATTGGTCGGCCCAGTACCCGAAAAACATGGCCTCGCTCTTGCCTCGGTTTACCTTGGTTCCCGAGGTCCGTTTGAACTGGTCACATATGCACATAAGTCTGTGCACAGTCAGCGGATATGAGCAGAAAACGGCGACGTCATCCATGTACAGGGCGGCCTTAACCTGCAGGCCCCTGCTGCCAGGAATAGTCACCCGTCTCAGGCTCGCATCCTTCCTGATGGACTCGGCAAATGGCTTTATGCAGCATACAAACAAGGCAGGAGAGAGAGGGCAGCCCTGCCTGACTCCAGATCTGACTGGGAAGCTGTCTGATTCCCACCAATTGATTGAGACTGCGCTGACAATGTTGGTGTAGAGCAGTCGGATCCAATTGCAGATTCCCTTCCCAAAGCCCATTTTGGAGAGAACATCTCTCATATATGTATGCGACATCCTGTCAAAGGCTTCCTCCTGCTCCAGGCTGATGAGGCAGGTGTCCACCCCCCTGTCCTGCACGTAGGCGATCGTATCCCTGAGGAGTGCAAGACTCTCAGCAATCTGCCCGGCGACAGCACAGGTTTGGTCAGGGTGGATCACTGACCCCAGAGCAGACCTGACCCAGTTGGCGATAACCTTTGACAAAATTTTGTAATCCGCATTAAATAGTGAGATTGGTCTCCAGTTTCTGATTTCCTCCCTCTCCCCCTTCTGCTTGTACATGAGGGTGATATTGCCTTTTGTCATGGATTCACTCATGGTACCTGCCCGAAGCATACTGACATACACCTCCAACAGGTCCTGGCCAATCAAGTCCCACAGAGCAGAATAGAGCTCGACCGGTCTATTCTTTTCAAAGGACTCGAGGGCCTTGGTCAGCTCGTCCAGAGATAGCCTGAGATGACGTTACCAAGCCATCTTCTTCCTTCAGGCTGCTGAGCACGGAGCTCTCTTTGTGCACCTTCTGGAAGAAGAAACATGAGCACGTCTCATCCTGCTCCACAGAGCGGACCCTGGACTGGAAGATTATCTTGGAGACCTCTAAGGCAAAGAGCGAGGTTTGCTGGCCCTTCACCTCCTGGAGGTCCTCTGTGACATCGACCCCCATCGTCTGCAACAGGAGCAGGTTCTGCATACTTTCCTGGAAATGGGACAGTTTTCCCCACCTCTCTCTCGCCTCCTGAACACCTTTAAGGATGAAGAACCTCTTGATGTTCCCTTTTACTGTTTCCCACCAGTCCACTGAGGACTCAAAGAGGGGCATCACAGTTCTCCAACCTGCATAATCCTTCTTGAGCTACTCAATGTTTCCCAGGGTCAACAGCTTGGTGTTCAGCTTCCACGTTCCCTTACTAGCCTGCTACTCACCCCACTACATCCACACAGGGAGTAAGAACCTCAAACCTGTTAGACAAGCTCAAGGGCTGAGGCTCCTTCAGCACTACCTCCTGTATCCCTCTACCTGTCTCATTCATAGCTACACCATCCTGTCCCTGACCATTGAATTCAAGGTAGTGAATTTAAAGGGTGTGACTGTGTCCTGAAACACAGCATCCAGGTAACTCTCCCCCTTTCTGACAGTGTTCATTAGCTCAAAGCTGAAGGTCCTTAAGCAACTGACATTTGCTACAGCTGTGGTCACTCTGAGCCCCAATAGGGTCCACAACCTGCCACAGGTACAACACATCACCTGGCTCTGCATCTCTATTTTAATTAATTAATTTTTTTAAATTGATTTTTTAAAACTTTGTACTGGTCTTTTAGTTTGTAGCCTGTTTACCTTCAATCTGAAAGTAACCTGTAATAGATAATCAAATTAGTAGCTACTACCAGCCAATGAATTTACAGTTTACCTATGATGTCACTGTTTTGAGCTGAGCCCCTGATCCTGGGGTTTCAATTTATTCTATTTTGAGAAAAACTGACAAAGCATGAACCAAAAAAAAAGACAAAATGCATGCCCTAATTTCCCACACTGCATCTAAGTTCCCTGACGTGGGGGTGCTAGTGTTGAACTGGGGGTGGGGACGGGGAGTACAAAATCAAAACTAACACAACACCAGATTAAAATACAATAGGTTTATCTGGAAGTACAAGCTTTCAGAGCGCTGTCCTTTCATCAGGTAGCCAGTGGGGCAGGATCATAGGTCACAGACGTTATAGTAAAAGATCAAAGTGTTACACAACTGATGTGGTGCATTGAATAAACCTAGATTACTGTTAAATTTTTAATTACTTATAATAGGTTGCAGGTTTCAATTGATTAACACGTAAATTCCAGAATTTCAAGAATCCCACATTCTCGAAATAACTTAAGGTTTTATAAAAGATAGGTGACATCTCAGCTCAGACAATGCATTAAAGGTGTGAGGTTAGAGTCTGTATCTCAACTTTCAGTCAGACTTGTTCTATTTCCAAAGTAGGAATTTATAAAATGTCACATGGACTGACTGCCTACAGATTGTGTGCTTTTTGAACAAAATCTGCAAATGCAAATTCACCCCCTAGTCTTATGTGTTTATGTGTGTGTGTGTGGGAGAGAGTGGGAGAGAGTGTGTGTGTGTATGCTTGATAGAAGATCTGTTCATGACGTTGATTGTGTGGGTGTGGATGTGTGTGTGTCTGAGAGACAGCATGGATATGAGAGAGGGTCTGTGTGAGTGAGTAAGAGTGTGTGTGTATGTGTGCATGTGTGAGAATGTGTGTGTGAGAGTGTGTAGTGCAGTGGAATCACCTGTAGTGTGACATAAACCCAAGGCCCCAGTTAAGGCGATCCCCATGAGCACCAAACTTGGCTATCAACCTCTGCTCAGCCACTTTGCATTGTTGCCTGTCCCGAAATCCACCTTGGAGGATGGTCACCCGAAGTTCCGAGGTCAAATATCCCGGACCACTGAAGTGTTTCCCGAATGGGAGGGAACATCTCTGTCTGGTGATTGTTGTGCGGTGTCCATTCATCCGTTGTCGTAGCATCTGCCCAGGACGCTGCCTCAGGACATCCTTGCCTGCAGTGTATGAGATAGACAACATTGGCCGAGTCACATGAGTACCTGCCGCATACATGGTGGGTGGTGTCCCCACATGTAATGGTGGTGTCCATGTTGACACTCTGACATGTCTTGCAGTGGTTGCCAAGACAGGGTTGATGTTGTCCTGAAGGCTGGGCAGTTTGCTGCGAACAATGATCTGATTAAGGTTTGGTGGCTGTTTGTAGGCAAGAGGTGGATGCATAGGGAAGGTGTTGACGAGGTGCTCATCCTCATTGATGATGTGTTGAAGGCTGTGAAGAACATGGCATAGTTTCTCCACTCCCAAGAAGTACTGGACCACAAAGGATACCCTGTCAGTCGTATTCCGTAACTGTGGCACTTCATAACTGCGATTTATGAGTTGATCATTGTATCCTGTTCTTATGAGGGTGTCCTTCAGCACCAATCACAACACATCACCATCCACGCTCTCAAGAGCAACTGCAACATTGTCACCAAACCAACGGACAAAGGAGGAGCCATCGTCATTCAGAATAGAACACACTTCTGCTAGGAAGTATACCAACAACTGAACAAACAGGAACACTACAGGCAAGTACCAGCCAACCCGACCAAAAAATACACCCGCGAACTAAACGGATGGGTCAAAGGTCCAGTCCTTCACAGTACCTTACGCACTCTGAAGGCATGTTACATTGGCAAGACCAAGCAGATGCTACGACAACGGTGAATGGACACTGCACAACAGTCGCCAGATGGGAATATTCCCTCCCAGTCAAGATCATTTGGCCTCGGATCTTCAGGTGACCGTTCTCCAAGGCAGACTTTGGGATATGCAACAATGCAGAGTCATAGAACAAAGAACATTACAGCGCAATACAGGCCCTTCGGTCCTCGATGTTGCGCCAACCTGTAAAACCAATCTGAAGTCCATCTAACTTACACTATTGCGTTATCATCCATATGTTTATCCAATGACCATTTAAATGCCCTTAAAGTTGGCGATTCCACGACAGTTGCAGGCATGGCATTCTACACCCTTACTACTCTGAGTAATGAAATTACCTCCGATCTCTGTTCTTTATCTATCACCCCTCAATTTAAAGTTATGTCTCCTCTTGCTAGCCATCACCATCCAAGGAAAAAGGGTCTCACTGCCCATTTGATCTAATCCTCTGATTACCTTATATGTCACTATTAAGTCACTTCACAGCCTTCATCTTTCTAAAGAAAACAGGCTCAAGTCCCTCAGCCTTTCCTCATAAGATCTTCCCTTCATACCAGGCAATCTCCTGGTAAATCTCCTCTGCACCTTTTCCAATGCTTCCACATCCTTCCTATAATGCGACGACCAGAACTGTATGCAATACTTCAAGTGCGGCCGCACCAGAGTTTTGTACAGCTGCAACCTCATGGCTCTGAAACTCAATCCCTCTACCAATAAATGCTAACACACCATATGTCTTCTCAACAATCCAATCAACCTGGGTGACAACTTTCAGGGAACAATGCACACTGAGATCTCTCTGCTTATCTACACTGCCTTACCATTAGCCCAGTACTATGTATTCCTGTTACTCCTTCCAAAGTGAATCACCTCACACATTTCCGCATTAAACTCTATTTGCCACCTCTCAGTCCAGCTCTGGAGCTTATCTATGTCCCTCTGTAACCTGCAACGTCCTTACATGCTGTCACAATTCCTTCGTGTCATCTGCAAATTTATTAACCCATCTTTCTATGCCCTCATCCAGGTCATTTTTATAAATGACAAACAGCAGTGGCCCAAAACAGATCCTTGTGGTACATGAGTCGTAACTGAACTCCAGGCTGAACATTTCCCATCAACCACCATCCCTTGTCTTTTTTTCAGTTCACCAATTTCTGACCCAAATCGGTAAATCACCCTCAATTCCATACCGCCATATTTTCTGCAATATCCTACTGTGGGGAACCTTATCAAACTGAGATCCATATCCACCACATCAACCGCTTTACCCTCATCCACCTGTTTGGTCACTTTCTCAATGAACTCAATAAGGTTTGTGAGGCACGACCTGCCCTTCATAAAACCACGTTGACTATCCCGAGTCGCTGAGCAGAGACTGATAGCCAACCTCGGTACCCATGAGGATGGCCTCAGCCGATCTTGGGTTCGTGTCTCACACTACAGGTGACCCCACTGAACTACACGCGCTCACACACACACTCTCACACAAGCACACATACACACACTCCTAAACGCGATCACACTCACACAGACCCTCTCTCATACATGTGGTCTCTCTCAGACACATACACACTCACACTCACGCATACATCTTCTCACAGGCATATACTCCATCACACACACACACACACACACACACACACACACACACACACACACACACACACACACACACACACACACACACACACACACACACACACATATAAGTCTATGGGTGAACTTGCATTTGCAGATTTGTATTTGCAGATACATTCTATTTTATTCAAAAAAGACAGTCCATGTGACATTCTATAAATTCCTAATTTGCAACTCGATCCAGTTTGACTGAAAGTTAGGATCCAGACAGACTCTAACCTCACACCTTTAATGCATTGTCTGAGCTGAGATGTCACCTTTCTTTTATAAAACCTTAAGTTATCTCGAGAATGTGATTTGAAAGAAGTTCTGGGATTTACGTATTAATGAATCGAAACCTGCAACCCATTCTAAGTGAATAAAGACTTAACAGCAATGTAGGTTTGTTCAATACATTACAGCAGTTGTATGACACTTTGATCTTTTACTATAATTTCTGTGTCCTATGATCCTGCCCCACTAGCTATCTGATAAAGGAACAGCGCTTCGAAAGCTTGTACTTCCAGATAAACCTGGTGTTGTGTGATTTTTAACTTAAAACCCTGAATTATGCATTCATTTGGGGTTTGACTCATTCAGGGCATAATCTCTCCTTCTGCCCATGTGAAACACACGTATGGTGTGCATTCAATATTTGTTAATAGAGGGGAAAGTGAGGACTGCAGATGCTGGAGATCAGAATCAAAGAGTATGGTGCTGGAAAAGCACAGCTGGTCAGGCAGCATCCGAGAAGCAGGAGAGTCGATGTTTCAAGCATAAACTCTTCATCAGGAATGTAGAGCTTATACTCGAAACATTGACTCTGCTGCTCCTCAGATTATGTCTGATCAGCTCTTTGTTAATAGAGCTGAGCTGAGATGACTCACACTAGTTAAGTTTCAATTGTAATAACACCAATTAAAGGATGATTCAGGCTTCAGGTGATTGACTAATAACTGACCATCGGTCAACTGAGTCATCTACCTCATTAAGCTTTTCACTGGACTTCAGAATTCCTTGCCTCTAACCTGCTCTTGTAGCTATATGTCTAATCCAGTCTAGTTTCTGATCAGTGTTGACCTGCAGGATGTTGATTTTGGGGAATATCAAGGAATATTGGAGTTGGTAAGTTTGCTCGGGTTGAAAACAATGTTGGCTGAGGCTGGTGAGCTTAAATAGTTTTATTCTGATCCTACTACAGAGTCATAGAGATGTACAGCATAGAAACAGACCCTTCAGTCCAAATCATCCTCTCTGACCAGATATCCTAAATTAATCTAGTCCCATTTGCTGGCATTTGGCCCATATCCCTTTAAACTCTTCTTATTCCTATACCCATCCAGATGTCTTTTAAATCTTGTAATTAAGAGGAACCTGATTATCTGAATGACAAGGGTAGGGAGTATTTTGTCACATAATCGAATGTTTGGATAACAGTTTAGCCAAGCATCGGGACCTTGAGATTTTGCTGGATAATCTGAAATTTGGATAATCAAGGTTCTACTGTATACCAGCCTCCACCACTTCCTCTGGCAGCTCATTCCATATCCTCTGCATGAAAATGTTGCCCCTCAGGTGCCATTTAATCTTTCCTCTCTCCCTAGTTTTGGACTCCCCTACCCTGGGGAAAAGACCTTGGCTATTCACCCTATCAATGCCCCTCATGATTTTACAAACCTCCATAAGGTCACCCCTCAGCCTCTGATGCTCCAGGGAAAATAGCCCCAGCCTAAACAGCCTTTCCCTATAGCTCAAACCCTCCAATCCTGAGAACATCCTTGTAAATGTTTTCTGAAGTCTTTCAAGTTTCACAACATCTTTCCTATAGCAGGGAGACCAGAACTGAACGCAGTATTTCAAAAGTGGCCTAACCATTGTCCTGTACAACTGCAGCATGACCTCCCAACTCCAATATAGTATACCAAACACCTCCTTCTCGATCCTGTGACTCTGCTTTCAATGAATTATGACCCTGCACCCCAAGGTGCAGGGTCATAATTCAGCAATATTCCCTAGGATCTCACCATTAAGTGTATAAGTCCTGCTCTAATTTGCCTTTCCATATCTCTGTTCTTGCAACAATGGAACAAATGCAAGCACCTCCATGGAATGAGAGCTGTGTGAGTCTCCCTGTGCTGGCTGGAATAAGTCAGTCTGTTCCATGCCAATGGGTCACAATTGTTTACCTGTAGAAAGACTCTATCTGTTTGTAACAAATTGCGATTCTAGTTCAGCACAGAAATCTTGGCTGTGCATTTTGTCAATCTGTTCTAAATTGGGAGAATTTTACATACATTTCAAAATTTTTAACTTTTCTCACTGATTCTGGGAATAATTCAATTTCCAGTACATTACCCCAGTGAGGTGGAACAACAAGAATGGACAAAAAGCTGAATATCCCCACAACTACTGGAACTCAATTAAACACTGTGCGAAAGAGAGAGTTCTGGGTACATCAAGATCAAATCCCACGATGCGATATTTAAAGCAAATAGTATTCCAAGTTATATTCACAAAACAGTTCACTCCAAACTAAAACATGCCACCTAATAGCAGCTGTATTGGAGACATGTTCATTAGAAACTCACAGTAAAAATAAAAGACAATAGTTCTCAAATTGCAAATATGTCTAAGAAAAACTAATGAAAAAATAATTTCAACAACAAACATTCAGCTAGATTGAACCTCTTTAAACATTTACCGATGTTTTGAAGACTCAAGTGTCTTCAACTGTCTTCAACTTTGACTCTGTTTTGATCTCCTCACGCAGTGGGTGACATTGAGTCTTTGGCAAGTCTGCACAGGATGGATACTGGACTAGTTATTAATTTAAAGCACATCAACCTAAAAAGAAAATCAGGGTTTCTTCCGTTTGGGGGAGAATAGACTCTGGTGATTTGACTGAAAATTTGTAAGATGTAGAGGGAAATAGAGGGAATGTGATCAAACACTTTAACCCTAACCACCTGAACAACAACAAACTGTTACTTCAAGTATAAAGTGTTTGATCACAGTTTTATAAGAGCAGATCTACCTTAGATATCAGAAGCAGGGTGATTTGTCACAGAATAATCAAACTTTAAAACTGGCTGCCAATCTGTGAAGTGGATGCTGAATCACGTATCTATCAAGGGAAGGATGTTGACAATAGGGAGCTCCCTCTCTTTGCCTGAATCCTTCCATGGGGAAATGCTGGTTGAATTATCTGATTTTAAAAAAAGTACTGGGTTAGTAATCCAGAGATTGACCACTCAAATTGATTTTCAGGAATTTGGATTTAGGAAGAATGCAGTTGGATCTGTTTTAAGAACACATTGTGTTCAATCTGCCCTCAGGGAAGGGTAGATGCTGTTCCTATCCAATGTAGGTCTGTCTCCATGAAACACCAGGCCCATAATAAATGGTTGATCCTGAATGGATTCAGGGCTGCCAAGGTTGGCCAATAGCATTATGCTCTCCATGTCAACCACAGCCTTGGACAAATATAAACTTAGATGGGGAGCTCAACGCTATGGTTTCTCTCAGATTAAGCGCCATGGGCAGTGCAGCATTTGTACTGCTGACAAACCCTGTCACCGCCTTCCAATTCACAATGTTCTCACTCAGCCACAAGAGCAACAGCAACTCAATTATGTGAGGACACAGAGAATTGATTCAATAGTCATGAGGCAAAAGGCATCTGAGACCCTGAATCTACACATAGCACGCATTGCGTTGTGGCCGATCATCTGGTTTTAGAATTAAGAGATGAAAATCCTTCTCCTCAGAGATGGAATCTGACCGGTTACTGGGAAGCTGAAGCCTTTTTCCTTTTGTTTAGTCTTAGTCTCGCCACGGAGGCTGGGTTCTTAATGAGATTAGGAGCCAGCTCTCCACAGGTCAGTTTTTATAGGCTGTCTACTCCTGTGTCTGTGCAGCCCTGATGACCTCGTGGCATCTGATTCGAATTGGCTGCTTATGTTGGTGTGAGCAATCAGTTAGATGAAAAACAAAAGGAGATGTGACTGTGTTCCTGTTCTGCTAATACACCAAGTTTGCTCATTTCAGCTTCGAAGTTATTTCAGGTCTGAACACACCACACCAGAGCAGAAACAAAGGTCAAAAGTCATGACCTCAGAGGCTGTCTTGATTCTTACAGATCAGTTCACTGCAGAGAGTCTGTTCCATTGTCAGATTTCTCTCTGTCCCTTCTGTCCTTTGCCCAGAACTTGGAGAAAATTTCCAAACTTTTCAGGTGAAAAGAATGACTTTTAAAAGAATTATGAAGGTGATGGTTAGTTCTCACAAGGTGAAGTCCATTCTGATACAGTTCGATCCTCAACACACTTCTTTACCCAATTCCGATTAAAGAAATTGGACCCTGTTAGAGAAAAAAAATCTTATTTTTCAGATACTCCTTGATTTGGATTCCAATGGGCATGCCTTTTTGGTAGCAGGGTGGGGGAATGTAAATCGGGGTAAGTCACTAAACCACCATCTTCTCAGTCACATCCCAATGGGCAGCTGGCAGAAGCAAAACTGGCAGCCTCTCTGCCATTTTCAAAAAGATAACATATAGGAGATTGAGCTTGTTAATCAGGCAATAGACCAGAATAGTACACCGCCCCACCCATAACAATGTGGGCAGCAGGAAGGGGAAGGCAACTTTTTAAGATTACTGTAAAAACATGGAAGGAAGGCAGTGCATGTTTTGAAGGCTCACTGTGCTTCATGTTCCACTTCCTCAAGATAGTCCCTTCAACCTTCTTCACTGGCCTCCAAAAGATACCTCTTCACACACCCCAGTCTCTCCAAAACCCTGAATACCATCACCACGATCCGCAATCTGGGGCCTAGCTGCAGTCTCAGCCACAACATCTACCACTGAGGTATTTCCTTCGCTTGGTCATGGGATGTGGGTGCCAATTGTTTGCTGTCCCTCACTGCCCTATAGAAGAAGCAGGGTGAGATACCTTCTTGAAACACTGTAGTCTGTGGGACATGGGAATACCTTCAAAAGGTACACCCCATCCCTCCTTCCTCCCTCCCTTCCTCCATCCTCCCTCTTTTCCTGCCTTCCTCTCTTCCCTCCCTCTCTTCCTCCTTTGTCTCTTCCTCCTCCCTCCCTCTCTTCCTCCTTCCCTCCCTTCCTCCTTCCCTCCCTTTCTCCTTTATTTCCTCCCTTCCCCCTTCCTCCCTGCCTCCCTTCCTCCTTCCTCCCCTCCCCTCCCTCCCTCCCTTCCTTCTGTTCTTCTGAGAGTATGAGAGCAGTCAGGTAAGCAGATTGCTCAGAGGTTCTCAAGTTGGGACTTCCACCCAGTGTTTCAGAATAAAATCTCCAATTTAAGATGGAGATGTGGAGATTCTCTTATTCCCTCAAAGAACATTACACCGTGGAATTCTTTTCCCAGAAAACAATGGAGGCTGGATCACAGAATTTCTTCAAGACTGAATCAGATAGATTTTAGATCAACAAGGGAGTCAAGGACTGATTGTACGGGAGGCAGACAGAGATGTGGCACTGTGGGCAGCACAGTGGCTCAGTAGTTAGCACTGCTGCCTCACACTGCTAACAACCCGCGTTTGATTCCTGCCTCGGGTGACTGGCTGTGTGGGGTTTGCACATTCTCCCTGTGTCAGCTTGGGTTCCTTTCAGGTGCTCCAGTTTCCTTCCATGGTCCAAAGATGTGCAGATTAAGTGGATTGGCAATGGGAAATGCTATGTTAAAGGGATGGGGTGTGTCTGGGTGGGATGCTGTTTGGAGGGTTGGTGTGAACCTGATGGGCCAAATGGTCTGTTTCCACACTGTAAGGACTCTATATAACCACAACGGAATCAGCCAGAATCTTATTGAATGGAGGAGCAGGGCAGCAGGACCAGATGGCCAACTGTGTAAGAGCCACTTCCAGACTGTTCAAGTCACACTCACTGTGGGCAGCCTTTACTTTGGAACTTCCTTTTGTAATTGAAGTTAAAGGAGGTGATGACTAATATGCTCCCTGACCTCTAAAGTTCATTCAATCACATTCTTAAACATTAATATGCTATCATTGATTTATGAAGAGTACAGAACTTTTAATGTTCAATCTAAATGGGCAGCACGGTGGCACAGTGGTTAGCACTGCTGCCTCACAGCGCCAGAGACCTGGGTTCAATTCCCGCCTCAGGCGACTGACTGTGTGGAGGTTGCACGTTCTCCCCGTGTCTGCGTGGGTTTCCTCCGGGTGCTCCGGTTTCCTCCCACTGAGCTAAATGACATAAGGCTCACAAATCTAAACTACAGAAATAAACAGGGGAAATATTCCACTAACAACATTGCAAGCAAATTGGGTCCAGTTCATCCTTGAAATTCCATGTGGCTTATTGCCTGTTCATGAGTTCACTGAAATTACTCACATAATCATAAATATAACATCTTTTGTGATTGGTGTAATAGTTGTTTCTTTCCTTTTGCAGTAAAAGAAATCCACTGATGCTGGACAATATGGGACCAGGCTTTCTGGTTAAAAAGGGTGAGTTTGTTAGCCGCTAAATGCAAGACACACATATCTCATGAAGAATAACAAAAAGGTCATTTTTAATTTGGCTGTCACAGTCCTCTTTTAAAAACACATGTGGAAATTAAAGACCCCAACATGTTCGTAGGGGATCCAGGGTCATGACACAAATGTTGACTTTTCTCACGCAACTTTCTTCTCTCATTAACCAGCCTCCTTTGTGCCCATGATGTGGATTTGAGGGACAGGAATACTGTGTCCAGTTCTGGTGGCCCTGTTATAGAAAGGATATTGTTAAGCTGGAGAGGGTTCAGAAGAGATTTCCCAAGATATTGCTGGGAAATGGAGGGTTTGAGTTATTTGTAGAGGTTGGATAGGTTGAGTCTTTTTTCACTGGAACGTAGGAGGTTGAGGGGGTGACCTTATGAAGATTTATAAAATCATGAAGGGTATAGATAAGATGAATGGCCAGTGTCTTTTCCCTAGGATCGGGTGTACTTAAGGCTATAGGGCATATTTTTAAGATGAGAAGAGAAAGATTTTAAAAAAGACATGAGGGGCATTTTTTGTTTACAGAATGGAATGAACTTCCAGAGGAAGTGGTGGGCGCAACTACAGTTACAATGTTTAAAAGACATTTAGATAAGTACATGAATAGGAAAAGCTTGGAGGGATATGGGCTAAGCGCAGGCAGATGTGACAAGTTTAGTTTGGGAATATGGTTGGCATGGACTGGTTGACTGAAGGATCTGTTCCCATAGTGTTTGACTCTATGACTCTTATGGGTGTTCATCACCATTAGGATTTTGCAAGGTTTAAGCCACTGTCCAGATACGGCAAGTCAGTGTTATCCCAGAGGAAAGTTAACTCCCAGCTCTGTGAACAGGGAGCTTGTGGTATTAGTAAGCAGGGTGGTGGAGAGGTGAACCATCTTGTGTCCTACTGTCTGGACTGATCTAGTGGCCCTGGAAAGAGCAGTGCACTGGCTAGAATAAATGTCCAATGCAGGATGAAGATGAATGATGTTCTGTGCTCTGCAAGGTCACACCTCATTAGGATAGAATATAGAACAATACAACACAGGACAGGCCCTTCGGCCATCAATGTTGCGCCAACCTGTGAACTATTCTCAGCTTGTCCCCCTACACTATTCCAAAGTCATCCATGTGCTTATCTAAGGATTGTTTAAATCTCCCTAATGTGGCTGAGTTGACTTTCTGAAACTTTCACACAGGACAGACAGAGAGGGTTAACTGGGAGACAGAGAGATTTTTATTGATGCTTTCTCTTTGCAGGTAGCATGGTTCTCTGCTACACTGGCCCCAGACAAACCATGGTCACTCTGAGCAGCAGTCAATCAAAACGTCCTTGTCAAACAGTTAGTCCTCTTCGTTCAGAACCCATCGGCTCTGTGGCATTTGTTTTCTGCTTTCACTGTTCCAGGAAAAGTAACATTGTATGCAACACAATGTGCTGTAATAATTGTAACATATAAAATTGAAGCAATCTCTTTGCACACTCTCCTTGGTTAAACATAAGAACATGTCTGCGTGGGTTTCCTCCGGGTGCTCCGGTTTCCTCCCACAGTCCGAAGATGTGCAGGTTAGGTGAATTGGCCATGCTAAATTTCCCGTAGTGTTAGGTAAAGGGGTAAATGTAGGGGAATGGGTGGGTTGTGCTTCGGCGGGTCAGTGTGGACTTGTTGGGCCGAAGGGCCTGTTTCCACAATGTAAGTAATCTAATCTAATCTATAAATAAAAGGAACAGGAGTCGGCCATCTGGCCCTTCGAGCCTGCTCCGCCACTCAATAAGATCATGGCTGATGTAACAGTTACATCACACTGCAAACTTTTGCTATAAATTCTGTGTCTTATGATTTTATACTCCACAACCACCAGATGTAGAAGCAGCGCTCTGAAAGCTAGTGCTTCCAAATAAACCTGTTGAGCTACAACCTGGTGTTGTGATTTTTAACTCCCTGCTTTTAGACTCAATCTCTTTAGCAATGAAGGACATAATTTCATTTGCCTTCCTAATTACTTGTCGTACCTGCAGATCAACCTTCTGTGATTCATGCACAAGGACACCTAGGTCCCTCTGCATAGCAGCATGCTGCAACTTTTTACCATTCAAGTAATAATCCTTTTTACTGTTACTCCGACCAAAATGGATGACTTCACCTTTATTTATATTGTATTCTATCTGCCAGACCTTTGCCCACTCACTTAAAGTATTTATGTTCCTCTGCAAAGTTTCACAGTTCTCTGCACACTTTACTCTGCGACTCATCTTACTGTCGTCTGCAAACTTTGACAAACTCTATGTGGTCCCCAACTCCAAATAATCTACATAAATTGTGAATAATTGCCTTCCCAGAACTGATTCCTGAGGCACACTACTAGTCACTGATTGCCAGCCAGAATATCCCCACTCTTTGCTTCCTTTTAGTCAACCAATCCTCTATCCATGCTAATCCTTTACCCATAATGCCATGCATCTTTATCTTATGCAGCAGCTTCTTGTGCAGCATCTTGTTGAAAGCCTCTGGAAATCTAGGTACACCACATCAACTGGGTCCCTATTGTTCATCATGTCCGTAATGTCATAGAATTCCAAGAGATTAGTTAAGCATGCTTTGCCCTTCATCAACCCATGCTGCATCTGCTCAATGGGACAATTTCTATCTAGATGCCTTTCAATTTCTTCCGTGATAACAGACTCAAGCTTTTTTCCCACGCCAGAAGTTAAACTAACCAGTCTATAATTCCTATTTTTTGTCTATCTCCCTTTTTAAACAGTGGCATCACATTTGCTGTTTTCGAATCTGCTGGAACTGCCTCAGAGTCCAACAAATTCTGGAAAATTACCAAAAGTGCACTTGCTATTTCTCCTGCCATCTCTTTTAGTACCCCAGGATGCATTTCATCGGAGTCAGGAGACTTGTCTACCCTTAGCTCCATTAGCTTGACCAAGAGTACCTCTTTTGTGTTAATGATTGTTTCCAGATCCTCACCTACCTTCGTCTCTTTGTCAATTACTGGCATGTTATTAGTGTCGTCCACTGTGAAGACCGACACAAAAGATCTATTCAATGTCTCGGCCATTTCATGATATTCCATAACTAAATGCCTCTTCTCATCCTCTTCAATTTCAACAACCCACTTCAACTTTCCAGGGCCTCCAGCTGGCGTACAGTAATACCTGCATGCTCCTGACAGGTTATACCTGTGCACGGACACATATAACTCCCAGTCGTGACCATCCTGTAACTATGTCTGCGTAATAGCTACTAAATCATACTCATTCGCAATGATTTGTGCCGTTAACTCACTGACCGTGTTACGAATGCTACGAGCATTCAGGTAAAGTGCCCTTATGCTAGTTTTCACAGCCTCATGATTTCCAACATCTCTAATAATATCTCCTGAGTTATCCTTCCTTTTACTTCATTCATGGTCTGCCTTGTACTCAAGCTTTCCTGCACACATGCTAACCTGCTGCTCACCTTTTTATTTGCCATTATAGTTCCTGGTACTTTTCCTTCCCCCTGACTCAAGTTAAAAGTCCTAGTGACCACCCTATTTATTCTTTTCATTGGAACACTGGTTTCAGCTCGGTTCAGGTGGAGACCGTTCCATTAGTACAGATCCCTCCTGTTCCAAAATAGATGCCAATGCCCCATGAAATGGAACCCCTCTTTCCCACACCACTCCCTTTGTCATGTGTTTATTTCCCTAATTTTCTTACCCCTAAACCAATTTGCACATGGCTCGGGCAGTAATCCGGAGATTATGACCCTCAAGGACCTGTTCCTTAATTTGGTTCCTAGTGCTTGATCATCCCCAAACAGGTCTTGCCTGTGTTGTCAGTCCAAACGTGGATCACAACAACTGGATCCTCTCCCTCCCGCTCCAATATCCTTTCAAGCCGATCAGAGATGTCCTGTACCCTGGCACCAGGCAAGCAACGCACCATGCGGGACTCCTGATCCAGCTTGCAAAGGATACTATCTGTTCCCCCTAATATTACAATCCCCTATAAGTACCCACTTGTCATTTTGCTCCCCCATCTTGAATGGCCTCCTGCACCATGCTGCCGTGGTGAGCTGCCTCATCCTCCTTAGTAGCCCTTTTCCTCATCCACACAGACAGCAAGTACCTGTTGGACAAGGCTCCTTTGTTTCTGAACTCAGGAACCCCTTACTCGCCTCACATGCAGTCATACTCTGCTGTCCTGATCACTGATTGAATTTGAAATACTTGACCTACCATGCATGACTGTCTTCTGAACCAGGTGTCCAGGTAACACTCCCGCACACCCCCACCCCGCATCCACCTCGGATGTGCCACCGTGTTCGAAGCTCAGATTCCAGATCATCGATTTTGAGCCAGATTTCCTCCAGCATCCAATACTTGCTACAGATGCTGTAGCTTTTGCTTTACACAATGCTTTTGCTGTTCACAATGGGATCAGCCAACTCCCACATCATACAGCAACAGCACATCACCTGTCCAGCTATCTCTACTTAGTCACTTTATTATTTTATGTAAATTTATGAGTTAATTAATTTCTAATACTTCTCAGCTGTGTTCCTTTTCAAACTTATTGCAGATTTCCTACCAGCCAATTAGGTTGCAGCTTCCCTGTGACATCACTCCAGTATTGTTTGCAGTTTAAACTGCCCTGAGTTTGATACTCACTCCCTCAAGCTAAGTGAGTTTTATATTCATTCCGTGTGCTCAGTGATTTTTATACTCACTCCCCGAGCTCAGTGCTGCTCCCACACATAAAGCAGTATCTTCCCCTTTTTGATCCAATGTCCAAAAATGAAGGAAATGACAGTCTTTTCTTTGCTATCCTGCACTCACAGGCCACCCTTCACTCTAACTCTGCCACAATACCAGGCTCTCACCAAGGCTCAGTGACCACAGTTCCCACTATAGCATTTTCCTTGTCCACTCAATGCTCTCAACCACCTCTTTCATACAAAGTATTAATCCTTCCTGCCATCTGTGCTTCCTTCTCACTCACTGGTCTCATGTCACCATCTCTCCTCCTCAGTCCTCACCACAAAACCACCTTCCACTATTTCCAGCAGCCTCAATCCCTCCCTTTGTCTCATCGCCTGAAAAATTTCTCATTGCAGGGAAGGAAAATTCTCTCAACCTGGGCAGAAGAGTCAAAACTGGTGGGGGAGGGGCTCCCTAATCTCATGTATGGGCACGATGGTGGACATAGCCAGAATGCTACTGCTCATGTGGGTAGCTCCATTACAACTAGCCCCATAATCTTTTAGTGCCTTTTTTAATTCACAAGATGACAATGGATTCATGGTCATTGTTAGACTTTAATACAGATGTTGTTTATAATTGAATTCAAATTCTGTGGCAGGATTTGAACCTGGGTCCCCAGACCATTCCTGCTCCAGCCACAATACCACGATGCCATGGCCTCCCTAGTGTGTCCTGCACTACACTCCATAATCACCAATGCTACATATCTCTCTTTGCTCCTACTGACTGTAGTACCATAGAAACCCATTCTAGATGGAGCCAATACCAAAGACCCTCAGCTGTACCTCCACCTCTGAGGAGGAAGCCATTCAACCCTTGGAGCAGACACCAATGAGGTTTATACCCACTCCCTTCAGCTGTTCACATTTGAGATCCACACTCTTCAGCAGCTCCAAGGTCCGGACGCACACTCTCCAGCAGCTCCTACACCTCACTACACCCACAGCAACATCCCTTTGTGGTGGCCAAAGTGGGACAGGAGGGGACAGAGTGTACAAGCATTGAAAATACAGCACTTAGAACAAAAGGGGCAAAATTAATGGCTCTTTGTTTAGATGCATATGCTGTGATTATCAGTCAGAGGTAAACATAAGGTAGGGGAATGGGTCTGGGTGGGTTGCTGTTTGGAGGGTCGGTATGGACTTGTTGGGCTGAAGGGCCTGTTTCCACACTGTAGGGATTCTAGGAATTTTTAACATGGTAATAACAATTTTCTGCTAGTTTAAGCACTTCCTTTCAAGATGCTGATTCTCTCTCTCTCTCTCTGTCTCTCTTTCTCTCTCCTGAAGGTAGTGACTCTTACTCTCTCTCAAAGGAACTGGCTTCCTCTATCTTTCCCACTTTCAGGACAGGGAGAGAGAAACAGAGAGAGTGAGAGATAAAAAGAGGGACAAATAAAGGGACAGAGATTGGAAGAGAGAGAGAGAGAGAGCAGAATGAAAAGGCAGAAAGGAAATCAGGAATGGAGAGAGAGAGGTCAAGTGATAGGTTCGCACTTCCCACTATTAATACTTCAAACAGCCCATCTTCAAAGGCCTGGAGACACTGACAGCCCAAGAAATTAAACATGCTCTGATCCAGGAGTGACTCAAGAATGCTAAAAAATAATTCCTGCCCTCAGGTTGAGGATGACTGCCATTGAACATGTTCCAGAATGTTCTGAAGGGAAATGAAGGTTGCCAGTAGAAATGCAAAGTGACGTTCACACCTTGTCAAAAATGTCAAGCTTTCAAACAACAATTTAAGGAATTAGAGGTGGAAAAAGTGAGCTGGATTCTAAAGTTTGAGCTGTTGATTCTGACACAAGAATGGTTGTGACATGTGTATTGCTGACAATGACGTGTAGCCACAATTCCTGTGACACTGGGAAACAGACCTGAGGGTTTTGTAAAAGAAAAATAACAGATTATAACTTCATGCCTGATCAAACCTGCTCAGAGAGACAGGAAAGAAGACTGTGTCACTGACAGGATGGAGAGTGAGCCCAGTTTGGTGCTGGAAGACCTTTGGCTGCAGCCCTTGCCCTGGCCTCCATCATCAACATCAGTATGGCTGCCTGTGTCAAGCCACTTGATGAGTCTGTGGGGTTCATTTTCTCAAAAATCTTGTATTTAATGTCCTGATTTTCCAAGGAATAGTCTTGCACTGATTGAAAAGTCAGACTGTTAGCCTTGTGATCATTTGATGTTCTTCTCAGTGTTTCTCTCAGTCTCCTTGGGCGCCATTTTGATCTCATGTGAATATAGGAGTTGCGGCGTCATGTTGAGGTTGTGCTTGATGTTGGTGAGGCTTCTTTTGGAGTATTAGGTGCAATTCTGGTCACCCTGTTATAGGAAGGATACTATTAAAATGGAGAGGGTTCAGAAAAGATTTACCAGGATGTTGCCAGGAATGGAGTTATAAGGAGAGCCTGGATAGGCTGGGTCTTCTTTCCATTGGAGTATAGGAGGTTGAGGAGTGACCTATAAAGGTTCATAAAAATCATGAGAGGCATAGATAAGGTGAATAGCAAAAGTCTTTTCTATAGGGTGCAGAGTTCAAAACTAAGAAGCCTATTGTAAAGTGTAAGGAGAAAGATTTAAAAAGGACATGTGGGGAAACACTTTTACACAGAGAGTAGTTCATGTGTGGAATGAACTGGCAGAGGAAGTAGTGGATGCAGATATAGTTATAACATTTAAAAGACATTTGGATAAGGACATGAATATGTACATGATTTGGAAGAATATAGGCCAAACACAGGCAATTGGAACTAGTTTAGTTTGGGAACATAGTCGGTGTGGATTAATTGGACCTAAGGGTCTGTTTCTGTGCTGTATGACTCTATGACTCTATGGTGCTTGGCTCTCCACTCACTGATTTGTCTATCTCCATCAAAAGGTGTGGTGAGCCTAAGGAGGCAGTCCACAAGAACATAAGAACTCTGAGCAGGAGTAGGCCATCTGGCTCTTCGAGCCTGTTCGGCCATTCAAGATCATGGGTGATCTTTTCATGGCCTCAGCTCCACTTAACCACCCTTTCACCATGACCTTTAATTCCTTTACTGTTCAACAAATTACCTATCTTAGCTTTAAAAAAAATTACAGAAGAAGACTCAACCACTTCACTGGGCAAGGAATTCTATAGATTCACAACCCTCTGGATGAAGAAGTTCCTTCTAAATTCAGCCCTAACTCTGCTTCCCAATCTTGAGGTTATGACGTCTTATCCCTAGTTTCACCTGCCAGTGGAAACATCCTCTCTACTTCTATCTTATCTCCTCCCGTAATAATTTTATATGTTTCTATAAGATACCCCCTCATTCTTCTAAATTCCAGTGAATATAATCCCAATCTACTCAGTCTCTCCTCATAAGCCAACCCCCTCAACTCTGGAATCAACCTAGTGAACCTCCTCTGCACCCCCTCCAGTGCCAGTGCATCCTTTGTCAAGTAAGGAGACCAAATCTGCACACAGTACTCCAGGTGTGGCCTCACCAGCACCCTGTACAGCTGCAACATAATCTCTCTGCTTTTAAACTCAATCCCTTTAGCAATGAATGACAAAATTCCATTTGCCTTCTTAATTCCCTATTATACCTGCAGACCAACCTTCTGTGATTCATGCACAAGGACACCCAGATTCCTCTGCACAGAAGCATTCTGTAATTTCTTATCATTCAAATAACAGTCCAACCTAATATTATTCCTACTGAAATTGATGACTTCACATTTATTAACATTGCATTCAATCTGCCAGACCTTTGCCCACTCACTTAAACTATCTTTGTTGGTTTGCAAAGTTTCACAGTCCTCTGCTTTATCACTCATCTTAGTGTCACCTGCAAACATTGATACACTACACGTGGTCCCCAACTTCAAATCATCTATGTGATTTGTGAATAATGATAGTCCCAAGATTGATCTCTGCGGCACACCATTAGTCATCACTGATTGCCAATCAGAATAGCATTCATTTATCCCCAGTCTTTGCTTCCTGTTGGTTAACCAATCCTTTATCCATGCTAATACATTGTCTGTAATGCCCTATATCTTTATCTTGTGCAGCGGCTTCTTGTGTGGCACCTTGTCAAATGTCTTTTGGAAATCTATATACACCACATTGACTGGGTCCCTGTTGTCCACTGTGTTTGTAATGTCTTCATAGAATTCCAAAGGATTAGTGAAGCATAACCTGTCCTTCCTTCATGAACCCATCCTGTGTCTGCCCAATGGGACAACTTCTTGATAATAGACTTAAGCATTTTTCCCACTGCAGAAGTTAAGTTGTAAGAGGTCTGTAATTCCTCATCTTTTGTCTACCTCCCTTTTGGGGAGGTAGTGTTGTCGCGTTTGCTGTTTTCCTATCTGCTGGAACTGCCCTAGAGTCTACTATTTGTCCTGCCAACTCTTTTAGCACCCTGGGATACATTCCATCAGGGCCAGGAGACTTGTCTACCCTTAGCTCCATTGGCTTGCCCAACATTACCTCTTCAGTAATAATGATTGTTTCCAGGTCTTCACCTACCTTTGTCTCTTTGTCAATTACTGACATGTTATTCATGTCCTCCACTGTGCAGACCGACACACAATACCTATTCAATGTCACAGCCATTTCATCATCTCCCATAACTAAATGCTCTTTCTCATCCTCTAAGGGACTAATGTCTACTTCAGCCACTCTTTTTTGTTTTATATGTTTATAGAAACTTGTTCTTTCTGTCTTTATATTCTGAGCTAATCTTTTCTCATGTTCTATCTTACTTTTCTTTATAGCTCTTTTCGTCGCTTTCTGTTGACCTTTTAAGCTTTCCCAAACTCCCAGTTTCCCGCTGATTTTGGCCACTTTGTATGCCTTCTCTATCAAGTTGATAGCCTCCCTTATTTCCTTAGACAAGTTACTCTTTTTCCTACAGTCCTTCCTTTTCACTGGTATATACTTTTGCTGAGCACTTTAAAAAATTGCTTTGAAAGTCTTCTATTGTTTGTCAACTGTCCCAAAAATGAAGTCTTTGTTTCCAGTCTACTTTAGTCAACTCCTCCTTCATCCTCCTTTGTTTAAGCACAGGACTCTGGTATTGGATGTTATCTTCACACACTCCATCTGTATTCTAAATTCAACTATTCTGGGATTGCTCATTCCAAGAGGATCCCTAACTATGGGGTCATTAATTATTCCTGTCTCATTACACAGGACCAGATCTAGAATATCTTACTTCCTTTGCATGCTGCTCAAGAAAACTATCACAGATACACTCAACAGAGTCCTCCTCAAGGTTACCCTCACTGAGCTGGTTCAACCAATTGATATGCAGATTAAAATCCCCATCATAATTGCCGCACCATTTTTACACGCTGTTGTGGTTCTGTTCGCCGAGCTGGAAATTTTTGTTGCAAATGTTTCATCCCCTGTCTAGGTGACATCCTCAGTGCTTGGGAGCCTCCTGTGAAGTGCTTCTGTGGTGTTTCCTCTGGCATTTATAGTGGCAGGGACAGGCCATTTGTTATTTATTTATTTATTGCCTGACCCAATGTGATGTTATTATTTGGTGGCCTATAGGCTACCAGGCTATCAGTGACTTTTTCTTCTTAGAATTTCTAATTTCCACACAAATGGATTTAACCTCATTCTCCATAGAACCGAAATCATCTTTCATGACCACTCTGATGTCATCCTTAAAGATCAGAGCTACACCACCTCCCTTACCTTCCTGTCTGTCCTTCTGATTAGTCTGACACCCCTGGATATTTAACACCCAGTTGTGACCATCTTGCAACTATGTCTCTATAATGGCTACTAAATCATATTCATTCACGATGATTTGTACTGTTAATTCATCAACCTTGTTACAAATGCTTTGACCATTCAGGTAGAAATGCCTTTTTGCTAGTTTTTGTACCCTGGGTACATCTCCAATAATATCTTCTGAGCTTTCCTTCCTTTTCACTTCTTTCATAGCCTGCCATGTAGTTAAAACCTCCTGCACACATGCTAACCTGCAGTGTTCCTTTTTATTTGCCGTCATATTCTCGTCATTTTCCCCTTCCCTTCCCCAACTCACAAGTTTAAAGTCCTAGTGACCACCCTATTTATCCTTTTTGCTGGAATGGACATAGAACATTGGAATGTACAGCCTTTGGCCCACGATGTTGTGCCGAGATTTAATGCTAATGTAAAATATAATAACTTAACCTATGCACCCCTTAACTCACTGTTCTCCATGTGCATGTCCAGCAGTCACTTAACTGTCCCTAATGACTCTAATGGTTCAGGTGGAGACTGTCCCATCAGGACTGATTCATTTTAGAATTAGAATCCCTCCAGTGTGGAAGCAGGCCATTTGGCCCAACAAGTCCACACCGACCCTCTGAAAAGTATCCCACCCAGAGCCATTCCCTGACACCTATTGCTCGACATTTCCCTCTGACTCATGCACCAGTCGACACATCCCTTAACACTATAGTCAATTTAGCTCGGCCAATTCACTTGACCTGCACATCTTTGTATTGTGGGAGGAAACCAGAGCACCCGGAGGACACCCACGTAGACACGGGGAGAATGTGCAAACTTCACACAGACAGTCACCTGAGGCTGGAATTGAACCCAAGTCACTGGTGCTGTGAGGCAGCAATGCTAACCATTGAGCCACCGTACCACCCAGGAGATCCCTCCTGTTCCAAACAGATGCCAATGCTCCATGAAATGGAATCCCTCTTTCCCATACCACTCCCTTAGCCGCGTGTTTATTTCCCTAATTTTCTTATTCCTAAGCCAATTTGCCCGCAGCTCAGGCAGTAATCCGGAGATTATGACCTTCGAGGACCTGTTCCTTAATTTTGTTCCTCGTGCTTGATCACATCCTCCATCCTAGCCTTGCCTGTGTTGTCAGTTCCAGCATGGATCACAACTACTGGATCCTCTCCAGCCCACTCCAATATCCTTTCAAGTCGGTCAGAGATGTCCTGTACCCTGGCACTGGGTAGGCAACACACCATGCAAGACTCCCATTCTAGCTTGTAAAGGATATTATCTGTCCCCCTTATTAAAGAATCCCCTATAAGGACCCACTTGTCATTTTGCTCACCCATCGTGAATAGCGTCCTGCACCATGGTGCGGTGGTGAGCTTGCTCATCCTCCCCACAGCCCTTTTCCTCATCCACACAGACAGCAAGTACCGCATATCTGTTGGGCAAGGTCAAGAGCAGCGACTCGCCTGTTCCTGAACTCAGGAACCCCCTACCCGCCTCACATGCAGTCATACTTTGCTGTCTCTGATCACTGATTGATTGATTGATTGAATTTGAAGTACTTAACCTACCATGTGTGACTGTCTTCTGGACAAAATGTCCAGGTAACACTCCTGCACCTCCCCCACCCCCCAACCCCGCATCCCCCCCTGGATGTGCCGCAGTGTTTGAAGCTCAGGTTCCAGGTCATTGATTTTGAGCCAGATTTCCTCCAGCATCCAATACTTGCTCCAGATGTCATCACTGCTGTTCACAATGGGATCAGCCAGCTCCCGCATCATACAGCTACAGCACATCACCTGTCCAGCTCCTCCATCACCTGCTGTTCAGAGGATCGGTGTGGACTGGTTGGGCCGAAGGGCCTGTTTCCACACTGTAGGGAATCTAATCTAATTTTCACAGCTACAACGTGCCCCAAGTTTTATACTCACTCCCTCAAGCTAAGTGAGTTTAATACTCACTGACGAGCACAGAGAGTTTTATACTCACTCCGTGTGCTCAGTGAGTTTTATACTCACTCCCCGAGTGCGCAGTGAGTTTTCTACTCATCCCCTGAGCTCAATAAGTTTTAGGTTAGATTAGATCGCTTACAGTGTGGAAGCAGGCCCTTCGGCCCAACAAGTCCACACCTACCCTCCGAAGACCAACCCACACATTCCCCGACATTTACCCATGACTAATCCACCTAATACTATGGACAATTTAGCATGGCCAATCCACCTGACCTGCACATCTTTTGACCGTGGGAGGAAAACGGAGCACCCGGAGAAAACCCACGCAGACACAGGGAGAACGTGCAAACCCCACACAGAAGTTGCCCAAGACAGGAATTGAACCCGGGTCCCTGGTGTTGTGAGGCAGCAGTGCTAAACACTGAGCCACCATGCAGCCCCTCATGCTCACTGACTTTTATACTCACTCCGTGTGCTCAGTGAGTTTTATACTCACTCCGTGTGCTCAGTGAGTTTTATACTCACTCCCCGAATGCTCAGTGAGTTTTATACTCACTCCCCGAACTCAGTGAGTTTTACACTCACTCCCCGAATGCTCAGTGAGTTTTACACTCACTCCCCGAGTGCTCAGTGAGTTTTAAACTCACTCCCCGAATGCTCAGTGAGTTTTATACTCACTCCCCGAGTGCTCAGTGAGTTTTAAACTCACTCCCCGAATGCTCAGTGAGTTTTATACTCACTCCCCGAGTGCTCAGTGAGTTTTAAACTCACTCCCCGAATGCTCAGTGAGTTTTATACTCACTCCCCGAGTGCTCAGTGAGTTTTAAACTCACTCCCCGAATGCTCAGTGAGTTTTATACTCACACTCCTGGGCTCAGTGAGTTTTATTCTCACTCCATGAGCTCTGAGTTTTATACTCACTCTGAGTGCTCAGTGAGTTTTATACTTACTCCCCCAGGCTCAGTAAGTTTTATGCTCACTCCCCGAGTGCTCAGTGAGTTTTATGCTCACTCCCCGAGTGCTCAGTGAGTTTTATGCTCACTCCCCGAGTGCTCAGTGAGTTTTATACTCACTCCCCGAGCTCAGTGAGTTTTACACTCACTCCCCGGGCTCAGTGAGTTTTATAATCACTCCATGAGTGCTCAGTAAGTTTTATACTCACTCCCCGAACTCAGTGAGTTTTATACTCACTCCCCAGGCTCAGTAAGTTTTATACTCACTCTCCTGGGCTCAGTGTATTTTATACTCACTCACCGAGCTCAGTGAGTTTTATACTCACACCCCGGGCTCAATGAGTTTTATACTCACTCCCCGAGTGCTCATTAAGTTTTACAGTCATTCCCCGGGCTCAGTGAGTTTTAATCTCACTCCATGGGTGCTCAGTGAGTTTAATACCCACTCCCCTCGGCCCATGGAGTTTTATACTCACTACCCAGGCTCAGTGAATTTTATACTCCCTCCCCTCGGCTCAGTGAGTTTTACACTCACTCCCTGGGCTCAGTGAGTTTTACACTCACTCCCTGGGCTCAGTGAGTTTTACACTCACTCCCCGGGCTCAGTGAATTTTATACTCCCTCCCCTCGGCTCAGTGAGTTTTACACTCACTCCCTGGGCTCAGTGAGTTTTACACTCACTCCCTGGGCTCAGTGAGTTTTATACTCAATCCCCGGGCTCAGTGAGTTTTACACTCACTCCCCGGGCTCAGTGAATTTTATACTCCCTCCCCTCGGCTCAGTGAGTTTTACACTCACTCCCTGGGCTCAGTGAGTTTTACACTCACTCCCTGGGCTCAGTGAGTTTTACACTCAATCCCCGGGCTCAGTGAGTTTTACACTCACTCCCCGGGCTCAGTGAGTTTTACACTCACTCCCCGGGCTCAGTGAGTTTTACACTCACTCCCCGGGCTCAGTGAGTTTTATACTCAATCCCCGGGCTCAGTGAGTTTTATACTCACTCACTGGGCTCAGTGAGTTTTACACTCACTCCCCGGGCTCAGTGAGTTTTACACTCACTCCCTGGGCTCAGTGAGTTTTACACTCACTCCCTGGGCTCAGTGAGTTTTACACTCACTCCCCGGGCTCAGTGAGTTTTACACTCACTCCCCGGGCTCAGTGAGTTTTATACTCACTCCCCGGGCTCAGTGAGTTTTACACTCACTCCCCGGGCTCAGTGAGTTTTATACTCCCTCCCCTCGGCTCAGTGAGTTTTACACTCAATCCCCGGGCTCAGTGAGTTTTACACTCACTCCCCGGGCTCAGTGAGTTTTACACTCACTCCCCGGGCTCAGTGAGTTTTATACTCTCTCCCCGGGCTCAGTGAGTTTTACACTCAATCCCCGGGCTCAGTGAGTTTTATACTCAATCCCCGGGCTCAGTGAGTTTTACACTCACTCCCCGGGCTCAGTGAGTTTTACACTCACTCCCCGGGCTCAGTGAGTTTTATACTCTCTCCCCGGGCTCAGTGAGTTTTACACTCACTCCCCGGGCTCAGTGAGTTTTATACTCAATCCCCGGGCTCAGTGAGTTTTATACTCAATCCCCGGGCTCAGTGAGTTTTACACTCACTCCCTGGGCTCAGTGAGTTTTATACTCAATCCCCGGGCTCAGTGAGTTTTATACTCACTCCCCGGGCTCAGTGAGTTTTATACTCAATCCCCGGGCTCAGTGAGTTTTATACTCTCTCCCCGGGCTCAGTGAGTTTTACACTCACTCCCCGGGCTCAGTGAGTTTTATACTCAATCCCCGGGCTCAGTGAGTTTTATACTCACTCCCCGGGCTCAGTGAGTTTTATACTCAATCCCCGGGCTCAGTGAGTTTTATACTCTCTCCCCGGGCTCAGTGAGTTTTACACTCACTCCCCGGGCTCAGTGAGTTTTATACTCAATCCCCGGGCTCAGTGAGTTTTACACTCACTCCCTGGGCTCAGTGAGTTTTACACTCACACCCCGGGCTCAGTGAGTTTTACACTCACTCCCCGGGCTCAGTGAGTTTTACACTCACTCCCCGGGCTCAGTGAGTTTTACACTCACACCCCGGGCTCAGTGAGTTTTACACTCACTCCCCGGGCTCAGTGAGTTTTACACTCACTCACTGGGCTCAGTGGGTTTTATACTCACTCACTGGGCTCAGTGAGTTTTATACTCACTCACTGGTCTCAGTGAGTTTTATACTCACTCACTGGGCTCAGTGAGTTTTATACTCACTCACTGGGCTCAGTGAGTTTTATACTCACTCCCCGGGCTCAGTGAGTTTTATACTCACTCCCCGGGCTCAGTGAGTTTTATACTCACTCCCCGGGCTCAGTGAGTTTTATACTCACTCCCCGGGCTCAGTGAGTTTTATACTCTCTCCATGAGTGCTCAGTGGGTTTTATACTCACTCACTGGGCTCAGTGAGTTTTATACTCACTCACTGGTCTCAGTGAGTTTTATACTCACTCACTGGGCTCAGTGGGTTTTATACTCACTCACTGGGCTCAGTGAGTTTTATACTCACTCACTGGGCTCAGTGAGTTTTATACTCACTCACTGGGCTCAGTGAGTTTTATACTCACTCACTGGGCTCAGTGGGTTTTATACTCCCTCCCCTCGGCTCAGTGAGTTTTACACTCACTCCCTGGGCTCAGTGAGTTTTACACTCACTCCCTGGGCTCAGTGAGTTTTACACTCACTCCCCGGGCTCAGTGAATTTTATACTCCCTCCCCTCGGCTCAGTGAGTTTTACACTCACTCCCTGGGCTCAGTGAGTTTTACACTCACTCCCTGGGCTCAGTGAGTTTTATACTCAATCCCCGGGCTCAGTGAGTTTTATACTCAATCCCCGGGCTCAGTGAGTTTTACACTCACTCCCCGGGCTCAGTGAGTTTTACACTCACTCCCCGGGCTCAGTGAGTTTTACACTCACTCCCCGGGCTCAGTGAGTTTTATACTCACTCACTGGGCTCAGTGAGTTTTACACTCACTCCCCGGGCTCAGTGAGTTTTACACTCACTCCCTGGGCTCAGTGAGTTTTACACTCACTCCCCGGGCTCAGTGAGTTTTATACTCACTCCCCGGGCTCAGTGAGTTTTACACTCACTCCCTGGGCTCAGTGAGTTTTACACTCACTCCCCGGGCTCAGTGAGTTTTACACTCACTCCCCGGGCTCAGTGAGTTTTATACTCAATCCCCGGGCTCAGTGAGTTTTACACTCACTCCCCGGGCTCAGTGAGTTTTATACTCTCTCCCCGGGCTCAGTGAGTTTTACACTCAATCCCCGGGCTCAGTGAGTTTTATACTCAATCCCCGGGCTCAGTGAGTTTTATACTCAATCCCCGGGCTCAGTGAGTTTTACACTCACTCCCCGGGCTCAGTGAGTTTTACACTCACTCCCTGGGCTCAGTGAGTTTTACACTCACTCCCCGGGCTCAGTGAGTTTTATACTCAATCCCCGGGCTCAGTGAGTTTTACACTCACACCCCGGGCTCAGTGAGTTTTACACTCACTCCCCGGGCTCAGTGAGTTTTACACTCACTCCCCGGGCTCAGTGAGTTTTACACTCACACCCCGGGCTCAGTGAGTTTTACACTCACTCCCTGGGCTCAGTGAGTTTTATACTCACTCCCTGGGCTCAGTGAGTTTTATACTCACTCCCTGGGCTCAGTGAGTTTTATACTCACTCCCCGGGCTCAGTGAGTTTTATACTCACTCCCCGGGCTCAGTGAGTTTTATACTCACTCCCCGGGCTCAGTGAGTTTTATACTCTCTCCATGAGTGCTCAGTGGGTTTTATACTCACTCACTGGGCTCAGTGAGTTTTATACTCACTCACTGGTCTCAGTGAGTTTTATACTCACTCACTGGGCTCAGTGGGTTTTATACTCACTCACTGGGCTCAGTGAGTTTTATACTCACTCACTGGGCTCAGTGAGTTTTATACTCACTCACTGGGCTCAGTGAGTTTTATACTCACTCACTGGGCTCAATGAGTTTTATACTCACTCACTGGGCTCAGTGAGTTTTATACTCACTCACTGGGCTCAGTGAGTTTTATACTCACTCACTGGGCTCAGTGAGTTTTGTACTCACTCTCCGAGTGCTCAGCGAGTTTTGTACTCACTCCCCGAGTGCTCAGCGAGTTTTGTACTCACTCCCCGAGTGCTCAGTGAGTTTTATACTCACTCCCCGAGCTCAGTGAGTTTTACACTCACTCCCCGGGCTCAGTAAGTTTTATACTCACTCCCCGAACTCAGTGAGTTTTATACTCACTCCCCGAGCTCAGTGAGTTTTACACTCACTCCCCAGGCTCAGTAAGTTTTATACTCACTCTCCTGGGCTCAGTGTATTTTATACTCACTCACCGAGCTCAGTGAGTTTTATACTCACACCCCGGGCTCAATGAGTTTTATACTCACTCCCCGAGTGCTCATTAAGTTTTACAGTCATTCCCCGGGCTCAGTGAGTTTAATACCCACTCCCCTCGGCCCATTGAGTTTTATACTCACTACCCAGGCTCAGTGAATTTTATACTCCCTCCCCTCGACTCAGTGAGTTTTACACTCACTCCCTGGGCTCAGTGAGTTTTACACTCACTCCCTGGGCTCAGTGAGTTTTATACTCAATCCCCGGGCTCAGTGAGTTTTATACTCAATCCCCGGGCTCAGTGAGTTTTATACTCAATCCCTGGGCTCAGTGAGTTTTACACTCACTCCCTGGGCTCAGTGAGTTTTACACTCACTCCCCGGGCTCAGTGAGTTTTATACTCAATCCCCGGGCTCAGTGAGTTTTATACTCACTCCCCGGGCTCAGTGAGTTTTATACTCAATCCCCGGGCTCAGTGAGTTTTATACTCACTCACTGGGCTCAGTGAGTTTTATACTCACTCCCCGGGCTCAGTGAGTTTTACACTCACTCCCTGGGCTCAGTGAGTTTTATACTCACTCCCTGGGCTCAGTGAGTTTTATACTCACTCCCTGGGCTCAGTGAGTTTTATACTCACTCCCTGG
This sequence comes from Chiloscyllium plagiosum, assembly GCF_037043375.1. Lineage (NCBI taxonomy): Eukaryota > Metazoa > Chordata > Chondrichthyes > Orectolobiformes > Hemiscylliidae > Chiloscyllium > Chiloscyllium plagiosum. The sequence continues at coordinate 72,040,936 of NW_028270153.1, read as the reverse complement.
GCTCAGTGAGTTTTATACTCACTCCCCGGGCTCAGTGAGTTTTATACTCACTCCCCGGGCTCAGTGAGTTTTATACTCACTCCCCGGGCTCAGTGAGTTTTATACTCACTCCCCGGGCTCAGTGAGTTTTATACTCTCTCCATGAGTGCTCAGTGGGTTTTATACTCACTCACTGGGCTCAGTGGGTTTTATACTCACTCACTGGGCTCAGTGAGTTTTATACTCACTCACTGGGCTCAGTGAGTTTTATACTCACTCACTGGGCTCAGTGAGTTTTATACTCTCTCCATGAGTGCTCAGTGGGTTTTATACTCACTCACTGGGCTCAGTGGGTTTTATACTCACTCACTGGGCTCAGTGAGTTTTATACTCACTCACTGGGCTCAGTGAGTTTTATACTCACTCACTGGGCTCAGTGGGTTTTATACTCACTCACTGGGCTCAGTGAGTTTTATACTCACTCACTGGGCTCAGTGAGTTTTACACTCACTCACTGGGCTCAGTGAGTTTTATACTCACTCACTGGGCTCAGTGAGTTTTGTACTCACTCCCCGAGTGCTCAGTGAGTTTTGTACTCACTCCCCGAGTGCTCAGTGAGTTTTGTACTCACTCCCCGAGTGCTCAGTGAGTTTTGTACTCACTCCCCGAGTGCTCAGTGAGTTTTGTACTCACTCCCCGAGTGCTCAGCGAGTTTTGTACTCACTCCCCGAGTGCTCAGTGAGTTTTGTACTCACTCCCCAAGTGCTCAGCGAGTTTTGTGCTCACTCCCCGAGTGCTCAGTGAGTTTTGTACTCACTCCCCGAGTGCTCAGTGAGTTTTGTACTCACTCCCCGAGTGCTCAGCGAGTTTTGTACTCACTCCCCGAGTGCTCAGCGAGTTTTGTATTCACTCCCCGAGTGCTCAGTGAGTTTTGTACTCACTCCCCGAGTGCTCAGTGAGTTTTGTACTCACTCCCCGAGTGCTCAGTGAGTTTTATACTCCCTCTCCCAGGCTCTGTGACTTTTATGCTCACTCCCCAAGTGCTCAGTGACTTTTTGACTCACTCCCCTGGGCTCAGTGAGTTTTATACTTGCTCCCCGAGTGCACAGTGAGTTTTATACTCACTTCCCTGGGCTCAGTGAGTTTTATACTCACTTCCCTGGGCTCAGTGAGTTTTATACTCACTTCCCTGGGCTCAGTGAGCTTTATACTCACTTCCCTGGGCTCAGTGAGCTTTATACTCACTTCCCTGGGCTCAGTGTGTTTTATACTCACTTCCCTGGGCTCAGTGTGTTTTATACTCACTTCCCTGGGCTCAGTGAATTTTATACTCGCTCCCTGAGTGTTCAGTGAGTTTTATACTCACTCCCCGGCTCAGTGAGATTTATACTCACTCCCTGAGTGTTCAGTGAGTTTTATACTCACTCCCCGTGCTCATTGTGTTTTATACCCACTCCCCGGGCTCAGTGACTTTTATACTCATTTCCTCAGCGCTCAGTGAGTTTTATACTCACTCCATGAGTGCTCAGTGGGTTTTAATCTTTGAGGAGAAAATGAGGTCTGTAGATGCTGGAGATCAGAGCTGAAAATGTGTTGCTGGAAAAGCACAGCAGGTCAGGCAGCATCCAGGGAACAGGAGAATCGACGTTTCGGGCATAAGCCCTTCGTTTCGGGCATAAGCCCCTTCTGTCGATTCTCCTGTTCCCTGGATGCTGCCTGACCTGCTGCACTTTTCCAGCAACACATTTTCAGCTCAGTGGGTTTTATACTCACTCCCGGGCTCAGTGAGTTTTATACTCACTTCCCTGGGCTCAGTGAGTTTTATACTCACTCCCCAAGTGCTCAGTGAGTTTTATACACACTCTCTGGGCTCAGTGATTTTTATACTCACTCCCTTAGGCTCAGTGAGTTTTATACTTACTCTCCTGAGCTCAATGAATTTTACACACACTCCCCCAGGCTCAGTGAGTTTTATACTCACTTCCCTGGGCTCAGTGAGTTTTATACTCACTTCCCTGGGATCAGTGAGTTTTATACTCACTTCCCTGGGATCAGTGAGTTTTATACTCTCTCCCCGGGCTCAGTGACCTTTATACTCTCTTCTTCAGTGCTCAATGAGTTTTATAGTCCCTCCCTGAGTGCTCATTGAGTTTTATAATCACTCCCCAAGCGCTCTGAGTTTTATACTCACTCCATGAGTGCTCAGTGGGTTTTATACTCACTCCCCAGGCTCAGTGAATTTTATACTCACTCCCCAGGCTCAATGACTTTTATGCTCACTCCCCAAGTGCTCAGTGAGTTTTTGACTCACTCCCCTGGGTTCAGTGAATTTTATACTCACTCTCCAGCCCTCAGTGAATTGTATACTCACTCCCCAAGTGCTCAGTGGGTTTTATACTCACTCCCCTGGGCTCAATGAGTTTTATACTCACTCCCCTGAGCTCAGTGAGTTTTATACTCACTCCCCAAGTGCTCAGTGAGTTTTATACTCACTCCCCTGAGCTCAGTGAGTTTTATACTCACTCCCCTGGCTAAGTGAGTTTTATACTCACTCCTTGAGCTCAGTGAGTTTTATTCTCACTCAATGCGTTCCGTGAGTTTTGTACTCACGCTGTGTTCTCAGTGAGTTTCATTCTCACTCTCCGCGCTCAGTGAGTTTTATACTCACTCCACAAGCTCAGTGATGTTTACACTCACTCCCCAGGCGTAGTGAGTTTTATACTCACTCACTGGGCTCAGTGAGTTTTATACTCACTCACTGGGCTCAGTGAGTTTTATACTCACTCACTGGGCTCAATGAGTTTTATACTCACTCACTGGGCTCAGTGAGTTTTGTACTCACTCACTGGGCTCAGTGAGTTTTATACTCACTCACTGGGCTCAGTGAGTTTTGTACTCACTCCCCGAGTGCTCAGTGAGTTTTATGCTCACTCCCCGAGTGCTCAGTGAGTTTTGTACTCACTCCCCGAGTGCTCAGCGAGTTTTGTACTCACTCCCCGAGTGCTCAGTGAGTTTTATACTCACTCCCCGAGCTCAGTGAGTTTTACACTCACTCCCCGGGCTCAGTAAGTTTTATACTCACTCCCCGAACTCAGTGAGTTTTATACTCACTCCCCGAGCTCAGTGAGTTTTACACTCACTCCCCAGGCTCAGTAAGTTTTATACTCACTCTCCTGGGCTCAGTGTATTTTATACTCACTCACCGAGCTCAGTGAGTTTTATACTCACACCCCGGGCTCAATGAGTTTTATACTCACTCCCCGAGTGCTCATTAAGTTTTACAGTCATTCCCCGGGCTCAGTGAGTTTAATACCCACTCCCCTCGGCCCATTGAGTTTTATACTCACTACCCAGGCTCAGTGAATTTTATACTCCCTCCCCTCGGCTCAGTGAGTTTTACACTCACTCCCTGGGCTCAGTGAGTTTTACACTCACTCCCTGGGCTCAGTGAGTTTTACACTCACTCCCTGGGCTCAGTGAGTTTTACACTCACTCCCTGGGCTCAGTGAGTTTTACACTCACTCCCTGGGCTCAGTGAGTTTTACACTCACTCCCTGGGCTCAGTGAGTTTTATACTCACTCCCCGGGCTCAGTGAGTTTTATACTCACTCCCCGGGCTCAGTGAGTTTTACACTCACTCCCTGGGCTCAGTGAGTTTTATACTCAATCCCTGGGCTCAGTGAGTTTTACACTCACTCCCTGGGCTCAGTGAGTTTTATACTCACTCCCTGGGCTCAGTGAGTTTTATACTCACTCCCCGGGCTCAGTGAGTTTTATACTCACTCCCCGGGCTCAGTGAGTTTTACACTCACTCCCCGGGCTCAGTGAGTTTTATACTCACTCCCCGGGCTCAGTGAGTTTTATACTCACTCCCCGGGCTCAGTGAGTTTTATACTCACTCCCCGGGCTCAGTGAGTTTTATACTCACTCCCTGGGCTCAGTGAGTTTTATACTCACTCCCCGGGCTCAGTGAGTTTTACACTCACTCCCCGGGCTCAGTGAGTTTTATACTCACTCCCCGGGCTCAGTGAGTTTTACACTCACTCCCCGGGCTCAGTGAGTTTTATACTCACTCCCCGGGCTCAGTGAGTTTTACACTCACTCCCCGGGCTCAGTGAGTTTTATACTCACTCCCCGGGCTCAGTGAGTTTTATACTCACTCCCCGGGCTCAGTGAGTTTTATACTCTCTCCATGAGTGCTCAGTGGGTTTTATACTCACTCACTGGGCTCAGTGAGTTTTATACTCACTCACTGGGCTCAGTGGGTTTTATACTCACTCACTGGGCTCAGTGAGTTTTATACTCACTCACTGGGCTCAGTGGGTTTTATACTCACTCACTGGGCTCAGTGGGTTTTATACTCACTCACTGGGCTCAGTGAGTTTTATCCTCACTCACTGGGCTCAGTGAGTTTTATCCTCACTCACTGGGCTCAGTGAGTTTTATACTCACTCACTGGGCTCAGTGAGTTTTATACTCACTCACTGGGCTCAGTGAGTTTTGTACTCACTCCCCGAGTGCTCAGTGAGTTTTGTACTCACTCCCCGAGTGCTCAGTGAGTTTTGTACTCACTCCCCGAGTGCTCAGCGAGTTTTGTACTCACTCCCCGAGTGCTCAGTGAGTTTTATACTCACTCCCCGAGCTCAGTGAGTTTTACACTCACTCCCCGGGCTCAGTGAGTTTTATAATCACTCCATGAGTGCTCAGTAAGTTTTATACTCACTCCCCGAACTCAGTGAGTTTTACACTCACTCCCCGGGCTCAGTGAGTTTTACACTCACTCCCCAGGCTCAGTAAGTTTTATACTCACTCTCCTGGGCTCAGTGTATTTTATACTCACTCACCGAGCTCAGTGAGTTTTATACTCACACCCCGGGCTCAATGAGTTTTATACTCACTCCCCGAGTGCTCATTAAGTTTTACAGTCATTCCCCGGGCTCAGTGAGTTTAATACCCACTCCCCTCGGCCCATTGAGTTTTATACTCACTACCCAGGCTCAGTGAATTTTATACTCCCTCCCCTCGGCTCAGTGAGTTTTACACTCACTCCCTGGGCTCAGTGAGTTTTACACTCACTCCCTGGGCTCAGTGAGTTTTATACTCAATCCCCGGGCTCAGTGAGTTTTATACTCAATCCCCGGGCTCAGTGAGTTTTATACTCAATCCCCGGGCTCAGTGAGTTTTATACTCAATCCCCGGGCTCAGTGAGTTTTACACTCACTCCCTGGGCTCAGTGAGTTTTACACTCACTCCCCGGGCTCAGTGAGTTTTATACTCAATCCCCGGGCTCAGTGAGTTTTATACTCACTCCCTGGGCTCAGTGAGTTTTACACTCACTCCCTGGGCTCAGTGAGTTTTATACTCACTCACTGGGCTCAGTGAGTTTTATACTCACTCCCCGGGCTCAGTGAGTTTTACACTCACTCCCTGGGCTCAGTGAGTTTTACACTCACTCCCCGGGCTCAGTGAGTTTTACACTCACTCCCTGGGCTCAGTGAGTTTTACACTCACTCCCTGGGCTCAGTGAGTTTTACACTCACTCCCCGGGCTCAGTGAGTTTTATACTCACTCCCCGGGCTCAGTGAGTTTTACACTCACTCCCTGGGCTCAGTGAGTTTTACACTCACTCCCCGGGCTCAGTGAGTTTTATACTCAATCCCCGGGCTCAGTGAGTTTTACACTCACTCCCTGGGCTCAGTGAGTTTTATACTCAATCCCTGGGCTCAGTGAGTTTTACACTCACTCCCTGGGCTCAGTGAGTTTTACACTCACTCCCTGGGCTCAGTGAGTTTTATACTCACTCCCCGGGCTCAGTGAGTTTTATACTCAATCCCTGGGCTCAGTGAGTTTTACACTCACTCCCTGGGCTCAGTGAGTTTTATACTCAATCCCCGGGCTCAGTGAGTTTTACACTCACTCCCCGGGCTCAGTGAGTTTTACACTCACTCCCCGGGCTCAGTGAGTTTTACACTCACTCCCCGGGCTCAGTGAGTTTTACACTCACTCCCCGGGCTCAGTGAGTTTTACACTCACTCCCTGGGCTCAGTGAGTTTTACACTCACTCCCCGGGCTCAGTGAGTTTTACACTCACTCCCTGGGCTCAGTGAGTTTTACACTCACTCCCCGGGCTCAGTGAGTTTTATACTCACTCCCCGGGCTCAGTGAGTTTTATACTCACTCACTGGGCTCAGTGAGTTTTATACTCACTCCCCGGGCTCAGTGAGTTTTATACTCACTCCCCGGGCTCAGTGAGTTTTATACTCACTCCCCGGGCTCAGTGAGTTTTATACTCACTCCCCGGGATCAGTGAGTTTTATACTCTCTCCATGAGTGCTCAGTGGGTTTTATACTCACTCACTGGGCTCAGTGGGTTTTATACTCACTCACTGGTCTCAGTGAGTTTTATACTCACTCACTGGGCTCAGTGGGTTTTATACTCACTCACTGGGCTCAGTGAGTTTTATACTCACTCACTGGGCTCAGTGAGTTTTATCCTCACTCACTGGGCTCAGTGAGTTTTATACTCACTCACTGGGCTCAGTGAGTTTTATACTCACTCACTGGGCTCAGTGAGTTTTGTACTCACTCCCCGAGTGCTCAGTGAGTTTTGTACTCACTCCCCGAGTGCTCAGTGAGTTTTATGCTCACTCCCCGAGTGCTCAGTGAGTTTTGTACTCACTCCCCGAGTGCTCAGCGAGTTTTGTACTCACTCCCCGAGTGCTCAGTGAGTTTTATACTCACTCCCCGAGCTCAGTGAGTTTTACACTCACTCCCCGGGCTCAGTGAGTTTTATAATCACTCCATGAGTGCTCAGTAAGTTTTATACTCACTCCCCGAACTCAGTGAGTTTTATACTCACTCCCCGAGCTCAGTGAGTTTTACACTCACTCCCCAGGCTCAGTAAGTTTTATACTCACTCTCCTGGGCTCAGTGTATTTTATACTCACTCACCGAGCTCAGTGAGTTTTATACTCACACCCCGGGCTCAATGAGTTTTATACTCACTCCCCGAGTGCTCATTAAGTTTTACAGTCATTCCCCGGGCTCAGTGAGTTTAATACCCACTCCCCTCGGCCCATTGAGTTTTATACTCACTACCCAGGCTCAGTGAATTTTATACTCCCTCCCCTCGGCTCAGTGAGTTTTACACTCACTCCCTGGGCTCAGTGAGTTTTACACTCACTCCCTGGGCTCAGTGAGTTTTATACTCAATCCCCGGGCTCAGTGAGTTTTATACTCAATCCCCGGGCTCAGTGAGTTTTATACTCAATCCCCGGGCTCAGTGAGTTTTACACTCACTCCCTGGGCTCAGTGAGTTTTACACTCACTCCCCGGGCTCAGTGAGTTTTATACTCAATCCCCGGGCTCAGTGAGTTTTATACTCACTCCCCGGGCTCAGTGAGTTTTATACTCACTCACTGGGCTCAGTGAGTTTTATACTCACTCCCCGGGCTCAGTGAGTTTTACACTCACTCCCTGGGCTCAGTGAGTTTTACACTCACTCCCCGGGCTCAGTGAGTTTTACACTCACTCCCTGGGCTCAGTGAGTTTTACACTCACTCCCTGGGCTCAGTGAGTTTTACACTCACTCCCCGGGCTCAGTGAGTTTTATACTCACTCCCCGGGCTCAGTGAGTTTTACACTCACTCCCTGGGCTCAGTGAGTTTTACACTCACTCCCCGGGCTCAGTGAGTTTTATACTCAATCCCCGGGCTCAGTGAGTTTTACACTCACTCCCTGGGCTCAGTGAGTTTTATACTCAATCCCTAGGCTCAGTGAGTTTTACACTCACTCCCTGGGCTCAGTGAGTTTTACACTCACTCCCTGGGCTCAGTGAGTTTTACACTCACTCCCTGGGCTCAGTGAGTTTTATACTCACTCCCCGGGCTCAGTGAGTTTTACACTCACTCCCCGGGCTCAGTGAGTTTTACACTCACTCCCTGGGCTCAGTGAGTTTTACACTCACTCCCCGGGCTCAGTGAGTTTTATACTCAATCCCCGGGCTCAGTGAGTTTTACACTCACTCCCTGGGCTCAGTGAGTTTTATACTCAATCCCTGGGCTCAGTGAGTTTTATACTCAATCCCCGGGCTCAGTGAGTTTTATACTCAATCCCCGGGCTCAGTGAGTTTTACACTCACTCCCCGGGCTCAGTGAGTTTTACACTCACTCCCCGGGCTCAGTGAGTTTTACACTCACTCCCCGGGCTCAGTGAGTTTTACACTCACTCCCCGGGCTCAGTGAGTTTTACACTCACTCCCCGGGCTCAGTGAGTTTTATACTCACTCACTGGGCTCAGTGAGTTTTATACTCACTCACTGGGCTCAGTGAGTTTTATACTCAATCCCCGGGCTCAGTGAGTTTTACACTCACTCCCCGGGCTCAGTGAGTTTTACACTCACTCCCCGGGCTCAGTGAGTTTTACACTCACTCCCTGGGCTCAGTGAGTTTTATACTCACTCCCCGGGCTCAGTGAGTTTTACACTCACTCCCTGGGCTCAGTGAGTTTTACACTCACTCCCTGGGCTCAGTGAGTTTTATACTCACTCCCCGGGCTCAGTGAGTTTTACACTCACTCCCTGGGCTCAGTGAGTTTTACACTCACTCCCCGGGCTCAGTGAGTTTTATACTCAATCCCTGGGCTCAGTGAGTTTTATACTCAATCCCCGGGCTCAGTGAGTTTTAGACTCAATCCCCGGGCTCAGTGAGTTTTACACTCACTCCCCGGGCTCAGTGAGTTTTACACTCACTCCCCGGGCTCAGTGAGTTTTACACTCACTCCCCGGGCTCAGTGAGTTTTACACTCACTCCCCGGGCTCAGTGAGTTTTACACTCACTCCCCGGGCTCAGTGAGTTTTATACTCACTCACTGGGCTCAGTGAGTTTTATACTCACTCACTGGGCTCAGTGAGTTTTATACTCAATCCCCGGGCTCAGTGAGTTTTACACTCACTCCCCGGGCTCAGTGAGTTTTACACTCACTCCCCGGGCTCAGTGAGTTTTACACTCACTCCCCGGGCTCAGTGAGTTTTATACTCACTCCCCGGGCTCAGTGAGTTTTATACTCTCTCCATGAGTGCTCAGTAGGTTTTATACTCACTCACTGGGCTCAGTGGGTTTTATACTCACTCACTGGGCTCAGTGAGTTTTATACTCACTCACTGGGCTCAGTGGGTTTTATACTCACTCACTGGGCTCAGTGAGTTTTATACTCACTCACTGGGCTCAGTGAGTTTTATACTCACTCACTGGGCTCAGTGAGTTTTATACTCACTCCCCGGGCTCAGTGGGTTTTATACTCACTCACTGGGCTCAGTGGGTTTTATACTCACTCACTGGGCTCAGTGAGTTTTATACTCACTCACTGGGCTCAGTGGGTTTTATACTCACTCACTGGGCTCAGTGGGTTTTATACTCACTCACTGGGCTCAGTGAGTTTTATACTCACTCACTGGGCTCAGTGAGTTTTATCCTCACTCACTGGGCTCAGTGAGTTTTATACTCACTCACTGGGCTCAGTGAGTTTTATACTCACTCACTGGGCTCAGTGAGTTTTGTACTCACTCCCCGAGTGCTCAGTGAGTTTTGTACTCACTCCCCGAGTGCTCAGCGAGTTTTGTACTCACTCCCCGAGTGCTCAGTGAGTTTTATGCTCACTCCCCGAGTGCTCAGTGAGTTTTGTACTCACTCCCCGAGTGCTCAGCGAGTTTTGTACTCACTCCCCGAGTGCTCAGTGAGTTTTATACTCACTCCCCGAGCTCAGTGAGTTTTACACTCACTCCCCGGGCTCAGTGAGTTTTATAATCACTCCATGAGTGCTCAGTAAGTTTTATACTCACTCCCCGAACTCAGTGAGTTTTATACTCACTCCCCGAGCTCAGTGAGTTTTACACTCACTCCCCAGGCTCAGTAAGTTTTATACTCACTCTCCTGGGCTCAGTGTATTTTATACTCACTCACCGAGCTCAGTGAGTTTTATACTCACACCCCGGGCTCAATGAGTTTTATACTCACTCCCCGAGTGCTCATTAAGTTTTACAGTCATTCCCCGGGCTCAGTGAGTTTAATACCCACTCCCCTCGGCCCATTGAGTTTTATACTCACTACCCAGGCTCAGTGAATTTTATACTCCCTCCCCTCGACTCAGTGAGTTTTACACTCACTCCCTGGGCTCAGTGAGTTTTACACTCACTCCCTGGGCTCAGTGAGTTTTATACTCAATCCCCGGGCTCAGTGAGTTTTATACTCAATCCCCGGGCTCAGTGAGTTTTATACTCAATCCCTGGGCTCAGTGAGTTTTACACTCACTCCCTGGGCTCAGTGAGTTTTACACTCACTCCCCGGGCTCAGTGAGTTTTATACTCAATCCCCGGGCTCAGTGAGTTTTATACTCACTCCCCGGGCTCAGTGAGTTTTATACTCAATCCCCGGGCTCAGTGAGTTTTATACTCACTCCCTGGGCTCAGTGAGTTTTATACTCACTCCCTGGGCTCAGTGAGTTTTATACTCACTCCCTGGGCTCAGTGAGTTTTATACTCACTCCCTGGGCTCAGTGAGTTTTATACTCACTCACTGGGCTCAGTGGGTTTTATACTCACTCACTGGGCTCAGTGAGTTTTATACTCACTCACTGGGCTCAGTGAGTTTTATACTCACTCACTGGGCTCAGTGAGTTTTATACTCTCTCCATGAGTGCTCAGTGGGTTTTATACTCACTCACTGGGCTCAGTGGGTTTTATACTCACTCACTGGGCTCAGTGAGTTTTATACTCACTCACTGGGCTCAGTGAGTTTTATACTCACTCACTGGGCTCAGTGGGTTTTATACTCACTCACTGGGCTCAGTGAGTTTTATACTCACTCACTGGGCTCAGTGAGTTTTACACTCACTCACTGGGCTCAGTGAGTTTTATACTCACTCACTGGGCTCAGTGAGTTTTGTACTCACTCCCCGAGTGCTCAGTGAGTTTTGTACTCACTCCCCGAGTGCTCAGTGAGTTTTGTACTCACTCCCCGAGTGCTCAGTGAGTTTTGTACTCACTCCCCGAGTGCTCAGCGAGTTTTGTACTCACTCCCCGAGTGCTCAGTGAGTTTTGTACTCACTCCCCAAGTGCTCAGCGAGTTTTGTGCTCACTCCCCGAGTGCTCAGTGAGTTTTGTACTCACTCCCCGAGTGCTCAGTGAGTTTTGTACTCACTCCCCGAGTGCTCAGCGAGTTTTGTACTCACTCCCCGAGTGCTCAGCGAGTTTTGTATTCACTCCCCGAGTGCTCAGTGAGTTTTGTACTCACTCCCCGAGTGCTCAGTGAGTTTTGTACTCACTCCCCGAGTGCTCAGTGAGTTTTATACTCCCTCTCCCAGGCTCTGTGACTTTTATGCTCACTCCCCAAGTGCTCAGTGACTTTTTGACTCACTCCCCTGGGCTCAGTGAGTTTTATACTTGCTCCCCGAGTGCACAGTGAGTTTTATACTCACTTCCCTGGGCTCAGTGAGTTTTATACTCACTTCCCTGGGCTCAGTGAGTTTTATACTCACTTCCCTGGGCTCAGTGAGCTTTATACTCACTTCCCTGGGCTCAGTGAGCTTTATACTCACTTCCCTGGGCTCAGTGTGTTTTATACTCACTTCCCTGGGCTCAGTGTGTTTTATACTCACTTCCCTGGGCTCAGTGAATTTTATACTCGCTCCCTGAGTGTTCAGTGAGTTTTATACTCACTCCCCGGCTCAGTGAGATTTATACTCACTCCCTGAGTGTTCAGTGAGTTTTATACTCACTCCCCGTGCTCATTGTGTTTTATACCCACTCCCCGGGCTCAGTGACTTTTATACTCATTTCCTCAGCGCTCAGTGAGTTTTATACTCACTCCATGAGTGCTCAGTGGGTTTTAATCTTTGAGGAGAAAATGAGGTCTGTAGATGCTGGAGATCAGAGCTGAAAATGTGTTGCTGGAAAAGCACAGCAGGTCAGGCAGCATCCAGGGAACAGGAGAATCGACGTTTCGGGCATAAGCCCTTCGTTTCGGGCATAAGCCCCTTCTGTCGATTCTCCTGTTCCCTGGATGCTGCCTGACCTGCTGCACTTTTCCAGCAACACATTTTCAGCTCAGTGGGTTTTATACTCACTCCCGGGCTCAGTGAGTTTTATACTCACTTCCCTGGGCTCAGTGAGTTTTATACTCACTCCCCAAGTGCTCAGTGAGTTTTATACACACTCTCTGGGCTCAGTGATTTTTATACTCACTCCCTTAGGCTCAGTGAGTTTTATACTTACTCTCCTGAGCTCAATGAATTTTACACACACTCCCCCAGGCTCAGTGAGTTTTATACTCACTTCCCTGGGCTCAGTGAGTTTTATACTCACTTCCCTGGGATCAGTGAGTTTTATACTCTCTCCCCGGGCTCAGTGACCTTTATACTCTCTTCTTCAGTGCTCAATGAGTTTTATAGTCCCTCCCTGAGTGCTCATTGAGTTTTATAATCACTCCCCAAGCGCTCTGAGTTTTATACTCACTCCATGAGTGCTCAGTGGGTTTTATACTCACTCCCCAGGCTCAGTGAATTTTATACTCACTCCCCAAGTGCTCAGTGAGTTTTTGACTCACTCCCCTGGGTTCAGTGAATTTTATACTCACTCTCCAGCCCTCAGTGAATTGTATACTCACTCCCCAAGTGCTCAGTGGGTTTTATACTCACTCCCCTGGGCTCAATGAGTTTTATACTCACTCCCCGGGCTCAGTGAGTTTTATACTCACTCTCCGCGCTCAGTGAGTTTTACACTCACTCCCCGGGCTAAGTGAGTTTTACACTCACTCCCCGGGCTAAGTGAGTTTTATACTCACTCCCCGGGCTAAGTGAGTTTTATACTCACTCCCCTGGCTAAGTGAGTTTATACTCACTCCTTGAGCTCAGTGAGTTTTATTCTCACTCAATGCGTTCCGTGAGTTTTGTACTCACGCTGTGTTCTCAGTGAGTTTCATTCTCACTCTCCGCGCTCAGTGAGTTTTATACTCACTCCACAAGCTCAGTGATGTTTATACTCACTCCCCAGGCGTAGTGAGTTTTATATTCATTCCCCGAGCTCAGTGAGATTTATTCTCATTCCCTGAGTTCAGTGAGTTTTGTACTCACTCCCCAAGCTCTGTGAGTTTTACACTCACTCCTTGGGCTCAGTGAGTTTTATAGTCAGTCCCCGAGCTTAGTGAGTTTTATCCTCAATCCCCAGGTTCAGTGAGTTTTATACTCACTCCCCAGACTCAGTGAGTTTTATAGTCACTCCTCTGGTCTCAGTGAGTTTGATACTCACTCCCCGAGTGCTCAGTGAGTTTTATACTCTCTCCCCTGGACTCAGTGAATTTTATAGGTAAAAACAATGACTGCAGACGCTGGAAACCAGATTCTGGATTACTGGTGCTGGAAGAGCACAGCAGTTCAGGCAGCATCCGAGGATCAGTAAAATCGACGTTTTGGGCAAAAGCCCTTCATCCGGAATAAAGGCAGAGAGCCTGAAGGGTGGAGAGATAAGCTAGAGGAGGGTGTGGGGTGGGGAGAAAGTAGCATAGAGTACAATAGGTGAGTGGGGGAGGGGATGAAGGTAATAGGTCAGGGAGGAGGGTGGAGTGGATAGGTGGAAAAGAAGATAGGCACAACGTGCAGCCCTCCAATCCCTCTGCTCCAATCCCGACGTCACCATCAAGCCAGCAGATAAAGGGGGCGTAGTGGTAGTCTGGCCCACTGACCTCTACACCGCTGAATCCAAACACCTTTTCCTACTGCCCCCTTGACCATGACCCACCCCCATCACCAAACCATCATCTCCCAGACCATACAGACCTCATCACCTCAGGAGATCTCCCACCCACAGCTTCCAACCTCATAGTCCGGGGACCCCGCAGTGCCCTGTTCTACCTCCTTCCCAAAATCCACAAGCCTGACCACCCTGGCCGACCTATTGTCTCAGCATGCTCCTGCCCCACTGAACTCATTTCTACCTACCTCGACACTGTCCTATCCCCCCTAGTCCAGGAACTCCCCACGTACGTTTGAGACACCCTCCAAGACTTCCATTTCCCTGGCCCCCAATGCCTCATCTTCACAATGGATATCCAATCCCTCTACACCTCCATCCGCCATGACCAGGGCCTCCAAGCCCTCCGTTTTTTCCTCTCCCAACGTTCCCAACAGTACCCTTCCACCGACACACTCATTCGTTTGGCCGAACTGGTCCTCACCCTTAACAATTTCTCCTTCGAATCCTCCCACTTTCTCCAGACCAAAGGGGTAGACATGGGCACCTGTATGGGTCCCAGCTATGCCTGTCTCTTTGTTGGCTACGAAGAACAGTCGATCTTCCATAATTACGCCGTCACCACTCCCCACCTCTTCCTCCAATACATTGATGACTGCATTGGCGCCACCTCGTGCTCTCGCGAGGATGTTGAGCAATTCATCAACTTCACCGACACATTCCACCCTGACCTTAAATTTACCTGGACCATCTCTGACACCTCCCTCCCCTTCCTGGACCTCTCCATCTCCATTAATGACGATTGACTTGACACTGACATTTTTTTACAAACCCACCCACTCCCACAACTACCTGGATTACACCTCTTCCCACCCTACCTCTTCCAAAAATGCCATCCCGTATACTCAATGCCTCTGCCTCTGCCGTATCTGCTCCCAGGAGGACCAGTTCCACCACAGAACACACCAGATGGCCTCCTTCTTTAGAGACCACAATTTCCCTTCCCACGTGGTTAAAGATGCCCTCCAACGCATCTCGTCCACATTCCGCACCTCCGCCCTCAGACCCTACCCCTCCAACCGTAACAAGGACAGAACGTCCCTGGTGCTCGCCTTCCACCCTACAACCTTCGCATAAACCAAATCATCCGCTGACATTTCTGCCACCTCCAAACAGACCCCACCACCAGGAATATATTTCCCTCCCCACCCCTTTCCGCCTTCCGCAAAGACCGTTCCCTCCTTGACTACCTGGTCAGGTCCACGCCCCCCTACAAGCCACCCTCCCATCCTGGCACCTTCCCCTGCCACCGCAGGAACTGTAAAACCTGTGCCCACACCTCCTCCCTCACCTCCATCCAAGGCCCTAAAGGAGCCTCCCACATACATCAAAGTTTTACCTGCACATCCACCAATATCCATTGCTCCCGATGCGGTCTCCTCTACATTGGGGAGACTGGACGCCTCCTGGCAGAGCATTTTAGGGAACATCTCCGGAACACCCGCACCAATACTCACTCCCTGGGTCAGTTAGTTTTATACTCACTCCACGGGCTCAGTGAATTTTATACTCGCTCCCTGAGTGCCCACTGAGTTTTATACTCACTCCCCTGGGCTCAGTGAGTTTTATACTCACTCCCCTGGGCTCAGTGAGTTTTATACTCACTCCCCTAGGCTCAGTGAGTTTTATACTCACTCCCCTCAGCTCAGTGAGTTTTATACTCACTCCCACGGCTCAGTAGGTTTTATACTCACTCCCTGAGTGCTCAGTGAGTTTTATACTCTTTCCCTGAGCGCTCAGTGAGTTTTATACTCACTCCCCTGGGCTCAGTGAGTTTTATACTCACTCCCCTGTGCTCAGTGAGTTTTATACTCTCTCCCCTGGCTCAGTAAGTTTTATACTCACTCCCCTGGCTCAGTGAGTTTTATACTCACTCACCTGGGCTCAGTGAGTTTTATACTCACTTGCCTGTGCTCAATGAGTTTTATACTCACTCCCTGAGCGCTCAGTGTGTTTTATACTCACTCCCCATGCCCATTGAGTTTTATACTCACTCCCCGAGCTCAGGGAGTTTTATACTCATTACCCCGAGCTCAGTGAGTTTTATACTCACTCCCCGAGTGCTCAGTGAGTTTTATACTCACTCCCCTGGGCTCAGTGAATTTTATACTTACTCTGTGCTGCTGCTGTTCCCTTGGACAGCTCCCCTCAGACTACGCCACATTCCCCTCGCTCAGCTCGACTGGATCTCATTCACAGAGAAGATAGTGTGGAGAAAAGCCTTTGGATGAATGTGTAGCTCTAGCCATAAGCATAAGCCAGCTCCAGATGGTACTCAGTCCGTTTCTGTTTTCTGTAGAAGGCAAGGTACGCTGACAGTCATGCTGAGTTCAGTTGAATCATTTGTACTGCTCAATACCATCTGGATCATCAGAGCTGGTGTGGCTCCTGGCACTGCCATAACCTTAAAATGCTCATGTAGAATCCTATTCTCAAACCAGTGCCCATGATCACTGTAAATCCCAAATGGCCTACTGAAATAGACTTACCAATCATATGCTCATACTCTCGTAACAATTCCCAGCCTTGAGCAGACAGAGTGTCATTATTTCCCAACGTTTTCCTAACCAGCCGGTGAGAATGAGCAGAAAAAGACTACATGTGACAGACAGCCTCATTGTTTTGCTGGCCTTGTGTTATGGTGGCTAGTGCTACAATAGAGGTAGTCTTCAGAGTCTTGCAATGAATGTTGGCTGTAATGAGTTCCCTGACATGGTTATGGCAGGCAATGTCCCACTGTTTACTCTCATGTCTTGTGGGCAGTTTGCAGACATCTCTGGATTGGATCATGTAACTAGCTCTCCACGGCACGCACAGTCTAATGAGGAAACTCAGCATGGGGTCCAGATCGTCCAATCCCTTTGGAAGGAAAATACAGCTTTATTAATTGACAGACCGACCTCAATCCAGTGTGGTTTATCACCATCAGAATTACAGAGGAGGAGAGAACTGAAGACTCTTCCCCCTATCTGCTGTCTGTAAAAATGCTAGTCACACAGAACAGTCTTATTGGCTGCTCATGTTTGGAGATATCACTGTGCATGACAGTTGCCACACAATGGAAATGGATAAAGCACTTCAACAGAATGGCGCAGCTATGCAGAGCGTTAGTAGCAGCAATACCTTGTCTGTGCAGTAACACCGCAATAACCTTGTCTCATTGCGGTACAACCATCCACTGATGTCTTTTCATGTTTCAAAAAACCGATAATTTAACCACTGCCACTAAACATTGGACAGGCTCAGTGTAGAAATGAGGATTGGTGACAGCACGACATCCAACAACACATTACCAGGGTTTGGGAACCCAGAGCCCAATACTGTGGAGCAGCTTGTTCAGGATTCAGTCAGTTCACCATTCACAGGGCAGGATATTCCTCTTCAAAAGCAGAGGAGAGTGAAAGAGATGCATGGCCAGTGAGCAGGTGGAAAACAACAAAAACTGCTCACTGGGCAGAGGGCACAAGTTGGAAATACAAACACTTCAATACTGGCAAAGGTTTCCAGAAAATAGAATCAGCCTGAATCATACAAAGTTGTTACTGATCATGGCATTACATTGAGAAGGAAGAGAATCCAGTTCAGACTGATGTATGGTGCATATCAGTTACACATGATGTCAATGAGGAAGAATCTTCTGACGATGATATTCAATAATGTTGAGTGAAAGCAATGAGAATAGAGATAGAGAACAATCCATACCTCTTCAACTGAGTGTACGATCACCAGATCAGTCAAGTTGTCAGAACCTAAAAGCATGACATTGAAGTTTGAAATGACAATTTTGTAAACTGTATTTTACCTGTTTGGATACTTATCAAGTCACTACAGTTGCTTACGTATAACTTGTATATTTGTTTACAATACGGTTTGGAAAAGTGATGGATGTTGTATTACAGTCAGTACTCTTTTCAGAGATATGCTCATTATATCATCATATGATAATAACATAAAGGGTATGAAGGTTAGTTTGATCTTAGAGTACAATAAAAGGTCAATGCAACATCGAGGGCTGAAGCGCCTGCACTGTGCTGTATAATGTGACCTGAGAGTATAAAGGTCTCAGACTTCACCTGACCTCAGGTCATAGAGTCATAGAGACGTACAACATGGAAACAGACATTTCAGTCCAACCTGTCCATGCCGATTAGATATCCAACCCAATCTAGTCCCACCTGCCTGCACCCGGCCCATATCTCTCCAAACCCGTCCTATTCATATAGCCATCCAGATGCCTTTTAAATGTTGCAATTGGACTAGCCTCCACCACATCATCTGGCAGCTCATACCATACATGTACCACCCTCTGTGTGAAAAAGTTGCTCCCTAAGTCTCTTTTATATCTTTCCTCTCTCACCCTAAATCTATGCCCTCTAGTTCTGGACTCCCCGACCCCAGGGAAAAGACTTTGCCTATTTACCCTATCCATGCCCCTCATGATTTTGTAAACCTCTATGAGGTCACCCCTCACGCTCCAGGGAAAACAGGCCTGGCCTATTCAAACTCTCCCTATAGCTCAAAACCTTGAACCCTAGCAACATCCTTGTAAATCTTTTCTGAACCCTTCCAAGTTTCACAACATCTTTCTCATAAGAAGGAGACCAGAATTGCACGCAATACTCCAACAGTGGCCTAATGAATATCATGTACAGCTGCAACATGACCACCCAACTCCTGTACTCAATACTCTGACCAATAAAGGAAAGCATACCAAACGCCTTCTTCACTATCCTATCTACCTGTGACTCCACTTTCAAGGAGCTATGAACCTGCACTCCAAGGTCTCTTTGTTCAACAACACTCCCTAGGACCTTACCATTATGTGTGAAAGTCCTGCTAAGATTTGCTTTCCCAAAATGCAGCACCTCACATTTATCTATATTAAACTCCATCTGCCACTCCTCAGCCCACTGGCCCATCTGATGAAGGGCTTTTGCCCGAAACATCGATTTTACTGCTCCTCGGATGCTGCCTGAACTGCTGTCCTTTTCCAGCACCTCTAATCCAGAATCCCATCTGAGATAACCTTCTTCGCTGTCCACTTCACCTCCAATTTTGGTGTCATCTGCAAACTTATTTATATGTAAATGATGAAAAGTAGTGGACGCAGCACTGATCCTTGTGCCACTCCACTGGTCACAGGCCTCCAGTCTGAAAAACAACCCTCCACCACCACCCTCTGTCTTCTACCTTTGAGCCAGTTCTGTATCCAAATGGCTAGTTCTCCCTGTATTCTATGAGATCTAACCTTGCTAATCAGTCTCCCATGGAGAACCTTGTCAAATGCCTTAATGAAGTACATATAGATATGTCCACCGTTCTGCCCTTATCAATCCTCTTTGTTTCTTCTTCAAAAAACTCAGTCAAGTTTCTGAGACATGATTTCCCACACATAAAGCCATGTTGACTATCCCTAATCAATCTTTGCTTTTCCAAATACATGTACATCCTGTCCCTCAGGATTCCCTCCAACAACCTGCCCACCACCGACGCCAGGCTCACTGGTCTATAGTTCCCTGGCTTGTCCTTACCACCCTTCTTAAACAGTGGCACTACGTTAGCTAACCTCCAGTCTTCCTCCACCTCATCTGTAAGTATTGATGATACAAATGTCTCAGCAAGATGCCCAGCAATCACTTCTCTAGCTTCCCACAGAGTTCTGGGGTACACTTGATCAGGTCCTACGGATTTATCCAATTGCATGCGTTTCATGACATCCAGCACTTCCTCCTCTGTAATATGGACATTTTTTCAAGATACTACATCTATTTCCTCACATTCTATATCTTCCATGTCATTTTCCACAGTAAATACTGATGCAAAACACTCATTTTATATCTCCCCCATCTCCTGCAGCTCACACAAAGACTGCCTTGTTGATCTTTGAGGGGCTGAAAATGTGTTGCTGGAAAAGCATAGCAGGTCAGGCAGCATCCAAGGAGCAGGAGAATCGATGTTTCGGGCATGAGCCCTTCATCAGATGGGCCAGTGGGCTGAATCAGCTTTTGAAAGTTCATCAACTTTTATTTGATCACTTGAAACATGACATGAATTATAGAATCCCTACAGTGTAGAAACAGGCAATTCAGCCCAACTAGTCCACACCGACCCTCTGAAGATCCATACCCTTACCCTATTACTCTGCATTTATCCCTGATTAATGCACCAAACCTACACGTCCCTGCACACTATGGGCAATTAAACATAGCCAATTCACCTAACCTGCACATCTTTGGATTGTGGGAGGAAAACCACGCAGACATGGAGAGAATGTGCAAACTCCACACAGACAGTCACCCAAGGCTGAAATCGAACCTGCGTCCCTGGTGCTGTGAGGCAGCAGTGCTAACCACTGAGCCACCATGATCTAAAAGCAACCCCACTCTTGTGAACCAGTCCTTTCTGTGTGTATGTAATGTTTGTTCACAATTGTTAGTTGTAATAGCTCTTGGGTTCTTCAAGATCATGACCACTATGGCCAGATTCTTATGTTACAGAAGATAGCATAAGCTTCTGCCATCAGGAGCTCTCAACTCCTGTTTAAGCCACCAATGGTGGTGAGGCTTGAGGGAAGGAACCAGACCAAATACAATCCAAAACAAGCCCTCAATGGCAACCCAGGTGGATGCTTATGATGATGGATGGAGACTAAAGCAGTAGGGAATTCCCCAATTGTCAAGGTTTCCTTGTTACTGGAACTGCATGTATCTTCTGTCAAAAGTCTGTGAGTCTGCCCATGTGCAACAGTATTCCCAGGTTAAAAGATGCTCTGCACATAGAGGAACCTCACGCACACATACGCACATGCACACGCACACATGCAAACACACATATACACACATGATCAGCAAGAGCTGACAGGGGCAGGTTTGCAAGATCTAGATGTCCATAGCTTTGGACCAGCACGTAGGCAGTGAAATGCTGCCTGGCAAAACAGCATCACTAGTGAGGAACAGAGGAGAACTCTTGGAACAGGAGAGTGGTTTGGCACAGTCCATTCTGCTCACCGTACATGGAAAATGGGCTAGAAAAGGTGCCCCCTAAACAGCCTGTTCTTGTCACCAAATTGGCTGAAAAACTGCATCCAGCGGCTTATCTACCTACAGTCTGAAAATCCAAGGCAGTGGTTAAACCTTCTTCTGGACAGGAAAACCCCAGGATCAATCCAGGCATATGGAATAGGATTCGCAATCAAGAACAAACTTGTCAACCATCTCTCAGAGCTCCCTGTTGGCAGCTCTGATTCTCCATCTCCAACCTCCCACGAACCAGTAGCAGTGTTCATAAGTGCCCATGCTTTAACCTTGATGCCACTGCTGAGTCCAAAGGTGGATTCTACTCCATCCTAGACACCATACACAGCAACATCCCTAAGGAATGTAAAATTATTCTCTTTGGAGGCTTTGGTGCCTGGGTTGGAAAGGACGCCCAACCCTGGAAACCAACCATCGGAAATGAGTGAGTCGGAATTGCAAAACCAAAGGGATTTCCCTATTCACTAAACATGCAGAACACTAGCTGGTCATCACCAACACACTGTCCCATCAAAAAGACAAATTCAAGATGTCTTGAAGGCATCCATGATCAAAGCACTGGCACACAACTAAGTATGTGATAGTTCAATCCTGAGGCCTAAAGGATGCACTCATTACCAAAGCAATGACCAGTGCAGATGCTGCTAAACAGATCATGGGCTCATCTGCTCCTCAATATCCATCAAGTGTCACCAGAAACAGCTGAAGGTGAAGAAACAGCTCAGATAGAAAGCTTAGCATTCAGTGGCTTAAGAGCCAAGCAGAACTTCCAACAATGTCTTCACCAAAATTTCCAAAGAGTTCATTTTAATGCCTTGGAGGAAATCTGGAAAGAGCTGAAAACAGCCGTCATCTCAAGTTGTGAAAGAAGCATTGGCTGAAAAACCAGAAATCATCAAGACTGGTTCGACGAGTATGACCACGTCATCTAAGATCTATCAAAAGGAAGGGGAAAGTGGGCCCTGCCTGGCAAAACAGCATCACTAGTGAGGAACAGAGGAGAACTCATCCAACAGTAAAGTTACAAAGAAGAATGAGGAAAATCAAGAACCAGTGATGGGCTGAGAAAGCTAAGAAGCTGCAACTCTTTGCTGACAAGCATGACAATCAGGGTTTCCTCAGTGCCACTGAGGCAATATACAAACCCAATACCCTTGGCCTCCAACTGGTGTGGTTTGAGAGCCAGAGAAAACATCAGCCTCCAATGGCGATAATACTTCAAAGAACTCCTGAAAGGGATGTGAGCTGAAAATAAAAAGGACAGCACGGTGGCTCAGTGGTTAGCACTGCTGCCTCACGGCACCAGGGACCTGGGTTCAATCCCTGCCTTGGGCGAATGTCTGTGTGGAGTTTGCACATTCACCCCGTGTCTGCGTGGGATTCCTCTGGGTGCTCCGGTTTCCTCCTACAATCCAAAGATGTGCAGCTCAGGTGAGTTGCCAATAATGTTCAGGAATGTGTAGGTCATGGACATTAGTCAGGGGAAATGTCGAGCAATAAGGGTAGGGGAATGGGTCTGTGTGGGATAATCTTTGGAGAGTCGATGTGGGCTTGTTGGGCCAAATGTCCTGTTTCCACACTGTAGAGTTTCTATGATAAATATCAGGGAGAATGTGTTTGAGGAAATTCTCTAGTTTCCCATCAATAAAGATCTCAGACTCCTACCTAACACGGCAGAAGTTGAACGCAGAACACAGAGCAGTAAAGGCCTTTCGGCCGTCGATGTTGAGCTGACCTATGAAACAAATCTGAAGCCTATCTATCCTACACTGTTCCATTTTCATCCATATGTTTATCCAATGACCATTTAAGTGTCCTTAAAGTTGGCGAGTCTCCTACTGTTGAAGGCAGGGCGTTCCGTGCCCCTGCTTCTCTCTGAGTAAAGAAACTACCTCTGACATCTGTCCTATATCTATCACCCCCTCAATTTTAAGTTATGTTCCCTCTTGCTAGCCATCACCACCTGAGGAAAAAGGCTCTCACTGTCCATCCTATCTAACCATCTGATCATCTCTATTAAGTCACCTCTTAACCTTAAGTGGAGGACTCAATTACTAGGGGTTATGATTTCAAAGTGAGAGGGGAAAAGATTACAGTAGATACGTGTGGAAAGTTCTTCATGCAGAGAGTGGTGGGTGTCTGGAATGTGCTCCCAGTGGAGGTGGTAGGGGCAGGAATGATAGCATCATTTAAGATGTATCTAGACAGAATGAATAGGCAGGGAGCAGATGGATACAGGTCCTTAGGAAATAGGCGACAGTTTAGATTTTTAGATTAGATTAGATTCTCTACAGTGTGGAAACAGGCCCTTCGGCCCAACAAGTCCACACCGAACCTCCGAAGAGTAACCCACCCACACCCATTTGTCTCTGACCTGACACTATGGACAATTTAGGATGGCCAATTCACCTGACCTGCACATCTTTGGACTGTGGGAGGAAACCGGAGCAACAGGAAGAAACCCACGCAGACAGGGAGAATGTGCAAACTCCCACAGTTTGCTGGAATTGAACCTGGGACCCTGGTGCTGTGAGGCAGCAGTGCTAAGCATTGAGCCACCCTGCCGCCCCACCATTTAGATAGAGGATATGGATCGGCGCAAGCTTGGAGGGCCAAAGGGCCTGTTCCTGTGCTGTAATATTCTTTGTGCTTTGTTCTTTGTTCTTCTTCTCTGTAACAAAAACAGCCTCAAGTTCCTTAGCCTTTCCTCATAAGACCTTCCCTTCATACCAGGCAACATCCTGGTAAATCTCCTCTGCATCATTTCTAATGCTTCCACATTCTTCCTATAAAGGGGTGCAATACTCCAGGTGTGGCTGCACCAGAGTTTTGTACAGCTGCAACATGATCTCATGGCTCTGAAACTCCATCCCTCTACTAATAAAAGCCAACACACTCTACACCTTCTTAACAACCCTATCAACCTGAGTGGCAACTTTCAGGATCTATGTACATGAACACCGAGATCTCTCTGCTCATCTGTACTACCAAAAATCTTACCATTAGCCCAGTAATCTGTATTCCAATTATTCCTTCCAAAGTGGATTACCTCATACTTTACAAAATTAAACTCCATTTGTCACCTCTCAGACAAGCTCTGCAGCTTATCAATGTCTCTCTGTTACCTGCAACATCCTTCTGCACTGTCCACAAGTCCACTGACCTTAGTGTTGTCCGCAAATTTACTAACCCATCCTTCAATGTGCTCATCCAGGTCATTTATAAAAATGATGAACAGCAGTGGCCCCAAAACAGATTCTTGCAGTACACCACTAGTAACTGAACTCCAGGATGAACACTTCCCATCAACGACCACCCTCTGTCTTCTTTCTGCTCGCCAATTTCTGATCCAAACCACTAAATCACTCTCAATCTCATGCCTCTGTATTTTGTGTAATAGCATACCATGGGGAACCTTATCAAACGCCTTACTGAAATCCATATACACCACATCAACGGCTTTACCCTCATCCACCTGTTTGATCACCTTCTCAAAGAACTCAATAAGGTTTGTGAGGCATGACGTACCCTTCACAAAACCATGCTGACTATCCCTAATCAAATAATTCCTTTCTAGATGACTATAAATCCTATCTCTTATAATCCTTTCCAACACTTTACCAACAACTAAAGTAAGGCTCACTGATCCATAATCACCAGGGTTGTCTCTACTCCCCTTCTTGAACAAGGGAACAGAATTTGCTATCCTCCAGTCTTCTGACACTATTCATGGAGACAATGATTAACATAAAGATCAAAGCCAAAGGCTCTGCAATCTGCTCCCTAGCTTCCCAGAGAATCCTAGGATAAATACCATCCGACCCAGGGGATTTATCTATTTTCACACTTTCCAGAAATGCAAGTACTTCCCCCTTATGAACCTCAATCCCATCTAGTCTAATGACCTGTACCTCAGTATTATCCTTGACAACATTGTGTTTTTCCTCTGTGAATACTGATGAAAAATATTCCTTAAGCACCTCCCCTATCTCTTCGGACTCCACACACAACTTCCCACTACTGTCCAGGACAGGCCCTACTCTTCCTCTTTAGGCTTTAGGGTTTAGGGTTTTCCTTGATCCTATCTGCCAAAGACTTCTCATATCCCCTCCTGACTCTTCTTAGCTCTCTCTTTAGGCCATCCTAGCTAAATTGTCACTCTCAAGTGCCCTAAATGAGCCTTCACGTCTCAGCTTTACATAAGCCTCCTTCTTCCTCTTGAAAGGAGGCCTCCATTAGACACATGAAGAATGGAAAAGCTGCAGGAGTAGATGAGATTTCCCAGCTGGAATCTTCTGACTTGAAGGAGCAGAGCTTACCCATCATCTCCAACAACTGTTCCTGAAAATTTGGGACAAAGAAGAAATTCCTGCCGATCTCAGGGATGCTTCCATCACCAATGTCTTCAAGAGAGGAGACAAGTGGATTGTGGGAGATACTGAGGAATCTCCCTAATCTCCTTCACTGGGAAGATCATCTCCCGAATCAGCACCAGGCACCTTCCCCCAGTCTCTGAGGACGTCCTTCCTGAAAGCCAGTGTGGCTTCCGTCAAAACCGTGGAACTGTGGACATGATTTTCACTACTCAGAAAATCCAAGAGGAATTTTAGGAACACCACCAACCTCTCTACATGGTTTTCATTAACCTGACAAAGGCTTTTGAGTCAGTCATTCAGGAAGTGCTATGGAAGATCCTGTCAAAGGCCGGCTGTCCCAGTGAAATTCCTCCACAACAAGGTGTCGGTGATGGTCCTCACCACTGGTAATGTGACAGAATTCACCAAGGTTAAGACAGAGGTCAAGCAGGGATGTGTCACTGCCCCCACCCATTGACTCCATCTTCAAAGAACAAAGAACAGTACAGCACAGGAACAGGCACTTCAGTCCACCAAGACTGAGCTGACACATGATGCCTTTCTAAACTGAAAACCTTTTGCCTCTACATGGTCCGTATCCCATTGCTCCCTGCCTATTCAAGTATCTGTCAAGATGCCTGTTAAACATTGCTATTGTATCTGTCTGCACCGCCTCCTCTGGAAGTGCATTCTGGGCACTTACCATCCTCAGTGTAAAAGACATGCCTTCCATATCTCCTTTAAACATACCCCCTTTTACCTTAAACCTACTTCCCCTAGTAATTGATGTTTCTACCTAGGTAAAAGATTCCAATTAGCCATTCTATCCAGACTTCTCATAATCTTGTAAACTTCTCTCAGGTTAGATGTTCAAGTGAAAATAAACCAAGTTTGTGCAATCTTTCCTCATACCTAATATCTTCCAAACCAGACAATATCCTAGTAAACTGTTTCTGTAGCCTCTCCAAAGCCTCCACACAGTAGTGTGGAAACTAGAATTGTTCACAATATTCCAAATGTGACCAAACTAAAGTTCTATATAGCTGCAACATGACTTTCCAATTTGTATCATCTGTGCACAGACCAATGAAAGCAAGCATGCCATCCATCTTCTTGACCACCTTATCCACTTGTGTTGCCACTTTCACATTGGACCTGTATGCCTAGATCCCTCTGTATATTGTTGCTTCTAAGGATTCTGCCATTTACTGTATACTTCCCTTCTGTATTAGATGCTCTAAAATGCATCACTTCGCATTTATCTGGATTAAGTTCCCTTTGCCATTTCTCTGCCCGAGTCTGCAGCCTATCTACATCCTGCTGTATCCTCTGGCAATCCTCCTAACTATTTGCAGCTCCCCCAGTCTTTGTGCCAGCCACAAACTTACCGAACAGGTCACCTCCATTCTCCTTCAATTCATTTATATATATTATAAATACTAGGGGTCCCAGCACTGATCCCTGAGGAACACTATTGATTACAGATTTCCAGTGAGGAAAATACTCTTCTACTGCTACTCTCCGTCTTCTATGACCAAGCCAGTTCTTATCCATCTCTCGGCTCAACACGGAGCCCATGTCCACCTTCTGTATCAACCTACCATGAGGGACTTCCACCCCATTAATCACCACCATTCTCCAAACTGACAGGAACAAGGTTCCCTGTGGCTTGGACATTGTCTACAGGATGGAGGGAAAACTTTTCAGCTTCAACCAGGTGGAATCCAAGAAGAAAATGGCACTGACCTCGCTTCTAGACCTCCAGTCTGCAGATGACAGTGTTGTCTCTGCTCTCCCAGAAGAGAATCTTCAAACCTCCCTTAATGCCTTCAGAAAAAAAAGCAAAGAACTGGTCTCAGCCTTAACCTCAAGAAAATCCTTTACCAACCCCCATCCCAGTGAAGTTCCGGTCAATCTCTCCAATAAGGGAGGTCAATGGAGAAATCATCCCAAATCCTTCCTTACCTGGGAAGCTAATTCTTATCTAATGCTGACATCAGTGTGAAACTTCAACATCACATCCAATCTGAGAGTGCCATCTTCAGATGCCTAAGGATGAAAGTCTTCAATAATAGTGGCATCCGTGCCGATACCAAAATCCTTGTGGATAAGGCAGTCATCCTTCTGATGATATAGCTCTGTAACATGGATTATGTATAAATGCCACCTCAAGACCCAAGAGAAGTGCCAAAAACATTGTTTGGGAAGGATTGTTCACATCAGCTCAGCAGACAGGCACGCTGACATCAGTGTCTGTGAAAGAGCCAATACGACCAGCATGATCAACCAAAACTAACTCTGCTGGCCATGTGCTTTGATGCCTGAGTTCCGACCGCCAATGCAAATCTTCTTTGCCCAGCTCAAGGATGGCACTCATATGACAGGAGAGGAAACAAAGTGTTTCAAAGACTCTCTGAAGAAATGCACGATAGACATCAATGCGTGAAGAGTTCAGAAGAACGGACTTGGAGGAAACTCCTGTATGAAGACAGATAATTCCTTGAGAACACCTGGTGGCAAGGGGAAGTACAGAAAAGGAACCAGAGAAAGGAATGCCAATGATCTTGAGGATAGGGACCAATTCCTCCTGCAAACCCCTGTTGAATGTGTGGTGGGAGATGTAGCTCTAGAGTTGGGCTCATCAGCCACGCAAGGACCCACAGAACCCTTGACCAGAGTTTCCGAGGTGAACAATCACACTCGTTGGTGAGTGATCGCCCAGGATAGATGTAAGCATTTCTGCATCAGGTAATAAAGATGGTGTTGGCGGCAAACTCATCATTCCATCTTCTGTTGGACAGGAAGATGAGTGGACAGCATGGAGACTGGTGTGAGCTGCAAACCTTACATTGTGCGAGTCCCACCAGCCAATAACTGAGAGGACCCTGTGCAAACTTCAGTAAGACACTCTTCATCATTTTCTGCCAAATTCAGTCTCTGTGCTGGTTACCAACACTGCTGGGGGGACCGTGGGATTAGCAGGAACTCAAAGTTTATCTCCTGCTTGTTGCTGTGAGGCATTGCATGCAAACAAAATTGAACAGGACTTTTAAATTTATGCTGATTCATGAAAAACAAGTGAACACTTTTATTTACGATTTAGATTACTTAGAGTGTGGAAATAGGCCCTTCGGCCCAACAAGTTCACACCGACCTGCCAAAGTGCACCCACCTAGACCCATTCCCCTACACCTAACACTGTAGGCAATTTAGCATGGCCAATTCACCTAACCTGCACATCTTTGGACTGTGGGAGGAAACCAGAGCACCCGGAGGAAACCCACGCAGACACGGGGAGAATGTGCAAACTCCACACAGAGAGTCACCTGAGGCGGGAATTGAACATGGGTCTCTGCTGGCGTGAGGCAGCAGTGCTAACCACTGTGCAACCGTGCCGCCCACAAATCCAGTAAATTTGAGCAAAATGTGTTAACAATGTAGCACTGAAAAGGCTTGGGAATGAAGTTTGAGCCCATTGAAAAACAGGCACAGCACAGCACGAATACAAAGTTAGCTGAAGGGCAGGAAACAGAGGGCAGTAGTGAATCATTCTTTTTCAAGAGCAGAGGATGCTTTACTGTCAGATTTCGCAGGTGCCTGAACAAGACCCATGGACTGGGTCAGTCTGAGGGACAGTGAGAGCCAGAGGCTGGGTCAGTCAGAGGGACAGTCAGAGCCAGAGACTGGGTCAGTCTGAGGGACAGTCAGAGCCAGAGACTGGGTCAGTCAGAGGGACAGTCAGAGCCAGAGACTGGGTCAGTCTGAGGGACAGTCAGAGCCAGAGGCTGGGTCAGACTGAGGGACAGTGAGAGCCAGAGACTGGGTCAGTCTGAGGGACAGTGAGAGCCAGAGGCTGGGTCAGACTGAGGGACAGTGAAACTCAGAGGCTGGGTCAGCCTGATGGACAGTGATACCCAGAGGCTGGGTCAGACTGAGGGACAGTGAGAGCCAGAGGCTGGGTCAATCTGATGGACAGTAAGACCCAGAGACTAGGTATGATTATGAATTGTTAAATGTTTTGATGTTTGGTCATGAGATTTACAAATATCTCTCTATGTTTGAACAACACAGTCAAATTAGAACAATACAATGAATAGTCACAGATTATTATTCAAACACAGGTTATGATTAATGTTGAAATAATCAGTCATTTTATTCCTTCAATCGTTTTCTGTCGTTGAAAGATAATTCCTTTGAAATTAATGGAACTGAAATATTTAAGTATCAGGTGATGTGGTTGAATACAGCCCAGGGGGAAGTGGCAGCGGTTCAAATATCTGAACATTTCTGTCATCTCATACTTGAAAGCATTTGTCCAAAATCAAAGGTGTGTTTCATCAATTAAATGATGAAGCATCATACCTCAAAGCGTGATAGTTAGCATACTCCTGTTTGAAAAGACAACTTGATAATAGCCTCAGGCACAAATAGGGTTTGAATTTTGCAACAGGCCTGACCATCCAGATGAATATACAAGCCAACTTGGCTTGCTCCCTGTAAGTAATATCTTCCAGTTTCTGACTGGAACAGAGAATGATCTGTAAGTATGTTTCTTGGTTGTTAGAGGCCTTGGCAGTAAGTGATTCAAATCTTGTGCCTTTGACTCAATGAGATGGTTAAAAAAAGATGTGGAAATGCTTGACCTTGGACTAGTTGACACATGGAACTTTTTGTAAATGTGATCAATTCCATAGATCACAATGGCAGCACGGTGGCTCATAGCGCCAGGGTCCCAGGTTTGATTCCAGCCTTGGGGGACTGTCTGTGTGGAGTTTGCTCTGGTTTCCCCCCACGCCCCAAAGATGTGCAGGTTAGGTGGATTGGCCATGCTAAATTGCCCATAGTGATAGGTGCATTAATCAGAGGAAAGTGGATCTGGGTGGGTTACTCTTCGGAGAGTCAGTGTGGGCTGGTTGGGCCAAAGGGCCTGTTTCCACACTGTAGGGAATCTAATCTAATCATCCAAATAATGTATTGATGAGAATATGACAGGTGTTGTCTTTCTACCTCAAAGACTCACTCTCTTTGGGAAGTTAGTGAATTGTTGCCTGCTGAAACTAGGGAAGGCAATGGCTCAGTGGTATTATCACTAGACTATTAATCCAGAGACCCAGGCAATGTTCGGGGGACCCAAGTTCAAATCTCATCAAGGTAGCGGGTGGAATTTGAATTCAGTAAAAAACTTCTCTGGAAGAGTCTAATAATGACCATGAGCCCATGTTAGGGAAAAACCCATTTGGTTGACTAATGCCCTGTAGGGAAGGAAACTACCATCAAGGAGGGTCCTATAGGGAGAGACTGGATAGGCTGGGGCTATATTCCCTGGAGCCTCGGAGGCTCAGGGGTGACGTTATAGAGATTTATAAAATCATGATGGACATGGATAGGGTGAATACCCAAGGGGAAGGGAAACCAAAACGAGGTAAAGAGAGGAAAGATTTCAAAGAGAACCTAATGGACAACTCCTTCACTCAGAGGGTAGTGCACGTATGGACAAGCTGCTGGCAGAGGTGGTGAGGCATGGTACATTTACAATTACAACATTGAAGAGGCATTTGGATGCTTACATGAATAGCAAAGGTTTAGAGAGATACGGTCCCAATGCTGGTAAATGGTACTAGATTAGGTTAGGATATCTAGTCAGCAAGTACAAGTTGGACCGAATGGTCTGTTTCTGTGCTGTACATCTCTATGACTCTACGTGTGACCCACAACAATGCTGTTGTCTCTTAACTGCCCTCTGGGATGGATAATAACTGCTGGTCTAGACAGCAATGCCCTCCTCCTGTGAATGAATAGAAAAAAGAACCATGTAAAAGCAGCCACTCTCTGCTTATGACTTGTCCTGAGATCTCTGAGCTCCATCTGAGTCAACTTAAAGATTCTGAAAGTGAGAGATTCCTCCAGTTTGAGGAAATGGTTGGCTTCCTGTTCTGCTAACTGCCTGCTTCATTGATACTTTCTTGTGGACTGCCTCTGCACATGGTCCATATTCCAATCATTACCAACTGGGTGCGCCCCTCCTCAGCATTAGAGATCATTGGTGTCACTGAGTTCCAGTAGCTCATTCAAATTGATACAAGACAGGAGAGCAGCAAAATGTATTCCAACAGATGTCATATCCCAGCAGACTAGAAACATAGAAAATATGCCATTCAGCCCTTCGAGCCTGCACGACCATTCAATACAATCATGATTGATTATGCAATTTCAGTATCCCGCTCCAGCTTTCTCTCCCTGCCCCTTGATCCTTTTAGCTGCAAGGGCCATGTCTGGCTCCCACTTGAATATATTTAACAAATTGGCTCTAACAGCTTCTGGTGATAAAGGTTTTCACAGGTTCACAATTCTCTGTGTAGGAATTCTTCCGCATCTCAGTCCTGAATGGCTTACTCTTTATGCTTAGACTGTGCCCCCTAGTTCTGGACGTCCCCAATCTCGGGAACATTCTTCCTGCATCTAGCCTGTCCAGTCCCATCAGGTTTTTATTTGTTTCTATGAGATCCTCCCTCATTCTTCTAAATTCCAGTGAAGATTATAGCCACTGGACCCCTGAACTCTATAATTTGCAGAATAGAATCCAAGCCACATTCTTATTGCAACAGAAATCATTATTCTCCCAGAGTTACCAGTAACAGCTGCCCACTTTCTCACCTATAACCTGCAGCTGACATGTTGCTCATCACATTATAAAGCATAGAATCATGTTCATAATTTTGCTATCTTTACCCAACTCCTCACTGGCATGGGAAAGCTATTAGTTAAACTTATTGCCAGCTCAAAACTTCAACCAAGAGAAATTTCAGATCATTACAGTTAAAGAAACTTAGCTTTCCTGTATTGCTGGGTGGCTGGCAGTCTGCCTGTTTGTGTGTTTGAGTCATTGTTAGTGCAATTTAAAACTTATAAATCAGTCTTGATGACTGTTTAGACAGCCTTTGCTGTCCATTTTATGTCTACAGCAGCGGGTCTGATCACTTTCAGAATTTTTACAGGTTAGTTAGTCCTCCTGAATGGTTTCTGTCACATACATTTGACCAAGGTCCTTAAAATCCTGCACTTTTTCACCATGTTTCTTAACACTAATTCCCATGCCGCCTCCAGTGCAATCTATTTCCAATCGCGCCAATTGCCTTAAATAATACCTTAATGTTAAATTGGCTACAATTGTAGCAAATTATGGGTTCTCTATTGAAGATGGAGATAAGGAGAGGCTTTTCTTCATCTTGGTCTGTGGAGATCTAGTCCCCAGGGAGCAGTGGAGGCAAGCTCATTGAGTAGACCCAGAGCTGAGCTGGACAGATCTCTGAGTGATAGAAGATTGAAGGGTCGTAGTGGGGATGGAGGACAGTCAAGAGCATTCAAGGCTACTTTCAGGTCAGCCATGAACTTATCAGGCTTGAGGGGCTGAATGGCCTCCCCCAGAAGAATGGATCTTAGGTATTGTTGTAGAGTCGGAAATGTGGGAGCAAACCTGAATGGAAGGATCCTGCATTTAACAATGTGATATAGACCATGTTAACCTGCTTCATTGATGTTGGTTTGGGGACATGTATTCCCCAGAGAATCTCCTATTCTCTGTTAAAATGGCTCTCTGTTCCATCCATAACAGACAGGGCATAATTGCTGATGCAGCACTGAAGCATGAGATCACGTCTCCTGTGGAATGAGCCATAGGTGACACGCCTGCAATTTATAACTCTTCTTTCTTTTTCTTTATCTCAGAATGACCTCACGGACATTTGTATCCACTGGAGTTTAAAATATTCAGAGGTGACTTAATTGAGACGTATAAGATCTTGAGTTGAAAAATGTGATGCTGGAAAAACACAGCAGGCCAGGCAGCATCCGAGGAGCAGGAGAATCAACGTTTCGGGCATGAGCCCTTCTTCATAGAGTCATTGAGTCATACAGCTTGGAAACTGACCCTTTAGCCAACCAATTCATATGGACCATAATCCCAAATCGAACTGCCTGCCTGCACTTGGCCTATATCTTTCCAAACATTGCCTATTCATACTCGCATCCACCACTTCCTCTGGAAGTTCATTCCACACACAAACCACTGTTTGTGTAAAAGAATTGCCTCTCTTTTTTTTTAGATATTTCTCCTCTCACCTTGAAAATATGCACCCTAGTCTTAAAATTCCTCACCATAGGGAAAAAACACCTGCTGCTCACCTGATCTATATCACTCATGATTTTATAAACTTCTATAAACCTCAATGTCCTAAACTCCAGTGAAAGAAGTCCCAGCTTATCCAGCCTCTCCTTACAACTCAAACCCTCCAGTCCTGTCAACATTCTGGTAAATCTTTTCTGAGCCATCTCCAGCTTAATAACACCCTTCCTTTAACCGGGCAACCAGATCTGGACACAGTAAATAAAATAAAAAATAAATAAAAATAAATACAATTTTAAAAATAAAAACCATTGAATAAAATGTTTTCCAGTAAAATACAATGATACAGTAATTTGTAATTCCACTTACAAGGAAATGTTTGTCATTCACTGGCTGGTCTGTCTCAGCTGAAGGAATCCTTCTGAGATCTTTATCAGCCCCCATTATCTGATTTCCAATTCACACAGAAACAATCAAATTTCACTCATTGATGCTACTTGCTCCTGCCTTATAAGGACAGATTAAAGTTACACTGAGAAGATCATCTTTAAAACACACACAGAGAAAGCTCACTTTGAGCTAAATTGTTTCACATCAAAGGTGTGCTCGACCTGGGTTTGGACTTAAAATCTCTACCTTCATCCAGTTCAGGCTCTTTCTGCATCCCTAGTTTTTCATGTCTTACCATTGGAGCCGTGCCTTTAACTACTTGCACCCAAAGTTTTGCAATTTCCTCCCTACACCCTTCTACCTCCAAACATGCCTTGCCTCCTTTAAGACACTCCTAAATCCTACCTTTTGACCAACACCTTTTTTTTACCGGACCTAAGCTTCCTCAGGATTGGATCTTCCCCTCTCAAGGCTGGGAGTCTCCTGGCATGTCCTAAATAGTGGGATCTTCTTTCCAGGTTGTGGGAGATAACATTGATTAGATTAGATTCCCTACAGTGTGGAAACAGGCCCTTCAGCCCAACAAGTCCACACCGACCCTCCGAAGAGTAACCCACCCAGATCCATTTCCCTCTGACTAGTGCACCAAACACAATGGGCAATTTAGCATGGCCAATTCACCTGACCTACACATCTTTGGATTGTGGGAGGAAACGGAAGCACCCAGAGGAAACCCACGCAGACACGGCGAAAATGTGCAAACTCCACACATGCAGTCGCCTGAGGTGGGAATCAAACTCAGGTCCCTGATACTGTCGGGCAACAGTGCTAACCACTGAGCCACGGTGACACCCTGGTAGATATGGTGTGAACCATTGTCTGTCACACCCCTGGATACAGATCAGAGTTGTCCAAAGATTTGCTGAGGGCTGGAACTGGACTGTTTTGTTTGTCTGGCACCTTTTCTTTCCCAGTGTTTTGTTAAATATTAGACACAGCACAGAACTCAGTAGTGAGGTCAGATTTTCCATGTGTGAAGCACAGCCTTTCCTGGATTCCCCAGTGACAATCCCTCTCCATGCCCATAAGTAGCAATCCTTGCTAACACATATCCCCAGATCCACCTCTAATGACCCCTCAAGCCCATTATGCCAACTCATGACTAACCATCTACACCCCCCTCCCCCCCACCCATGGCTTCTTATAGTTCGTGTAAAAAGAATCAGTGCCAATTCATGCCCACCTCCACCTACTGCCCTTTGCCCTGAAACTCACTATGATAACTCACCCAGTATAAATGATGGACAAATCTCAGGAGCCATGATGAGGTTAGATAAAATAAAGTTTTTTAAAAAATTAATATTTTTCACATTTTAAAAAAAAGGTTCATTCATGACAGGCCATTCAATATATTTCAATCCCCTCAAGTCATTAACTCCACATGGAAATAAACATTTGTATTCTCAATATATATTACTTGTATTTCTGCATTAAAGACAGCTAATCTTTTAATAAGATCTTGTTAAACAAACTGTCAATTTATAGTTTCCTCCCTCTGCCTCTTCCCACCAATTATGACAATGTTACACTGTGAAAAACAGTCATAGTGTAACAATGAACAATGTTATAAACACAGAACTTCAGGATATGTCAACAAACAGCTATTGGGACTGCCAGCTCAACTTTTCTTTTTTAACCATCAGATGTAGGCAAACTGTGTTTCCCCCCTTTTAAAGGTCAGTGAGTTTAAATAACTTGGTTGCTTGATAGTACTACAGACTTTATCCTATCTTCATGAGCATTTACATCCACTCTGAAAATTCATGACACCCACAGTGTAGCAAGGGAACTGCGGGTAGTGAGATCAGATATTCCTGGTGCAACCTTCCATGTGCGAAGCACAGACTTCCCTGGATTCCCCAGTGGCAAAAATAGAATCTGTCGGAAATACAATTGCAACTTTCAGAACTGGATTCTGCACAGTACTTTTAAGTGTCCACACTGTTTCCAAGATTCCAAGGAAATTTGGTGTCAATTTTTAGAAATAATATTACAACCATGTGCTCTGCATACAGGGTGCTATTGAAATGAAAATTATTGTTGTACACTTGTGTGGCCATGATGTGGCTGATGTTAGACTGGGGTGAACAAAGTCAGAAGTCACATGACACCAGTTTATAGTCCAACCAGTTTATTTAAAAACACAAGCTTTTGGAGAGTTGCATCTTTGTCACCTGATGAAGGAGCAGTGCTCCAAAACCTTGTGATTTTAAATAAATCTGTTGGAGTGTAACCTGGTGTCATGTGACTTCTGTCTTTGTAGGTTTGTGTGATGACTTTATCCAACTTGATGGCACTCACCCCTTGCACAAGCTCTCCTCTTTGTCCGCTAGGGAAAGGAACGAGACCAAACAACCTCTGCAGGTGTAGAATTGTGACACAGAATGACTCAACAATTCAGAAACTCAAAGAAAGTACCTCAAGGGTATCAGGAATTTAATAAACAAGAGCTTGCAAACAGCAGCAATGATGGGAATCTGGCAATGTTGGATTGGAAGGGGCAATGTAAGGACTGATGATGTGTCCTGTCTCTAGTTGATAGTCAGTCAGACATTCCTGAAAGACCTAGTGAGAAAACAATGAATGCCATGCTTTTGGTATTCTTAAGCAGCTTTAATAAAGCAATTTTGACTGCCATTCTTTGATTACTGAAGTGACATTGTTGTGAATGTTGATATAAAATGTGCTGAAATGCAACAGTGTCAACACAGGATAGTCCCAGGACAGGACAAGGTTGGAAATGGAGGAGTGTTCCCTCAACGCTTTTAAACTGAAAACTTAAGTTCCCTCGACTTTTTTGAACTGAAAGTAAAGGTTCCTCAATACCATCCCAACTGAACACTCCCGGGACAAGAACAACACAGGGTTGAATGCAGAGTAAAGCTCTTTCTACTCTTTTTAAACTTAAAGTAAAGCCCCCTCGACTCTTTTAACTTGAAAGGAAAGTTCCCTCAACACTAACCCCACCGAAAGCTCCCAAGGCATGGATAGCATAGGGTTAGATACTAAGTAAAGCTTCCCACTGTGCCCATCAAATACAGGTACAACATGGGGTTGTATACAGGGTAAAGCTTCCTTTGCATTGTCCTATCAAATGTTGCAGCACAGGTACAGCATGGGGCTAGGTACTGATAAAGAACCTTTCCCATATATTAGTAGCTCAGTGGTAACCTCTGAATCAGTAGTTTGAATGCTTGAAACTACAATTTACATACTGAACGAAGTTTAGCTATACTGAGGGAGTGTTGCACTGTCTGAAGTGACACTTTCCTGATGAGACATTAAGCTGAAGCTCTGACTGGAAGTGATCCCATGAAAATGAGTAGGGTGAATTCCCTAGTGCCCTGACCAAATTTATCCAAGAAATGCAACTCACACAGTCTCTCTTGGATCTTGGTGTGTGCAGATTGCCCGCTGTGTTTTTCTAGGTTACAGAAGTAACTACGTTTCTTCAGTTCTCTTTCATTGACTGTAAAATTGGTTTAGGGTTTTCTAAGAATAGGAAAGGTGTCACATAAGAGCAGTATTTTTCTTTCGCAGGAAATGGATCAAGTTTTACTCATGGTGTACTTTCTGACAGAATGTTTAACTGGCCTCTCACCTACTGGAGGCAGTACTACTGTAGTGAAAAGAGGTATGTGCTAATTATATCCGATTGCCCTGGGTAAAGTCTCATCATTTGATACATATCCCACTTTCAGCCTCACAGCTTTCATCAGTCACAGTAAGAGGCATTTTGTCTGTGAGGTGCCTCACCACCCTGTACATGAGCTGCCACAAAGAGTAAAGATTACATTAGAGGGTCATTGACCTTAGTCACCCCGCAACCCCTTTTAAACAGCAATTAATCTGGAATCTTAGAGGACGTGCTCCACTTGTAATTAATATGAACAATTTAACAAATTGCTGTCAGTCTGTTGCACTGGTATATTTCCAATGCAATTTTTGTGTCTAGTGACTCGCCAGCAATTGCTGGAAAAGATCTGGCGTCATCTGTGGACAGAAATCAGAGTTACAGGTCCAGTGACCCTTCTTCAGAGAGTGCTGAGGAAATTCAAATTTGCAGAAATTCAAATAGATACAATCAATGATAATGACATTGAAAATGAGCCATACAAATTGGATACAAGAGATGAGAAGAGAAAGGAACAGCAATAAGTCAGAATCTGATACACAACTTGTTTCTTTCAATGTTTTAAGGTGGCTTTCGGTTCAACCAATTCTGATGGAGAGATGATCTTTTCTTTCTGACACCCGACAACTTCCATTGTCCCAGGAGGGTCTTCAGCTGTTTCTGGCTGAGAATTTGCTTATGTCTGAGATAGAGCTGACAGAATTTTACTTTGCATTTTATTATGAATGAATAAAGAACAAGCAAATTATTCTCCAAACCAGTAGTTCTCAAACTTCTGTGTCTATGGACTGCTTAAACAATACAAAATAAATCTCTGCGGATTTTCTTTTCTCTCCCTGTTCTGCATCCAACTTTGGAAATTCATTCGAACTAACTGGGAGGATGATGTTGTTTCTGGTCAGACACTCAGGCAATGCTGTCGGGTTCCGAGCTGAGTTTTACATTCAGCTGAGTTCTCTCATTTTCAGCCTACAAGCAATGAGAATCCAACCCTGAGTTGTATGTTAAAACTGGGACAGTTATCTTGATTACAAAAACGTTGCTTATACTTGTGCCCCACACCAAGGAGTGGGTCTGTTTAGTGCAGATGAGGTCTGTTTTCTTCTATGGCCTTGAACCTTGCATTACAGGGTTAGTGTGTTGAAAAACATGGAAGGAGTCACTTTCCAAATTGCCCATCATTGAAATCCCAACCTTTGCCCAAGCAGAAATAAATGGGGGTTCAGTTTCGTGTCTCAGGTTTCCATTTGAGAAAACGCCTCCTCATATTTTTCAAAATGTACTGCTTTTTAATTTGAAAATGCTTGACTGAGGATTCTGTCAGACAGCCCCCTCCCTCCTATCCTGCAGGCAGCTGTGTCAAAAGCCTAACACACAGGACTGGAACTGGTTTTGATTCAATTACCTGAAACCTCCAGGCAAACTGGAGGTACTTCTGTTTATTACAATTAGATACCAAAACATGTAAAGTTTCAATTACAGATTACCATTTGCTACTGAATTCTTTTAACACGCCTTAGCCCGAGAAGCCATTTGATTTTACCTTCCATTGCAAGCTTTCATCGTTCTAAAAACTAGAAAATGACTGAGTCACATCCAATAAATGTTCACTCAACAACTACTGTGCACCAGTGTTACATCTGATGTTAGATAAATACTGTGCATTCAGTGAAGGGAACAGGAAAGAGTTTACCAGCAAGGATTAGGACTTTGCAGAGATTCAGCTCAATCTCTGAATTTGTTGTTTGATTCCAAGAGGCTAAATGGTAGCACAGTGTAGGCATACAATTAAGCTGTTTGAGGTTCTTGTGGTATAGGGCTAGTGTCCCTGCCTCTGGGCTAGATACCATGATAGTGATCTTAGCTCTGGACCCACATAGTCTAGGTTCAATTCACAACTACCCTGCAACTGTATTAGAACATAGAACATAGAACAGTACAGGTCCTTTGGCCCAGGATGTTGAGCCAAGTATTTATTTTAACCTAAGATCAAACAAACCTATACACTCCACAATTTACTGCAATCCATGGGCTTCTCCAGCACATTAATTGAAACACATCAGAGATGCAATGGCCTACTGGTATTATGAGACTATTTTCATAGAACATAGAACAGTACAGCACAGAATAGGCCCTTCAGCCCACGATGTTGTGCCGACCATTGATCCTCATGTAAGGTAAATCTAATGTGCGAACCCTCAAATTTCTGTGACCATTTGCATGTCCAGGAGTCTCTTAAATATCTCCAATGACCTCGCTTCCACAACTGCTGCTGGCAACGCATTCCATGCTCTCACAACTCTCTGTGTAAAGAACCTGCCTCTGACATCCCCTCTATACTTTCCGCTAAACAGCTTAAACCCCTCGTGTTAACAATTTTTGCTCTGGGAAAAAGTCTCTGGCTATCACCTCTATCTATGCCTCTCATCTCTATCTATTCCTCTCATTATCTTGTACACCTCAATTAGGTCCCCTCTCTTCCTTCTTTTTTCCAATGAAAAAAATCCGAGCTCAGTCAACCTCTCTTCGTAAGATAAGCCCTTCATTCCAGGCAGCATCCTGGTAAACCTCCTCTGAATCCTCTCCAAAGCATCCACATCTTTCCTTTAATAGGGCGACCAGAACTGGGCACAGTATTCCAAGTGCGGTCTAACCAAAGTTTTATAGAGCTGCAACAAGTTCTCATGGCTCTTAAACTCGATCCCCCTGTTAATGAAAGCCAAAACACCACATGCTTTCTTAAAAACCCTGTCCACCTGGGTGGCAATTTTAAGGGATCTATATACCTGCACACCAAAATCCTGCTGTTCCTCCACACTGCCAAGAATCCTGTCTTTAATCCTGTACTCACCTTTCAAGTTCGACCTTCCAAAATGCATCACTTTGCATTTATCCAGGTCGAACTCCATCTGCCACCTCTCAGCCCATCTCTGCATCCTGTCAATGTCACGCTGCAGCCTACAACAGTCTTCTATACTGTCAACGACACCTCCAACCTTAGTGTCGTCTGCAAACTTGCTAACCCATCCTTTAATCTCCTCATCCAAGTCATTAATAAAAATTACAAAGAGTAGAGGCCCAAGTTCACAGCCCTGTGGAACACCACTCACCACTGACTTCCAGGCTGAATACTTTCCTTCCACTACCACTCGCTGTCTTCTGTCGACCAGCCAATTCTGTATTCAGACAGCTAAATTTCCCTGTATCCCATTCCTCCTGACCTTCTGAACGAAATGCCTTGCTGAAATCTACATACACCACATCCACCACTCGACCCTCATCAACTTATCTAGTAACATCCTCAAAGAACTTAATAAGATTTGTGAGGCATCACCTGCCCCTCACACAGCCGTGCTGACTGCCTTTAATCAAGCCATGCTCTTCCAGATGGTCATAAATCCTATCCCTCAGAATCCTTTCTCTATTTCCTTTCTTGAAGAGAGGAATTACATTTGCGTCCCTCCAGTCCTCAGGTACGACTCCAGTGGAGAGCGAGGATGCAAAGATCTTCGCAAGCGGCGAAGCAATTGCATTTCTCGTTTCCCAAAGCAGCCGAGGACAAATCTGGTCTGGCCCTGGTGACTTGTCAATCTTAATGTTTGTCAAAATTTTCAGCACATCACCTTCCTCAATATCTATCCGTTCCAGCAAGCTTACCTGCTCCTCAATGGTTTCATTCACTACAAGGTCCTTTTCTTTAGTAAAGACAGAAGCAAAAAACTCATTTAGGGCTTCCCCTACCCCCTCAGACTCTATACACAAGTTCCCTATGCTATCCCTGATTGGCCCTACTCTTTCTTTGATCATTCTCTTATTCCTCACATACGTGTAAAATGCTTTTGGATTCTCCTTAATCTTTCCTACCAAGCCTTTTTTGTGCCCCCTCCTGGCTCTCCTCAGACCATTTTTGAGCCCCTTCCTCACCTGCCTGTAATCCTCTAGAGCTGAGCAAGACCCTTCCTTCCTGCTTTCTTTCTTTTGACGAGAAGCTCCTCCGCTCTCATCATCCAAGGTTCCTTTATCTTACCCTTTCTTGCTGTCTCAGAGGAACACATTTATGCATCACTCACAACAACTGTTCCTTAAACAGTCTCCACATGTCTATAGTGCCCTTTCCATGGAACAATTGCTCCCAGTCCATGCTTCCCAACTCACGTCTGATAGCATCATAGTTTCCTTTTCCCCAATTAAATACCCTCCCATTGTGCCTGCTTCTCTCCTTCTCCATAGCTATGTAGAATGTGAGGCAGTTGTGGTCACTATCACCAAAATGCTCTCCTACTGCAAGATCTGACACCTGCCCCGGCTCATTGCCAAGCACCAAATCCAAAGTGGCCTCTCCCCTCATCGGCCTGTCAACTGAGTTAGGAAACCCTCCTGAACACACCTTACAAAAACAGCTCCTTCCAAACCATCTGCTTGAAGGAGGTTCCAATCAATATTGGGAAAATTAAAGTCACCCATTACAACAACCCTACTACATTCACACTTTTCCAAAATCTGCCGACCTATGCTTTCTTCAATCTCCCTGCTGCTATTGGGGGGGGGGGGGGGGGGGGGGGGGGCTTGTAGTAAACCCCTAATGAGGTGGCTGCTCCCTTACCGTTCCTAATTTCCACCCATACTGACTCGGTAGGCAGATCCTCCTCGACAATGGTAACTTCTGTAGCTGTGATACCCTCTCTGATTAGCAGTGCTACACCCCCTCCTCTTTTTCCCCCTTCCTATTCTTTTTAAATGTTCTAAACCCTGGAACATCCAGAAACTATTCCTGCCCCTGAGAAACCCACGTCTCTGTTATGGCCACAACATCATGGCACCAGGTACTGATCCATGCTCTAAGCTCATCACTTTTATTCCTGATACTCCTTGCATTAAAGCAAACACACTTTAACTGATACCTTGGTTCTTTCCCAGGAAATTCCTTCCCACTGGCTGTGCTACCTCTTGCTATTGCCTCATCTCCATCAACTCTCACCACCGGTATATAGCTCAGGTTCCCACCCCCCTGCTATACTAGTTTAAACCCTCCTGAACCACTCGAGCAAACCTTCCACCTAGAACATTAGTCCCCTTCCAGTTCAGGTGCAACCCGTCCTTCATGTACAGGTCCCACCTTCCCCAGAAGGCATCCCAATCATCTAAGTATCTGAAGCCCTCTCTCCTACACCAGCTGCGCTGCCACATGTTAAGCTGCGCCCGCTCCCTGTTCCTTGCCTCACTATCTCGTGGCACCGGTAGTAAACGAGAGAACACTACTCTGTTCGTCCTGCTCTGCAGCTTCCAACCTAACTCCCTGAAATCACCTTTTATATCCTCGATACTTTTCTTATCGTTTGATTATTAATCCAGAAATCTGGTAAATGTTCTGGGGACCTGGGTTCAAATCCCGCCACGGTAGATGGTGAAATTTAAATTCAGTAAATATCTGACATCAATAGTCAAATGCTGACCATAAATGGATTGTCAGGAAAAAGCCCATATGGTTCCCTGACTTCTTTTAGGGAAGGAAATCTCCCATCTTTACCTGGTCTGGTCTACATGTGACTCCAGATCCATAGTGATGTGGTTGTCTTTTAACTGCCCTCTGGGCAATTAAGGACAAGCAATAAATGCTGGCCTAACCAGACATGGCCACATCATGTGAGTTAATCTTTACAATTTCCAAATTATCTTCATAGAGTAAATCCTGAGAGGATGTGTCCTTTCATGGGAGAGTCTATGACTTCAGGGCATAGTCTCAGAATACAGAGGCATCGATTTAAGACTGATATGAGGATTAATTTCTTCTGTTAGAGGGCTGAGGGTCTTTGGAACACCCTGCCACAGAGAACTGTGTGGGCAGAGTCCTTCTGTATATTTAAGGATGAGATCAATAGATTCTTGAACAGTAAGGGGGAAATCAATGGTTAAAGGGAAATTTCAGGAAAGTGGAGTGAGGAATGCCCGATCAGCCATGATCAGCCAAGATGTAGCAGGGTCAAGGAGCTAAATGGCACACTCCTTTTTCTTATAGTCTAACAAGTTGATAAAAAAAAATTGTTTACAATGGAGTTACTGACAATTACCATAACTGATTTCAATTCGTCTCAGACAGACCCAGCCATCTGATGAGGGAAACTCCAGTGTTAGAGATCTTTGGTAATGATTGATTGAAAAGCATTTATTCCTGCTGTACCCACCATACATCATGTCTCAAATTATACATGTTCTGTATTCCAGAATATTATTTGTGAAAGATTCAATCTTGGCATATTCGAATGAATCAATAAATACTGTTTCCCAATCTCCTTAGGATGCACCTTCTTGAGATTGGACATTGTCTTCCTGAAGTAATGTGCCCACAGATTTCATTTTGAGTTGACTTGTTTTAGAAGGAGGCTGTGCTCTCATGTTCCTGTTGTTAGTAGTCTGTCATGGCCAACATTGTAAGAGTCCTGCAAACAGCAATTATATACATGTCCAATCACGTCCAAATGTTGTCATTTCTAAATGAACATTAGTTTTTTTATTTCAAAAATATACTTTATTCATAGAAATCTTTGGTACATGCACAATTGATGATGCCATTCAGATCTAGACTGTCTTTACGTTCAGAGAACAGACTGACTCTTTGGTATTTACAATTCTGTATGTTAACCATCCAGCCTCTTGGCATTTAACTGACGCGTTAGTGGAGCCC
This sequence comes from Chiloscyllium plagiosum, assembly GCF_037043375.1. Taxonomy (NCBI): domain Eukaryota; kingdom Metazoa; phylum Chordata; class Chondrichthyes; order Orectolobiformes; family Hemiscylliidae; genus Chiloscyllium; species Chiloscyllium plagiosum. The sequence continues at coordinate 71,996,879 of NW_028270153.1, read as the reverse complement.
AATTACTGAATGGGCTGTTCCCCTGCTGTTCTTTGGCAGGAGGTCCTTACACGGTGGTCTTTCTTCACTGTGCCTTGGCAGCAGCTGCCCCAAGCTTCAGCGCGTCGCTCAGCACATAGCCCTGGACCTTGGAATGTGCTAGTCTGCAACTTTCGGGGTCAACTTCTTCAGCTGGAAGACCAACAAGTTCGGGCAGACCAAAGAGCGTCTTTCACCGAGTTGATGGTCCTCCAGGCACAGGTGATGAAGTGGAAGATGGCCCGGGTGACTGCAGCATTGCAGGTTCGGGAATAGGCCTGACTTGTGCCACTTATAACAACACTGGGAGTATCTCACACTGGATGACCAGGTTCTTACCTGCGACGGAGAGTGACTATTGCTCCCATCTGCCCAGTTTCTGCCTCACTTTAGTGACACGTTCCTCCCAAGACTTGACGCATGCCCCAGCCCCTTTGAACCAAATCCCCAGCACTTCAGGTGGTCTGCCCTGACGGTGAGGGAGATAGAGGATTGGTTGGTCCAGTTTCCAAAGACCATGGCCACGTTCTTGCCTCAGTTTACCTTGGCCCCCAAGGCCCGTTCAAACTGGCCACTAATGTACATGAGTCTGTGCTCTGACACTGGATCCGAAAGGAAATGGTGATGTCATCCATGTACAGGGAGGCCTTAACCTGTAGGCCCCACTGCATAGGAATAGTCATCCCTCTCAGGCTCGCATCCTTCCTAATGGACTAGACAATGGCTCTATACAGCACACAGACAAGGCAGGAGAGAGAGGGCAGCCCTCTCTGACTCCAGATCTGATTGGAAAGCTTCCTGATTCCCACCTATTGAGAGAGACTGTGCTGACAATGTTGATGAAGGGCTTTTGCCTGAAATGTTTATTTTCCTGCTCCTCGGATGCTGCCTGACCTGCTGTGCTTTTCCAGAACCACTCTAATCTAGACTAACAATGTTGATATGTCAAGCAATTGGATCCAATTGCAGATTCCCTCCCCAAAGCCCATTTTGGAGAGAACATTTCTCATGTACGCGTGCAATGTCCTGTCAAAGGCTTTCTCCTGGTCCAGGCTGATGAGGCAAGTGTCCACCCTCCTATCCTGCACATAGGTGATCGTATCCCTGAGGAGTGCGAGACTCTCAGCGATTTTCTTGCCCGGTACATCACAGATTTGGTCTGGGTGAATCACTGATCCCAGAGCAGACCTGACCCAGTTGGCGATTACCTTTGACAAGATTTTGTAATCCACATTTAACAGTGACTTTAGTCGCCAATTCTGATTTCCTCCCTCTCCCCCTTCCGCTTGTAGATGAGGGTGAGGATGCCTTTCCTCCTGGATTCACTCATGGTACCTGCCAGAAGCATACTGACATACACCTCCAGCAGGTCCTGGCCAATCAAGTCCCAAAGAGCAGAATAGAACTCGACCGGTAAGCCGTCGCTTCCGGGAGTTTTATTCTTTTCGAAGGACTCGAGGGCCTTGGTCAGCTCGTCCAGAGATAGCAGCTGGTCCAGCCTCTCCCGTGTTCTGTCGTCTAAGACCTCCATGATAGAGGACAGGAACGGCTGGGAGGCCATACTGTCGGTTGGTTTTGTGTCATACAGACTGGCATAGAAGGATTTGCTGATCCTCATGACGTCAGCCTGAGATGTCGTTACTGAGCCATCTTCTTCCTTCAGGCTGCTGAGCACGGAGCTCTCTTTGTGTACCTTCTAAGGTGAGCACGTCTCATCCTGTTCCACGGAGTGGATTCTGGACCGGAAGATTATTTTGGATGCCTCCGAGGCATTCTTTGAGGATGGTGCGAGACAAGTTGACAAAAGTTGAGCAGTGGATGTGGTGTATATGGATTTCAGTAAGGCATTTGATAAGGTTCTCCATGATAGCTCATTCATTATGTCAGGAAATATGGGGTACAGGGAGATTTGTCTGTCTGGATACAGAATTGACTGGCCGAAAGAAGACAGCAAATGGTCGTGGATGGAAAGTATTCTGCCTGGAGGTCGGTGACCAGTGGTGTCCTGCAGGGATCTGTTCTTGGGCCTCTGCTCTTTGTAGTTTTAATAAATGACTTGGATGAAGAAGTGGAAGGGTGGGTTAGTAAGTTTGTCAATGACACAAAGGTTGGTGGTGTTGTGGATAGTGTGGAGGACTGTTGCAGGCTACAACAAGAGATTGACAGGATGCAGAGCTGGGCTGAGAAGTGGCAGATGGTGTTCAACCTGGATAAATGCGAAGTGATTCATTTTGGAAGGTTGAATTTGAATGCTGAATACAGAGTTAAAGACAGGATTTTTGGCAGTGTGGAGAAACAGAGAGATCTTGGGGTCCATGTACACAGATCCCTCAAAGTTGCCACCCAAGTTGATAGGGTTGTTAAGAGGCTTCCATTAACAGGGGATTGAGTTTAGAGCCATGAGGTTTTGCTGCAGCTCTATAAACCCTGGTTAGACCACACTTGGAATATTGTGTTCAGTTCTGGTTGCCTTACTATATGAAGGATGTAGATACTTTAGAGAGGGTGCAGAGGAGATTTACCAGGATGCTGCCTGGATTGGAGGGCTTGTCTTGTGAAGAGAGATTGAGTGAGTGAGGGCTTTTCACACTGGAGAGAAGGAGGAAGAGACGTGATAGAGGTGTACAAGGTAATGAAAAGCGCAGCAGGTCAGGCAGCATCCAAGGAGCAGGAGAATCGACGTTTCGGGCATAAGCCCTTCTTATGCCCGAAACGTCGATTCTCCTGCTCCTTGGATGCTGCCTGACCTGCAGCACTTTTCCAGCAACACATTTTTCAGTTCTGATCTCCAGCATCTGCAGTCCTCACTTTCTCCCAGTGTACAAGGTAATAGGAGGCATAGACAGAGTAGATAGCCAGAGATTTTTCCCCCGGGGAAAAAATGGCTGTCATGAGGGGTCATAATTTTAAGAGGATTGGAGGAAGGATAGGGGAGATGTCAGAGGTAGGTTCTTTACACAGAGAGTGGTGGGAGTGTGGAATGTACTGCCAGCAGTGGCAGTAGAGTCAGAGACATTTGGGACATTTAAGTGACTGCTGGACAAACACATGGATGGCAGTAAATTGAGGGTGTGTCAGTTAGGTTGATCTTAGATTAAGATAAATGCTTGTCACAACATCATGGGCTGAGGGGCCTGTACTGTGCTGTACTGTTCCATATTCCATGTCACCATCTTGGTTGGAAACTCCGGTCAACCCCTGGTCTCCAACGGCTCCTGGCCCCACGTAGACATGACAAGGGGTCCTTTCAGCCTGGCATACCCACCTCCTGTAACAGCCTCCCAGTCTGGCATAGCGGCCACACATGATGACATCCCAGTGTGGCGAGGTTGTCTTCTGGCAGTACCTGGCAGTCCTTCAGCCTGGCTTGGGCTCTGCATGGTCTCCCGGTCTCAATTTGATTCCAGAGTGATCTCCCAGCCTCATAATCCTTGAGGTGAAGGCTGGCATGCTCTGGAGCCAAGGCCTGGTATGGACTGGAGGCAGGGTGTCAACGTGATCTGGGTTGGAAGTGTGCGGGTCTGAATTTTTATTTCTGCAATGCTGGACTTTTTATTTCTCTACTTTTCTAAGATCTTGTAACTAAAAAGCTTTACCTGGGTATCTTTGTACATAAGACAGTTCTGCATGGGGCGACATATATAAACTTTTCGCCGCGCTCATTTGAGTACATGTGACAATAAAACTAATTCAGTTCAAACTTTCAGTGATCCCTGAAGTTCTGTAAAGTTTGATGCTCTTGTTACGGAAAAGTGAAAGCATGGATGCTCCTTAAGACCATAAGATATAGGAATAGAATCAGGCTATTCACCCATGGCTGATATGTTTCTCAACACCATTCTACTTCCTTCTCCCACTAACCCTTGATCCCTTTACTAAACAAGAGCCTATCTCTGGCTTAAATACCTTCAATGACTTTGTCTCCAGTGCCCTCTGCAGCAATGAGTTCCACAGACTACCTACGCTCTAGCTAAAGAAATGGGACCACAACTATTCACGTTATACATTCATTCCTGCGGATAAAGGGCTTGTCATAGGAGGAGCGGTTGAGGACTCTGGATCTGTACTTGATGGAAATTGAAAGGATGGGGGGGAGGGGGGGGGAATCTTATCAAAACTTAAGTTTTGATAAGATCCCCCCTTCCCCCCCCCCCCCCCCATCCTTTTAATTTCCATCAAGTACAGATCCAGAGTCCTCAATCACTCCTCCTATGACAAGCCCTTTATCCACAGGATCATTCTAGTAAACGACCTCTGGACTCACTCCAATGTCAGCACATTCCTTAGATATAGAGTCCAAAACTGCTCACAATATTCCAAATGCAGTCTGACCAGAGCCTTAGCCAGGCTCAACAGTACATCTCTGCTCTTGTATTCTAGCTCTCTTGAAATGAATGCTGATACTGCATTTGTCTTCCTAATGTGAACTGAACTTTAAGAGAATTCTGCAGTAGTCCCTTAGTTTTCGGTCACTTTATACTTCAGATTTCTGAAACCTTTCCACATTTAGAAAATATTCTATGCCTCTATTCTTCCTATCAAAATGAATAACCTTACATTTTTCCACATTGTATTCTATCTGCCACTTCTTACCCAAATTGCTAGTCTGTCCAAGTCCTTCTGCAGCTTCCTTGCTTCCTCAACTCGACCCTTTACCTATCTGTGTGTCAGCTGCAAACGTAACAACAATGCTCTTTGTTCCTTCATCCAGATTGTGAATGTATAACGTGAATAGTTGTGGGCCCATCACTGACCCCACTCGTCACCAGCTGCCATCCTGAAAAAGACCCCTTTATTCCCACTCTCTGCCTCTACCAGTTGGCCAATCCTCGATCAAAGTTAATATCTTGCCCCTAACACCATCGACTTGGAGGAGTTTGGGTCTGAAATATTTAATAGCTTCTCTCGCTCAATATCAATGTTAACATGAGCAAAGGAAGGATTAGATGGAGAACATCCATTCCTATGGATTCTCAGTCACTCTCTCAGAAAGGCGCCCATATTATTCCATTAGCAAGCATGATGATTGCATCATGTAACAAGTCTTGTGGAACTCCTGGTGTTTCCATCCTTACAAAGTGCTGACTGAACTTATTTTACATGCACTATACAAAGCCAAATAGAATTTGTATTCTGGTAGCTTGGGCCCAATTTGAAGCTGGATTTCCAGAGTTCTCTAATGTCAACTTTGGTTCAGGTCCCAACAAATGGATAGTTCAGTCTGGGATTGGCCCATTATCAATAATTGCATTTTTTGTACATTTGAAATGGATGTGATTTACCCAAAATTTCTGGTTGCTGCTTTTAAATTGTTTCCCAACTAGAGAACAGCATGTATGACTGGAAAGATTCACGGACTGATTGACACTCTTGACAAGTCAGGAATTTGCTGTACACAGGAGAAAGTAACTGCCGATGCTGGAGATCAGAGTTGAGAGTGAGTTGCTGGAAAAGCCCAGCAGGTCAGGCAGCATCCAAGGAGAAGGAGAATCAACGTTTCGGGCATAAGCCCTTTATCAGGATTCCTGATGCTTCTTGGATGCTGCCTGACTGGCTGTGCTTTTCCAGCACCACACTCTCGAATCTGATCTCCAGCATCAGCAGACCGCACTGTCTCCACCTCGTCTATTTACCCTATCCATGCCCCTAAACCTCTGTAAGAAGACCCCTCAGTCTCTGATGTTCCAGGGAAAATAGCCCCAGCCTGTTCAGCTTCTCCCTATTGCTCAAACCCTCCAATCCTAGCAACATCTTTGCAAATCCTTCCTGAACCCTTTCAGGTTTCATAGCATCCTTCTTTTAACAAGGAGACCAGAGTTGCATGCCATATTCCAAAAGTGGCCTAACCAATGTCCTGTACAGCTACAACATGACCTCTTAACTCCTATACTCAATGCTCTGACCAATAAAGAAAAGTATACTAAACACCTTCTTCACTATCTGATCTACCTGCAACTCTACTTTCAAGGAAATATGAACCTGCACTCCAAGGTCTCTTTATTTACTAACCCTCCATAAGACCTTACAATTACGTGTGCGAGTCCTGCCAAAATTTGTTTTTCCAAAATGCAGCACCTCACATTTATCAAAATTAAACTCCATCTGCCACTCCCCAGCCCATTGACCCATCTGATCAAGATCCCATTGTACTGTGAGGTAACCTTCTTCACTGTCCACTACACTTCCAATTTTGGTGTTATCTGCAACTTACTAACTATACCTTCCACGTTCACATCCGAATAATTTATATAAATGATAAAAAGCTGTGGACCCAGCACCGATCCATGTGGCACGCCACTGGTCATAAGCCTCTAGTCTGAAAAGCAGCCCTCCACCACCTTCCTCTGTCTTCTACCTTTGAACCAGTTCTGTATTCAAATGGCTAATTCTCCCTGTATTCCATGTGATCTAACCTTGCTAAGCAGTCTACAATGAGGAACCTTGTCAAACGCATTACTGAATCACTCTGCCCTTATCAACTCTCATTGTTACTTCTTCAAAAACTCAATCAAGTCAGTGAGACATGATTTCCCATTCAAAGTTTGTGCGAAGATTTGTAGCTCGGGTGCTCGTTGTTGTGGTTCTGTTCGCCGAGCTGGAAGTTTTTGTTGCAAACATTTCGTCCCCTGTCTAGGTGACATCATCAGTGCTTGGGAGCCTCCTGCGAAGCGCTTCTTTGATGTTTCCTTCGGTGTTCATAGTGGTCTGTCCCTGCCGCTTCCGGTTGTCAGTTTCAGCTGTCCGCTGTAGTGGTTGGTATATTGGATCCAAGTCGATGTGTTTGTTGATGGAGTTTGTGGATGAATGCCATGCCTCTAGGAATTCCCTGGCTGTTCTCTGTCTGGCTTGCTCTATGATAGTAGTGTTGTCCCAGTCGAATTCATGTTGCTTGTTGTCTGCGTGTGTGGCTACTAAGGATAGCTGGTCGTGTCGTTTCGTGGCTAGTTGATGTTCATGATGCGGATTGTTAGCTGTCTTCCTGTTTGTCCTATATAGTGTTTAGTGCAGTCCTTGCATGGTATTTTGTACACTACATTTGTCTTGCTCATGTTGGGTATCGGGTCCTTTGTTCTGGTGAGTTGTTGTCTGAGCGTGGCTGTTGGTTTGTGTGCCGTTATGAGTCCTAGGGGTCGCAGTAGTCTGGCAGTCAGTTCCGAGATGCTCCTGATGTATGGTAGTGTGGCTAGTCCTTTTGGTTGTGGTATGTCCTCGTTCCGTGGTCTTCCGTGGAGAATTCACTACAAGAGTATACAGGAAAGCCACACACACAGACCAAGTCCTAAACTATGAAAGTAACCACCCCAACACACACAAACGAAGCTGCATCAGGACACTATTCAAAAGGGCCACAACACACTGCAGTACACCAGAACTGCAAAAAGAAGAAGAAGAACACCTATACAAGGTATTCGCCAAAAACGGATACCCGCGCAACTTCATCAACAGATGCCTAAGAGAAAGACCACAGAACGAGGACATACCACAACCAAAAGGATGAGCCACACTACCATACATCAGGAGCATCTCGGAACTGACTGCCAGACTACTGCGACCCCTAGGACTCATAACAGCACACAAACCAACAGCCACGCTCAGACAACAACTCACCAAAACGAAGGACCCGAAACCCAACATGAGCAAGACAAATGTAGTGTACAAAATACCATGCAAGGACTGCACAAAACACTATATAGGACAAACAGGAAGACAGCTAACAATCCGCATACATGAACATCAACTAGCCACGAAACGACACGACCAGCTATCCTTAGTAGCCACACACGCAGACAACAAGCAACATGAATTCGACTGGGACAACACTACTATCATAGGGCAAGCCAGACAGAGAACAGCCAGGGAATTCCTAGAGGCATGGCATTCATCCACAAACTCCATCAACAAACACATCGACCTGGACCCAATATATCAACCACTACAGCGGACAGCTGAAACTGACAACCGGAAGCGGCAGGGACAGACCACTATAAACACTGGAGGAAACATCAAAGAAGCGCTTCGCAGGAGGCTCCCAAGCACTGATGATGTCGCCTAGCCAGGGGACGAAACGTTTGCAACAAAAACTTCCAGCTCGGCGAACAGAACCACAACAATGATTTCCCATGCACAAAGCCACATTTACAATTCCAAATCAGCCCTGTGTTCCTAATGTGAGAACTTTACTTACAAAAATTAAAAGTTTGTTTCCCATTCCTTCACAATGAGAGTGAAATGATCAAAGATCCTTGCTCTTTCTTCAGAGAGGCTAAACTGTCAAGAAAGATAGTGTAATTGAGAGCCTAACGAAGATTAGGGATTGGTGTATATTGTGGCAAGGTCTCCCACTCCTTCAATGCCTTCATTGCTCAGACCTTTGAGAATAGGAGTTGAGATGTCATCTTGAGGCTGGACAGGATGTTGGTGAGGCCTCTTCCAGAGTACTGTCTGTAGTTTTGGTCACCCTGTAGTAGGAAGGATGTTATTAAACTGGAGAGGGTTCAGAAAAGATTTACCAGCATGTTGTCAGGAATGGAGGGTTTGAGTTCTCAGGAGATAATGGATAGGCTGGGGCTTCTTTCTCTGGAGTGTAAGAGGTTGAGGGGTGACCTTACAAAGGTTTATAGAATCATAAGGGGCATAGATAAGGTGAATGACAAGGGTTATTTTTCTATGGTGGGTGAGTTCAAAACTAAGGGACATATTTTTAAGGTGAGGGGAGAAAGGTTTAGTTTAGACATGAGGGGCAACTTTTTTAGAGAGAGTGTGGTTTGTACGTGGAATGAATTGCCGGAGGAAGTGGTGAATGCTACCTTTAAAAGACATTTAGATAAGTCCATGAATTAGAAAGATTTGGAGGCGTATGGGCCAAGTTCAGGCAGGTGGGACTAGTTTAGTTTGGGAAGATAGTCGGTGTGGATTGTTTGGAATGAAGGCTGTGTTTCCATGCTACAATCTCTATCCCAGGCAAGGAGTTATCAAACAAACCTTGGAGTAGTATTCCTTCTCAAAGTACTTAGCTTCACAGCTAAGTTCCTTTGGAATGTAACTGAGCAGGGTTGGGTCATGATTGTGACACAGGTGTGATGCCCTGCAGCCTTACTGATCTGTTGAGAAAAACTTCCAGCAACAGTTTGTTTATTTGGAGATTCTATTTCTAGCCTCTGGTCCCCCTCCCTCAGAATAGTTTGAATTACTGCTGATTTATTTGATAGACAGAAGTTAAAGCAACAGATGACATTTTCTCTTCCACCTACCCCAACCGTGCAGGAATATTCGGATCTCATGTTTAACAAATATATTAACTCCACCCAACTTCAGCTCCATCTTTTCCCTAATAGGATCCCTACAGTATGAAAGCAGGTCATGCGACCCATTGAGTCCATTATTAACCTCCTGAAGAGCATCCCATATCCCCTATCCTGTAATCCTGCATTTCCCATGACTAACCCACCTAGCCTTAGATACTGTGGGCATACAGCCAATCCCCCTAACCTGTACATCTTTGGACTGTGGGAAGAAACTAGCGCACTTAGAGAAACCCACGCAGACGTGGGGAGAACGTGCAAACTCCACACAGACTCCAATCCAAGGGTGGAATCGAACTCAGGTTCCTGGCACTATGAGGCAGCAGTGCTAGCCACTATGCACCCCCCCCCCCCCCCCAATCTCTGGGTAAACTAAATGTGTAAGGATGGTCCATAAGCGCTGGCTTGGCCATGTGGTGCTTTATGCTGAACTCATTTCCTGTCTTTGATGGATTTCAATTTTGCTAAATAACTGAATATAAAAGCTTTTGCTGTTTCTTGTTTTTTCCAGCTATTTTTAAATATCCAATAACAAGTTATCAAAAAATGAGACCGGAATCAAGCTTTATTTACAGAGTGAATCATTACAAATATAAGTTATAATTATTCTTACATTTGAGTTATAAGGAGAGGCTGTATAGGCTGGGACATACTTTCACTGGAGCGTCGGAGGTTAAGGGGTGACCTTATAGAGGTTTGGATAGGGACATGGATAGGGTTAATGGTGGGTGTCTTTTCTCTAGGGTGGAGATATGAAAACAAGGGGACACATTTTTAAGGTGAGAGGAGAAAGATTTTAAAAAGACATGAGGAACTTTTTATTACACTGAGAATGTTTGGTGAGTGGAATGAACTTCCTGAGGAAGTGGTGGAAGAGGCTTCACAGTAAGGTTAAATGCATGAATAAGGAATGTTTGGAGCAGGCTGGGTTAAATGCATGAATAAGGAATGTTTGGAGCAGGATGGGCTAAATGCATGAATAAGGAATGTTTGGAGCAGGATGGGTTAAATGCATGAATAAGGAATGTTTGGAGCAGGATAGGTTAAATGCATGAATAAGGAATGTTTGGAGCAGGATGGGTTAAATGCATGAATAAGGAATATTTGGAGCAGGATGGGTTAAATGCAGACAGCTGGGACAAGTTTAGTTTGGGATTATGGTCCATATGGCTTAGTTGGACTTGTTTCGGTGCTGTATGACTCTGAAAGAATGTAACTGAATCTCAACAGCACAGCATCAGCAAATGTCTCTTTAACAGACTCAACTCAAAACAGAATCAATGACCTCCACCTGCATATAGTTAACTACAATCAATATAAGCATCTAATAGTGATTTAATGGTTGTTGATAATATGTGAAAAGATTAGATTTAGATTAGATTAGATTAGATTACTTACAGTGTGGAAAGTGCCATAATGGGTAAATACTCAGTTTTTACTGGTGATGATTATTGGTCAAAGAAATGTGAAGGTAAAAATCCCTTTAGTTGGGTATGAAAACACTTGCAGATGGAAAAAAATCATATGCAGCCCTAAAGGAAGGGGCAAGTGTGATTCTTTAAAACTTCCAAACTTTTGTTTATAAAAGTCATTCTCAGGATGTGGCTGCTACTTTGAGGATGACATTTATTGCCTACCTCTATTGACACTTGATGTTTTTGCCCAGTTTCTTATTTAATGTAACTAATTGTTTTGCTGAAGTACTTCATTAGCAATTAAGAGTCACTGAAGATGGCCTGGAGTTGCATGGCAAGAGGTTTCCTTCCCTGAAGAAATTTAGTGAACAGGTTAGGTTTCTAACAAAGATGCGGCATGGTGGCTCAGTGGTTAGCACTGCTGCCTCACAGCACCGGGAACCTGAGTTTAATTCTAGCTTCAGGTGACTGACTGTGTGGAGTTTACACATTCTCCCTGTGTCAGTGTGGGTTTCCTCCCATAATTCAAAGATGTGCAGTTTAGGTGAATTGGCCATACTAAATTGCCCATAGTGTTCAGATATGTGTAAGTAGGTGTATTAGTCAGGGGTGAAGGTAGAGTAGGGTAGGAGAATGGATCTGGGTGGGTTACCCTTTGGAGGGTCGGTGTAGATGTATTGGGCCTAATGGCCTGTTTCCACACTGTAGAGATTCTATGATGCGGCAATTCCTCAAGAGCCTTCTTTTATGTTTTTGGTTGCACTTCAGCCCCACGCTCCTGATCTTTGGGCACCTGGTGCGGAGGGTAGGTCAGAGGATCTCCTCGTCAGTCTGCTCCTCAGCTTGGTCAAACTGGCCATAAACAGGTTCAGGCAATAAGCCATAGAGGGGGTCATTATGGCTGATTGCCTGCCCCTCTTCCGTAGTTACGTTCGGGCCTGGGTGTCCCTGGACAGGGACTCTGGGTGTCCACCAATGCCATCGAGGTTTCAGGGAGAGGTGGACACCCTGGCATTGGAGTGTTTTATTTCCCTCTCTGACTCCATTTTGATTAAATCCCTGCCCTTCCCTTCACCTTTTTGATCACCCTGGCATTGCCCTGTGCTGAGCAGGGCACTGTTTGTCACTAGCCACTCAGGTGTTTCCTTTCTTCCTGGTGGTGGAATATGAATAAAGATTTCGGAACTCGTTGTTCTTCACTGTAGCTGATACCTACACACACATGACTTTGGTGCTGAGGAAAATAAGCACTACCACTGTTTGGCAACAGTGTGGGGGTTTATGAAAAAAGTATTAAAAAAAGAACAAAACATATTGGAAATAAAGATCCGGCAATTCCAAGGTCACTGAAACAGTTGTTTAATTTTTTGATCATTGTCAAACATACAAACTATTCTTGTGAGATTTGAGCTCACATCCTCTGGCTGTCATCCCAGCCAGGAATGTCCTTAGATCTCATAATCTAGAGCCATTGGAAAAACAGTGCCTTTCAGAAAACATGAGGTGGCTTGTGGGATTCAGTTTGATGCTGGACTTTTGGAAGTTTACCGAAGCCTCCAAACTGTATGCCCACTTCTCTGGTCAGTTTGAAGTGTTTGGGAACGTACAAGAGGCTAAAGGCTGTGCTCTTGTCTCTTGTTCTATGTTTGCAGGAGTTCCGATTTCTAAAACATGATGATCTGTATGCGTGACATACTTCACTTTTCATAATTGCATATAAATGATCTCAGCACCTGCAGCTCTATCAATTTATTTCAATGGAATTAAAATCCTATTGTTATCATTCGTAATGATATGTTACAGTTGCCAAAACACATGAGGGTATTAGTAAGATTTTTTGCATGATTAAAAGACATAATTTGATGTCAAACACGTTGTACTCCTTTCAGTGATAGGGAGTTGAATCTTTCACTCCCCTATGTTCCAAAAAAAGGAACAAGGTCATCTTTAATCTTAGAGTTTCAATGGACACCTCCCATCAGCATACAGTGACTTAGAAATCAATGGTGCTTTCCCTGGATCTGAACTGTAATCAATGCACACACACTATCCTGTGTTCCAGGATAGTGGCTTCAGCTGCTGGAACTGTAATATGGGGGAACAAATGCTTCTTTGTAAAACCAAACACTTCTGACTCTGGCATGCAGGAGTCTCCAGATGCTCTTACCAACAGCCTGCAGGTCAATAACAACAAGTTAATGCCATGGATTATAGTTGCTTGAATGTGGAGCCAAGTCCAGCTGAAGGGCTGTTTGCAATATGTGTAACACACATCTCTGCCTCTCTCCCAATCTGATCCTTAATTTCTCTGTGTTAGTGTCATAGAGTCACAGAGTTGTTAAGCAAGGAAACAGACCCTTGGGTCCAACCCATCCATGCTGACCAGATATCCAAAACGGATCTAGTCCCATTTGCCTGCAATTGGCCCATATCCCTCCAAACCCTTCCTATTCATTTAGCCATTAAATATTGTAATCAATCTCTACTACTTCCTTTGATACCTCATTCCATACACACCACCCTCTGCATTAAAAATGTTACCCCTCAGGTCCTTGTTAAATCTTTCCCCTTTCACCTTAAACCTTTGCCCTCTAGTTTTGGACTCCCTATCCCAGGAAAAAGACTTTGGCAATTCATCCTATCCATGTCCCTCATGATTTTATAAACCTCCATAAGGTCACCCCCTCAGCCTCTGATGCTCCAGGGAACAAAGCCCCAGAGTTATCTCTACCTCTCTTCCCTAACATGGTCCAACTCCTCTCCTGAACTTCCCTCTGTCCTCCTTTGTCATGATTCCCTCCCTCTCTCTCAGTCTCCCCCTTTCTCCTGATTTCTTCCCCCCTCCTTCTCACCTAATCATTTTCCCCCATAACAATGTCCCTTTCATTTGGATCCTCTCTCTTAAGTTCCCCTCTCCTTCTCCCTCCCACCCAATCATCCCAATTCTACCTATCCTTCTGTTCTAATCTCCAATTTCTTCTGATTCTCCCCTCTCCCAAATAACTCCCCACCCTGTCCAGACCTAGTGGAAGTCTGTCATTGATTACTGTGTGGGTGAGTGAGTGAGTATGAGTGTAAGTTTGTGTAACATTGAAACTGTATGAGTGTCAGTGGAAATGAGTGTGTGTGTGTGTGTATGTATATTAGTGGGAATGAGTGTGAGTGCGCACATAGGTGAGAGTATTATGAGAAAGAGAGCAACGCAATGTTTGATAGTCTGCAGGACCTCATTCCTTGAGAGGCCACATTCCAGAGAAGCACAAGATGATTAGGGGGTTAGATAGGGTCGACAGTATGAACCTTTTCCCGCGTATTGAGTCGGGTATTACAAGGGGGCATAGCTTTAAATTAAGGGGGGGTAGATATAGGACTGATGTTAGGGGTAGGTTCTTCACTCAGCGAGTCGTTAGTTCATGGAATGCCCTGCCAGTAACAGTGGTGGACTCTCCCTCTTTATGGGCATTTAAGAGGGCATTGGATAGGTATATGGAGGATAGTGGGTTAGTGTAGTTTAGGTGGGCTTGGATCGGCGCAACATCGAGGGCCCAAGGGCCTGTACTGCGCTGTATTCTTCTATTCTATTCTATGGTACTTCTGCAGATGCTCTAGTGCCAAGAGGTTGGTGTGGTACCTCCCTGGTGCAAGGGTCCTGCATGTTACTGGGTCACAGCAGAGCACTTTGGGAACTTGCAAATGGTCATAATACACGTTGGTATCAGCAACATAGGTAGAAAGAGGGATGAGGTCCTGAAGGCTGAATTTAGAGTTAGGAGTCATATTGAAAGCCAAGACCTCATAGGTAGTAATTTCTGGATTACTACCTGTGCCACGTGCTAGTGAGGCTAGGAATTAACAGATTAGGTAGGCAGTTTAGTACATGGTGGGGGGAATGGTGTAAGAGGGAGGGCTTTAGATTTCTAAATAACTGGGACTGTTTCTTGCAAAACGTGGGACCTGTTCAAGGGGGATAGTCTTCACCCAAACAGTGAGGGGACCAAAATTCTTGTGGGTGGTTTTGCTAGCACTGTTGGGTGGACTTTAAACAAGTTTGGCAGTGGGATAGGAACCTAAGGAGACGCTCTGAGTTAGCTCGAGTGAGTAACACCGTAAGGAAAAAGAGAATCAAGATAGTAAATAAAAAGCAAGAAGCAGCTAAGTAGTGTAGCACTAAGATGAATGGAAACCAGGCAGTGACAGAAAAAGTGAGAATGTTTGAAAACAAAGTGGTTGAGGCATTAAGATTCAAAAAGAAGATATAAAACTAGCTTAAGGACACTTTACCTGAATGCTCGAAGTAAGGTAAATGAGTTGACGGCAACAAAACATTGCAAACGGGTATGATTTAGTGGCCACTATAGAGACATGGTTGCTGAGTGGTTGTGACTGGGAATTAAATATCCAGGGATGTCAGACTATTTGGAAGGACAGACAGGAAAGAAAGGGAAAGAAAGGGAAAGCTCTGATACTTAAGGATGACTCATGGTGGTAGTGAGAGATGATATAGGTTCTATAGTGGAAAAGGTTCAATCAATGTGAGTGGAAATTAGAAATAATAAGTGAAAACGTCACTGACAGGCATGGTCTATAGGTCACCAAATAATAACAACATGGTGGGGGCGGGCAATATACAAAGAAATAACTGATGCATGTAGAAATGGAACGGCAAATATCATAGGAGATTTTAAACTACATATTAATTGGTCAAACCAAGTTGGTCAAGGCAGCCTTGGGGAGGAGTTCATTGAATGTATCTGTGATAGTTTCCTCAAATTGTATGCAACAGAATCAATGAGGGAGAAAGCTATCCCAGATCTGACCCTGTGTAATGAGATAGCAATAATTGATGATCTCATAGTTAAGGATCCTCTCGGAAGGAGTGATCACAGTATGACTGAATTTATAATACAGGTGAGAAGGTAAAATCCAATATCAGTGTCTTGTGCTTAAACAAAGGAGACTACAATGAGATGAAGGAGGAGATGTCTAAGGTAGATTGGGAGCAAAGACTGTATGGTGGGACAGTTGTGGAACAATAGAGGACTTTCAAAGTTATTTTTCTCAGTGCTCAGCAAAAGTATATACCAGTGAAAAGGAAGGACTGTAGGAAAAGAGATAATCAGCCATGGATAACTAAGGAAATAAAAGAGGAATCAAATTGAAAGCTAATGAATACAGAGTGGCAAAGGATAGTGGGAAACTAGGGGATTGGGAAATCTTTAAAGATCAATCGAATGTCATGAGAAAAGGTATAAAGAAAAATAAGTTAGATTATGAGAGTAAACTAGTTCAGAATATAAAAATAGATAACAAAAGTTTCTATATGTATATAAAATAAAAAACGGTGGCTTAAAGAGTTGGTGCTTTAGCGATGTGAAGTGGGATTTAAAAACGGGAAATAAGGAAATGGCCAAGACATTGAATAACAGAAGACACAAATGACAAGGAGATTATGGTAGGTGAGGAGCTAGAAACTATCATGATCATCAAACAGGTAGGGTGGGACAAGTTTATGAGGCTAAAGTTAGACAAGTCTTCTGGCCCAGATGGAATGCATCCCAGGTGTTAAAAGAGATGATGGGGGAAATCGCAAATACTTTTGTGGCAATTTACCAAATTTTGGTGAACTCTGGGGCAGTTCTAGCAGATTAGAAAACAACAAATGTGATGTAACTGTTTAAAAAAAGGAGGTAGACAAAAGGTGGATAACTATAAGCCCATTAGCTCAGCCTCTATAGTAGGGAAAATGCATCAAGGAAGAAATAATGAGACATCTGGATAGAAATTGTCCATCAAGCAGATGCAGCATGGGTTCATGGAAGACAGGTCATGTTTGACTAATTTAGTGGAGTTTTTTAAGGATATTATGAACACAGTGAACAACAGGGAACTGGTGGATGTGATGTATCTGTATTTCCAGAAGGTATTCAACAAGGTGCCACACGAAAGACTGCATTAGATAAAGATGTGTGGTTTTATGGGTAATGTATTAGCATGGATAGAAGATTGGTTAACTAACAGACAGCAAAGAGTGGGGATAAATGGGTGTTTCGTTTGGTTGGTGATTAGTAGCTGGTGGTGTGCTTCAGGGATCAGTGTTGGGACTGTAATTGTTTACAATTTACATTGATAATTTAGAATTGGGAACCATGTGTGGTGTGTCAAAGTTCACAGATAATATTAAAATAAATGATAGAGCAAAGTGTGCAGAGGATGTGGAAAGGCTGCAGAGAGATATAGATAAGTTAAGTGAGCGGGCAAGGGTCTGGCAGGTGGAATATAATGTTGGAAAATGTGAAGTCATGCATATTGGTAAAAGTATCAGAAAAATGGACCATTATTTAAAGAGTGAAAAATTGCAGCATGCTGCTGTACAGAGACACCTGGGTGTCCTTGTGCATGAATTACAAGAAGTTGGTTTGCAGGTTCAACAGGTAATTAAGAAGGCAAATGGAATATTGTCCTTCATTGCTAGAGGGATGGAGTCTAAAACTAGGAGGTCATGCTGTAGCTATATAGGGTGCTGGCAAGGCCTCAGCTGGAGCACTGTGTACAGTTTTGGTCTCCTTACTTGAGAAAAAATGTACTGGCCCTGGAGGGGGTGCAGAGAAGGTTCACTGGGTTGATTCTGGAATTGAGAGGGTTGGCTTATGAGGAGAGACTGAGTAGATTGAGATTACGTTCATTGGAATTTAGAAGAATGAAGGGGAATCTTAAAGAAACACATAAAATTATGAAGGTGATAGGTAAAATAGAAGCAGGGAGATTGCTTCCACTGGCAGGTGAAACTAGGACTAGGGGTATAGCCACAAAATAAGGGGGACTAGATTTAGAGTTGAGGAGGAACTTCTTCACCCAGAGGATTGTGAATCTGTGGAATTTAGAGAACAACTTTAATCAGGCTACACAATCAATGTGAGCCTCAAGCAGAGAGTACAGGAGAGAGAGAGAATCCTGTACTCCCACTTGCAAGCAATAGCCCTGGCATTTAAGCAACAGAGACCTTCAACATAGATAGCAGTGTGGAAGATTTCTGCTCAGAGTAAGGATCAGATAAGTGTGTGCCTTGGGTAGGTCTCCTTGAACTATATCATGGTTCAGTCACAGGTCAAGAGGGTGGCAAGCGAATCTTTACTTTGAACCAACTCAAACACTTGACTTTCAACCTTTTGAGTGCACCTGTGAATTTATTGTGACTGGTGAAGTTGGGGTCATTAATTTCTTCAAGGCAGTCATTGCTGAGGTATTACTTTGAAGAGCAATAAAATTGAGATATCCAGAACAATACACACAAATTCCAACAGTCTAAACCTTGTACAAGTCAGCAGTATTACTGAAAAGAGATGTGTTGCTGGAGCTTTTCATTTTCCCCTCGACAGGATAAATGCGAGAATGCCAAATTTCAACCAATCACCACCACTTAGGTTGTATGGGAACTCAACTCTGATTGGCTGAGTCATTGCCATGGAAATGAAGACTTTTAGGTTCCCAAGTTCTCGGGTCATTTAAGAAAAAGGTGTAAGGTGTCTGCAGAGAATGGATTTCTATGAATGAATGCAAGTTGCTTCTCTTAAGTATAAAAGAGCTGCAGGGAGATGATGACTAATTATGAGCCTAACTCGAAGGAAAGAATAGAGAGCCTTGCTATAGGTGATGTGAGAACCCCATCTGCTGTAATGGGTATTTGCTGCATTAGTCAGATTCCTGAATCAGAAAGCTTCCTAATCAGATCTGAAGTCAGGCACCACTGCCCACTCACTCCTGCCCTGTTTGTGTGTTGTGTAGAGCCTTCATTGAATCTATTAGGAAGGATGTGAGCTCGAGAGGGGTGACTAATCCAGACATCGTTTGGCTGGTGGGGAAAAGCCTGTGAGATCCTTCACATATACCTCTGTGCCACTGCATGCTGTCCTTGTGGGGGTGTTGGGTAGAGAGTGTCACACATTTCCTTCTGGAAAGTGCCTTTGCAAAGAAGGTTTGGAGAGACTTGCAATGGTTTTTATTGAGGTTTTTCCAACCCAGCTCCATGATGCAGGATTTTGTCCTCTACTGTCTGTTGTCCTGAACATACATCGAGACAAACATCGACTGCGTATGGAGAACCATCAACTTGGTGAAAGATGCTGTCTGGTCTGTCTGAAACTTGTTGGTCTTCCAGATAAAGGAGTTGACCTCAACCGAGTGTTGCAGACTGGCACATTCCAAGGTCCAGGACTACGTGCTGAGGTTTGGGGCAGTTGCTGCCAAAGCGCAGTGGGGAAAGACCACTGTCTGGGTCTTTCTGCCGAAGTTAAATGGGATCCTTTCAGTAACTTTACTCTACCAGTACCTCAAATGCATGTAAATATAATCTTGTACAAGTAAGAAATGCCTTGGGATTAGATTAGATTAGATTAGATTAGATTACTTACAGTGTGGAAACAGGCCCTTCGGCCCAACAAGTCCACACCGACCCGCCGAAGCATATACCACCCAGACCCATACTCCTACATTTACCCCTTCACCTAACACTACGGACAATTTAGCATGGCCAATTCACCTAACCTGCACATTTTTGGATTGTAGGAAGAAACCAGAGCACCTGGAGGAAACCCACGCAGACACGGGGAGAATGTGCAAACTCCACACAGTCAGTCGCCTGAGTCGGGGATTGTTTGCTCTCCATGTGTAAAGACTGTACAGAACTGAACTGCTCTAGTAACCATGAATGTATATTAAGATTCTTCTAAATGAAGTTTATTTTTGAACTAAAACAAAACTGCCAGGTCCCCTGCTGTGAACAGTGTTCACCTAAACCTTGTGGCTGTTTTTCTCTTCACAGATGCTGCCAGAGCTGTTGAGTATTTTCATGATTTGGAGATGCCGGTGTTGGACTGGGGTGTACAAAGTTAAAAATCATACAACACCACGTTATAGTCCAACAGGTTTAATTGGAAGCACACTAGCTTTCGGAGCGTCGCTCCTTCATCAGGTGTTGAGTAGTTTCAGCATTTTCTGTATTGATTTCCCTTGAGTTGCCTTTTCACTGTTCACAATGGGAGCCAGACGTCAAACCTGGAAAATAATGTATCAGCTGAAATGAACTGTTTGGACACCACACTCATTGTTGCCCCTTGGGAATAACAGATCTCCTGATCTTCTTAGAATAGCCTCCTGGACAGACCTCCTGAGCAATCTTGGCCACACATCCCATCAGGCTACCTATGAAAGAGGGTACACTTCTGTGTGATTATAGTATGGTCCACATGGGTCAAGTCTGATGTTTGAATTCTTCAACTTCGCCACTGGGAACTGAATGCTCTTCCACCTTAGTCAAGTCAGATGCGAGGTGAGGAGGTGTGGTTACACAAAGTGCTATAACTCTGACTCTACATAATCTGAGAATGCCCTGCAGCTTAAGTCCTCCCCCTTTCAGCAAAGTAGCCACATGTAAATCACCTCCCATGTGATGCAACTGGGTGTGGAGCATTTTGGTCGAGCAAACTTAGTAATGCGCTTCAGTACAGAGAGAAAAAACAGCGCACCAACACCCCACCACCAAACAGAGGGGACAAGCAACAAGTTAAACCAGAATCATACCATAGCCCAACCTGAAGGGCATTCATTTCTTATGATTATGAACACACACACACACACCCAGAAACCCCATGTTGATACATTCTCTGATTCCTGTTTAATTTCTGTGCAATCTACATACTGTGTGTCCCCAATGGTTGTTCTACTATGTATTTTCTGTGTCTTTGTGGGAAGGAAGAGTAGTGAAGAGAGGGTTTCTCTTGATTTAGTTGACCATGTTCTAAGAACGTCCTTGTGTACTCTTTGCTCTTATTACAACATTCCCAGAAATCCCCTGCGATATTAATACATTCCAAGTGACACAATGTCATTCACAGACCATTCCTGCAACTCCAATTCATTGGCACATTCCCAGGGACCTCATGTGATTATAGGCCCAAGTCCAGTGATCTTTAGAAAAAGTGGAGCAGCAATTCTCCAAGTGCATACAGCAGCAGGAAAGCTGATTGGCTGCTGCTTGTTCAGTTGCACAATTGCAATGGATAGAGTCATAGAGATGTATAGCATGGAACCGGACCCTGCAGTCCAATTCAACCATACCGACCAGATATCCTGAATTAATCTAGTGCCAGTTGCCAGCACTTGGTCCATATTCCTCTAAACCCTTCCTATTCATATACGTATCCAGACACCTTTTAAATGTTGGAACTGTACCAGCTTCCACCACTTACTCTGGCAGCTCATTCCATACAGGCACCATCCTTTGCTTGGGAAAAAGTTGCTCCTTAGATCTCCTTTAAATTTTTCCCCTCTTGCCCTAAACCTATGCCCCCCTAGTTCTGGACTCCTCCACCCCAGAGAAAAGAACTTATCCATTTACCTTATGTATGCCCCTCATGATTTTATAAATCTTTATAAGGTCACCCCTCAGCCTCTGACATTCCAGGGAAAACAGTCCCAACCGATTCAACCTCTCCCTATAACTCAAACACTCCAACCCTGGCAACATCCTTGTCAATATTTTCTGAACCCTTTCAAGTTTCACAACATCCTTCCAGTAGGAAAGAGACCAGATTTATATAAAAGTGGCCTCACCAAAATCCTTCACAACCACAACACGACTTCCCAAGTCCTATACTCAATGCTCTGACCAATAAAGGAAAAGATACCAAACGCCTTCTTCACTATCATATTTACCTGCGACTCCACTTTCAAAGGACTATGAACCTGCATTCCAAGGTTTCTTTGTTCAGCAACACTCCCTAGGACCTTAGGAATATTGAAGGCTCTGTATCAGCAGATTGATTCAGAAACACACTGTATTGCCTCTGTACCCATAGTCAGTCCTAACGTCTGCTATCCGGAACGAAGAGGGAATGTTCTGTCCTCATTCTTGCATGGGATGTGGACATTACTGGTGAGACCAGCATTTTTTTGCCCATGCCTAATTGCCCTTGAACTGAGTAGCTTCCTAGATCATATCAGGGAGTAGTTAAGAGGCAACCACATTGTCACATGTAAGCCTAGACCTGGTAAGGATGGCAGATTGATTTGCCTAACAGGAGATCAATGAACCAGACCAAAAATCAAAGACAATTTCATAATCATCATCATTGAGATTGACTTTGAATTCCAGATTTGTAGAAATCAAAGATATATCCCACTGGCTGCTATAGGAGGATTTAAATCCATGTCCCCAGAACATTAGTCTGGCCCTCTGAATTATTTGGTGTCATTACGGTGATTGTCTCCTGCTTTCTATCTCTTGGTCCCTCCTCCTCCCTTTCCTTCCATTCCCTTACTCTCCCTTATCCCTCTTTATTCTCAATCCCTCCTTCCATCTTTCTGAATCCTCCTCCTCTAGCCTACACATCCACGGACATTATGGGCAATTCAGCATGCCCAATTCACCCAACTTGCACATATTTGGACTGTGGGAGAAAACCAGAGCACCTTGAGGAAATCCACACAGACATGGGGTGAACGTGCAAACTCAGCACAGACAGTTGCCTGGCTTAGATAAAACTCAGGACCCTGGCACTATGAGGCAGTAGTGCTACCCACTGAGCCACCGTGCCTGCCCTAAAGATGTTGCTATATCCTAGATCTTTTACACATGCTCAGTAAAGTTATTAGAATTAATATACTGCTAAACCTTTACTCTGCATGCTGTGGTTCTGTTCGCCGAGCTGGAAGTTTTTGTTGCAAACGTTTCGTCCCCTGTCTAGGTGACATCCTCAGTGCTTGGGAGCCTCCTGTGAAGCGCTTCTGTGGTGTTTCCTCCGGCATTTGTAGTGGCCTGTCCCTGCCGCTTCCGGTTGTCAGTTTCAGCTGTCCGCTGTAGTGGCCGGTATATTGGGTCCAGGTCGATGTGTTTGTTGATGGAGTTTGTGGATGAGTGCCATGCTTCTAGGAATTCCCTGGCTGTTCTTTGTTTGGCTTGCCCTATAATGGTAGTGTTGTCCCAGTCGAATTCATGTTGCTTGTCGTCTGTGTGTGTGGCTACTAGGGATAGCTGGTCATGTCGTTTCGTGGCGAGTTGGTGTTCATGGATGCGGATCGTTAGCTGTCCTCCTGTTTGTCCTATATAGTGTTTTGTGCAGTCCTTGCATGGGATTTTGTACACTACATTAGTTTTGCTCATGCTGGGTATCGGGTCCTTCGTTCTGGTGAGTTGTTGTCTGAGGGTGGCTGTTGGTTTGTGTGCTGTTATAAGTCCTAGTGGTCGCAGTAGTCTGGCTGTCAGTTCTGAAATGCTCTTGATGTATGGTAGTGTGGCTAGTCCTTTGGGTTGCGGCATGTCCTCGTTCCGTTGTCTTTCCCTTAGGCATCTGTTGATGAAATTGTGAGGATATCCGTTTTTGGCGAATACCTTGTATAGGTGTTCCTCTTCCTCTTTTTGCAGTTCTGGTGTGCTGCAGTGTGTTGTGGCCCTTTTGAATAGTATCTTGATGCAACTTTGTTTGTGTGTATTGGGGTGGTTGCTTTCGTAGTTCAGGACTTGGTCTGTGTGTGTGGCCTGGACTTTAAGTCCTGGACTTGTGCCTCACAACACACTTCACATTCAACAACCAGATATACGAACAAATCAACGGAACACCGATGGGCTCACCGATCTCGGGACTCATAGCAGAAGCAGTAATGCAAAGGTTAGAACAAACAGTCTTACCACAAATTCAACCCAAACTCTGGGTCAGATACGTTGATGACACCTTTGTAATCATTAAAAACACGGAAATAGAGAAAACACACCAGATCATCAACTCCACACTCACAGGAATCCGATTCACGAGAGAGGAAGAAAAGGATAGCCAACTCCCATTCCTAGACGTGATGGTACAGAGAACACCAAACGGAGAATTCACCACAAAGGTATACAGGAAAGCCACACACACAGACCAAGTCCTGAACTACGAAAGCAACCACCCCAATACACACAAACGAAGTTGCATCAAGACACTATTCAAAAGGGCCACAACACACTGCAGTACACCAGACTGCAAAAAGAGGAAGAAGAACACCTATACAAGGTATTCACCAAAAATGGATATCCTCGCAATTTCATTAACAGATGCCTAAGGGAAAGACAACGGAACGAGGACATGCCGCAACCCAAAGGACTAGCCACACTACCATACATCAAGAGCATTTCCGAACTGACAGCCAGACTACTGCGACCACTAGGACTTATAACAGCACACAAACCAACAGCCACCCTCAGACAACAACTCACCAGAACGAAGGACCCGATACCCAACATGAGCAAAACTAATGTAGTGTACAAAATCCCATGCAAGGACTGCACAAAACACTATATAGGACAAACAGGAAGACAGCTAACGATCCGCATCCATGAACACCAACTCGCCACGAAACGACACAACCAGCTATCCCTAGAAGCCACACACACAGACAACAAGCAACATGAATTTGACTGGGACAACACTACTATCATAGGGCAAGCCAAACAAAGAACAGCCAGGGAATTCCTAGAAGCATGGCACTCATCCACAAACTCCATCAACAAACAAATCGACCTGGACCCAATATACCGGCCACTACAGCGGACAGCTGAAACTGACAACCGGAAGCGGCAGGGACAGGCCACTATAAATGCCGGAGGAAACACCACAGAAGCGCTTCACTGGAGGCTTCCAAGCACTGAGGATGTCACCTAGACAGGGGACGAAACGTTTGCAACAAAAACTTCCAGCTCGGCGAACAGAACCACAGCAACGAGCACCCGAGCTACAAATCTTCTCACAAACTTTACTCTGCATTTCTGTCAAGCCTAACCATCCCACAAGCTGTTCACTTTATAATCTGCTATGGTTTTCATCCAATACCTAACTCCCCCACCCCCACAGCCTCATCCTACTGAGAGCTGAATCTCTGGCTCTCTTAGACAATGTGTGCCATGCATGTACCATCTTATTAATTACTTGGAAGGTGAACACATTGGTGGATTAGGATGACAGCTGCTGATTGCTGGGCTACAATACTTTTACTAGCCTGTAGAGAGAGAGCTTTGTAGGTGCTCACTTTTGTTTGAACACTCCTACATTCCTCTGTCACATTTGATGTTAGGGCATCTGTTCACTTTGTGGCTTTATCATTGAATATTTGTACCAGATCTGTGGTGAGCAGCAATCTGCTCTTTGTATCCTTCCCCCCTCAGTCCACGTCTCTGGACCGGCCTTGACCATCACTCACTATGCTGGACCACTTCTGGGTTCCCCTTGATGCTTGCCTCCAGTCCTGTAGCTCTGCCACCAGGTGGGAGGATCAGACCTACTCCCCGGTGAGTGAACATTAATAGGATTTCTCAAACTGAAAGATAGGAGAGAGACAGTAAGTTGGGCATTTGTAGTGCAGTGGCAGCGTCCCTACCACTGAGTCAGAAGGCCCAAGTTCAAGTTCTACCTGTTCCTGAAGTTTGTCATAACATTTCTGAGTAGGTTGATTAGGAAAATATCTACATGATCTACTAGTTAGGGAAGATTAAAAAAAACCTTACAGTCTCAGTTTCCAGTTCCAAGTGATCTGACAGCACTGTGATAAGTCTCCTTAAGCATATGCTCAGCAACAAAACATTTAATTAACCCTTTACTGTCCACTGTTCTCTCTCCCTTTCCTCCTCCCCCTTTACCACACCTTCCCCCTTTCCTCAGTCTCCATACCCATTCTTTTTCAATGGGGGATATCATTGAATCCCTATGATGTGGCAACCCTCTGAAGAACACCCAACCCAGACCCAGGTGCAGCCTCTTACCGTATCCTTATTACCCTGCATTTAAATGGCTAATCCACCTAACCTGCACAACCATGAGACAGTTTAGCATGGGCAATCAATCTGAATGACTGTGGGAGGAAATCCATGCAGACATGGGGAGAACGGGAAATCCCCACACTGTAACTCGAGGCTGGAATTGAATCCATGTCCCTGGCACTGTGAGGCAACACTGCTGACCACCTAGCAGATGCTTTGGAAATCTTGGAGGCCTATGATGAAGCAGAGTCTCTCTCATGGGGGTGTATTGGAAATCGTTTATCTTTCATGCACGGTTGAAGCCATTGCGACGTTGGCTTGAGGTTGACCCTGGTTGCTTTCTTCCCTGGTGAAGCCTTAGCATGTGGCCTAGGAACATGGGCACTGAAGTTGGTAGGCTCAGCTGCTCCCAGCAACAGGTCTTCAGATCTCCCACAACATCAAGTCAGCCACTCCGTGTTATTGGAGAGCTGTGTAACCCAAACATTGCAGAGAGAGTGTCCAAACCGCAGGCATGCCGAACTCCTTTGAGCTGCCTGAATGAGATGTCAGACAAGAACTCTGTACAGCTGTCATTTCAAACCAGCCCTTGCAAAACTGAAGGCTTTGCTCCATTCAAGCCTTTGTTGGCACATCTTCTCTTACATTGTCTTTTATATTAGAACATAGAACATAGAACATTACAGCGCAATACAGGCCCTTCGGCCCTCGATGTTGTGCCGCCCTGTCATACTAATCTGAAGCCCATCCCACCTACACTATTCCATGTACGTCCATTTGCCTGTCCAATGACGACTTAAATGTACTTAAACTTGGCAATGCAGGCAAAGCATTCCATATCCTTAACTACTCTCTGATGAAATGCTCTCGAGAGATTGGAAATAGACAATATAAACTTAATATTACCACACAGGTTTGAGTTCATGCTTATTGGATGCAGTGCATGGTGCCTGCTCACAAAATTCAAAGCACAAGGAAAATGTTAATGAACCCATCAATCCTAATGAACCCTGTCATTTCCTAATCCTTCTCGTTTTCACAATGCCATTACAATGAGTCACATTTGAAGTTAGTTAATGTGTTTAATGAGTGTGAGGAGGCAGTCAGGTTGTAGGACAGGGGTATCAGACAGTTGTCTAGTCTGGCAGGCAAGATCCAAGCCTGGGGGTATTCGGGTGGGCCAGGGCTTAGGAATCTAGTCATGGGGGGAGGGGTCATTGGTGAGTCAGGGGTTCAGTCTAATAGTAATTTGGGAGTTAGAGCAGGTTTTCCATTCTCTAACCTTCCTTAGATAATGTTACAACTTAACTGGGAAAAATTCTGCAATAATCTTTCCCCATTGTTTCACAAGCCATCTCAAAACATACAAATGACCAGCATCTCATTTTCTGCTTGGGAACCATACAGCCTCTGGGACTCAGCATCAAGTTCAATTACTTCCATCCTTCCATGCTTTTACCCACCCACTCCCAGTCCTGTTATGACCTGGGTTGCTTTTCGTACGTTACTTCCAGACCCATCATCACATTATATGAGTGACCCATTTTCATCCACTCTCAAGCCTATTATCGCATGACATGGGTTGCTGTCAGCACAGACTACCCTTTCTCTACTCCCTTCAGCTCTCAATATTACTTATTCAGCTTCTTCTTGTCGTGAAGCATGAATCCTTCGCGATATAGATGCTTAAATACAGCACACACTGCCTGACCATGCTCTTCAACTATTGAGCCACAGATAGGTATATACTTCATGTGGTGCAGGAATTTGTGAAGATCATGTTTGACATAGTTCACTGGAAAATCACAGGAGCAGATGTAATTCCAAATGGTAATCTGTAAAGACAAAAGCTTCCAAAAGGGTTTATAAATGTGATGGGCAATGACGATTGCTCACATCTAATGGGACTGGCCAGAATCTGCAATTTATCTTGAGTTTTGTGAACCTCTGCTTTTGGACAGTTTCGATATTGTCAACCATGAAGGAGGGTGAATTCCTTTCATCACTACCTCGTATTAGGTCAACATAAGTTCCAATAATATCATTCGGCTTGTGTACAGTAATCATGTCCAAACTGTTCATAGAACAATAAATTCCCTACAGCATGGAAGTAGGCCATTGAGTCCACACTGACCCTCCAAGGAGGATCCCATCCAGAACCATTCTATCCCAGTAAATTCCCATGGCTAATCCACCTAACCTGCACACCTTTGGATTGTGCGAAGGAATTGGAGCACCCAAAGGAAACTCACGCAGACAATCACCCAAGGGTGGAAGTGGAAGTGAGGACTGCAGATGCTGGAGATTAGAGTCAAAATTAGAGTAGTGCTGGAAAAACACAGCAGGTTGGGCAGTATCCAAGGAGCAGGAAAATTGACATTTCGGACAGGCACCCTTCATCAGGAATCAGGCTGGAAGCCTCGGGGGTGGAGAGATAAAAGGTAGAAGTGGACCCTGGTACTATGAGGCAGTAGGTTAAGAGTTTCCTGCTCTCGGATGCTGCCTGGCCTGCTGTGTTTTTCCAGCACCACACTTTTCAACTATGAGGCAGTAGCGCTAACCATTGAGCCACTGTGCTACAATTGCTTTTATGATGTGGGAAATTAACCCATTATTGTCAATTCCATGGATTTGTTCTCAACTTCTGTAAGGAAGGGATGTAGTATTTTCTTAGTTTATGAAGCATCAGGGTTTAACATCTTCCTTCCATGTAATTCAGTCTCATTTTAACATTCTTAACCCTTCGAATAAATGGGGATAGTCCCTTTCAAAGGAATTCTCTACCTTGTGTTGTCTAACCTTTGAGTCAGATTGAGGTAAATATGTGCCTTTTTACTGAGGAGAGAGAATTCTTGGTCATGAATTACATAAAAATTTGGTGTGTCCTGATACATCTAAAAATAAGTTATTTACCCTCTGGACCATGTACTGCTTACATCTTTAGACAATATTTCAGCACTTGTTCCAGTATCTTAATGAAATTTACAATTAATATAAATATCAGCTTGACAAAATGCAAAGTAAACAAGCAGTAGGCTGAAGAACACTACAACTGTTTAGATCAGAGTGGAAAAGCACAACACGTCAGGCAGCATCAGAGGAGCAGGAAAATCGACGTTTCAGGCAAAGGTCTTTCATCAGGGATGGAGGCAGGGAGCCTCCAGGGTGGAGAGATAAGTGAGGGTAGGGGGTGGGGCTGGGGAGAAGGTAGCAAAGAGTACAATAGGTGAATGGGGGTGGGGATGGAGGTGATAGGTCAGAGAGGAGGGTGGACAGGATAGGTGGGAAGGGAGATTGGCAGGTAGGACAGGTTATGAGGACAGTGCTGAGCTGGAAGATTGGAACAAGGGTAAGGTGGGTGGAGGGGAAATGAGGAAACTGGTGAAGTCCACATTGATGCCCTGGGGTTGAAATGCTCCGAAGCAGAAGATGAGGCTTTTTTCCTTCAGGCAT
Organism: Chiloscyllium plagiosum; assembly: GCF_037043375.1. Classification (NCBI taxonomy): domain Eukaryota; kingdom Metazoa; phylum Chordata; class Chondrichthyes; order Orectolobiformes; family Hemiscylliidae; genus Chiloscyllium; species Chiloscyllium plagiosum. The sequence continues at coordinate 71,967,909 of NW_028270153.1, read as the reverse complement.
TGGGTGGTGAGGGAGCGGTGGTGGAGGAAGCCCAATACCTGCATGTCCTCGGCAGAGTGGGAGGGGGAGTTGAAATGTTGGGCATTGGGGTTGATTGGTGCAGGTGTCCTGGAGATGTTCCCTAAAGTGCTCTGCGAGCAGGCATCCAGTCTCCCCAATGTACAGGAGACTGCATCAGGAGTAACGGATACAATAAATAACATTTTTTTTGGTGGATGTGCAGGTGAAACTTTGATGGATGTGGAAGGTTCCTTTGGGGCCTTGGATGGAGGTGAGGGAGGAGGTGTGGGCGCAGGTTTTGCAATTCCTGCGGTGGCAGGAGAGGGTGCCAGGACGGGAGGATGGGTTGTTGGGGGGGGGGGGGGGGGCGTGGACCTGACCAGGTAGTCATGGAAGGAACGGTCTTTGCGGAAAGCGGAAAGGGGTGGGGAGGGAAATATATCTCTTGTGATGGGGTCCATTTGGAGGTGTTTTTTTTCCACCTGGAAACCCCGAGCTGGCCTATTACCCACCCTTGATCTCTTCATTTCCAACTGCCGCCAAGACATTAATTGCCTCAAACTGTCTACACCCCTCCCCCACTCCAATCTCTCACCCTCACAACGTGCAGCCCTCCACTCCCTCTGCTCCTATCCCAACCTTACCATCAAACCAGCAGATAAATGGGGTGCAGTGGTAGTTTGGCGCACTGACCTCTACACTGCTGAAGCCAGATGCCAACTCGAAGACACCTCCTTCTCCTGCCTCCTCGACCATGACCCCACCCCCCTCACCAAACTGTCATCTCCCAGACCATACAGAACCTCATCACCTCAGGAGATCTCCCATCCACAGCTTCCAATCTCGTAGTCCAAGAACCCCGCACCGCCCGATTCTACCTTCTTCCCAAGATGCACAAGCCTGACCACCCTGGCCAACACATTGCCTCAGCCTGCTCCTGCCCCACCGAATTCACCTTCATGTACCTCAATACGTGTCGTCTCTCCCCAGTCCAGGAACTCCCCACATACGTTTGGGACACCACCCACGCCCTCCACCTCCTCCAAGACTTCTGTTTCCCCGGTCCCCAATGTCTCATCTTCACCATGGACATCCAATCCCTCTACACCTCCATCCGCCATGACCAGGACCTCCAAGCCCTCCATTTCTTCCTCTCCTGACATCCCCAACAGTACCCTTCCACCGACATTCTCATTCGTTTGGCTGAACTGGTCCTCACCCTCAACAATTTCCCCTTCGAATCCTCCCACTTCCTCCAGACCAAAGAGGTAGCCATGGGCACCCGTATGGGCCCCAGCTATGCCTATCTCTTTATCGGCTACGTAGAACAGTCCATCTTCCGTAGTTACACCGGCACCACTCCCACCTAGCTTTGATAAAGGGTCAGTTCGACTTGAAACGTCAGCTCTTTTCTCTCCTTACAGATGCTGCCAGACCTGATGAGATTTTCCAGCATTTTCTCTTTTGGTCCCCACCTCTTCCTTCGCTACATTGATGACTGCATTGGCACCACCTCGTGCTTCCGCGAGGAGGTTGAGCAGTTCATCAACTTCACCAACACATTCCACCCTGACCTTAAATTTACCTAGACTATCTCTGACACCTCCCTCCCCTTCCTGGACCTCTCCATCTCCATTAGTGATGACCGACTTGACACTGACATTTTTTACAAACCCACCAACTCCCACACCTACCTGGATTACACTTCTTCCAACCCTACCTCCTGCAAAAATGCCATCCTGTATTCCCCATTCCTCCAGCTCCAGGCGGACCAGTTCCACCACAGAACACACCAGACGGCCTCCTTCTTTAAAGATAGCAATTTCCTTTCCCGCGTGGTTGAAGATGCCCTCCAACGCATCTCATCCACATCCCGCACCTCCACTCACAAACTCCACCTCTCCAACCGTAACAAGGACAGAACCCCCCTTGTCCTCACTTTCCACCCGACCAACCTTCGCATTAACCATATCATCTGCCGACATTTCCGCCACCTCCAAACAGACCCCACCACCAGGGATATATTTCCCTGCCCAACCCTTTCTGCCTTCCACAAAGACCATTCCCTCCGTGACTACCTGGTCAGGTCCACCCCCCCAACAACCCACCCTTCCTTCGCTGCCACCACAGGAATTGCAAAACCTGCACCCACACCTCCTCCCTCACCTCCATCCAAGGCCCCAAAAGAGCCTTCCATATCCATCAAAGTTTCGCCTGCGCATCCACCAAAAAAAAATCACATTTATTGTATCCGTTGCTCCTGATGCGGCCTCCTGTCCACTATGGAGACTGAATGCCTCCTCGCAGAGCACTTTAGGGAACATCTCCAGGACACCCGCACCAATCAACTCCAATGCCCAACATTTCAACTCCCCCTCCCACTCTGTCAAGGACATGCAAGTATTGGGCCTCCTCCACCACCGCTCCCTCACCACACGATGCCTGGAGGAAGAACGCCTCATCTTCTGCCTCGGAACACTTCAACCCCAAGGCATCAATGTGGACTTCACCAGTTTCCTCATTTTTCCCTCCACCCACCTTACCCGAGTTCCAATCTTCCAGCTCAGCACTGTCCTCATGACCTGTCCTACCTGCCAATCTCCCTTCTCACCTATCTGCTGCACCCTCCTCTCTGACCTATCACCTCCATCCCCACCCCCATTTACCTATTGTACTCTTTGCTACCTTCACCCCAGCCCCACCCCCACTTATCTCTCCACCCTGGAGGCTCCCTGCTTCCATTCCTGATGAAGGGCTTTTGCCTGAAACGTCAATTTTCCTGCTCCTCTGATGCTGCCTGACCTGCCATGCTTTTCCAGCACCACTCTGATCTAAACTCTGTTTCCAGCATCTGCAGTCTTCACTTTTGCCTTGATGAACACTACAAGTCAGGCAGCATCCGGCGGTGGAGAAATTGCTGTTTCGAGTATAAATCTTCCTCAGGACTGGGGGTGGGAGTAGATGAAGCTGTAGATAAACAGAGCTGGGAGGGTTTTGGGTGGCGAGTGGAGTGGAATGGTGAGGTCATGATTGGTGAGCGCAGGTGGTAAGTACGACCTGGTAAGTGGATGGGAGGGAGGGATGAATCTGACTGATGGCTGGAATGAAGGGTGGGTAGGTGGAATAGAAGGGCTGAGGCAGGGCTGGAGATGGAGTTGGGGGACTGATGGGCAAGTTACTTGAAATTGGGAAACTCAACACCTTATCTTCTGTTTGGCCAGCCTACAGCCTGAATGACTCAACACTAAGTTCTCCAATTTCAAATAACTTGCCCACCAGTCCCCTGACTCCGTTTCTAGCCCCACCTCCTCCTTTTCATTCCACCTACCGACTTCCTTCCAGCCATCAACCACCAGTTTTAGCCTTTCCATCGACCAACCAGGTCTCACCTACCACCTGTGTTCACCAATCATTACCTCACCATTCCACCCCTCTCCCCACCAAAAACCCTTCCACCCCCTCTTTATCTGCCACTCCCCAAACCACCACCTCCATTCCTGAAGAAGTTTATATCCAAATCATCGACTTCTCCACCTCCTGATGCTGCCTGGCTTGTTGTGTTATTCCAACCTCCTGCTTGTCTACTTTGGATTCCACCATCTGCAGTTTTTTTTGTCTCTGTCAAAATACAAAGTCTGGTTCACCTATTTTGGCTCATCTGTTATTGCAGATTGTTCTACTTTATTGACTTCTGGTGTGGGCAATTCTTTGTCCTTTACTTTCCTGTACCTGTGTACTTGTTTCAGCACATTTTCTAAAAGTGACCTCGTGTTTTACAACAGAATGATTTTCTTTCTAAGTCACTGGGCACTGCTCATGTCTATAAAGTTTCTTTGCTCCACGTTTTGGCAAGGACCTTTTACATCTGATTTTATGTCTACCCAATGTATTTGCATATCACATGTTTCCTCAATAGTTCTGTACTTTAGGAATTGATGGATTTTGATGATCTCTTCTGTCAAATTTCACCTTCTTTTAGGATTGACCACTTGAGTTTCTGGAACTTTGCATTATTCAATATCTGAATGACCCAGAGTGAGGTTTTCTCTGACTGTAGTAATTCGAACAAAGATTCATCAGTAATGCCAAAAACAGTCTCGTCTGTTATGAATTCTGACATCAAGTTATTGTAGCCACATCTTTCCATGAGCCTGTAAAGATCATCAATGAAATTATTTATGGATTCCTCTGGGTGCTGAAGCCTACTGTTAAATCTTGCTCTTTCAAGAACTTTATTGTTACTGAGGTTGAAATGATAATCAAAGATTTTCAATTTTACTTCAAATGCATCTATTGCTTATTTTTTATCTTAGCAACTACAACATCATCAGCATGCAGAAGCATACTTACTTGTTCAGCTTCTGGTTGAGCATCCAGTTCAGATGTTACTCAAAACTTTGAGATTTATTTTCTCCAAGAAGTCCAATTTTGTGTTATATTTGGCCCTTCTCAGAAATTGAATCATGGCAGCATTATTTCTGATGTCATTTCAATATTTATCTATTTTAATGACTTGTATTTGCAATAATGCTGACTCTCCCATGTTTTGTTGCTGTACTGTAAGGTTTATCCATTTCTTTTTCCACAACTTTAATGGACAATACCTGCCTTTTGTGGACTTAATGAAGTCTCCCAAAACATTTCCACGTTAGACCAGAACAATTCACATCTTTAATTTTCCAATTGCTTATCTGTTATTAATTATTGGGGTTGCAATGTTTCATACTTTCCAATCCCAGATTATGAGTGTCTGTCTTGACCCTACTGCTTCTGTATAGCCATGCTTTATGGTATCCACATATTTTGGCTGTGATGCATTTTCTCAGCTGTGATTTATTTTTAAAAAATGATTGTCCTTTTAACCCAAATTACTGTACCGTGTAAAGTTTTCCCTTTTGGATTTTTAGATTTGACTCATTCAATCTCCATTTTCTATTCAATCACTGGCTATATTCAGACTCAGGAGTTCTGTCACTTGAAGTGGCATATTTCTTCTGTTCCCAAGTCTGACACTCTTTCAATCATTCTTCAGTGTTGCCGCATCTTCAGATTCATCATATCTTAAAATCTGTACTGGTGATCTTCACAGTGCTGTTTACTATGTTGCATGTGTCGGTCTCCCTGTACGAGTCTTCAGTTTCCCTTCAGATCACCACCATTGCTCACCATATTGCCTGGTGAAGCTAAATGCCATGTTGTATATGTTGCCATCAATACTTTCTTGGTCTATACTCCTCCGGGATCTGTGTGGTATAGTGAAGATGAGATAGCCAGCTCCCTTAACTTTTGTGGTGGCCTCAGGAGTAATGGCACTAGAGAATCAACGCTCTTGCAGGAAACATGTTTATTAAATCTCTGCAATTATTTACAGGTTACAAGGAAATTCCACAATGCCCTCAGTCTGCCAGCAGAGTCTTTCGCCATCTGAGGAACAAAGTCTTTGGCTTTCCTTCCCTTTGGAATTTCATCTCCAGCTGTTATAGTTTAAACTGCTTTAACTGGAATGCAATGTCACCCAATTCTGATTTTTCAATACCTTGGAGCACCTTGTCCTTTGTGTATTTCTCCTAAAACCAAATACTGTGTTAGCCCATCAAATATATTTCCCTCCTTACTTTTAGCAGGCAAATTCATTCCGAAATTACTTGCCAACTCAACTAACTTGACCTTTGTAGTTTCAGTTAAGACTCTCAGGGACAATTCTGCTACTTGTAGGAAGTTCTTGACAAATTCTAAAGGCATTTCTTGTTTGCAGTTCCAGGCTTGGTGTTTTCTTCACCTTTATCACTTACTGACATCATAACCAAGTCCTTGTTGTCTTTGTTTCAGAATAATGCTGGTCAAGAGCCTCTAATTGTTTGTTAAAACACACTTAGGATGTGCCAATGATTCTTGAGTCACACTACTCCTGAGATTTAACCAAAGTACATAAATTCCCCTATTTGCCTCTGATGGAATGAGGTTAATAGCAAACACTGACTAGGTTTTTTGTACTTAACACAAACTACTGTTTATTACAAATAAATAGGACTTAGTCAGAGGTAATCTGTACTATGAATTATCAACATTTAACTCCACTAGTTGGAACTCTAAGCCCCTTTTGAAGCACCTACACAAATACTGCATACAAACAAATTTTAAAAATGGTGTTATAGATTGAGGGAAAAGTACTAGGGAAACAGTTCAATAGCACCTTTGCGCAGGACTTTTTGAGGCATTTCTTTTGTAACTCAGGATCTTCTGTTCTTCAATCTGCTTCTCCGGGTTCAATTCCGTTCTTTGCAAGATGCACAGTAATATTCACCAGGATGATGCCCGGGATGGATCATTTCAGCCATGAAGGGAGGCTGGATAAACTTGAGTGTTTTCTTCAGAGCAGAGAAGGTTGAAGAAGGATCTGACAGAGTTGTTTAAGATTGAATTGTTTAAAATTATTCAAACACGGACAGCATGAATAGGAAGAAGTTGCTCCCCTTAGTTGAAAGATCAATAACAAGGGAGCATAATTTTAAAATGAAAGGCAAGAGGTTTAGAGAGGGGATCTAAGGAAAATCTTTTTCACCCATTTTGTGGTGGGAGTTTGGAATGCACTGCTTTGGACGGTAGTTGGGGCAGGAAACCCTATAACCTTTAAAAAGTACTTAGATGAGCACTTGAAGTGTCATAACATTAAAGGTTATGAGCCAAATGCTAGAAAGTGGGACTAGTGTAGGTGGTGGTATATTTTTGATGGCGCAGACTTGGTGGGCATCTTATCCAGCAATTTCTGTTTTTGGCCTCTTCTGAGCTGTGTGATTCTATGTTTCTATGACGTGAAACCAGTTACAGACAGCTGTGTGATTTTCTGGTGTGTTTGTCAGATAACCTATGCATTCTGACTACTGATAGTTAACATTGATGAATTTATCATTTATAATCAAAAATTGAACCTTAGTGAAAATCAATATCAGCCAGAACAGTTATATTCCCAACAATAACCAGAATATAATTGAGGGACCTCAGATTCACTGTGTCAGAGAGACACACCCTGGAACAAGGAGTGTGGTGAATTGTGGTGAAAGAAGAATAGAGATGTAAAATGGGAGTAAGTTAAGTTGTGTAGGGGAGAATATGGCATATCGCAGCCTTTATAACTCAACATTAGATTCCTTGACTTCAGAGCCTGACTGTATGATAGTGGTCCTCCACTTTTATTACATTCTTCCAGGCCTCCACCTCATGCATACATACTCTTACACACGCATCACACACACTTAGACGGTCTCACGCACTTGCACTTAGACTCACACACATTCTCACATACATACACAGGAACTCATAAATACACACTTTTTCATGCATGCATACAAACTCTCACACACACATTCTTTCACACACTCTGGCAGCTCAGTGATTGGCACTGTTGCCTCACAGTGGTTCCTGGGTTCGATTCCAGTCTTGGCTGTCTGTGTGCAGTTTGCACGTTCTCCCAGTGTAAGTTTCCGCTGGGTGCTCTGGTTTCCTGCCAGAGCTATGCCAAATTGCCTATAGTGTATAGGGATGTGTGAGTTAGCCAAGGTAAAAACCCCATGCAAGGGGTTTTATTGGATGTCCTTTGGATGGTCAGTGCAGACTTGCTGGGCTGAATGGCCTCTTTCTGAACTGTAAGGATTCTATATTATTCTCATACACAATGGCTTTGTTTGTACATTGTTTATTTTATTCTCAGTATAGAGAATGTATTATCTCCCTTTCACATCTTAATTTACAGCAATTTTACATTCTCATTTTTCTTTCATCTCAGTTAGCAAATCTTTTGTTTTTTGCACTAGTCTTCCACATCATCTGTTCCCCTTACTCCTTTTCCGTATCTGTCTAAATTATAAAAAAACATCATTTTTAAACTCCTTTCAGTTCTGAAGAAGAATCACCAGACTTGAAATGTTAATTCTGTTTCCTTCTCTAGAGATGCTATGAGATCTGCTAAGTTTCTCTAGCAAATTCTGCTTCAGTTTCAAATTTCCACCATTTACAGTATTTTGCTTTTAATCAGTTCTCTGGTCAAGATCATTGTGTGTGGGAGCTTGCCATGTGCAAATTGACTCCTTGTTTCTTACTGCAAAATTGGCGAGCCTGCAAAAAACATCATTGACTGTAAAGTTGTGATGCAGCAAGAGGTGCTACATAAATGTAAGTCATCCTTCATTGTGCAGCAAGCCCAAATGACAACAAAAGCCTCTTCTGTCTCTGTAGCATGTGTTGCCATCTCCGGAGGCTGTGAACCCTCCACAAGTGGGGCTGTTTACTGTTACTGGGAAGAGTTTTCCAGAAATTAGCTCACTAGGGATCTCTTCCCACAAGGGATTTATGTCAGTCAAGACTAAGTATTTGAAGTGAACAACAGAGCTGTCTGGATATGATAATTAAGGGAAACGCAGAGAGTTTTATTGCAGGGTTGGCCCTTTCCAATGCACAGTGGCTAATTCCATAAAGCCCCATTTCCTGTTTTACTCACAGACCTGCAGTTAAACCCGTAACAGGCAGGAAGCCAACAGCGGGTCGGATTTAAAGTGTGGGAATGTTGGGAAACCTCAGCCCTGTAATTCCAACCCCCTTTACGGAGTGTCAACAATCCTGGATTATTCTGCAGTGTTGAGGAACAAGAAAGACTGGGAGACTGCTGTGAGCAAATCCCAGGAGAAAAGTCATAAGGACAACAGACATTTTTGATTCCTTGCAGTCCGTTTGTTTATTATTTATGAAAAATATCAGAGCTGTGTTTGAAACTGACAGCTGACAAGAAAGGATTATCCAATTGGGTAATGGAGAGTTGACTTGTGTTCCTATTGGTGAACAAAATGGAGTAACAATGGACCTGGAGGAATACCTGTAATTGGGCGAGGGGTATCTGTCATGTGATAAAACTTTCAAGAATGTGTCCAATCAGAGTTGGTGGTGCTCTTCCTTTTCCCAGAGTCAATGGTTGAAAACGAGAGGGACTTTGAAAAGAATGGCCAAGCTATTGAGCCTGTACTTCTACTGATCTCAGGCTAGCAACTTCCTCCCCCTGCTAACCAGCCACACAACCTCCTGTAGGGAGAGGCACTTAGGAAACAATGGAGAGAGAAACCCTCAGCCACGGTGGGGACTTCCTGGCTAACATTTGAGTGGATGAGTACAATAGAGAGTGTATACCTCAGAGAGAGACCAGGCTGAATAACCTGTCCAAGCTGGTGCTTATGCTCCTCTGTTGCTTTCTTCCATCTTTCTTCACTTAAACTCACATCATGATCTGCTCTCGTAGATATGATTTGGTAAATATCCAAAAGTGCATTGATACTATTTGCTTTCCCCCCCAATTCTTATTATAGATAGAATCCCTACAGTATGAAAACAGGCCCTTTGGCCCAGTAAGTCCACACTGACCCTCTGAAGAGTAACCCACCCAGATCCATTCCCCTACCTTATTATCCTATATTTATCCCTGACTAATGCACTTAACGTACACACCCCTGAACAATTTTGCATGGCCAATTCACCTGACCTGCACATCTTTGGATTGTGGGAGGAAACCGGAGCACCCAGAGGAAACCCACACAGACAGGGGGAGAATGCGCAAACTCCACACAGACAGTTGCCTGAGGCTGGAATCGAACCCGGGGACCTGGTGCTGTGATGCAGCTCTGTTAACCACTGAGCCACCGTGCTTCCCACCCGCTTCAGCACCTTCCTCTGTGTAAGTAGTTCTACATTTTGACCATTCTCCAAGGAAAGAAGCTTCTCCTAAATTCCCAAATGGATTTCTTGGTGATGATCTTATATCAATGACCTTTTGCAAGTGCCTGTCCCCACAAGAGGAAACAATCAAAACATTTCTTAATTTAAAGGCCATGATTAGGGTCACACATCCACCTGATTTTTGAAGATAAAAGATATCCAGCTTGCCATTACTTTTCAGTTAGTAAGATATATAAATATGTGATAGATAGACTCATGTAGCATCTTATATCATCCTTGTAAATATGTCCTGGAAGGATTTTCCCGAGGAGTTTTCATCATTGACTCCAGACCCTGTGGAGTCTCATGGTATCCGGTCAAACATGGGCAAGGGACCTCCCACTGATTATATTAAAATATACGAACCAGGAGCAGGAGGATGCTATTCAGCCCCTCATAGCTGATCTCATCTTGGCCTCAACTCTGTTTTCCTGCCCACTCTCCGTAATCCTTCAACCTGTTACTAATTAAAAATCCATTCCTTAGACTTACTCAGGAAATTTTACTTCCCACCAAATTTATTCAGTGTCTTGCTTTCCACTGGGATAGTGAATTTCACAACTTCACAACACTTTGAGAGAAGAAATTTCTCATCACCTCTGTGTTAAATCTATTACCCCTCATCCTCAAATTATGACCTCTCATTCTAGATTGTCCCACAAGGAAACATTCTCTGTCCATCTACTTTGTCAGTCCCCTTTTAGAATCTTCTGTACCTCAACGAGATCTCCTCTCATTGTTCCAGTGAGGAGAGCCCTAAACTGATCAATCTCTCTTCATCAAACAAACCTCACACTTCTGGAATCAATCCAGTGAATACCTGCTTCCAGTATAACTACATCCCTCCTCAAGTAAGGTGACCAAAATACAGTCTCACTAATGCTTTGTACAGTTGCAGCAACTCTTCCTTTCTTTTATATTCTGTTTCATTAGCAATTAATGCCAAAATTCCATTTGCCTTCCTGTTGACCTGCTTAGTAGTGAGTTGTGATTCATGCATGAGGACACACCGATCCCTCTGCATCAAAGTATTTTGAAATTGCCCTTCACTTAGATAACTTTTTTTTCATTCTTTTGAACAAAGTAGATAACCTCACATTTATCCAAGCCAAACTCCAGCGACCAAAATTTAACCCATTCATCTCACTATGCATATCCATTTGTAAAGTTCTTATTTCTTCACTGCAACTTACTTTCCACCAATTTTAATGTCATTAACATTGATCACACTCTCTCAGCCGATGAATCAATGCTCCTCCTTGTTGAACAACACTTGGAGGAAGCACTGAGGGTGGCAAGGGCGCAAAATGGACTCTGGGTGGCAGGGTGAAATGTGAGGAGGATGTTAGGTGAATACAGGGTGACCTGGACAGGTTAGGTGAGTGGATGGCAGATGCAGTTTAATGTGGATAAATGTGTAGTTATCTACTTTGGTGGCAAGAACAGGAAGGTAGATTATTATCTAAATGGAGTCAAGTTAGTAAAGGGGCAGTACAACGATATCTAGGTGTTCTTGTACACCAGTCAATGAAAACAAGCATGTAGATACAGCAGGCAGTGAAGAAAGCTAATAGCATGCTGACCTTCATAACACAAGGAATTGAGTATAGGAGCAATGTTCTTCTGCAGCTGTACAGGGCCCTGGTGAGACCACACCTGGAGCATTGTGTGCAGTTTTGGTCTCCAAATTTGAGGAAGGACATTCTGGCTATTGAGAGAGTGCAGCATAGGTTCACGAGGTCAATTCTCGGAATGATGGGGCTATCATATGTTGAAAGATTGGAGCGACTGGGCTTGTATACACTTGAGTTTAGAAGGATGAGCGGGGATCTGATTGAGACGTATAAGATTATTAAAGGATTGGACATTCTAGAGGCAGGAAGCATGTTTCCACTGATGTGTGAGTCCAGAACCAGAGGACACAGTTTAAAATAAAGGGTAGGCCATTTAGAACAGAGTTGAGGAGAAACTTCGTCACCCAGAGAGTAATGGACATATGGAATGCTCCGCCCCAGAAGGCTGTGGAGGCCAAGTCTCTGGATACTTTCAAGAAAGAGTTGGATAGAGCTCTTAAAGATAATGGAATCAAGGGTTATGGGGATAAGGCAGGAACAGGATACTGATTGAGGATGATCAGCCATGATCATAATGAATGGTGGTGCTGGCTCGAAGGACAGAATGGCCTACTCCTGCACCTATTGTATTATTGTTTATTGTCTATTTCAATGTCCACCACCAAGGCGGACTCAGCCTCAGCATTACTGGTCAGGCCGGTCAGGTTCAAAAGTTTTGACTAGGTCTGTGGCAGGGGATTAGGGAACCAACAAGAGGGAAAAGGTTACTTGACGTTTATCCTTACAATCTGCCAGCTGTCCATGACAGTATCGATAAGTTTGATCTCCCTTGTGGAGACCAAGACCCATCTTCATATTGAAGATATCCTGTACAGCTATCTGCGAGTTAAATGTCACTCCACTTTGCTAAATGGGATAGAATAAGAGCAAATCAAGTAACTCATAAGTGAAAACCCTTGAGGAACTGTAAGTCACCAGCAGCAGCAGAATTCAACCACAATCTGTATTCCCATTGTCCACTGTATCTATCAATCTACATTACAATGAGGCCAGATCAACCTTGGTCCAGTGAGCAGTGCAGAAGGACACCCGTACCGGATAGACCCAAAAATCTGGTGCTAATCTGATAATGCTACCCACTGGACTATATGTAGACTGAACAGTAGAAGTAGCATCTGGATTAGTGGTGCTGGAAGAGCACAGCAGTTCAGGCAGCATCCAAGGAGCAGCGAAATCGACGTTTTGGGCAAAAGCCCTTCATCAGGAATAAAGGCAGTGAGCCTGAAGCGTGGAGAGATAAGCTAGAGGAGGGTGGGGGTGAGGAGAAAGTAGCACAGAGTACAATGGGTGAGTGGGGGAGGGGATGAAGGTGATAGATCAGGGAGGAGAGGGTGGAGTGGATAGGTGGAAAAGGAGATAGGCAGGTAGGACAATTCCGGACAAGTCATGGGGACAGTGCTGAGCTGGAAGTTTGGAACTAGGGTGAGGTGGGGGAAGGAGAAATGAAGAAACTGTTGAAGTCCACATTGATGCCCTGGGGTTGAAGTGTTCCGAGGTGGAAGATGAGGCGTCTGGTGGTGAGGGAGCGGTGGTGAAGGAGGCCCAGCACCTCCATGTCCTCGGCAGAGTGGGAGGGGGAGTTGAAATGTTGGGCCATGGGGCGGTGTGGTTGATTGGTGCGGGTGTCCCAGAGATGTTCCCTAAAGCGCTCTGCTAGGAGGCGCCCAATCTCCCCAATGTAGAGGAGACCGCATTGGGAGCAACGGATACAATCAATGATATTGGTGGATGTGCAAGTAAACCTTTGATGGATGTGGAAGGTTCCTTTGGGGCCTTGGATAGAGGTGAGGGAGGAGGTGTGGGCGCAGGTTTTATAGTTCCTGCGGTGGCAGGGGAAAGTGCCAGGATGGGAGGGTGGGTTGCAGGGAGGCGTGGACCTGACCAGGTAGTCACGGAGGGAACGCTCTTTGCGGAAGGCGGAAAGTGGTGGGGAGGGAAATATATTCCTGGTGGTGGGGTCTTTTTGGAGGTGGCGGAAATGTCAGCGGATGATTTGGTTTATGCGAAGGTTGGTAGGGTGGAAGGTGAGCACCAGGGGCGTTCTGTCCTTGTTGCGGTTGGAGGGGTCTGAGGGCGGAGGTGCAGGATGTGGACGAGATGTGTTGGAGTGCATCTTTACCCACGTGGGAAGGGAAATTGCGTTGTCTAAAGAAGGAGGCCATCTTGTGTGTTCTGTGGTGGAACGCTAGTAGAAGTAGCAGGCAATCCAATCAGACAAAGGGGCAGGAGAGCAGAGTGAATAGGAATATCTCCCAGTTCCCTCTGACCATCTAGTACTGCAGATTATCCTCAATACAATCAATAGCTGTCATGGTACCCTATCATGGTACCACATTATCAAATTCATGGAATGTCCAACAATCTCACAGGACCCGACCTTGTTAAGCAGCCCAGTTTGTGGTAATAAAACTCAAGATGTCTCGTCACTCACCATAGAGTCATACAGCATGGAAACAGACCCTTCAGTCTAACCCATCCATGCTGACCAGTTTTCCCAAACTAAACATTTACTTTTGTTCGGACAATATCCCTCTAAACCTTTCCTATTCATATACCTTCCCAAATGTCTTTCAAATGTTGTAACTGTATCTGCACCTCCTAATCCCTCTGGCAACTCATTCGATATATGCACCACCCTCTATGTGAAAGAAATTGCCTCTCAGGTCCCTTTTGAATCTTTCCCCTCTCATCTTAAACCGATGCCCCCTAATTTTGGACTCCCCTATCCTAAGGGAAAAGACATTGGCTATTCACCCTATCCATGTCCCTCATGATTACATGAACCTCTGTCAAGCCACATCTCAGCCTCCTGTACTCCAGGGAAAAAGGTCCCAGCCTAGTCAGCCTCTCCTTATAACTCAAACTTTCCGTCTCCATAATGTACCTGTAAATCTTTTCTGCAATACTTTTCAATTTAATAATATCCCTCCTATAGAAGGGTGGCCAGAACGATATGCAGTATTCTAAAAATGGCCTCACCAATATTCTGTACAGCCAACATGACATCCCAACTCCTATACTCAAGCTCTGACCAACAAAGGCAAGCATACCAAACACTTTCTTGACCACCCTGTGGTCTACCTGTGATGCAACTTTCAAGGAATTATGTACCTGTAATGTCTCTCTCTATTCGGCAATACTCCCCAGAGCCCTAGCATTAAGTGTATAAGTCCTGCACTGGTTTCATCGTAGACACACTGCGGAAGTAGGCCATTCAGCCCATCAAGTCCACACCTGACCCTCTGATGAGCACCCTACCCAGACACATCCCCCTACACTTCCCATCGCTAATCCACCTAGTCTGCACACCCTGGATAATTTAACATAGCCTATCAACCTAACCTGCACATCTTTGGACTGTGGGAGGAAACCTCACAAACATGGGGAGAATGTGCAAACTCCACACAGACAGTCACCTGAGGGTGGAATCGAACCGAGGTCCCTGGTGTTGTGAGGCAGCAGTGCTAATCACTGATCCACTGTGCAGGCCAGTTTGTCTAACCAACACCTCGCATTTATCTAAATTAAACTCCATCTGCCACTCCTCAGCCTATTAATCAAGATCCCATTGTACTCTTAGATAACCATATTAACTGCCACTATTCCATCAATTTTGGTGTCATCTGCAAACATACTAATTGTACTTCCTATATTTTCATCCAAATCATTTATATTGTATAAATATTATATTCATGATTTGGAGATGCCGGTGTTGGATTGGGGTGTACAAAGTTAAAAATCACACAACACCAGGTTATAGTCTAACAGATTTATTTGGAAACACTAGCTTTCAGAGCGCTGCTCCTTCATCAGGTGATTGTGGAGAATAAGATTGTAAGACAGAGAATTTATAGCAAATGTTTACAGTGTGATATAACTGAAATTACATATTGAAAAAGACCCAGACTTAACAAATAATTGTTCTCCACAATGAAATATTATATTGTAAACCTTATTATATATTATATTATAAACCTTATACAGTATTGTATAAATACCGAACTTGTAATGTAATCAAAACCATTTGAACAGGTTGGTGAGATCATTGAACAGTACAGAAAAAGGCCATCCAGCCCATCACCTCAGTGCTCCAATTTGATTTTCTTTTTCAGATGTCATGTTTAGAATTTCTGATCAACTTTTCACAAAGGAGATCTGGCCGAATAGCCTGGATATATGTTTGTGTATGAACATAAGCTGCTTCAGTACCTGAGGAGTCACGAATGGTGCTGAACATTGTGCAATCAAGAGCAAACATCCCCATTTCTGACCTTATGATGGAGGCAAGGTCATTGATGAAGCAGCTGAAGATAGTTCAGCGTAGGACACTACCCTGAGGAAATCTGGCAGAGATGCCTTGGAGCTGAGATGACTAACCTGCAACAACCACAACAATCCTCCTAACTTCTTATATAATTCCGACCAGCAGAGAATTTGCCCCTGAAATCCATTGATTCCAGTTTTGCTAGGACTCCTTGTAGCCTCATGTGGCCTTGATGTCAAGGATGGTTACTCTCCCCTCACCTCTGGAATTCAGCTCTTTCTTCCACGTTAGAACTAAGGCTGATGAGATCAGGAGCTGAGTGGCCCTGCCAGAACCCAAACTGAGCAGATACTGATTCATAGCACTGTTGATGACATCTTCTATCACTTTACTGATGATCGAGTGTATGTGGTTGAACTTCAGTTTTCCTATTTTTTTGTTTACGGCACAAATCTGGGTAACTTTTTCACATTGTCAGGTAAATGCCAGTGTTGTACCTGTACTGGGCCAGCTTGGCTAGGGGTGCTCCACAGAGATAAGAGCTGCTTATTACAAAGTGGCACTCACAGGAGCATTCCTCAGCCTCACTGTGCCAGTGCAGAGGAATGTCAGATAGGAAAATTAAATGCCAGTCTTGGCACTAGATAGTGTACATGCAGTGACTGGCTGACAGCCACTTTATGCTGTCAATACTCTACCAGTTCTTGGGCAGCGCCCCAGTCTTACCCACTGACCCTCCCTCACTCCCTCCTCAGTACCCACACTGCAACTCAATCACAAACATTATTGTAAACTATATCACTAGAAAGACCAGGCATCAAATACTCTCTGTGATCTCCAAGAATCAGTCTTTGAAGCCCTACAGTGTTGAAGCAAGCCACTCATCCCATCAAGTCCACACCAACCCTCCAAAGAGCATCCTATCCAGATCCAGCCCCCTACCCCCATATTAAACTTGGTAAATCCACCTAGCCTGCACACCCCTGGAACTATGAGGCAATTTAGCACGTCCAAACCACCAAACCTGTACATCTTTGGACTGTAGAAGGAAACTTATGCACCCGGAGGAAACCCACATGGACATGGTGGTGGGGGGAATGTGCAAACTCCACACAGGCAGTCACCCAAGGCAGGAATCAAACCTGGGTTCCTGGCACTGGGAGGCAACAGTGCTAACCACTGAGACACCAGGCCGCCCCTACCTCAGCAAGTGCACACCCCTTGCCCTTTTCTATTTACATTTACCCCAGATGGATTATCTGAATGCACCTACTTCCCAACTGGGGTAAATTGAAAGGGGAAGGGGCACTTCATTCTAGGAAACTGGCAAATGTGTACAAATAGGCTTCAGCCCCTGCCTCCACAAAGATTGACTTTTAATTTTGCAAAGGATTCTGAATTTTGAATTCACACCCAATTAGGTTTCCGTCTTATCTAGGATGGGACAATTTACCCACTGCTTCATTCCAGGGAAATAGCCTCAACCTATTTTTATAAAATGTTTTAATTTTTCAGTAGGGGGCAGTGCTTACTCATTATCCTCCTCAGTGACTGATGCTGCGCACAGTTTGACATCATCACTGTCACAAGCTATCGTTTTGTCATTTCTCTTACCTATGGAGAGAGCGTGCCGTCAATGATCAGGAACAAACTCTGCTTTACAAACTGCCAGTGGTCATGTGCGTTGAAAAACCAACTCCACAGAAAGATGTGACCCTGTGAATATCTGCCGGGAAAGGCAACCTTAAGGAACAGTGATATAGTTCCAAGTCAGGATGGTGTGTGTATCTTGGGGGTGATCTACCAGATAGGGTATTGACAAATAGCTGCATTTGTTTACTATTCAGTGCTTCAATTGATAAGTTCCTGAAGCAGATTGGTTTATAGGGCTACAAGGAAAAGGCTGGAACTGGATCTGTCAAATTGCTCTGGCTGAAAGCAGCACAGATAGGCAGAATGGTCTCTTTCTTTGACCGTTTTATAATAGTTGGTGCTGATATCTGACGAGAGCTTTTGCTCTTACTGTTAAATTGTGCGCCAGTTTCTTTGCCAGAGAGATTTGTTGGTGACTCTGAAGGTCAGGACTGGATCTGAGATCTGAGGAAGAAGCTTTGACACAATGTCAGACAGACAGAGCTGTTGGAAAGGGGACAACAGAACAAACTCGGATTTCTATAGTGCCTTTTACATTCTTTACTTACAACCGTGAATAGACTTCTCCGATTCGTCAATGGTTTACAAAGTGCTTCACAACACTTAACATAGGAAATTTAAATAATGTGTTATTAGTTTTCAGAGATTTTGGTTGAGGGATAAATGTTACTTGTGACATGAGGGAGAAATGCTCTATCCTTCCTTGAAATAATGGCAAGTGATCTTGCTTTTTTGTAAAAAAATTAACCTATTTTTATAATCAATCCCTTCAGGGATGTTATTGCACACATCTGGGGCAGGTGGGTCTTGAACCTGGGCCTCCCAATTTTAAGAGTAGAGACACTACCATCACAGCACAAGAGAGCCAGAGGCTAAGTTTGATTTTTTTTTGTTTAACTCAGTTTTCTAATCAATTCAGATATGTTATTACACACACCCAAACAGAATGGGCTTGAACCTGGGCCTCCTAGTCTAGGGGTAGGGACACTATCACTGGGCCACAAGAGGGTCCTTGCCCAAGTGATCTTTCATTTCTTCTCTCCAGATTACGGAAAGCACCGTGGCTCAGTGGTTAGCACTGCCGCCTCACAGCGTCAAGGTCCCAGACTTGATTCCAGCCTTAGGCGACTGTCTGTGTGGGGCTTTCACATTCTCCCTGTGTCTACGTGGGCTTCCTCCGGGTGCTCTGGTCCAAAGATGTACAGGCCAGGTGAATTGGCCATTCTAAATTGTCCGTAATGTTAGGTGCATTAGTCAGAGTGGGTTACTCTTTGGAGGGTCGGTGTGGGCTTGTTGGGCCGAAGGACCTGTTTCCACACTGTAGGGAATCTAATCTAATCACCATGATTATAAATAATCAGGTAATCTTTCATACAATTAAAACAGGAGTAGGCCACTCAGCCCTCGATCTTGCTCTGCTATTCATTCAGAGCTGTTCTGTACTTGTTTTGAATCCCACATTCCCATCTATCCCTTGTCTATCCACCTCCACCTTTAAAATATACATTGACTGCTCCTCACCCACCTTCTGACACAAAGAGTTCCAAAATCTCACAATCCTCTGAAAAAAAAATTCTCCTTGTCCCTGTCCCACGAGAACGACTCTGAATTTTAAACCACTTCCCTCTGGTTCTGTCCTGACCCACAGGAGGATACATTATTTCAGTGTAGGAGGTTGAGAGTTGACCTTACAGAGGCTTATAAAACCATGAGGAGTATAGATAGGGTTAATGATAGCTGTCTTTTCCTGAGGACGAGGTATTTGAAAACTCAGGGGCATATTTTTAAAGTGTGAGGAGACAGATTTAAAAAAAGACATGAGGGCCAAATGTTTTGCACAGAGGATTATTCATGTGTCGAATGAATTCCAGAGGATGTGGTGGTTAGATATTTACAACATTTACAAGGCTGTTAGATAAGTATGTAAATAAGAAAGGTATTGGAGCGATGTGGGCCAAGAGGAGTCAAGTGGAACTAGTTTAGTTTGGAATTATGGTTAGCATGGACTGGCTGGACCGAAGGGTCTATTTCTGTGCTATATCACTCTGACTCCATGATTCAGGATGTTAAACAGTCCTCACTTCTCGTTTTATCCTACCCAGACATGTTATCAAAAACAACTGAGCTATCTGCCCACAACCAGAATCACCATCTTCTATGCTTTTTAGGGAGTTTTGAGAAGATTTGGATCTCAAGTTGAGGTTCTGGATGTAGGTTTGCTCACTGAGCTGCAAGGTTCATTTACAGACATTTTGCCCCTACTAGGTAACATCTTCAGTGGGTCTCCAGGCGAAGCACTGCTGATGATTCCTGCTTTCTATTTATATGTTTGGGTTTCTTTGGGTTGGTGATGTCATTTCCTGTGATGATGTCATTTCCTGTTTATTTTCTATGGGGGTGGTAGATGGGGTCTAACTTGAGGTGTTTGTTGATCAAGTTCCAGTTGGAATGCCATGTTCCTAGGAATTCTCTTGTGTGTCTCTTTTTGACTTGTCCTAGGATGGATGTGTTGTCCCAGTCGAAGTGGTGTCCTTCCTTATCTATATATAAGGACACTAGTGAGAGAGGGTCTGTTCATGTATTCTGGTGTCTAGTTTTCTGCCTGTTTGTCCAATGTAGCGTTTGTTACAGTTTAGATTAGATTAGATTAGATTACTTACAGTGTGGAAACAGGCCTTTCAGCCCAACAAGTCCACACCGACCCACCGAAGCGCAACCCACCCAGATCCGTTCCCCTACATTTACCACTTATTACTTAGTTCTTGCATAGTATTTTATAAATGACATTGGTTTTGCTTGCAGTCTGTATAGGATCTTTTGGGTTCATCAGCTGCTGTTTTGCTTTTTGTTTACAAATAAACATCACCAGTGAAAACACACATGTAGACAATTGAGTATTTTTGTGAACCAGACCAAACCCCCTTAATATATCAAGGAGATTGCCATGACTTTATCTTATTTGTTGTAAGATGCTGTGTTCCGGATTGATCTGATCAGTCAGGCTTTAAGCAAAAGACATTTTATTCTGACACTACTGTGAAAGTATAAACAAAAAACAGAATTAATATAACTCCAATTCTCTTAAAAGACTAATATGTTATTTAACTGTTACTCATCAACTGTTCTAATATAGCAGTAGCCCATAAACACATCCTTGGCAGAATTTCCCTCTCAGTTCAAGAGAAAGGAAAAACCAACAGAATGAATTGAGCAGAACTGAAACCTTTTGCATCAGCAGAGAGAGAGATGTACCTAGCAGCTTCAACTCCAAAACACCCAACTCCACCAATTGAAAACACAACTAAAAGCCAGGGTCTATGTGAGCCGGACTCCATCCATCTCGTGCTTCTATCGTCTAATTTAGAAAAAAATCCAAAGCTCTTTACTCTGCTTTTCATGGAGTAGACATCATGGCATCAGGTTTGCAGCACCCCTCTTCAAGAATACCAGAACAGAACAAATCCCTCTGAAAGGCACATATTGTTACAATTTTACAAACAAAACCCATTAAGGGCAATT
This sequence comes from Chiloscyllium plagiosum, assembly GCF_037043375.1. NCBI lineage: Eukaryota > Metazoa > Chordata > Chondrichthyes > Orectolobiformes > Hemiscylliidae > Chiloscyllium > Chiloscyllium plagiosum. Next base: position 71,947,083 of record NW_028270153.1, on the reverse strand, counting down.
TAAACCATCAAAGATGTGTGGTGTGGGGGAGGGGGGAGGGAGAGAGGGCAGGGACTAAATCAAAATGGAGTTGGACCAAATGACCCCCTTAACTACCCACTGTCTGGATCTGTTCATGGCCACTTGTGAGTACCTGCACCCCACTTCCACACTGGGTGACTAAAGACCAGGATTTGATTAGCAACCCCTTCAGATCGCGGAAGCGATGCTATGCTTGACCACAACCAGTGTAAACATGTTAACCAGAAAGGCTGGGACCATGGACCAATTCAACCTTTTATTGCAGGGGACTCCAGAGTGTGCAGCAACACCCTCCACATCAGATCCCCAGATGAATAGAGGGGAGGGGAAGATCTGTGACATGGACAGCCACCCACTAGGGGAGCTTCTCACCTCCCGAATAGCAGGATGAAATGCCACAATTAGAACAGCACACTGTGCAATTTTGGTCTTCTCTGAATTAGGATGTTCTGGCCACGGAGGCAATGCAACCAACATTTACCAGACTGATGCCTGGGGTGGCAGGACTGAGGTATGAAGAGAGATTGAGTTGATTAGAACTATCTGGAGTAGTACCAGATGATTGGATGGTGGCAAATGTTAATCACTTATTCAAGAAAGGGGATAGGAATAACGCTGGGAATTACAGACCAGTTAGTTTTACATCGGTACTGGGCAAATTACTACAGAGGATTCTGACAGACAGGATTTATGATTATTTGGGAAAGTCTAGTTGATCAGAGATAGTCAGCATGGCTTTGTGAGGGGCAGGTCATGCCTCACAAGCCTTATTGAATTCTTTGAGGAACTGACAAAGCACATTGATGAAGAAAGAGCAAGGTGTTCGATAAGGTTCCCCACGGTAGGCCCATTCAGAAAGTAAGCAGGCATAGGATACAGGGAAATCTGTCTGTCTGGATACAGAATTGGCTGGCCCATAGAAGACAGAGGTTGGTAGTACATGGAAAATATTCATCCTGGCGCTCAGTGACCAGTGGTTGAGTGGTTGACCTGGCGCTCAGTTCCACAGGGATCTGTTTTGGGATCTCTGCTCTTTGTGATTTTTATAAATGACTTGGATGAGGAAGTGGAATGGTGGGTTAGTAAGTTTGCCAATGGCACAAAGGTTGGTGAAACTGTAGATAGTGTGGAGGACTGTTGTGGGTTGCAACTGGACATTAACGTGATGCAGAACTGGGCAGAGAAGTAGCAGATAGAGTTGGTAAAGTGTGAAATGATTCATTTTGGAAGGTTGAATTTGTATGCAGAATACAGGGTTAAAGGCAGAATTCTTGGCAGTGTGGAGGAACAGAGGGATCTTGGGGTCCACGTCCATAGATCCCTCAAAGTTGCCACCCAAGTTGGTCAGGCTGTTAAGAAGGCATATGGTGTGTTGGCTTTCATTAGCAGGGTGTGAGAAACAAAGCTCACTGTTCAATAATTTTAGTCCGAGTCAAATTCTGAAGCAGTCTTTATTCATACAGTCTTGCAAGCCAGGTGACCATAAAGTAGCACCCAATTTATACTGTTTGGTTGAGTCTCTTGGTACTCCCCTTTTACTTCATATCTGATAGTTGTATTGCTCTGTGCAGCTGCTAATCTAATCAGCTTACCACATCTGTCTGTAGCCTGTTGTTGGCGTGCAACCCCCCCCCCACCCCGCCCACCACCCCACCGCCTCCGCCTTGATAGCTGGGTCTTATTACTTTTGCTGACACAACACTGGTCTTATTTGGTTATCTTGTTCATACTAACTCCTTATGTATGTGACAATTGCAACTGTCATGTCTATACATCTGTTTCTACCAGTCGACCACCTCCCTGTTTGGTTATTTATTTCTTGGTATATAGCCTCATGATACTGCCTTGCAATATTTGCAGAAGCAAGATAACTGTTTGTGTGCAAGCATATCTAGCTTAGCATACATCCCCCCCCCCCCCCCCCCCGCCACATGACTCAGGCTTATGATTTTTGCATAAACAACAACCTTCGCAAAGGCCTCTCACAAGGAGGATTGAGTATAAGAGCCGTGAGGTTATGCTGCATCTCTATAAAGCCCTGGTTAGATCACACTTGGAATATTGTGTTCAGTTCTGGTCACCTCATTATAGGAAGGATGTGAAAGCTTTAGAGAGGGTGCAGAGGAGATTTACCACAATGCTGCCTGGACTGGAGGGCGTGCCTTATGAAAAAAGGTTGAGGGAGGCTTTTCTCATTGGAGTGAAGAAGGATGAGAAATTTCTTGATAGAGGTGTACAAGATGATGAGAGGCATGGATCGAGTGGATAGCCAGAGACATTTTCCCAGAGTGGAAATGGCTGTCATGAGAGGGATTAATTTTTTAAGGTGATTGGAGAAAGGTTTACGGGAGATGTCAGAGATAGGGTGTTTACACAGAGAGTGGTTGGAATGTGGAATGCACTGCCAGCAGTGACAGTAGAGTCAGATACATTAGGGATATTTAAGCGACTCTTGGATCAGCACATGGAAGTTAATGCAATGAAGGTTATGTAGGTTAGTTTGATCTTAGAGTAGGATAAAAGGTCGGCACAACATCGAGGGCTGAAGGCCCTGTACTGTGCTGTACTGTTCTATGTTCTATATTCACTGGAGTTGAGAAGAATAGTGGAATCTCATAGAATCCTATAAAATTTTAACAAGCCTAGACAGGGTAAACACAGCAAAGATGTTTCCGGTGACTGGGGTGTCCAGAAACAATGTATCACAGTCTAAGGATATGGATAGGCCATTTAGGTCTGAGATGGGGAGAAAACTCTTCACAAACACTCTCCACATGGTGAGCATGTGGAATTCTCTGCCACAGAAAGCAAGTGAGGCTAAAACATTGAATGTTTTCAAGAAGGAATTAGATATAGCTCTTAGAGCTAAAGGGTTCCCAAAGTATATGGAGAAAGTGGGAACAGGGGACTGAGTTGAATGATCAGCCATGATCAGAATGAATGGCAGAGTTGGCTGAAAGGGCGCAATAGTCTACTCCTGCTCCTATTTTCTATGGTTCTATGGTTCTATGGGTCTATAGTTGTATGATTCTATGTCTGGATGGTTGATGAGGGCAAGGCAGTAGATGGGGTGCTGCAATGGCCCATCAGGAAACTCCATGATGCTGAGTGAATTGGTACAGAGAGAATTTCCACACGATGTCTCAGACTGTGGGCCATGGGTTCTCAAGGGAGCTTTTGAGACCACATGATGATCAGTTCGGACAGACTCCACTGCACACTGGAACCACCTCGACATCCCAAAGGTGTCAGGGTCAAGCACTGCAGAAAGTGGCCAGACACACAAGGCTATGGGCCAAGTGCTGGAAAATGGGATTGAAATTGTTCGCTAGTTGCTTTTGACTGACATGATGGGCTGAAGGGCATTTCTCTATGACACAGTCTTGAGGCTGTGGATGGCATAGGCCAAGGGCTGGACAGGATTAGATGGCCACCATATCACTTGTTGCAACATCAGCCAACCTCCTCCACTGCCATTGAGCACATCCTGGAGTCAGTCACCCAAACCCTCTCTTCTGTGAGCCATCAGATCATTGGAGGTGTGAATTCTTGAGTATCAGCTTCCAGAGCAGCTACTCCCAGTGAGAAGGGGGAGACCTCCTTGCAAGGTGATCATGCCTGAAGCCTGGATCAGCTCCTGATAAAAGTCAGGCAACTAATTTAAAGTGTTTCGGAGAGTCAAACAGTCCAGGAACACTAACATCATTGGTGTCATGGACCAGGCCAGACCCTGTCAAGAAGGTAACACAGACCCTAACTTTGCTGGTTGTTTTAAGCAGGTATGAAGTGGATATTCCAGGAGTGGTACAGCTGGCCCAACCACTCAGTTTTATACAAAACAGAATTTACTCACATGTTACTGAATGAAACACAAATGAAAGAGAACTGAATTTAGAATAACTTAACCTCCCTGAAAACTCAATCGACTCTATCGCGACTTAATGATGCTGTTCCAAATACTTGAAACATCCCCATAAACACCCTCTTGGCAAATAAAGGTGAAACCAAACACAGGTTCTTACAGGACAGATGACAGAGAGAGAGAGGATCAGCATGGAATGGCGTCTTTGGATCCCCAGGCGAAAGTGAGGACTGCAGATGCTGGAGATCAGAGTCAAGATTAGAGTGGTGCTGGAAGGGCTTTTGCCCATAATGTCGATTTTCCTGCTCCTCGGATGCTGCCTGACTTGCTGTGCTTTTCCAGCACCATTCTAATCTTGACTTCTTTGGATCCACAGCAGCATCTTAGAACTTAGAATCCCTACAATGTGGCAACAGGCCCTGCAAGTCCACATCAACCCTCTGACGAGTAACCCACTCTGACACATTCCCTTATTTCACTCCATTTCCCCTAACTAATACACCTAGCACTATGGGCAATTTAGTATGGCCAACCCAGCTAACCTGCGTATCTTTGGATTGTGGGAGGAAACCAGAGCACCCTTCGGCTCAACAGGTCCACACCGACCCTCCAAAGAGTTAACCCACACAGACTCATTTCTCTTCTTTTACCCCTGACTAATGCACCTAACACTATGGGCAATTTAGCATGGCCAATTCACTTGACCTACACATCTTTGGACTGTGGGAGGAAACCGGAGCACCCGGAGGAAACCCACGCAGACACAGGGAGAATGTGCAAACTCCACACAGACAGTCGCCTGAGCCGGGAATCAAACCCAGGTCGCTGACACTGTGAGGTGGCAGTGCTAACAACTGAGCCACTGTGCCACCCTTGGGGTCCCAGTTAAAACTTGACTAGTGGCTGCAAACCAAATAGCTTGCTAAAACAAAACAAAACAAAACCCTGACGTGGGAGAACTGGCCATTCCCCTTTCATGATGCAAGTGTTTTTAAAAATATATTTAAAAACTTTCTCAAGTAGATATTTCCAGACATACCAGAACCTCTGCCTTTACAACCCCTAAGGACAGAATATCTAAGGACAGAATAAGCTTGTTTAAGGAGCAGCATCATCACATTAGTGAGGCTGTAGATGGGAGGAGAATACATTGCCAGACTATACCAGAAGTGGGCTCAAGGTAACAGGTCTGAAAATGACTAATTGCTGCTTGAGTGTGAAGATAGTATAATCAGCACATTCCCACCTCTGTTGTATTATTTCATAGGTTCCAGACCAGACAGACAGTATACTTTCAAGACAGTTAGATGGCATCAGGCCATATGACTTTCCAGTACAAAAATACTCACTTCATAAGAACATAAGAAATAGAAGCAGGAGTAGGCCATATTGCCCCTCCTGCCTGCTATAACATTCAATAAGATCATGGCTGATCTTTTCATGGACTGAGCTCCACTTACTCAAAAAGGGAGGGAGGCAAAATGTAGGCAATTATAACAACAGTTTAACATCTGTTGTTGGGAAAGTGTTAGAATCAATTATCAAGTAAACAATATCAGGATATTTGGAAAATCAAAACGCTAACCATGAAGAGCAAATCATGTTTGACTAATTTGCTAGAGTTCTTCGGAGATATAACAAGCAAGATGGATAAGGGGGATACTGTAGATGTAATTTACCTGGACTTCCAGAAGGCATTTGATAAGGTGCCACACAAAAGGTTAATTCACAAGGTTGGATCATATGGGATTAGGGACAGAACATAGAACATAGAACATAGAAAAATACAGCACAGTACAGGCCCTTTGGCCCTCGATGTTGCACTGATCCAAGCCCACCTAACCTACACTAGCCCACTATCCTCCATATGCCTATCCAATGCCCGCTTAAATGCCCATAATGAGGGAGAGTCCACCACTGCTACTGGCAGGGCATTCCATGAACTCATGACTCGCTGAGTAAAGAATCTACCCCTAAAATCTGTCCTATACCTACCACTCCTTAATTTAAAGCTATGCCCCCTCGTAATAGCTGACTCCATACGTGGAAAAAGGTTCTCATGGTCAACCCTATCTAAACCCCTAATCATCTTGTACACCTCTATCAAGTCACCCCTAAACCTTCTTTTCATCCAATGAAAACAGCCCCAAGTGCCTCAGCCTTTCCTCATACGATCTTCCTACCATACCAGGCAACATCCTGGTAAACCTCCTCTGCACCCATTCCAGTGCCTCCACATCCTTCCTATAGTATGGCGACCAAAACTGTACACAATACTCCAGATGCGGCCGCACCAGAGTCTTATACAACTGCAACATGGCCTCAGGACTCCGGAACTCAATTCCTCTACCAATAAAAGCCAGTACGCCATATGCCTTCTTCACCGCACTATTTACCTGGGTGGCAACTTTCAGAGATCTGTGTACATGGACACCAAGATCCCTCTGCTCATCCACACTACTAAGTATCCGACTATTAGCCCAGTACCCCATCTTTTTGTTACTCTTACCAAAGTAAATCACCTCACACTTACCCACATTGAACTCCATTTGCCACCTTTCTACCCAGCTCTGCAGCTTACCTATATCCCGCTGTAACCTGACACATCCTTCCTCACTGTCAACAACTCCACCGACTTTTGTATCATCCGCAAACTTGCTCACCCAACCTTCTAGCCTCTCCTCCAGGTCATTTATAAAAATGCCAAACAGTAATGGTCCCAAAACAGATCCTTGCGGAACACCGCTAGTAACTGCACTCCAAGATGAACCTTTACCATCAACTACTACCCTCTGCCTTCTTCCAGCCAGCCAATTCCTAATCCAAACCTCCAACTCACCCTCAATGCCATACCTCCGTATTTTTTGCAGTAGCCTACCATGGGGAACCTTATCAAATGCCTTACTAAAATCCATATACACCACATCTACCGCTTTACCCTCACCTACCTCCTTAGTCACCTTCTCAAAGAATTCAACAAGGTTTGTGAGGCACGACCTGCCCTTCACAAAACCATGCTGACTATCCTTGATCACATTATTCCTATCCAGATGTTCATAAATCCTATCCCTTACAATTCTCTCTAAGACTTTGCCCACAACAGAAGTGAGACTCACCGGCCTATAGTTACTAGGGTTATCCCTACTCCCCTTCTTGAACATTTGCTATCCTCCAGTCTTCTGGCACTACTCCTGTAGACAACGAGGACATAAAAATCAAGGCCAATGGCTCTGCAATCTCCTCCCTTGCTTCCCAGAGAATCCTAGGATAAATGCCATCAGGCCCAGGGGACGTATCTATTTTCACCCTTTTCAGAATTTCCAACACCTCTTCCCTACATACCTCAAAGCTGTCCATTCTAATTAATTGTGACTCAGTATTCACATCGGCAACAATGTCCTGTTCCTGAGTGAATACTGACGAAAAGTATTCATTCAGTGTCTCCCCACACGCAACTTCCCACTACTATCTTTGACTGGACCTATTCCTACCCTAGTCATTCTTTTATTCCTGACATACCTATAGAAAGCCTTTGGGTTTTCCCTATTCCTACCGACTAAGGACTTTTCATGTCCCCTCCTTGCTGCTCTTAGCTCTTTCTTCAGATCCTTCCTGGCTACCTTATAACTCTCAATCGCCCCAATTAAACCTTCATGCCTCATCTTTACATAGGCCGCCCTCTTCCCTTTAACAAGGGATTCCAATTCCTTATTAAACCACGGCTCCCTCACACGACCCTTTCCTCCCTGCCTGACAGGTACATACTTATCAAGGACACTCAATAGTTGCTCCTTGAACAAGCTCCACATATCAATTGCGCCCTTCCCTTGAAGCCTACTTTTCCAAGCTACGCATCCTAAGTTGTGCCTCACCGCATCATAATTTCCCTGCCCCCAGCTATAACTCTTGCCCTGCAGTGCACACTCATCCCTCTCCATCACTAGAGTAAAAGAGTAAAATTGTGGTCACTGTCCCCAAAGTGCTCACCTACCTCTAATTCTAACACCTGGCCTGGTTCGATACCCAGAACCAAATCCAGTATGGCCTCACCTCTTGTTGGCCTGTCTACATATTGTGTCAGGAAACCCTCCTGCACACATTGGGCAAACACTGACCCATCTAACGAACTCGAGCTATAGCTTTCCCAGTCAATATCTGGAAAGTTAAAGTCCCCCATAATAACCACCCTGTTACTTTCACTCTTCTCCTGAATCATCCTCGCAATCCTTTCTTCTACGTTTCTAGGACTATTCGGAGGCCTGTAGAAAACTCCTATCAGGGTGACCTCACCTTTCCTATTCCTAACCTCAGCCCAAGCTACCTCAGATGGCGAGTCTTCATCCATCGTCCTTTCCACCGCTGTAATACTATCTTTGACAAGCAATGCCACACCTCCCCCTCTTTTACCCCCACCTCTGATCCTACTAAAACATTTAAACCCTGGAACCTGCAACAGCCAATCCTGTTCCTGTTCTATCCATGTCTCCGTAATAGCCACAACATCGAAGTCCCAGGTACCAACCCACGCTGCAAGGTCACCTACCTTATTTTGTATACTTCTTGCATTGAAGTATACACACTTCAAGCCACTTTCCTGTTTACAGGCACCCTCCTTTGAGATTGATGCCATGTTCCTAACCTCCCTACACTCCAGGTCCTGCACCCTAAAGCTACAGTGCCTTGCAGAGTTAGTTTAGACAGATGACTAGCTGAGGATAGAAAACATAGAGTTGAGATGTGTTTTTTTTCTGGTTGGCAAGATGAAACTAGTGGGGTGCCACAAGGTTTGACCTTTGGACCTTGGACCCCAGCTATTTACAGTTTACATTAATAACTTGGATACAGACTCTATACACAAATTTGCAAATGGCATAAAAATAGGTGGGACGGTAAATTGCAATGAGGAAATAAGAACCTTACAAATAGATATAGATAGGTTAGGAGAGTGCATCAAAATGTGGCAGATGGGTAAGTGTGAGGTCACGCATTTGGGTCGAGAAAATTTTGAATTTTTCTCAATCGCAGGAATATTTTTGAGAATTCTCAAATAGCCTGTTAAATGTCTGCCACTGTGTCTCTATTGATTTATCCCCTAGCCTGGTATTATAGTTCACCAGCTAGCTCCGCTTTCCTGTCTATATCGATTTCCTGACTTAAGTTTAGAATACTAGTCTTCGACCCACTCATCTCTCTTCCAAACAGATGTAAAATGTAATCATTTTATGGTGGCTGCTATCTGGAGATGCCTTTAGCCCGAGGTCATGAATTAACCTTGTCACATACCACAGCACCATAGCAAGCATGCTTTTGCTCTTTGCTTGGTTCTAGAATGCGCTGCTCAATCCTAAAAGCATTGTTGACTCTGGGACTTTGTGATCACAGTTACCTCATATAGCCAGCCTACAATTTGTAGTCATTTTCTGATCACTCTTGAGCTTAAGAAGAAGCAATTTAGAGATAATACATTATTTAGACGTGGAAAGTACATGACGGTGACAGATGTTTCACTGATTCCAAGTGGGGCAGTAATTTTGAAATTATGTCTTTGCTTTTCTTCCTCCTTTGGGCTGATGTTGGGAAACTCCTAATGTTTTCTCAGGAAGATGGTGCTCATTTCCCGGCAACCTGTCTCATTAGAACATAAGAACTATGAGCTGGCGTAGGCCATCTGGCTCCTTGAGCCTGCTCCGCCATTCAATAAGAATATGGCTGATCTTTTCATGGACTCAGGTCCACATAATCTTATTTCCTTTACTGTTCAAAAATCACTCTATTTTTGCCTTAAAAACATTCAACAAGATAGCCTCAGCTGTTTCACTGGGCAGGTGAATTCCATAGCTTCACAACCCTTTGGGTGAGGAGGTTTCTCCTCAACTCAATCCTAAGGTATTTCATCTTATTTTGAGGCTATGCCCATTTGTTCTAGTTTTGCCTGCCAGTGGAAACAATCTCCCTGCTTCTGTCTTATCTATTCTCTTCATAATTGTATATGTTTCTTTAAGATCCCCCCTCATTCTTCCAAATTCCAATGAGTCTGCCCAGTCTACTCAATCTTTTCTCATAAGCCAACCCTTTCAACCTGGTGAACCTTCTCTGCACCCTCTCTACTGCCAGGAAATCCCTTCTCAAGTAAGGAGACTCTTCCTCTCTTCCCCCCTTTCCCCTGTCGACATCAATGACCACAGACAGCTATGCCAGGATAACTGTTGTGCTCTTGCCCACCTCCATTTGAAAGACTAGTTTTCACTCCAACAAATAAAATGTTTTTATTTTTAAAAAAATGTTGCACCCATAATAGAGTATTGTGGTTCCAGAGAAATCCTTTCTGCTACTGTAACTCAGTGATTTCATACTACACAGGAAATTTTGAATTTGGAATACTAAAATGGCACAGTTTTAAAAGGGATCCCAATTTCCAACAGCATTCATGAACTCCTCATCCAGGCTGCTACTAACAATCTGATTTTTTTTCCAGATTTTATGTCAATTCAGGTCACCCAGAATTATTGCCATCCATTTATCGCAAGCTTCTTGTTTACTTTGTCCTACATTGTGGTTACTGTTAAGAAGGTCTGCGGGCCATTCCATTAGTGACTTTGTTCTCCTTCTATTACTCATATCCACCTAAACTGATTATATATACTGACTCCCCAAGTCAAGGTAGTCTCTGTTTCACTAATGGTTAACCCCTCCAACTTCGTATTTTTCTAGAATGGAAAATATCCTTCAAAATTCAGAACCAAGCTTCGTCATCCTATAGATTAGAGAGAAGGACTTTTGCCTGAAACGTCGATTCTCCTGCTCCTCGGATGCTGCCTGACCTGCCGTGCTTTTCCAGCACCACTCTAATCTAGAGTCTGATCTCCAGCATTTGCAGTCCTCACTTTCGCCTTTGTCATCCTGTAACCATGTCTCCATGATGGCTATTACATTATATTTATTTACTTTAGTATTTGCTGCTAATTCACTTATTTTATTATTAATTTATTTTATTATGAACACTACAAGGTCTCTAATCTCATCTCTGTAATGCCAAGTCTTGATTATTGGTGCATTCTTTGATTTATACTCTCTGCCCCTTCCTGCCATTCTCAGACTTTTATTTCCCATGTTATGATTTTTCTCTCCTGTCATTACTCTTTGATTTGCTATATCTGTCTGAGTTCCCACTGTTTAGTTTAAAACCTCTTGCACTTCCCTGGTTGGTTGTTTTGCTGGAATATTGGCCCATTCACTGGTTCAGGTACAGACATTACTTTCTCTGATACTGATGCCAGTGGCCCATAAACTGGAACCCACTTCTCCCAAACCAATCTTTGAGCCCCATATTCATTTCACCAACCTTATTCCCTCTGCCAATTGGCACACAGGTAATTATCCAGAGATTATTAACCTTGAGATTCAACTCTTCAATTTGGTGCCGATCTCCTTATACTGTCGAAGTAGAACCTCTTTCCTCAATGAAGACCGACACGCGCCTGGTACCTACAAGGACCACAATGAATGGATCCCCCCGTTCCAATCCAAGGTCATGCCCCTGAGTCAATTTCCCAAGTGCCAAGGTGGCTCGGTGGTTAGCACTGCTGCCTCACAATGCTAGGTTCAATTCCATCCTTGGGTGACTATTTGTGTGGATTTGTGTATTTGTGTACATTCTCCCCGTGTCTGTTTGGATTTCCTCTGGGTGCTCTGGTTTCCAGCCAATGTTCAAAGGTGTGCAGGTTAGGTGAACTGGCCATGCCAAATTGCCCATAGTGTTCAGGGATGTGCAGGCTAGGTGGATTTGCCATGGGAAATATAAGGTGGGGGGAGGTGGAGGATGCTCTTCTGAGAGTTGGTGTGGACTGAATGGCTGCTTCCACAAGGTAGAGATTCTAAGTGCTCACACCATGCAGGCCACACAGCTGTCTGGACTCAGGTGTTTCACTTCTCTTGGTGCGTATCCCCACTTGAATGGCTTCCTGTACCATGATACCGTGGTTAGTTAGCTGATCCACTTTATAGCTCTTACTCTTACCCCAATAAGCTGAAAGAATGTCAAACCTTGTGGACTATTGAAAATTCCTCCCCTGCTCCGCTCATTTGCAATCACACCATCCTCACCCTGACCACTCACTAAATCTGGGAGAAAGTGAGGACTGCAGATGCTCAAGATCAGAGTCAAAGACTTGTGGTGCTGGAAAAGCACAGCTGGTCAGGCAGCATCTGAAGAGCAGGAGAGTTGATGTTTCGGGCATAAGTTCTTTATCAGGAATGTGCATTCCTGATGAAGGGCTTATGCTTGGAATATCAACTCTTCTGCTCCTCGGATGCTGCCTGACCGGCTGTGCTTTTCCAGCACCACACATTTTCACTCACTAAATCTGGAAATCCTACCTTTAGAGGTGTGACTTCCTTCTAGTGCAATGCATCCAGGCAACTTTAATAAAACAAAGAAACGCAGGTTGTGGAGATCTGAAACAAAGCAGAAACTCAACAGGTCTGGCAGCATTTGTGGGAAGATAGCTGAGTTAACATTTCAAGTCCAGTAACCCTTCATCAGAACTGTTAGCAGTTAGGAAAAGGTGCTATTTATGTCGAAGATGATGTGGGGGAGGTCAAGTGAGTGGATAACTGGAGAAATGTAAGAGGTTGGTTAACGAGGTGATTATGGACAGCAGGCCAGGACAGAAGAAAAACTGAATAAGAACTAGTAAGAGCTAAGAGTGAGAAAATGGGCGAGTTGTATTGAATGCAATCTAGGAGTAAGTGAGAATGGATGGCCATGCTAAAAACATTTCATAACAGGACCTGGTGTGGGGTAGGTAAAAAAAAATGGAAGGATGGAATCAGGCTCTAAAGTTATTGAATTCAATGTTGAATCCTAGAGGTTGGAGGGTCCCCAAGTGGAAAATAAGATGTTCTTCCAGCTTGCGCTGAGCTTCACTGGAGCACTGCAGCAAGTGTGAGATAGAGATGTTGGCCAGAGAACAGGATGGTATGTTGAAGTGGCAGGCAACTGGAAGTGATGAAGGGCTTTTGCCCGAAACGTCTCGATTTTGCCTGTCCTCGGATGCTGCCTGAATTGCTGTGCTCTTCCAGCACCACTAATCCAGAATCTGGTTTCCAGCATCTGCAGTCATTGTTTTTACCCAACTGGAAGTTCTAGGTCAATTCTCCAGACTGCAAAGTGGTCACCCAGACTATGTTTCATCTCCTCAATATACAGGAGACCACATTGTGAGCAATGAATATAGTAGACTAGATTGAGTGAAGTGCAGGTAAATCGCTGCTTCACTGAAAGGTGTGCGTGGAACCTTGGGTAGTGAGGAGGGTGGAAGTAAATGTAAAGGTGTTACACCTGTGATGTATAGAAAGATGCTCTCCAAGTGTGAGACAATGTTGGGAGTGAAGGAGGAATGGACCAGAGTCTCCCAGAGGGAACAGTTCCTGCTGAATTCTGACATGGGAGGGGGATATGAGTCTGCTTATGCCACAGCCACTTTTTCCCAGCTGCTAACAGTTCTGATGAAGAATCCTCAGACTCTGCTTTCGCCCCATGGGTGCTGCCAGGCCTGCTGACCTTTGCCAGCAATTTCACTGCTTTTGATCCAGGTAACTTTCCCTCACCCTGATGTGTCACTGTGACTGTAGCTGATAAACTCTGAGGCAAAGCTGCAGGAGCTGGAAACACATGCTGCAGTGAGGTATCACTGAGTCACACTGGCATCCAAGAGCTCCCACATGCTGTAACAGTGACACATCACCTATCCCACTATCCTTTTGTAATTAACTACTTAATGTATTCAATGATTTGTTTCCTTTTAGGCATCATTTTTAAAAATTGAATGTTATTTTTTATCTTATTAAACCTTGCCAACAGTTGCTACAGTATCTTAAAATCTGGGACTAGAATTGATCTTAACTAATTATGAGATACTCAGCAGTGAGATAGTCACTTCTTCCCCCTTGAAGAATAAGAATCAAGTCCAAACAATTAACTTTCTGCCTCCAGGTCATCCTTTCATTTGCTCTTCTAGTTGTCTATCTGAAATGATAAACCAAGGCAAACCTGGTTAAAGGTAGAACCTTCTGCTGCATCGAGTGCAGAGGCCCATTACCCCTGGCAGAGGGAGTTTGAGGCTGAGAGCTCCTCATTCTGTAATGTTCAGCCTGATACTGAGCAATGTACCTGCCACACAGAGGCCACATTAGTGGGTAGTGTTTTTGAACAAAGAGGTTTGGGTATGTTGTTTTTTGAAAGTTGTGTGATAGGTAGACAGTGTAGTTAAGGAGGCATTTAACACACTTACATTCAATGGTCAGAACATTGAGTATAGGAGTTGGGACATCATGTTACGGTTGTATTGGATGTTGGTGAGGCCACGTTTGGACTACTGTGTACAGTTCTATTGCCACAAATGGAGGGATTGAATTACAAGAAGAGGCTGGATAGGCCGAGAATTTTTACATGAGAAGGTAGGAGGTGGAGGAGTGACTTTATCGAGGTTTATAAAATCATGAAAGATATAGATAAGGTGAATAGCAAAGGTCTTTTCCCTGGGATGTGGGAATTCAAACTAGAGGGCATATTTTTAAGGTCCAAGTAGAAAGATTTTAAAAAGGACCCGAGGAACAACGTTTTCACACAGAGGATAGAGTATATGTGGGCGAACTGTCAAAGGAAGTGGTAGAGACAGATACATTTGCAACTTCTAATAGAATTTTAAATGAATAGAAAAGTTTCAGAGATATATGGGCTAAATGCAGGGAAATGGAACTGGTTTAGTCTGGGAAACCTGGTTGACGTGAATGAATTGGTCCGAAGGACCTATTTCTATGCTGTATGACCCTATGAGTCTATAAAATAGGCCTCTTAAACATTGGTTAAGATTTACTGGTGAATACAGCCTAATCTATCATTAAAGCCAGTCTTCTATCCACTGACTGCATCTATACTTCCCACTGCCTCAGGAAAGAAACCAATATAATCAAAGATTTCTCCCACCCCAGTTATACTCTCTTCCATCCTCTTCCATCAGGCAGAAGATACAAAAATTTGAGAGCATATAGCAACAGATTTGAGAACAGCTTATTCCCTGCTATCAGACTTATGAACGGACTGCACATTTATTCAAGTTGATCTTTCTGCACACCTTATCTGTCTGTGTAACACTATATTCCTCATTCTGTTCCATTACCCTGATGTACTTATGTACAGTATGGGTTTGCTGAATAGCACACAAAACAATACTTTCACTGTATCTCGTTACATGTGACAATAATAAATCAAATCAAATCAAAAGGGGTTGTGATGGGGTCTAGATGACCAGAACTTTCTGAAGCATATTTATTGTAATGCATTGCATTGTCACACATTTCCTATATTTACAGCAAAGGCCACACTTCAAAATTAGTTCATTCATTGTAAACTGATTTGGAGCACATTGGAGATAAAAGAAACACTGTCAAAATACAAATCTTTCATTCCTTTCTGTCTACCAGTCAGTAATCTGAAGGATTCAAGCCAGTTTACGAAGATCTTTGTTAACGTTGGTACAGAAGTAGACGAAAGTCTTTCAGCTCCTTGCATCTGTCCTGCCTTTTAATTAGATCTGTGCCTTAAAACAATGCAATCAACTTCGTTCCATGATCCTTAGTGCCTTTGCTGGAGAAATATCTGCCCATTTCAGTTTGAAATTTTCACCTGAGCCCAAACACACTGTCAATGTGTGAAGAAATCTTTCCTGATATCACACCTTAACTGCTTAGTTCGAATTTTAAGATTGAAACTAACTATCTTTTGTTTCCTCCTCACTGGGCAGCCTCCCTTCTGGAATAAACTTTGAGAAAATATCAAAGTGCTAATTAATTTTGGATCTTGGCCTCCTCCCCCAACAACTGTGCTTTTTTTTGTCAACACCTAACTCCCCAGGCTTCTCTGTTAGAAGGGCAAGATTGACAAGTGCTATATAAGGCCACAGCCCCCGGGTCAACTCATTCGCAATATCTGTCATCACTTGCTGTCAGCAGCTGCGCTGCTGTGTTATGTTTAATATATGCCTCGTGGGCCACCGATAAAGTATATAATTTGTTCTGAACCAATGGGGGCTGATTGACTGGCTTGTGAACTCTCACCTCTGAAGTCAGCCAGTTTGCTTTGAGTGTCTTGGGGCTGATGGGGAGTTGTGGGGGGTGAGGATGGTGTGGAGAGGGGAAGGGCCCATGATTCGCTCAGGCAACCTGTGATGTGTTGGAGCTGTGTAACTGGCACGGCTGTGCTGAAATACGGGAGCTGAACCAGCTGGACACTTTGCAGCCTGAGGCAGCTCAGTTGGAGCATGAGCAGCCAGATACCAGTGTCTAATTGATCAAAGGAAGGGTTCAGGATAAGCAAACGATGAATTCTAGGCAAACACTGAAACTTGGGAAAGAGTGGGACAAGGCACCCATTGGACATGGGAAATCTAAGCTGGTCTATGCAATGTAGATTTATCAGCAGAGACACATTGAGAGACAGAATTCCTCTTTCATTAAAGGCCTGATTTGAAATTCAAATAGCAGACAAACTCTGACATTAGCTCAGGCAAGCATGGATTCAAACCAACAAATGTCATTTCATGCAATATTTTATACTTAAATAGAATTTGCAGTTCACAAACATATTGCTCAGTTTGCCTGATATTTTAATATGATTATATACATTAGGTGTTTTGTAAAAAACATGCCCATCTTAGTGCAGTGATCCTTAATATCTTTGCAGTGTTGGTTGTGAATAGCTTTAATGCTGTGAAACTTGTGAAGTTTTTTTCTCTTTTCTTCCTTTTGCATGTGTTTTTTTAAGGACATATACATTAATCCTCACCTGAATTGCTGGCACATAGCTAGTTTACACATAGCCTGCAGTGTGAGTGAGCTGTGGGCTAGCAGCCTTTACTGGAGCACAGACACATATAATTTCCATTAGACTGGCCACTAATGACACCAACTGTAGCTCCATTACCACATCCAACGTGGCTAAGGTCAGTTCAGGCATATATCAGGATCCTGCTGATTTGCTCCTACAATGGGAAATGCTGTCAGTCTGGTAGCACAGTCCTGAACTAATTTCATGATTTGCGGATGGAAGGGATTTTGTTGTAGCCTTAGTCAAAGATGGATACATGAAAGGTGCTGCAGGATAAAAAGCCAATGGTGCAATTTAAATCAACAAGATTCAGACTCAGACTGCTCCCATTGACACATTGAGCCATAGAACATGGAAACAGACACTTCAGTTCAACTTATCCATGTCGACCAGACATCACAATCTGACCTAGTCCCATTTGCTAGCACTTGGCTCTAAGCTCTTCCTAATCATTCGTTGTAATAGAATCCCTACAGTGTGGAAGTAGGCCATCTGATTCTTCGAAGAGCATCTTACCCAGACCCACGACCCTTCCGTGTAACCCTGTTTTTTCCACGGCTAATCCACTAACCTGCACATCCCTGGACACTATGGGAAATTTAGCATGGCCAATCCACCTAACCTGCACATCTTTAGACTGTGGGAGGAAACCAGAGCACCAGGAAGAGATGCAAGGGAGAACATGCAAACTCCACAGCCAGTCATCTGAGGCTGGAATTGAACACACCATCTGAAAGCAACTTCAATAGGAACTTGCAAGGGAAAATTGGGCAAATACTTTAAGGGAAAACCCTTATGATGGGCAGCACTCTACATCACAGATACACACACAGGATAGCCCTACTTGCTATGTGTATAACAGATTACATTCACAGAGCTTTAAAGTGTTTACCCCCAAGTTTCTCTCTCCATTTTCCAGCTCTTTGTGTATCTTTATCTGAGTCCACACTCAAGCCAATCAATCATAGTTGACAAACTGAAATAACCAAACACAAGCCAGTTGCAGAGTTGGATGCTACATGCATCACTGAGCAGATCACATCCCTCACTTAATCACATTGCTAATCCCACTAGCTCAATCTTTTTGTTAAGTTTATCACATTTTAAAAATTATTACCTAAGATTTATGTATGTTTCAATGCAATACCCTTACCTCTGTTTGTCTCAGAAACTTTGGAAATAAGTTAAAGATCTATGGAAGAAATAGATAGCTTTGAAGTTTGGATGTGAAGTCATACATTAGATAGTCCACACATACATTACAAGACAAACCAAGAGATGTTTAACATTACAAGAGCAAAAAGAATGCGAAAAAGTGACTTCCAGAAAGGAGAGGTCAGTATTTTGGTGATTCGATCCGAGGTGAGAGGCTACAAAGATCTGGAAGGCAAAGTGGAAGGTGACACAAAGAAGGACCAACTGAGACATAGTTGGGGCACAGATGCCACAAAGTGTGAGCAGATAGAGTCACACAGCAGGGAAAGAGACCCTTCAGTCCAACTTCCCTGCACCGACCAGGCTTCCCAATTTAGCCAAGTCCCATTTGCCAGCATTTGGCCCATATCCATGTAAACCCTTCCAATTCATTTACCCATCCAGATGCTATGACCTACAGTGAATGGGTGAGGATGCTGAATTGCAGGAAAGCATGGCGTGGCATTAAAGCAAGTCTCCAGGTGAAAATAGCTATAAGCAATGGCCCTATCTTAGAAAAAGGCCACAAACCTTGGGCCTTCAGCATCAAATCTAATCATTTTAAATTCTAGTCATTCTTTTGTAATTGAATATTTCCATTGTCTGACTTGGTTTTCTGCTCTGCCTGATCAATATTAACCTGTGTTTGACCTCTTTATTGGTTTGGTTTAGGATTGGATACATGATTTGGCCATTGACAGAATCTCGAACTGGCATTCTTCAATATGAATTCTCAAGCCATGAATTGTCAAGGCTGGAAACAGTAACAAGGACAGAACGCCCCTGGTGCTCACCTTCCACCACAAGGACAGAACGCCCCTGGTGCTCACCTTCCACCCTACAAACCTCCGCATAAACCAAATCATCCGCCGACATTTCCGCCACCTCCAAACAGACCCCACCACCAGGGATATATTTCCCTCCCATCCCCTTTCCGCCTTCTGCAAAGACCGTTCCCTCCGTGACTACCTGGTCAGGTCCACGCCCCCCTACGACCCACCCTCCCATCCTGGCACTTTCCCCTGCCACCGCAGGAACTGTAAAACCTGTGCCCACACCTCCTCCCTCACCTCCATCCAAGGCCCTAAAGGAGCCTTCCACATCCATCAAAGTTTTACCTGCACATCCACTAATATCATCTATTGTATCCGTTGCTCCCGATGCGGTCTCCTCTACATTGGGGAGACTGGGCGCCTCCTAGCAGAGTGCTTTAGGGAACATCTCCGAGACACCCGCACCAATCAACCAAATCGCCCCGTGGCTCAACATTTCAACTCCCCCTCCCACTCTGCTGAGGATATGGAGGTGCTGGGCCTCCTCCACCGCCGCTCCCTCACCACCAGACGCCTGGAGGAAGAACGCCTCATCTTCCGCCTCGGAACACTTCAACCCCAGGGCATCAATGTGGATTTCAACAGTTTCCTCATTTCCCCTTCCCCCACCTCGTCCTAGTTTCTAACCTCCAGCATTTCCAGTGCGAGCAGCAGCGAAGGTAAGACCGTTTGGTTTTAAAAGTGCTTACCGGTAGCGGGCAGCGGTGTTTTTTTTTCTCTCTCTTCACAGAAAGAGCGGGAGCACCAGGGGGAAGTGACGACGACCAGAGGGGCAGCCGGGAAGGAAAGCGGTGAGTATTTATACTCACCCTTCGAAGCCGTCGGTCATTTCCAGTGCGAGCAGCAGCGAAGGTAAGACCGTTTGGTTTTAAAAGTGCTTACCGGTAGCGGGCAGCGGTGTTTTTTTTTCTCTCTCTTCACAGAAAGAGCGGGAGCACCAGGGGGAAGTGACGACGACCAGAGGGGCAGCCGAGACCCGGAAGCAGTTAGTGTAAGCTTACCTGGGTAGGTTTTTTCCCCCTTTAAAAGCGCGAAGGAGAGGAACCCGAGGCACTACAAGGGTAGTGCCTCCCACCCGCCCTCCTCCTCTAACCTAATAATAACACCTGTTGTGGTAAGTAGGTAAGTGCTGAATTTTGCTTGTTGTATTCTTTAGACCCAGTTTTTTTTTTTAAATAAAAGTTAGCTTTAGAGGGATGGCAGTGAAGGCAGTGCAATGTTCCTCCTGCAACATGTATGAGGTGAGGGATGCCATCGACGTCCCTGCCGATTACACTTGCAGGAAGTGCACCCATCTCCAGCTCCTCCAAGACCGTGTTAGGGAACTGGAGCTGGAGTTGGATGAACTTCGGATCATTCGGGAGGCAGAGGGGGTCATAGATCAGAGTTATAGGGAAGTAGTAACTCCAAAGATGGCAGATAGATGGGTGACAGTGAGGGGGACTGGGAGGAAGCAGCCAGTGCAGGGACCCCCTGCGGCCGTTCCCCTCAAGAACAAGTATACCATTTTGGATACTTGTGGGGGGGATGACTTACCAGGGGTAAGTAACAGGGCTCAGGTCTCTGGCACGGAGCCTGTCCCTGTTACTCAGAAGGGAAGGGTGAAGAAGAGCAGAGCAGTAGTAATTGGGGACTCGATAGTTAGGGGCACAGATAGGCGGTTTTGTGGGAACGAGAGAGACTCACGATTGGTATGTTGCCTCCCAGGTGCAAGGGTACGTGATGTCTCTGATCGTGTTTTCCGGGTCCTGGAGGGGGAGGGGGAGCAGCCCGAAGTCGTGGTCCATATTGGCACCAACGACATAGGTAGGAGGAGTGCCGAGGATGTTAGACAGACTTTCAGGGAGCTAGGTTGGAAGCTCAGAGTTAGAACGAACAGAGTTGTTGTCTCTGGTTTGTTACCCGTGCCACCTGATAGAGATTCGAGGAATAGGGAAAGAGAACACTTAAATGCGTGGCTACAGGGATGGTGCAGGAGGGAGGGATTCCGGTTTTTGGATAACTGGGGTTCTTTCTGGGGACGGTGGGACCTCTATAAACAGGATGGTCTACACCTGAACCTGAGGGGCACCAGTATCCTTGGGGGGAGGTTTGCTAGTGCTCTTGGGGGGGGGGGTTTAAACTAACTCTGCAGGGGCATGGGAACCCAGATTGTAGCTTCAGGGTGCAGGGCCTGGAGTGTAGGGAGGTTAGGAACATGGCATCAATTTCCAAGGAGGGTGTCTGTAAACAGGAAAGTGGCTTGAAGTGTGTATACTTCAATGCAAGAAGTATACGAAATAAGGTAGGTGAACTTGCAGCGTGGGTTGGTACCTGGGACTTCGATGTTGTGGCTATTACGGAGACATGGCTAGAACAGGGACAGGATTGGCTGTTGCAGGTTCCTGGATTTAAATGTTTTAGTAGGGTCAGAGGTGGGGGTAAAAGAGGGGGAGGTGTGGCATTGCTTGTCAAAGATAGTATTACAGTGGTGGAAAGGACGATGGATGAGGACTTGCCATCTGAGGTAGTTTGGGCTGAGGTTCGGAATAGGAAAGGTGAGGTCACCCTGTTAGGAGTCTTTTACAGGCCTCCCAATAGTCCTAGAAACGTAGAAGAAAGGAAGGTGATTCAGGAGATGAGTGACAGTAATAGGGTGGTGGTTATGGGGGACTTTAACTTTCCTGATATTGATTGGGAAAGCTATAGCTCAAGTTCGTTAGATGGGTCAGTGTTTGTTCAATGTGTGCAGGAGAGTTTCCTGACACAATATGTAGACAGGCCAACAAGAGGTGAGGCCATACTGGATTTGTAACTGGGTAACGAACCAGGCCAGGTGTTAGAATTAGAGGTAGGTGAGCACTTTGGGGATAGTGACCATAATTCGGTGATTTTTACTCTCGTGATGGAGAGGGATAAGTGTGTACTACAGGGCAAGAGTTATAGCTGGGGTCAGGGAAATTATGATGCGGTGAGGCATGACTTAGGATGTGTGGCTTGGAAAAGTAGACTCCAAGGCAAGAGTGTAAATGATATGTGGAGCTTGTTCAAGGAGCAACTATTGAGTGTCCTTGATAATTATGTACCTGTCAGGCAGGGAGGAAAGGGTCGTGCGAGGGAGCCGTGGTTTAATAAGGAATTGGAATCCCTTGTTAAATGGAAGAGGGCGGCCTATCTCAAGATGAGACGTGAAGGTTCAATTGGGGCGATTGAGAGTTATAGGGTAGCCAGGAAGGACCTGGAGAGAGAGCTAAGAGCAGCAAGGAGGGGACATGAAAGGTCCTTAGTCGGTAGGATTAGGGAAAACCCTAAGGCTTTCTATAGGTATGTTAGGAATAAAAGAATGACTAGGGTAGGAATAGGTCCAGTCAAGGATAGTAGTGGGAAGTTGCGTGTGGAGGCGGAAGAGATTGGGGAGACACTGAATGAATACTTTTCTTCAGTATTTACTCAGGAACAGGGCATTGTCGTCGATGTGAATACTGAGTCACAAATAAGTAGAATGGATGGCTTTGAGGTATGTAGAGAAGAGGTGTTGGAAATCCTGGAAAAGGTGAAAATAGATAAGTCCCCTGGGCCTGATGGCATTTATCCTAGGATTCTCTGGGAAGCAAGGGAGGAGATTGCAGAGCCATTGGCCTTGATTTTTATGTCCTCTTTGTCTACAGGAGTAGTGCCAGAAGACTGGAGGATAGCAAATGTGGTTCCCTTGTTCAAAAAGGGGAGTAGGGATAACCCTAGTAACTATAGGCCGGTGAGTCTCACTTCTGTTGTGGGCAAAGTCTTAGAGAGAATTGTAAGGGATAGGATTTATGCACATCTGGATAGGAATAATGTGATCAAGGATAGTCAGCATGGTTTTGTGAAGGGCAGGTCGTGCCTCACAAACCTTACTGAATTCTTTGAAAAGGTGACGAAGGAGGTTGATGAGGGGAAAGCGGTAGATGTGGTATATATGGATTTTAGTAAGGCGTTTGATAAGGTTCCCCATGGTAGGCTACTGCAGAAAATACGGAGATATGGCATTGAGGGTGAGTTGGAGGTTTGGATTAGGAATTGGCTGGATGGAAGAAGACAGAGGGTAGTAGTTGATGGCAAAGTTTCTTCATGGAGTGCCGTCACTAGCGGTGTTCCGCAAGGATCTGTTTTGGGACCATTGCTGTTTGTCATTTTTATAAATGACCTGGAAGAGGGGTTAGAAGGTTGGGTGAGCAAGTTTGCGGATGATACGAAAGTCGGAGGAGTTGTTGACAGTGAGGAAGGATGTGGCAGGTTACAGCAGGATATAGAGAAGCTGCAGAGCTGGGCAGAAAGGTGGCAAATGGAATTCAATGTAGCTAAATGTGAGGTGATTCACTTTGGGAAGAATAACAAAAAGATGGGGTACTGGGCTAATGGTCGGATACTTGGTAGTGTGGATGAGCAGAGGGATCTTGGTGTCCATGTACACAGATCTCTGAAAGTTGCCACCCAGGTAAATAGTGCGGTGAGGAAGGCATATGGCGTACTGGCTTTTATTGGTAGAGGAATTGAGTTCCGGAGTCCTGAGGTCATGATGCAGTTGTATAAGACTCTGGTGCGGCCGCATCTGGAATATTGTGTGCAGTTTTGGTCGCCATACTATAGGAAGGATGTGGAGGCACTGGAACGGGTGCAGAGGAGGTTTACCAGGATGTTGCCTGGTATGGAAGGAAGATCGTATGAGGATAGACTGAGACACTTGGGGCTGTTTTCATTAGAGAAAAGAAGGTTTAGGGGTGACTTGATTGAGGTGTACAAGATGATTAGGGGGTTAGATAGGGTTGACAGTGTGAACCTTTTCCCGCGTATGGAGTCGTGTATTACAAGGGGGCATAGCTTTAAATTAAGGGGGGGTAGATATAGGACTGAAGTTAGGGGTAGGTTCTTCACTCAGCGAGTCGTAAGTTCATGGAATGCCCTGCCAGCAGCAGTGGTGGACTCTCCCTCTTTATGGGCATTTAAGCGGGCATTGGATAGGTATATGGAGGATAGTGGGTTAGTATAGGTTAGGTGGGCTTGGATCGGCGCAACATCGAGGGCCAAAGGGCCTGTACTGCGCTGTATTCTTCTATGTTCTATGTATTCTTCTATGTAACTCAATCCCCTGACTTGTCCGGACTTGTCCGACCTGCCCAGCTCCTTTTCCACCTATCCGCTCCACCCTCTCCTCCCTGACCTATCACCTTCATCTCCTTCCCCACTGACCTATTGTACTCTATGCTACTCTCTCCCCACCCCCACCCTCCTCTAGCTTATCTCTCCACGCTTCAGGCTCTCTGCCTTTATTCCTGATGAAGGGCTTTTGCCCGAAACGTCGATTTTGCCTGTCCTCGGATGCTGCCTGAATTGCTGTGCTCTTCCAGCACCACTGATCCAGAATCTGGTTTCCAGCATCTGCAGTCATTGTTTTTACACTGTGAAACCTGTCTGGTACTGAAAACCCTCTTCATATTAACCCTTGTAGACCCATATATTGGAGGTGGCATAGCATGTCTTTTTGTTTTATTTGATAGGATTTGGGCATCGCTGGCTGAACCAGTATTTATTGTCATCCCTAATTACTCAGAGGGTAGTTAAGAGTCAACCACATTCCTGTGGGTCTGAAGTCACATAGCGTCACGGAGTCATAGAGGTCAACAGCATGGAAACATGCCCTTTGGCCCAACTTGTCCATGCTGCCCAGTTTTCACAATTAAACTAGTCCCATTTCCCTGCATTTGGTCCATAGCTCTCCATCCATGTATCTCTCTGTTTTTTAAATGGCAAGATTGTATTTGCTTTCACCATTACTTCTGACAGTTCATTCCAGACACTCACCACCCTTCTGTGAAAACAATTGCCCTTCTGGACCCTTTTAGTTCACTCCCCTCTCGCCTTAAATCTACGCTATCTAGTTTTAGACTCCCCTACCATGGGGAAAACTTGTTGGCTTATCTATGTCTCTCATGATTTTATAGACCTCTATAAGGTTACCCCGCAGTGTCCTACATTCCCAGCCAATCTGACCTCTCCTTATAACTGAAACCTTCCAGTCTAGGTTGCATCCTAGTAAATCTTTTCTGCACACTTTCTAGTTTAATAATATCCTTTCTACAGTAGGGCGACCAGAACTGCATGCAGTACTCCAAATGTGGCATCACCAACATCATGTACAGCTGCAACAAGACATTCCAACTCCAATGCTCAATGCTCTGACCAATGAAAGCAAGCAAGTCGAAAGCCTTCTTCACCACCCTGTCTATGTGTTACTCCACTTCATGGTGCTATGAACCTGCACCCTTAGATCTTTTTGTCCTATAATAGTCCTCGGGGTCCTGTCAGGCTATGTAAGCCCTGCCCTGATTTGACCCAGCAAAATGAAACATCTTGCATTTATCTAAATTAAACTCCATCTACCATTCCTCAATCTACCATTTTCTGATGAAGGGCTTTTGGCCAAAACGTCGATTTTTCTGCTCCTCAGATGCTGCCTGACCTGCTGTGCTTTTCCAGCACCACGCTGATCTTGACTGTAATCTCCAGCATCTGCAGTACCCACTTCCGCCTACCATTCCTCAGCCCAATGTCCCAGTTGATCCGGATCTCACTGCATTCCGAGATAACCTGCTTCACTGTACATTATGCCACCAATGTTGGGGTCATCTGCAAACTTAGTAACCATACCTCCTAAATTCTCATCCAAATTATTTGTTTAAATGATGAATAGCAGTGGATCCAGCACTGATCCATGTGGCACACCTCTAGTCACAGGCCTCCACTCTGAAAGACAACTTTTTACCACCATCCTCTGTCTTCTACAATCAAGCCAATTTTGTATCCAGCTGGCTAGCTCTCCCTAATGGAGTGAACTAGATGGACTTTGCCCCCAACAATCAGCAATAGTCTCATGGCCACCATTCAATTGCTTAATTCCGCATTTTTAACTGAATCCAAATTCCACGGTCTGCTCTGGTAAGATTTGAACCAGGGCTCCCAGATCAACACCCGGGTCTCTGGCTTAATAATCTAGTAATAATTCCACTAGGCTATCATCTCCTCTCCACGTTTTGTAACTGAGAGAAGAAATTTACAAAGGACCAGATTAAACGGTGGTTAAACTAGGGGGCACATGGAAATGTGATGTTGACGAACATAAATTTGTCCATTTTAGGGGCTGGAGGAATCAATGTGATATTTCTTTTACAATGAGACATTAACAACTATGAAAGATGAAAGTGATTTGGGGAACATTGATCACTGGAAGCGAGTGGGTAGTAAACTAATCAATACAGCTGACAAAATATTTATTATATAAAGGGTTGATTTAATTGTGAAGTTTAAAATGATACATTACGCAATTCATAATTGCGTAAGGCAGATGCCACATCAGTCCTTAATTGTAAATCTGAGATAGATCATTTTTTAAGTGGAGATATTAGGGGATATGGGTCAAAAGCACACAAAGAGTTAGACCACAGAGCATCCATGATCTCACTGAATGGCAGAACAAGCTCATGAGCTGAACGAGCTACTCTTCTTCCTATGTTCTGATGCACAGTTTTCACCAGGCGAACTTTTGCTGAGGGAATGGCCAACATGCGTCTCTTCTTATCTCCCATTTCTATGCTCTTATAGAACATTCTTCGACTTCAGCTAATGGTTCACAGTGCCCAATGAGGTTAGGCATCCAAGGTCTACCCATCCCCTTTCCAAGATATGATTACTTCATGGTGTCAAGGGGTCTTGCTGAAACTGGGGAAGACATAACCATAATGTCTCTCCCTATTATTCTGTCTAATGGTCTCTTAATGAGTTTTGTTCAATATGCAATCCAGGTCTGGGCTGGTCCTTGTTTGCTTTTGACCTGTGGTAAACTTAGACTCTTTGCTCCATCCAGCCTTCCTTGCAGAAGCTGTTTCGCAATTTTATATTGGGCCTAGTTGCTCAAGCCAGGTTGGCCATTTGGCCACAAGGGGAACTTGCAGGTTGCAGTGTTTCCATGTATCTGCTGCCCTTGTCCTTCTGGAAGATAGTGGTCGTGGGTTTAGAAGGCATTGTCTCAGGATGTTTGGTGAATTTCTGCAATGCATCATGTAGAGGGTGCATACTGCTGCAACTGAGCATTGGAGGTGGAGGGAATGAAAGTTTATTGATATGGTGCAAATCAAGTGGGCTGCTTTATCCTGGATGGTGTCAAGCTTCTTGACTGTTGTCAGAGCTACACTCATCCAGGCAAGCGGGAAGCATTCCATAACACTCCTGACCTGTGCCTTGTAGATGGCGGACAGACTTTGGGGAGTCATGAAATAAGTTATTCCTAGCCTCTGACCTGCTCTTGCTGTCTCTGTATGGTGTTCAATTTGCCAATACATCATGAGTTAACTGGATTCTTCACTCATGGACTGAGGGCCAGTGTCACTCATGACAATTTTAGGAACGGGTGAAATATGCTTTCTGGTACTCAACAAACTGAGGTAGAAAGCTGATCCACCTTCCACTCATCAGATCACCAGTGTACTGTGATAAGATAACCAGTTCCTGTGAGTGTGAAGAGGACTATTCCCAGCTTCATTCCATGGTCTTTCTGTCAACAAGGCTAAGTGTCATCAGGAACTCATGAGTTTGCTCAGCTTGGTATTTGTTATACAGACAGCAATGGCTGTGATGTGGTCCTTCATCCCATTGCTTCTGTTTGGCCAGTAGAGCTCAGATTTGATGTAATTCCCTGATGTGTCTCATAGATGTCCTTCAGCACTTCTCAAATCCTTAGAAATACCTACTTTAAACCTGTATATTACTGCTCTCTTGCCAGAAGTCCAGATTGTGTATATATCCCCCTTGCAATAAAAGCATTCCTATTGTCCATATAAACCACAGCTATTACATTTCCCCAACGACCATTGCCTGTTGCATCCTCAATGAATTCCATAAGGTTTCTCGAGCATGACTGACCTATGTGAAGGCTGTGCTGCCCATTTCAAATTCTTATTTCTATATTTGGAATCAGGTAATTTCAATTTAATTAGATCCCACCACAGATGTTAAACTAACTGCTGTGTAATTACTCAGATTAATGCTGTTTCTGTTTGAAAATCAGTCATTACTGACCACCATTCATGAACCCACACTGTCAATCAAACCTGGAAATTTTTAGGGCTTTGGCAATTTCCTCCCTCACTTTCTTTGGGTTCCCAAGCTGTATCCTATTGGCCTCATGTACTTTGTCTGCTTTTAGCTTCATGTTTTATCTCTCACAATATTATTCATCCTGTTCTCAACCAGTTTCCTTCCTCAGTCATATCCTTCTCTGATACTCAATTATCAGGGGAAACATATATATTACTGAAAATGAAACAGGGCAACATGATTGTTGGAGCTAAATGCTGGAAGTCTGAACTAAGAACAGCAGGTCAGGCAGCAGCTGTAGAGAGAGACAGAGTTCATATGTTTTAAGTTGAAAGATTTTCATACTCCCAAGATTTTAATTCAATTTCTCTTCACTGTTGCAACTGGAGAAACACATTCATGCACAGCATGAAACAAGTACTTTATGAAGGAGTATTTTCTTTGTTGAATTACTAGAATTAATTTTATAAAGTATCCAGATCGCTATTGTGATTGGAGACAGGGGAGTACAAGAAATCATTCCACTTGTAATGTTAGATTTTAAAGACTACCAAATGGATTTCTTCCTTTTTTTTAATTTAAATGAGGGCTACATCTAGTTTTTTAATAATTAATTCCCTGTGTTAATAGAGATACATCGAGTGATTGACACAGCTCATTAACTTGCTGCTTTGTTAATTATTGAAGGGGTGGGAAAAGTCAATAAAACAGGAAGGAATGTATTCTAATTCTAATTAGTTTGTTGTGTCCTTGTAGGCCTATTAGGAAGTAAATTAATAATTACTTGAAATGAGGAGAACAAATATACGTAGAGAATGATCTCAGGATTGATTGCTCTCAATTCTATGACTACCGTTGACAATCCTGTCTTCTCTGCCTCTCGACTTCACAGCTCCAACAAAATACTTCCATTATTTCAGAAGTCACTGCCTCAGAGGCTTAGCCAAGCCTTTATATTAGAGAAAGTACAGCCCTCACACTATTTGTGCTGTGACTGAAAAGAGTCTTGAAATCAGACCAGCCTCAGGTCAGCCCAGGGCTGGCGTGATGAACATGGTGGCAGATTAGGTTTGTCCACTCTGTCCACTCTTCTCCTTCCCTTTCTTTTCGCTTCTTTCCTCATTTTTGTTTTTTTTCTGTTTTTGTACTATTCTTCGTTTTTATTCTGCTACCTTATTTTCAGGAGAGAGACAAGGTGGCAGCAGTATTGGGCTTGTTGAATATGGCAGTCGGCTGGATGTCCAGTGTGAGGGAGTGACTGGGGGCCTGATCCAGGACTCTCATGAGTTCCTGATGCCCGGCACATGGATTGAAGGCGAGACCGAGGCCCAATGCAGGCGGGGCCTGTTTCAGGAAATCCCAGGAGTGAGCCCAACATGGCGATGGAAGTTTTCCTAAATTTGCAGCAATTACAAGAGCAGGGAAGATTGAGCCAGCATGGGGAAAATGAGGACTACAGATGCTGGAGATCAGAGTCGATGAGTGTGATGTTGGAAAAGCAAGCCGATTAGGCAACATCCAAGGAACAGGAGAGTTGACATTTCGGGCAAAAGCCCTTCATCAGGAAGCCCTTCCTGATGAAGGGCTTATGCCCGAAATGTCGACTCTCCTGCTCCTTGGAAGCTGCCTGACTGATTGTGCTTTTCCAGCACCATGTTCTTTGACCCAGCGTGGGGAAAGCATCAAAGCAGAGAAGATCAAGCCCTTGAAAGAAGTGTGGTCCCAACATGGCTCAGCACTTCAGAAAATCTGTAATGGTTGAACTTTTGCCTCTATTTCTTTATTTTTCAACTTAATACTAAGGAGGAATGTAATATTTAATTTATAACTTTTTTTTATGCTGTACGAGAGTGACTATAATATTTAGCTTTTAACTTTGTTCCTTATATCTTGCTACCTTGTTCTTAAGTTTTTATGCTTCAATACTTGAACTTAAGTCAGCATCGTGTGGCAACATTAAAAACTTATCAGTGTACTTCTGTACTTTTGTACTTGAGTACAAGTCACAATAATATCTAAACCTAAATCTAATCTAAAATCAAAACCTAAAATCAACAGTCAATGCATTGCTATGCCTTTAACTCTCCCACTGACTCCACATCGGAACTGACAGTCACTTGTAAATTGACTTGGAAACAATGCACACCGTGTCTGACAACTAGAATTATTTAATAAATCTTTGTACTTGTGATTCCAAAGGTGGAACACAGTAACTTTATAAAAAAATATAATTCATTGTGTGTGGCATTCATTCCAATTGCCTTGAGTTGGCAGTGCTGATCTTTCTGGTCTAACATTGGCTTATTAATTGCTTCGGAGACCAGTGAGGATTTAACATCCTTTGTTGTGATCCACTAAGAGAAAGTGAGGACTGCAGATGCTGGAGGTCAGAGTCAAAGAGTGTGGAACTGGAAAAGTACAGCTGGTCAGGCAGCATCCAAGAAGTAGGAGAGTCGACATTTCAGGCATAAGTCCTTCATCCTGATGAAGAGCTTACGCTTTAAACATCGACTCTTCTGCTCCTCGGATGTTGCCTGACCAGCTGCGCTTTTCCTGCTCCACACTTTTTGACCCTTTGTTGTGAGCTGAGATCACATGTAAACCAAAGGTGACATGTTTCCTTGCCTAAAGCATGGTGGTGAACTAATTGGGGATTTAAGCAATCTGATGGTTTCCCTTCTGCCAATATATCACCAATTTGGATATGGCAATCAAATGTAATATTTCCCAAATTTGCTGATGGTGATATGAACAGTGAGGAGGATGTAATGAGGCTTCAATGTGATTTAGACAAACACAGTATAACACGGAGAAATATGATGTAATTCACTTTGATAGGATAAACAGAATGGCAGAATATTATTTAAATGGGGTTAATTTGGCAAATGTTGGTGTGCAAAGGGACCTGAGTACCCTTGTACACCCGTCACTTAAAAATGGCATGAATGTGTAGCAACCTGTTAAGAATGTAAATATTGCATCGGTCTTCATTTGAATACAGGAGAAAGGAAGTCCTACTGCAGATCATAGAATCATAGAATCCTTACAGTCTGGAAGTAGACCATTTGGCCCATCAAATCCAAATCGACCCTCCAAAGAGCATCCCATCCAGACCCACCCTCTTACCCTATCCCTGTAACCCTGAATTTTCTATAGCTAATTCACCTAGCCTACACATCCCTGGACACTATGGGCAATTTAGCATGGACAAACCACTTAATGTGCGCATCTGTGGACAGATGTACAGGGCCTTGGTGAGATCATGCCCAGATTATTGTATGAATTTTTAGCTTCCTTACCTATGAAAAGATATACTTGCCATTGAGGGAGTGGAGTGAAGCTTTGCTCGATTAATTCCTGGTATGGAGGGGCTGTCTATGGAGAGGTTGAGTAGATTGGGACTGTATTCATTGGAATTCAGATGAATGAGGGGTGACCTTATTGAAACATATAAACTTCTTAGAGAACTTGACAGGGTTGATGCAGTAAAGTTGTTTCCACTTGTGAGTGAGTCTCGGACCAGAGGACATCATCTCAGAGTAAGTGGTCACACATTTAAAACGGAGATGAAGAAGAATTTCAACTCTCAGAGGGTAACGATTCTGTGGAATTCTTCACAGCCGAGGGCTGTTAAGGTTGGGGCATTAAGTATATTTAAGGGTGAGGTAGGCAGACTTTAATCAGTAACAGAATCAAAGGTTATGGGGAAAAGATAGGGAAGTGGAGTTGAGAATGTTCAGATCAGGCATGATCTTATTGAATGTCAGAGTAGACTTGATTGGTTGAATGACCTATTCTGCCCCTACCTTAATATCTATAGATACAACTGCAATGGTGAAATGACCTGAAGAACAGTTTATGGTTAGGTATTTAACACACAGTTGAGAGCTGACTAAGTCTACTAAATGTATCAATCAGCTGTGTAAGTGTTCAAGGTTTGGGGTTAAATTGGACAATTCTTGAATACAGAAGTGGAGATGACAGAATGCATGTTCATCACAGAGTGGACAGCCCTGCAAATTCATGCTGCCCACTGTTTTACACAGTCTCCAGTGTGCTGCTAGCACTACCCACACTGTTCATTGATGATAGATATTACCAGGGAACTACACCAAAAGTAGCTTCTGGTACTTTCTGACTTCAAGATACAAAGTGAATGTGAAATGAGCCTGTATTGTGTCAAACTGAAGAATGTCTGGGCATGTTAGCGAACCATGAACGAGAAACCTCCAAGAGCACATGAAATAGCATCAGCAATTAATCTGTAACCAGTTCCTTTAACAAACACGGAATTCTTCATTCTGATTCATGACTTATTCAGATGAGTAAAAGTTTAGACAGGGTGGAGTGGGCAGTTGTCAAATGACACCTAATCAGTATTGTACACTGATTGACATCACGATTTTATGTGTGGCTTGTTGTCAAGTACTGCTAGATGTGGAAAAAGCCTGAATCGTTTCTGATGTTTTGCTAACACACAGAATAAATATCATGTAGTTTAGCTTCAACAGAATGCTTAATGAGTGAGGGAGTTCTGCAATGTGAGGGATGAGATGCTGCTCTGTTCTTTCACAAAACAGGGAGTGCACCAAGAAATAGAGCAAGAGACACAGACCTAACAACTGAGATCTAAAGGCATTATTTTCACAGGTAGGTGAATGGTAATTCTTGAATGACGAGAACAGAGGAACTTCTCGTCAAAAGGAAGAAGGCAGCTTACATAAGGTGGAGGAAGCAAGGATCTAGCACAGCTTTAGAGGATTACACGCTTGCTAGAAAGGAGCTCAGAATTGGACTGAGGAGAGCCAGGAGGGGGCACAAAAAAGGCTTGGCAGGAAGGATTAGAGAGAACCTAAAGGCATTTTACTCAAAGGTGAGGAATAAGAGAATGATCAGGGAGAAGGTTGGGCCGATCAGGGATAGTGTAGGGAACTTGTGTGTGGAGTCTGAGCAGATAGGGGAAGCCCTAAATGAGTTTTTTGCTTCAGTTTTCACCAAGGAAAGGGACCTTGTTGTAAATGAAAACTTAGAGGAGCTGGGATACATCTTGACCAGATCAAGATTGATGAAGTTGATGTGCTAGAAAGTTTGGAAAACATTAAGATTGATAAGTCCCGGGGGCCAGACCAGATTTATCCTAGGCTGCTCCGGGAAGTGAGAAAAGGAGGTTGTTAAGTCGCTGGCGAGGATATTTGCCTCCTCACTCTCCACAGGAGTCATTCTGGAGGATTGGAAGGAGGCGAATGTTGATCTTCTTTTCAAGAAAGGTAATAGGGAAATCCCTGGCAATTACAGGCCAGTCAGTCTTATGCCTGTGGTCAGCAAAGTTTTGGAAAGAATTCTGAGGGATAGGATTTATGACTATTTGGCAAAGCATAGTGTGATTAAAGGCAGTCAGCATGGCTTTGTGAGGGGCAGGTCATGCCTCACAAATCATATTGAGTTCTTTGACGAGGTGTCAAGACAGGTCGACAACGGTCGAGTAGTGGATGTGGTGTATATGGACTTTAGCAAGGCAGTTTAGAGGGTTCTCCACGGTAGGCTCATTCATAAAGTCAGGAGGTATGGGATACAGGGAGATTTGGCTATCTGGATTTAGAACTGGCTGGCTGACAGAAGGCAGAGAGTGGTTGTAGTCGGAAAGTATTCTGCCCAGAGGTCAGTGTTGAGTGGGGTCCCGCAGGGCTCTGTTCTTGGGCCTCTGCTCTTTGTAGTTTTTATAAATGACTTGGATGAGGCGGTTGAGGGGTGGGTTAGTAAATTTGCAGATGACACAAAGGTTGGAGGTGTCGTTGATAGTATAGAGGGCTACTGCAGGCTGTAACATGACATAGACAGGATGCAGAGCTGGGCTGAGAAATGGCAGATGGAATTCAACCTGGATAAATGCGAAGTGATGCATTTTGGAAGGTTGAACTCGAATGCTGAATATAGGATTAAAGACAGGATTCTTGGCAGTGTGGAGGAACAGAGGGATCTGGGTATGCAAGTACATAGATCCCTCAAAGTTGCCACCCAAGTGGATAGGGTTGTTAAGAAAGCATATGGTGTTTTGGTATTCATCGAATTTAAGAGCCGCGAGGGTTTGCTGCAGCTCTACAAGTCCCTGGTGAGACCACACTTTGAATATTGTGTCCAGTTCTCGGTGCCCTACTATAGGAAAGATACAGAGGCTTTGGAGAGGGTGCAAAGAAGGTTTACCAGGATGCTGCCTGGACTGGAGGCTTGCCGTACGAAGAAAGGTTGACTGAGCTCGGACTTTTCTCTCTGGAGAGAAGGAGGAAGAGAGGAGACCTGATCGAGGTGGACAAGATAATGAGAGGAATAGATGGAGTCAATACCCAAAGACTTTTCCCCAGGGCAGGATTGACTGGTACGAGGAGCCATAGTTTGAAGATATTAGGAGAAACGTATAAAGTAGACGTCAGAGATAGGTTCTTTACTCAGAGAGTTGTGAGTGCATGGAATGCGTTGCCAACTGTGGTGGTGGAAGCAGAGTCATTGGGGTCATTTAAGTGACTGCTTGACATGCACATGGACAGCAGTGAGTTGAGGGGTGCATAGGTTAAGTTACTGTATTTTACATTAGGATTAAATCTCGGCCCAACATCGTGGGCCAAAGGGCCTGTTCTGTGCTATAGTTTTCTATGTTCTGTGTTCTAAAAACATGTTAGCTAAGGCTAAATCAAAAAGAAAGGAAACCACAGATGTGTTATAACCCATGCAACTGAGACTGGTGTAGGAGTATTGGGCTTCACTTCATGGCGTAGTGGCCCCAATACCAGAGCAAGAGGGAACTGGTTCATTTGAATCAATCACTTGCACAATGTGTCAAGTGTCCTTACAAATCAAATGACAAAGTTCATGGAGAAGGGTTTAAACCAAATAGTTGTGATGTGGGGCTGGGTTCGTGAACTGAATGGAGGTGAGTTTTAAAATGTTAGTAAAAAAGGGAAGACTACTATGGGAATGATAACCCGAGTGTGACAAGAGGAGACAGGATGGAACCTACAAACATTCTCATGCACCAATAACTAGGGTCAGAGTTGGGAAAAATGGGAAAATACAGAATTGACGATTCACTAAGAATTCATAACAAACTAATGAATTAATTGTGTTTTGATTCTTGTGGAGAGGATTTAATCAATATTCTCAGTAAGAAAACCGTGGGCAAGAGTTCACTTTTTACAACATTAACTATCAAAACAAAATTCGACTTAAACATAAAGATGAATTGTATAGAGAATAAACAATAAACCGTCCATTAAATAACAGAAAAAACAATCTTGTGAGATTTCCTTGTGCAAAGATGATACAGGACTGCTTAGGTCCATGAGGAGCTAATACAAGACCCTGCAGTAGTCTGAGCCTGGACAACAGGAAACTGATCCTGCATGACTGCAATCTGTGCTCCCACTGTTAACTTACAAAGATTTATAAAATCATGAAGGGCATGAATGTGGTGAATAGCCAGTCCTTTTTCCCAGGATAGGGGAGTCCAAAACTGGAGAACATAGGTTTAAGGTGAGAGGGGGAAGGTTTAAAAGGGACGGGAGGGACAATTTTTTCATGCAGAGGGTGGTGCATGTACGGACCAAGCAGCCAGAGGAAGTGGTGGAGGCTGGTGGTGGTAATCATTTAAAAGGCATCTGGAAGGGTACATGAATATGAACGGTTTAGAGGGATATGGACCAAATCCTGACAAATGTGACTAGATTAATTGAGGATATTTGGTCGGCATGGATGAGTTGGACCGATGTGTCTGTTTCCATGCTGTACATCTCTATGAGGAAATCCATCCTCATCCCTTACCCTTAATGTCCTACTTTTAATTCTGAAACTGCATCCCCTAGTTCCCCAACTATCCCCAAATAGCATCAAGGGAAGCATTCCTCCAATATTGGCCCTGTGGGTTGTGTGACAGAGATCACCTTTAAACTCCAGAGAATATGAGCCCAGTCTGCTCAATCACTCAGCTTGGGGCAGTTCCACCATCACTGGAATTGGACCTCTGCTGCATTCCCTCTAGGACCAGTATACCCTTCCTTAGCTAAGAAGACTATTGAAACAAGACTCCTGCTCTCAAATCGTTTTTGCAATAAAGACCAACAAGCTAATTGTTTTCTGCATTTGCATGTTATTCCTGATTGGTGAACAGGAGCAGGCTAGGAACGAGAGTGAGATGACCAGGAGTATCTTGGCATTAATGGGTGCACATGGAAAATGAGATTGATCCCAGGGCTATTGTAATATGCCTTGTATTATTCAACTGATTAATTTCCAAAATCTTGTTTCCCAGAGGAATGCTGCACATTCAGTCTCAGCGACCAGAAGGAAATGAACTCTGTTTCTTCTCCCCCCCCCCCCAGCTCCTTTATTGTGTCAAATGTTTATTACTGCAGCTAATTGACACACACTTCTTCTTTTCCAAGTCGGATACAGTTGGACGTGCCAAGAAAGGCTCATTCATATTTGATGGGTTGAGGTGTTAAAGCTGTTTCTTCATCTTCGGCAGTTGATATAGTTGTTTGCTGAGATGCTTGGCGAGAAGCCGAGTAGAGACATCTGTTCAGGCTTGGCCTGCGCCAGAATCTTCTTTAGACGACTGTTGAATTCTGTAATCAGTGAGACACTCATCTTTTTATAGATCAGTTGGTGCCAAATGTTTTTATTCATCTCTCCTTTCCTGACGTGGATGTCTGTGGTAGCTTTCTAGTCTCTGAGTCAGATGCTTGTGGTTCAGATCATGCTGAAGAGAATGAATTGTATATTCTCAGCCGATACTTGATATGTGTTGACTGATGGGCTGATTCCCAGAACAAAGGAAAGTAGTTTGTGGCAATTATTAGACGAAGAGCAAGGAGGTTCTCCTAGTTAATGTTTCTCTCAACCAATACCAACTTAAAACAATTGCAAAATCAGGAATGCTGTTGCTATTTGTGGAATCTTCCTCTACAACTATGGGATGTTTAATTTTCTATCGCCACCAGGGAACACATTATTGGTGGAAAGCAAAACTAGCCATTGGGTCTAATCAAAGAGAGGATGGATCAATCAAACCAATACAACAGCCTCATGGGACAGTGGGAGGGTCAATACTTGAACAGGGAGTCAGCTGCATAATGTCAATTTCAGGAGGAAAGCTATCAATGGTTAGAATCGGCTGGAAGTTAAAGATCAGGCAGAATTGGGATGAGGACAGCGTGCAGGATTGGGGGTGGTGCGGGTTGGGAAGAGAGGGAATGATAGGGATAGGGATGGAGAGAGCGGCTACAATCAAAATGGGGAGGGGGCAAGAGGGAAAGGAGAGAGGGTAGATTGGGACTAGGAATGTGGGCAGGATGGGGAGAAGGGCAGAATTAGGATGGGGAGATGTGGGATGGTCTATGGAGGGTCAGCACAAACTTGATGGGCTGAATAGTCTCTTTTAGCACTATAGGGATTCTGTGATATTGCATTCCCTTTGAAATGTTGGGCAACATACTGTTTGCCCTTTCTATTTCTTGGACAAACTTGGATGTTAGGTTTTTGTGATTTGTTCATGAAGGCACCAAATTCTCTTGTGCTATTGCTTTCTGCAATCTGTCTCCATTTAAATAATATTCAGCTCCTCTATTTCTTCCTGCTAAAGTGCATAACCTTATACTTATCCATGTTAAATTCCATTTTTACCCACTTGCTTATCCAGTCTCTGCAGACTTTTT
Source organism: Chiloscyllium plagiosum (assembly GCF_037043375.1). Taxonomy (NCBI): domain Eukaryota; kingdom Metazoa; phylum Chordata; class Chondrichthyes; order Orectolobiformes; family Hemiscylliidae; genus Chiloscyllium; species Chiloscyllium plagiosum. The sequence continues at coordinate 71,909,478 of NW_028270153.1, read as the reverse complement.
GTGTCATCCTCACCATTTGCATTCCCATCTATTTGTGTCATCCACAACTTGGCTCAACGTTTGGGAGAAGATTTGTAGCTCGGGTGCTCGTTGTGGTTCTGTTCACCGAGCTGAAACTTTGTCATGCAAACGTTTCGTCCCCTGTCTAGGTGACATCCTCAGTGCTTGGGAGCCTCCTGTGAAGCGCTTCTGTGATGTTTCCTCCGGCATTTATAGTGGCCTGCCTCTGCCGCTTCCGGTTGTCAGTTCCAGCTGTCCGCTGTAGTGGCCGGTATATTGGGTCCAGGTCGATGTGTTTGTTGATAGAGTCTGTGGATGAGTGCCATGCTTCTAGGAATTCCCTGGCTGTTCTCTGTTTGGCTTGTCCTATAATAGTAGTGTTGTCCCAGTCGATTTCATGTTGTTTGTCATCTGCGTGTGTGGCTACTAAGGATAGCTGGTCGTGTCGTTTCGTGGCTAGTTGGTGTTCATGGATGCGGATCGTTAGCTGTCTTCCTGTTTGTCCTATGTAGTGTTTTGTGCAGTCCTTGCATGGGATTTTGTACACTACATTGGTTTTGCTCATGTTGGGTATCGGGTCCTTCGTTCTGGTGAGCAAAACCAATGTAGTGTACAAAATCCCATGCAAGCGGCAGAGACAGGCCACTATAAATGCCAGAGGAAACATCACAGAAGCGCTTCACAGGAGGCTCCCAAGCACTGAGAATGTCACCTAGACGGGGGACGAAACGTTTGCAAGACAAATTCCCAGCTCGGCGAACAGAACCACAGCAACAACTTGGCTATGGCACTTTGCTTAGCCAAGGGTATGAGTATATATGAGTATACAGCCACAACACTAATCTCTGTGGCACTTCCCCAGTTACAAGCTTCCATACTGAAAGTGTCCCCCTAATCACAATTGTGTCCTCTACCATGCTAATAACCTACCTCCAACACCGTGGCTCTTATTAAGTACCTAACAAGTGGTACCTCATCAAATGCCATCTGAAAATCCATTCACTGTTTCCCCTTTATCAAATATAAAACCAAAAAACAGTGTATGCTGAAGATCTGAAAGAGAAACAGAAATTGCTGGAGAAACTCAGCAGGTCTTACAAATTCTATGCAGAGGAAACAGAGTTAACACTTCAGGTTCAGTGACTGAAAAAAGGTTTATTCTGTTGCCACAAGATGTTCCAGATGCTGCAAGACTTGTTGAGTTCTTCAACAATGTCATGATTCGGAGATGCCAGTGTTGGACTGGGGTGTACAAAGTTAAAAATCACACAACACCAGGTTATAGTCCAACAGGTTTATTTGGAAGCACACTAGCTTTCGGAGCGATGCTCACAATCACTTGATGAAGGAGCGTCGCTCCGAAAGCTAGTGTGCTTCCAATTAAACCTGTTGGACTATAACTTGGTGTTGTGTGATTTTTAACTTTCAACAATGTCAGTTTTCATTCCCTTTTGTCTACTTTGTTTGTTATCTCTTCAAACAATTCCAGTAAATTTGTCAGGAATGACTTCCCAAATATGAAGCCATGCTGACTCTGCCTGATGAGATGATGTAGCTTTATATGCTCTGCTATTAAATCCTTTTCAATAGACAGATCCTGCCAGCTATTTATGAAGATGTCCAGCACCACCTCCAGTGTGTTTATGCGGCCTTCGTTCACTTGAGGAAAAAGGGTGTTCGAAGACAACAACATCAGATCCGACACCAAGATCATGGTTGACAGAGCTTTGGTGGTTCCTGTCCTCCTATTTGGCTCTGAGACATGGGCTGTGTACAGCAGACACCTCAAGAAGGTGGAGCAGTTCCACCAATGCTGCCTGTGCAAGATCCTGCGAATCTACTGGGAAAACAGATGCACCATCACCAGTGTCCTCAGGCCAACATCCCCAGCATTGAAGCACTGACCCCTGCGTTGATCAGCGACAATGGGCTCAGCACCTTGTCCACATGACTGACATGAGACCCCGCCTCAGCTCCGAATTGGCAGGCAAGCCTCAAGTGGACAAAGGAAGCACCTCAGGGATACCCTCAAGGCCTCACTGGTGAAATATGGCATTCCCATAGACACCTGGGAATCACTTGCCCACGGTCGTCTAAAGTGGAAGAGAAGCATCCAGGAAGTCGTCAACCTTGAGACTTCCTTTTGGGAGAAAGGCGAAAGCCAGAGAAAACAACGAAAGGAGTGCGCTGCCACAGCAACAACCCACCCACCCCATTCCGTGACCACCTTCTGCCCCTAGTGTAACAGAACCTGTGGTTGCCACATTGGTCTGTACAGCCACCTATAGGCTCACCCTGAGAGTGGGAGAGAGTCTCCTCGTCTGCGAGGGATCACCAATGATGATGAACAGACTCCAACATTTGAGGCCACAGTGTGTTTTTGAAGATGAGAATGGTAGAAGTCAGAACTTTGGTAAAGTTTTAAAGGCTAAAGTTGGCTCTAATCTGAATAATAAGATATGTAAAGTATGAGACTCCATGGATGTGAAAGAGTCTAGCATTTTGAGTTATTTTTAGCTGATTGCTGCTGATTCATTCTAAATATAGGTAAGTGATAGGGAAAGGGGTCAGAAACAAATTATACCAATTAACCAACTGATTGTCAGCTTTAGAAATATGCTAATATGTTAAGTGTTCATGCAAGTGGGTCATCTTAAATGATGATTTATTATGAGCTGGCCTCCCTTTCATCCAAGCATCACTTTCACAAACTATAGCAACAAGAAGCTTTCATTCCCTTTATATTCCCTTCGTTCCCTTTATCATTATAAAAATCAGATTGGCACTAAACCTGGAAAGGACAGTTGCTCTGAGTCAAACAGGAAGACACTAGGAATTAGACAAAGCCCTGAAAACATAAGTTTGTTCCTGACTCTGAATTCCATTTCCTTGAAACCTAAAGAACACATAATTGAAGGAAATTGTTTGAAAAATAGTCTACTATCCACTATCTGGTCTGGCAAGATCATACAGAGTGCTCTCAGCTCATATTCTCAACTGCTTCAGTTGCTCACTGCTCCAGGCTAGCGAGTGATTTTCAAACTACCTTCTTAAACTTCTCTCTGTTGCTTCCACAGTCTCCTGCCACTAATAAGTACATCAAATTTGTGGAACTCTTTCCTGCTAAGGTTGAGACAATTTGATCAGCTGCCTCTCTGTGGCCGTCCCTTTCAGTAGCCTACTGACTCAAACTATCATTTGATCTTCCCTTCACAACCCTCTAACTTTGAACATACTTCTTTCTCTAGTTCCCTAAGTTACCCTTCTTACCCTCTTTGACCTCATCTACTGTATGATCTTGAGCTTCATAAATCAAGGCATTGAGTTCAGAACCAGGGAAGTTGTGCTGAATCTATATAAAGTTCTGCTAAGACCATAGGAAGAGACTTGTCTCCAGTTCTGGTTAGCACACAGAAAAAAGAATGTGGGGGTCCTTGGGGCGGGGGATGGGGGGGAGGTGGTGTCAGAGGAGACTGGCCAAAGTGATCCTGGGAATGTGGGGTTTTAGCAATTCTGTGAGGTTGGAGAAGATGGGTCTGCTCACTATGGAGGAGATGGGATCAAAGAGAGATTCAACTGAGGTTCCAAGATAATGACAAGCTTCAATAAGGGACACAAAGAAGAACTCTACCCATTGGCCTATGTTACAACAAGGTGGAAGTCTCACCTCGAAGCAATTACCACCACTTCCCCTGTTACCATCGCATCGTGGGAGTGATCACGATCACAGACTCTCAACGTTTCTTCTACCCACCCTGAGTTTTAGATGGTAAGAGTATGATCCCCGATACCACATAGGAATTTAAGATGGAATTGGCTGATTATTTGCAGAGATATGGGGAAAAGGGAGGAGATTGGCACTAGATAGTGGAACTGGTGCAGACACAATAGGCTAAATAGTCTCCTTTTACACTATAACACTCCTCCAATTCTGTGATAGAACACGACACACTACAGGACAGGAACAGACCCTTTGGCCAAACATTTTAAATTAATCCCATCTGTCTGAACATATGGTTCAGGTCCCATTCCCTGCCTCTGCTTGTGTCTGTGTAAATGCCTTTTAAACATTGTTATTGTATTTGCTTTGACCACCTCCCACAGCAGCTTATTTCAGGCATCTACAACCTCTGTGCAAAATAAAAGCTGCTTCACATGAAACCTATGCCCCCTAGTATTTGACATTCCCACCCTGGGAAAGAGAGACTGACTATCCACTCTACCCATGCCTCTCATAATTTTATATATCTCTGTCAGGTCACCCATCAGCCTCTGTCGCTTGAGAGAAATAAAATTCAGCCCCTCAACTCTTGCCCCTTCAAATCTATTCTCACTGAACTGCAGACCAGTCACCTCTTCCTCCAACTCCCTCTTTTCAAGCATTGTCTGTCTCCTTCAGTTATGTAATTATCAAACTTCTTCTCAAACAATCCAACCTTACCAGGAGACTATTTCAAAACTTCGTCTCCTTGCCAGTGCACTGTTTCAAATCTATACCAATTTTCTCAGAACCCCATTACTGAATCTATCATTACGTAAATTTGGAAATAAATCTCTCTTTATTCTCAGCACCCATGCATAAGCAGATTTTCATTTAATACCCCTTCCCACATTTTCCCCTACTCCCTCTGTTTGTGGACTCTGACTTTGTAAAGACCACAATGATACTGTGGTAGAGCTAAACCAGGAGAAAAGTTTATTTTTCACACTGTTAGACAACAGGGATGCTTACAAAAATACAGCAAGATATAGAATCAGAACATGTTGAGAGATTGTTCAATGTTTGTGGACTTTAATACAAAAATACGTTTATCAATGTCCTTGATTTCAAATTAAAATCCAAAAGTCAAAAGTTGAAGTTAGCAGTCTACAATTTCTTTGTTCAGTTATTCAGTCGTTGAGGAGAATTAGGCAGCTTCTTTTCTTTTTGCCTGATGGGAGAGAAGCTGTTATCATTGAGACAATGACTTGCCTTGTAGATAGCCATTCATCCATAGTCCATATCCAGGGGATAAGAGGAAAGTTATTAACACATCTTGTAGGATGGGTGTGATTTGAACTTGCATTGTGCGAGGGTTTCTCTTGGAGACAATGTTACACTCACTGAGATGGGACAGGAAATCAAGTGCCACTATTCCTGCGGTCCTCACAAAAGTTAAAAATTTTATAAAGACACAGAATTCCTCAACTTGCCTGATTTGTCAGACCCAGGTTCACTGAAAGCATGAAGTTTCCTGAACTTAATAAGAATGACTTTTTCACGAATAACTAGATTGTCACTGCAGATAACTAGTCGTGAGGGTTTGGGGCCTGGCTTTGCCATTCCTCTCCCTTGTAAAATTGCTGTTTCTTTGTACACAGCTGTTAATGTAAATTGTTTTAAACAGTATTGTTTAATAAAATATAAATAAGTGAGAAAAAAAATATAACTCCACTAGTTAAAATTCAAACCCACTTATAAACACACATGTAGACAAACACAGAGACAAAAGCATGGGCAACCAAAAGAGAAAATGCTGGAAAATCTCAGCAGGTCTGGCAGCATCTGTAAGGAGAGAAAAGACTTTGACAAAGGATCAGTTAGACTCGAAATGTCTTATCAATTAAAAGTTACAGCTTACAGCAGCTGGAAAAGGGAAACAGGCTTGAGATGTTCCTTTTTATTGCAGAACAAAATAGCTCATTCTCCTCCAGAAGTCCAACGGGTTTTGCCAAGACTTTCACACCTCCAAATTGTACAGCTACCTGAGAGCCGATCACATTGTTATTGGGAGGCAGAAGGCCTTTGTCATCAATAAGAGGCCATTAATCCACGGACCAATCAGTTTCTTGTTGCTGCTCAAAACTCCATTCATATACACCCCTTGGCTCCAGCTCGTCTGCAAACCAGGCTTCCATTATAGCTTGAACAAACATCTGTGTTAACAGTACTGATAATGATAGCTGGTTACATGCTCTGGAGAAGCACCGTAATCCTTCAGCAATCCTTGATATTTAAAATAGTTCTTTTCCCACTTCAAACCGCAATCAAAAATGCAAACAAAAATAAAGATATGTTTTTCAAAATGATCATCTCTGCAGCAAATGTGGTGGCAAGGTGGCTCAGTGGTTAGCACTGCTGCCTCAGAGTGCCAGGGACCCAGGTTCGATTCCAGCCTTCGGTGACTGTCTGTGTGGAGTTTGCACGATCTCCCCATGTCTGTGTGGGTTTCCTCCCACAGTCCAAAAGTGTGCAGGTTAGGTGAACTAGCCATGCTAAATTGCCGCAAGTGTTCAGGAATGTGCAGGTTAGGTGCAGTAGTCTGGGGTGAATATCAGGTCGGAGAATGGGGTTGGGTGGGTTACTCTTCGGTGGGTCAGTGTGGACTTGTTGGGCCAAAGGGCCTGTTTCCACACTGTCCACACTGTAGGGATTCTATGAAATGTGAGCGCAACAGTTTGCAGTTAAGGCCCACCAGGAGATACCTGGGTGTCAATTTTATATCTTCAGAAAAGTTTTTGGAAGATTGTTGCTAATCCAGTCACATAATTATAGCAGCCATCAATGTTTTGCTGTTTATTGTGGCTTTAAAACCATCTTTAAATCCATAAATTGGGATGTACTAAAATTGGTTTTTACTCTGTGACAGCATCCAATCAAGTTTCTCCTCCAGTCACAGCTCTTATTAAAGTGAGTAATGACATAGAGTCATAGAGACCTACAGCACGGAGAAAGGCCCTTTGGCCCAAACTGGTCCATGCTGATCAAAATGTCCATCCACACTAACCCCATTTCCCTGCACTTGGTCCATACCCTTCTAATCCTTTCCTATCCATGTAGTTGTCCAATTGTCTTTTAAATGTTGTTAATGTACCCACCTCAACTACTTCTGATGGCAGCTCATTCTATGTGCGTAGCACCCTCTGTGTGAAAAGGTTGCCCCTCAGGTTCCCTTTTATTCTTTCTCCTCTAACCTTGAACTGGTGCCCTCTAGTTCTCAATTCCCCAATGCTGGTAAAAAGACTGAATGCATTCACTCTATCTATGCCTCTTATAATTTTATACACTTCTATAAGATCTCCCTCAGTCCCCTACGTTCTCAAGAAAAAAGCCCTAGCCTATCCAACCTCTCCCGATAGCTCAGACCATTGAGTCCAGGCAACATCCTTGTAAATTTCTTCTGTACTGTTTCCAGTTTACTAACATCTATCCTATAGCAAGATGCCCAAAACTAAATGCAATACTCCACCAACATCCTATGTAACTGCAACACAACTTCCCAATTTTTATACTCAATGCCCTAACTGATGAAGGCCAGTGTGCCAAAAGCCTTCTTCACTGCCCAGTCTACCTGCAACTCCACTTTCAGAGAACTGTGAACCTGAACTCCAAGAGCCCCCTGTTCCACTTCACTCCTTAAGGCCCTACTATTCACCATGAAACTCCTATCTTAATTTGATTATCCAAAATGCAAGACCTCACACTTGTCTATATTAAACTCCATTTGCTATTCCTCATCCCACTTCCCCAGCTGATCAAAATTCTGCTGCAGTTTCAGATAACCTTCCTCACTGTCCACGATACTGCCTATTTTAATGTCATCTGCAAACTTACTAATCATTGTACAGTCATATTCAAATCATTGATATAGATAACAAACAGCAGTGACCCCTGAGGCACTCCACTAGTCACAGGCCTCCTGTCTGACAAGCATCCTTCCACTATTACCCTCTGCTTCCTCCCATCAAGCCAATTGTTTATCCAATTTGCCAGCTCACCCTGGATTCCTTGCAATCTGACCTCCCAGAGCAGCCTACCATGTGGAACTTTATCAAGCGCCTTACTGAAATCCATATAGACTACATCTACCACCCTGCCCTCATCAACCTTCCTGGTCACTTCATCAAATGAATCAAAAAGTGTGGCGCTGGAAAAGAACAGCAGGTCAGGCAGCATCTGAAGAGCAGGAAAGTCGACATTTAAGCATAAGCCCTCCATCGGCCCTTCCTAATGAAGGGCTTATGCCCAAAACGTCAACTCTCTTGCTCCTCGGATGCTACCTGACCTGCTGTGCTTTTCCAGCACCACACTTTTTAACTTTGATCTCCAGCATCTGCAGTCTTCACTTTCTCCACTTCATCAAAGAACACTAAGAAATTGTGAGGCAGGATCTCCCATGCACTCAAACCCTGTCTTTCCAAATGCATATACATCTTATTTGAATAGTACAGGAAGAAGTTAAACTTCTCCCCTTCATCTTTCTCAACCTACTGCCATCTTTTACACAGTTGACTGCACCTTCCTCTTTCTGTAGCTGGGCCCTGACATCCTGGTTCTATTCCTATCTATTGTATCATTGCTGGAGAATAACTTTGCAATGAATTGTCTTTGTGCTCCAGCATCCCCATGGCCTCTGTTATCTCTAAAGGATCAATCCTTGTTCGTCCTCCCACAAATCTGATTTCATGTCTATCGGATGTTTTCTGGCAACATCATCTGAAGGCACAATGTTAGTTTTGGCCCCTACACTCTTGATAATCAAGCACCCACCTCTCAGATTCCTTCATTGTTATTCAATTAGCAGGCTGTCTTTCCAACATGCAGTATGGGATGATCAGAAGTGTTCCCCAAATTAAATGTTCAAATGAAGGCAACTCACCCATCACCTTCCCAAGTTAACTAGGGATAGGCAATAAATGCTGACCCAGCCAGTGATGCCCACATCTTGTGAGTGAATATAAAGACTGAAGCTAGTGTCCTCTGCCCCCAGCACCATCGCCATTACCGAACTATCAGCTCCATGCCTCACTGGAGCCTTGATGCCATGTTTAACCCTGGGATATATTTCTAACTACTAATTCAGGCATTCACTAAAACTGATAACTCTGTAGCATCACAGACTTTGCTCTGTTTCCACTTGCCTGCTGCTTAAACCCCCATTCATGCTTTTGTCACTTCCACACTTCAGCTACCTCCACACACCACACACCCCAATCCCATCTCCAGCCAACCTGCTACACTTTATCCTCCATCAACTTGAGGTCAGCCATATTTCTGCTGCCTGTGTTCTGCTAACTATCACCATGGCGTCCAGTAACTGTTATTGGCTCCTGCTAAACCAATGTCTTAACTTTAAGATTTTTCAACCTTGTGTGCAAATTCCTCCATGCTCCTTCCTATTTGTGCAATCTCTCCTACCCACATAGAACATAAAGCAGTATAGCACGGGAACAGGCCCTTCATCGACCATGTCTGTGCCATTCTAAACAAATCCCATCTGCCTGCACGTGATCCACATCTCTCTGTTCCCTGCCTGTTCACGTGTCTGTCTACATGTCCCTTAAACATTACAATCACAACTGCTTCTGCTTTTCCTCCCTCCGTTATCCAGACAGCCCTGCACTGCACTACCTCCATTCCACTGCTATAAACCCCCCAATGCAATAAAGACAGAGTCCCCCTTGTCCTCACCTACCATCGCATCAGTCTCTGTATCCAATGCATCATCCTCAAACACTTCTGCCAACTCCAACTAGACCCCACATTTTCCCCTCCCCACCTCACTCTGCCTTCCGCAAGGGCTGTTCCCTTCGACAGTCCTTGGTTCACACCACCCCCCTGCCACTGAACCCCCCGGTACCCTCCCTTGTAATCAAAAAAGATGCAAAATCTGTTGGTGCACCACCCTCCTCACCTCCATCCAGAGCTCCAAACAATCCTTCCAGGTGAGACAGAGGTTCGCCTAACTCTCTTCCGCCCTAATTCACTGCATCAGGTGCTCCTGATGTGGTCTTCTGTACATCTGGGAGACCGACCATAAACTTAAGGAACGGTTGACTGAGCCTTTGAGCTGGTCCTGCAGGGACTGACCGCTGATTTTAATTCCTCTTCCTACTTCTGTTCCAACATGACCACCCTTAGCCTCCTCCATTGCCAAAACAAACCAGAGTGCCTATTGGAGGAACAAATCTTTATCTTCCACCTGAGCACCCTACAGGCTGGAGGATTCAACATTGACTTCTCCAATTTCAAATAACCTCCCTCACCATCTCTTGACTCCCTTCTCAGCCCCTCCCCCACCCCTCCAATGCTCCCTGCCACCAAATGGATTCATTCCTACCATTGACCAACCAGGTCATATCCTCTACCTGCCTTCACCTATCCCCACTTCACCACCCTGCCCCCACCCCCCCCCCCTTCATCTGCAGCTCCCCCCACACCCACCCCCAGTCCTGAAGAAGGATTATACCCGAAATGTCGATTTCTGCACCTTCTGATGCTGCCAGGCTTGCTGTGTTCTTCCAGCTTCTTGCCTGTCCACTTTGGATTCCAGCATCTGCAGTTCTTTCTCTCTACCAACTCCACTGTCAGTGTGTTTCAGGCACCTACCAATCTCTCTGTGTAAATACTTTCCTCCCACATCTCCTATAAATTTTCCCCCTCTCATCTTAAACCCTTAGTATTTGACATATCTACTCTTGGAAAGAGGCTCTGACTATCCATTCTATCCATGCCTCTCATAATTTTATATACTTCTATCCAGTTTCCCCTCAGCCTCTGCTGCTCTAGCAAACATAATTGGAGTTTGTCCAATTCTCCTCATAGCAAATCACTCCAATCCAGGCAACATCCTGGCAAACCTCTTCTTTACCCTCTCCAAAACCTCCACATCCTTCCTGTAGTGTGATGACCAGAACTGTACACAATACTCAAAATGTGATACAGTCTTGTACAGCTGCAACGTGACTTGCCAACATTTATACTCAATACACTGCCCAATGAAGGTAAGCATGCCATATGCCTTCTATAACACCTTATCCACTTGTGTTGCCACTTTCAGAAGCCAAAGATTTGGATTCTAAGATCCTTCTACATATCAGTGCTCCTCAGGGTCCAGCCATTTACACTGGCTAAAAAGGATGCAAAGATCTTTGTCAAGGCCTCAGCGATCTCTCCCTCAGTATCCTGGGACAGATCCCATCAGACCAAGACACCCAACACCCCCTCCTTAATATCAACATGTGCTGAGATCTCAGTGCTCCTTTCGTACTGGCCTCATAAGCATCCTTCATTATCATCGCGATATCACCGTGTATTCAACTGCCAGGACCCCAAACCCTCGCCCGAAATTTCTCCACTTCTCTTTCCCTTTTAAGACACTTTTTTTACCCTATGCTTTTCAACAGCTTTTGTTCACCTGATCTAATGCCATTCTTATGTGATTCTATCAAATGGTTTACATTATAGCATGCCTGCAAAGTACTTTGGAATGTTTTATTTCATTAAAGGTACTGTATAAATACAGGCTGTTGTTACATAAGGGCATAAGGATTAGGAGCAGGAATGGACAATTCATCCCTTAAGTCTGCTCCCACGATGGATTACCCAAGGTAGCTAAAGAGTCAAGATGGAACCAATGAATCACTGAAGCCCATGACTGATTGAAAATCTTGAACACTGTGTTAATGTAGTTGGATCTTCCCAGTATGCACTCTGTAATGGCCAAATGAGATTTAACCTAGTGAACATGTCAGCACAACATTAAAGAGAGAAAGTGAATGGGATCAGCAGTGACCTCTGCTGAGTGTGGAGTCAAGGTATAATTGTTAACAAATGATTTAAAGCCTGAGGAAACACTGGATATTTTCTGGTCTGGAGATACTAACCATCTAGGTAAAACCAGCATAACTAGTCAAGATCTCCAGCACTGCACTAACATTTCAGCCAAAAAGCAAGTATGGAAGTCGTGTCTTGCCTCTGTATGTGTGAACCATGAGTTTGGATGTTCAGACCATAAGATCCAGTTGTCCATTTAGCCCCTCCAGTCTACTCTGTGGTTTAATACGATCAGTACCCACCCTCAACCTTTTTATTTTGAACTGCTGCCAAGACATTGACCTGTCCACTCCCATCCCCACTCCAACCTCTCACCCTCACACTGCACAGCCCTCCACTCCCTCTGCTCCAATCCTAACCTCACCATCAAACCAGCAGACAACGGGGGTGCAGTGGTAGTTTGGTGCACTGACCTCTACACCACTGAAGCCAGACACCAACTCGAAGACATCTTCTCCTATCACCATGACCTCACCCTCCCTCATCACCAAACCATCATCTCCCAGACTGTACACAACATTATCACCTCAGCAGATCTCCCATCCACAGCTTCCAACCTCATAGTCCAGGGACCCCGCACTGCTTGGTTCTACCTCCTATCCAAGATCCACAAGCCTGACTAATCCAGCTGACCCATCGTCTCAGCCTGCTCTTGCCCCACCAAATTCATCCCCACGTACCTCGATACTGTCCTATCCCCCCTGGTCCAGGAACTCCTCACATACGTTCGGGACACTACCCACACCCTCCACTCCTCCAAGACTTTTGGTTCCTTGGCCCCCAGTGACTCATCTTCACCATGGACATCCAGTCCCAATACATCTCCATCCGCCATGACCAGGGCCTCCAAGCCCTTTGTTTCTTCTTCTCCTGACATCCCCACCAATGCCCTTCCACTGACACTCTCATTTGTTTGGCTGAACTGGTCCTTACCCTCAACAATTTCTCCTTCGAATCCTCCCACTTCCTCCAGACGAAAGGGGTAGCCATGGGCGCCTGCATGGGCCCCAGCTATGCCTGTCTCTTTGTCGGCTACGTGGAACAGTCCATCTTCCACAGCTACACCACTCCCCACCGCTTCCTCCGCTACATTGATGACTGCATCAGTGCCACCTCATGCTCCCACGAGGAGGTTGAGCGGTTTATCAACTTCACCAACACATTCCACCCCGACCTTAAATTCACCTGGACCATCTCTAACACCTTTCTCCGCTTCTGGGCCTCTCCATCTCCATCAACGGTGACTGATTCAACACTGACATTTTCTACAAAGCCACCAACTCCCACAGCTACCTGGATTACACCTTCTCCCACCCTGCCTCCTGCAAAAATGCCATCCCGTATTCCCAATTCCTCAGCCTCTGCCGCATTTGCTCCCAGGAGGACTAGTTCCACCACAGAACACACCAGATGGCCTCCTTCTTTAAAGATTGCAATTTACCCTCCAAAATGGTTGATGATGCTCTCTCATCCACGTCCTACACCTCTGCTTTCAAAGCCCATCCCTCCAACTGCAACAAGGACAGAACCCCCCGGTCATCACCTTCCATCCCATCAACCTCCGTATACATCATATCATCCTCCGCCATTTCCACCACCTACAAACAGATCCTACCACCAGAGGTATGTTCCCCTCCCCACCCCATCCGCTTTCCATAAAACTCCCCCTCTCACTCTGCCAAGGTGTCCTCCATCGTCATTCCCTTACTATCCAACACCTGGAGGAAGAATGCCTCGTCTTTCGCCTCAGGATTCTCCAACCCCATGGTATCAATGTTGATTTCACCAGTTTCCTCACTTCACCTCCCTCCACCTTACCCCAATTCCAACCTTCCAGCTCAGCACCGACCTCATGAACTGCCCCACCTGTCCATCTTCCTTCCCATCTATCTGTTCCGCTCTCCGCTCCAACCTATCACCTTTACCCCCACCTCCATCCAACTATTGCACTCTCAACTACCTTCCCCTTAGCCTGACCCCTCCCATTTATCTCTCCATCCCCGAGGCTCCCAGCCTCATTCCCGAAGAAGGGCCTTTGCCTGAAACTTCGATTCTCCTGCTCCTCAGATGCTGCCTGACCTACTGTGCTTTTCCAGCGCCACACTCTTGACTCTGATATCCAACATCTGCAGTACTAATTTTCGCCTAATTTCAGCTCCACTTTTCTGCCCACACTCCATAACTCTTCAACCCATTGCTCATTAAAAGACAGAACCTAAGGTTTCAAAATGATTATAAACCCAAGTCAAGTGAGTCAGGTACCTTTCAGACAATTTTATGTGGGGAGGTCATCATAACTCAGTGTCTGAGACCATAGAAAGGCTGGTAAAGGTGTTAACACACAGGACGAAGTGAGAGAAATACCCCAATGACAGAGGTGGAAACCAAACAGATTACAAATACATCTTGCTTCTCCTCCTGAAGGATATTGCTTTTAGATTATATCACATTTTGCCCCACTTATCCTCAGCGCAGCTCAAGGGTGACACTGTTAACAGCTCCCTGCCCAGCTCAAACATGAGTCCTCAATCGCAGGTTCACTGTATCACCTCGGCTGGATCTAAGTGAGTTCTTCTCTCTTCAAACATCACTCATCTTCATGGTCTCTCACTGTCTTATTAAGCACCACTCATTCCCGAGTCCCTCATTGTTACTGAATGTCAAGTGGGGAGGCTGGGGAAAAGGATGTTTGTTCCTGAGCTATCTTGAACGCGCTTCACTTAATGTTACAGTTCGGACAGATGTGCACTTCATCGTTCAGGACTGGAAATGAATCCAAATCCTGTGGCCAACCTACTTAGCCTCCCAGGGACTGTGGGAAATGTAGCAAGAAGGCACAATGTAACTTAATAACAGTCTAACTTGCTCATTTGGTTAGGGACAAGTTAATATTCAATCCAACTCTGTTTTCACAGGATGTGCAGATACAATTCCCCTAATTTAGTATTCAGTTGGTAACGGCACTTCGAAAGTGCGAGTCATTGGATAGTAATCAGGAGCACAAAAGCAGGCTGCTCTTTCACTTCCCTCGCCTGAGGGCACTGAGTCCAATTATAGAGATCTGAGCAGGGTCCTTGTTGAGATCAGTGAACTCGGGGCAAACTGGGAATTGAACCTGGATCCTCCCTGGTTTGTGTGGAATGCTGCCACATTGACAAGTCCACTTGCAAATAGAGCCACCAGGGGATCTCCCACCAAGGGGGGACAGTTTAATTATAAATTAGACTGAATATATTTTCCAAGAACATTTTTCTGTTTACAAGCAGATATGTGTGGGCCAGTACAAGTGGCAAAGGCACATCAAACAGTGTGAGGCAGACACAGTGTGCAGTCTAACACCCTTGTGCCAAGCAGGCTTGTGTGAATCACAGCTCAACATTCTGTTGGAAGGTTGGTTTGATTGTGAGGTTGTGGAGACACATGTATGTCAGATTCACTCTAAACAAGATGCCTCTGAGCAGGTATTCGACTGATGCTCGAAGGCTTTGGCACTGCATAGAATTTGCATCCTCTTAGTTCACACCATTGAGAGAGAGTGATTTTTTAATAAGGAACAACTGTGTTCGCATTGCATTGGAGTTTAGTTACTGCATATATTTGACCAGATTACAGAGAACAGACGCTTTCCCCAAGTGTTGAACATCTGGTCAACATCTCAATGGAAGGCTGTAGAAAGGGTTTAAACAGATAATTGAGAAGCTAAAGCAGAGGATATTGAAAATTGATGGTTTACATCAAGTTATTCTGTGTTTGTGGTTCAGCAGTTTCTAATGTAATATTTTATCCTGTCACAAATTCCATGATAGCTTCAGCTCATCTTTAAACGCTGTGTTCAATTTCTTTCATCCTGCATTTCATCTGCACCATCTCCCACTCCAATTCATTCCCTCACAGAATTCCATAACTACAGGAACCTGAGAGCTGCTTTTGGAAATGTATAGACCTCTATAGCATTGACCCATACACATACGAAAAGGGGAGTAATATTTGGACAATATATTCCAGACTTTGCCACACTTTATAGATAGGTACAGGTTCTGAGTGGGTTTGGTGTGACTAATAGCATAGAAGGAAATCTAGGGAAGATAGAAACCATGGAAACAGGTGCAATCCAATAAGTTCAATGTACAGAGTGAATTGAAGTCTTCTCCCCAGGGTAATGAAACTAGGGGGCATCGGTTTAAGGTGAGGGGTGGGTGGATTTAAAAGGGGCATCTTTTCTCATGCACAGGGTGGTACGTGAATGGAATGAGCTGCCAGAGGAAGTGGTGGAGGTTGGTACAATTGCAATGTTTAAAAGGCATCTGGATGGTTACATGAATAGGAAGGGTTTAGAGGGATATGGGCCAAGTGCTGGCAAATGGGACCAGATTAATTTCAGATATCTGGTCGGCAGGTTGGGCGAAATGGTCGATTTCCGTGCTGCATATCTCTGTGACTCTACTTGCTACCTTTGAGGTGGAAGAGGGATGCAATTATACAAACAGAAAGAGTTGGAGAAAGTCAGCAACTCAGCAACATTTCAGATTCTCCAGCATCCACAGTACCTTGCTTTTGTTTTGTGTCATTTACAATCTGACAAACCTTGTGTCGAATAGTTGCCAGTAGCAAACCCTGAGTTTTAAATTGTCTACCTCCAGACCATGTAGCTGCAATGTTGCAAGCTGTAAGCAGGGTTTCTTCACCCATGGTGACTATGTGATAATATAAGAGCTCTCAGCTCTGTATTGAGCTTAAAATTTGTGAGATTACCATTGATCCATTATTTTTATCTTGCCAAAACACCAGGTCTATGTAGTGACTGTAACGAGGTCAGCCAAGTGGACCTCACAGAATATGAGTTCCCTGATTGAGGCTGTTAATCTGGTCCAATCAGGGAGTCCCGGATGACAGATGAAAACTGGAGTGTCAGAGGTTTTGTTCACGCTGAGAGCTGGCTCTGACGAAGCTGGATCAGTGTCAAGAACCATGCACATGTAAATAAAGGGTGGACTTGGTGATGGAATATTGGCCTCTGTGGAGTTGCTTTAGTCTGGGTCCCCATGGAACACATTTGGCTTTCCTTCTTTGTAGTCTGTTCTACCTCATGAACTTATTTGTGTGAGTAGCAATTTGATTTGTTTACTGCTCTGTCACAGAGTCCTACTTTGGGACATCTGAAAATGACATAGTGTTTTACAGATAAAGCATTCTCTATTTAATTACTGGGCACTACTTGTGCCTGTGAGGTTTCATTGCAACAATTGGTGGCATCTGCTGTCTGTAATGATTTGTCACATGTGTCTGTAGGGTTTTTGTATCTTAAGAAGTACATGGACACTGCTGAGCTCCTCCTCTATGAAATTTTAACTCATTCCTTCAGAATGTGATTCTTTATTTAAAGGACCTAGATTTTTGCAGTAAGGCAATGCTGCTACCTTTAGGATACATTTGCAGTCAAAATGTAGGATTCCAGCCTTTTTTCAATGTCACAACTTAACGGAGTTAAAGCATTAAAAATCAAGCCTTGCAGTTCCTAAATATAAAAAATGAAACTGCTGGAGAAACTCAGCGGAACTGGCAACATCTGTGGAGACAAAGCAGAGGTACTGTTCCTTTGCTTTATCTTTTTTTTATTTTTGTTTTCTTTTTCCCCACTATTCCCACAGTCATCACAATGTGAAAATCTGATTTAGCTACACAATTACTCTGTCTAATTCAAATCACAAGAATGTGTGCACCAGGATTTTTTTATCATTAACAAGAAAATCCCAATTGAATGCAATCAAACAGTTTTAATCAACTAAAAGGAGAGAGTATCTGATCAAAATTTATAAAACTGGGCAGAACTGCCCCAGACACATCCCCACAGAGTCATGGTGTCTCGCACTCCCCCACTGTTTCAATAAGACCACACTGCTGATACAACACACAAGTTTCAGGAAATTCTTTTTTGAAAAAATTGCAACATCATCTTCTGTAGTCCTTTGGTTGAAAGTATAATTTCTCACTTTTTAGTACACTGTCTGAAATGTAAAAGTGAACTTTGCAGCAATTCAAGATTCCCACCTTTTGCAGTTACAAATAGATGACTCTTGCCTTTTCATTGGTTTTTGAGATATAGCCTACCAATCTAGGCTTTAATAAACAGCTCCTGTTTCTCTAACAACTGTACCAAATGAATCTTACTGCATGTGGTTCCAATAAATGATTCCCCTTCTCTTAATGGCTGTTCTGAATGAATTTCGCTCTTCACAGCTCTATAAAGCATATCCTGTTCCTTTAACAGATTTCCCTTGATGATTTCTGCTGCCTGCAGTGCTTCTAATAGCTCCTGTTGTTCTATGTTTTTTTCTAGGATGAGTCCCACTCTCTGTGGTTTAATAAATTCTTTGCGTCTTTACCAATGTGTTACGAAATAGACCACAGCCTTTTCCACAGCCTCAATAGCCTCCAAACTTTCTTCTTGTATTAGACTTTATCTGCTTGGGCTTTACCACTTTGATTCTGGATTCATTATACTCCTGAGTCTGCATCCTCTATTTAAATTGCTTCTGTGCCCCTTTATTCCCCTTTCTGAGGTTTGTTCATATTGCACACTACAGAAGCAATGCCTGATCTGAGCCAAACATACTTTACATGTCCAGGATGTGTGCTTAAGTTTTTAAAGTTCTCACTTGCCTGTTAGGGATTTTTACTTTGCTCTTGGAGCCTCTGATATCCATTTAGTTCCCTTGCTGAACCTTGACTCAGGACCATCAGCACTCAATGCCATCTTCTTGTTCCTTGGACTGACTAGCACTCCAGTTCCAGGGGGAATTTCTCACCCTCCTGCTGCTGTATATCTCTTAATGTAGATTCTTTTCGGGTCAGTTAGCTTAGTTGGCTGAACTGCAAGTTTACAGTGCAGGGTGACATCTGCAGCATGGGTTTCAATTCCTGCACTAGTTGAGGTTCCCATGAAGGGCTCTTCTCAACCTCTTTCCACACCTGAGGTGTGGTAACCATCACCAGTCATCTCTCTCTAATGGGGAAGCAGCCCTATTGCTTATAAAACAGTGGTGACTTTACCTTTTACTGTGGACTCTGGCTCGTAGAATCTTGTTACAAGTTTGTCTTCTGTGGTGCTTTTGAGGCTTCTATTTGACTAGACTTCAGAAACATGAGGGCACGGTTACATTGTTCAGTGCAGTCAATAAGCTAATAGTGGGAAAGATGTAGAGACACTAATTTTGCAAGGAAGTTACAGAGAAATGCAAGAATTATAGGGTAGATACAATTGGGGGATTTTAATTATCCATGATGTGGAGGTGCCGGTGTTGGACTGGAATGGACATAGTCAGAAATCACACAACACCAGATTTTAATCCAACAGGTTTATTTGAAATCACAAGCTTTCAGGATGGTGAGTGACTTGGAGGGGAACTTGTAGGAGGTGGTGTTCCGATGTATCTGCTTGCCTTTTGTCCTTTGAGATGGAAGTGACCATGGGTTTGGAGGGTGCTGTCTAAGTACTCTTGGTTATTTACTGCAGTTCATCTTGTAAATAGTACATACTGCTGCTACTGAGTGTTGGTGGTGGAGGGAATGGATGCTCGTGGATATGGCGCCAATAAAGTGGAGTATTTTGTCCTGAATGGTGTCAAGTTTCTTGAGTGTTAGTTGAACTACACCCATCCAGGCAATTGAGAAGTATTCTATGACACTCCTGGCTTGTGCCTTGTCGCTCAGACAGGACTGATTTAGTATCTGAGGAGCCACAAATGGTGCTGAACCTTGTGCAATCATTGACAAACATCCCTATTACTAACCTTATGATGGAGGGAAGGTCATTGATGAATCTGCTGAAGCTGGTTGAGTCTGGGACATTACCCTGTGGAACAGATGTCCTGGAGCTCAGATGACTGATCCCAGACAATCCCATGTGTCAGGTCTGACTCCAACCAGCAGAGAGTTTGCCCTGATTCCAATTGATTCTAGTTTTGAAAATGCAGCCTTGATGGCAAGGGCAGTCTGAATTGATCTCACATAGTCAACCATAGTGAAACCACAATATAAGTTTTTGTGTTAGGAAGGTTTCTAGAACTTATGAATCAGAACAAAATTTGGGCACAGAAAGTGAGCATGAATTTATTAAAGGTAAATCGTGTTTGATTAACCTGTTTGAGTGTTTTAAATCAGACAGCGAAGAGATTTCATGAGGGTATACAGTGTTGTTCTAATCCCAGCTGATGGTAATACAGGACAACTCCGATTTCAAAGTGAAACCTGGTTTCGTGGATCAGACAATTTATGTTTGCTATTTGGTTACCATGGTGCTCAATCACTGAACATAATCTCAAGAGACTGCCAGTGTAATTTGAACAAAGGGACGTCAAAGTTTATTGCACACAAAAATAAATAAGAACACAAACTATTTTATACTGTATAAGACGTGAAATGGTCTTAATATAAATATCAAAGATAAGTATTCAACCCTTCACTTTCAACAACCTAACAGATACTCAAATCTCTGAAGGACCATTTTAAACTTACTTGATTAATTGGCACAGCTTGTCTTGTTTCCTACAAACCTTTACACTCACTTGATGCTATTTTCTTTAGATAATGTCATTTGGTGAGAACCCGAGACAAACTGCTAACACAGATCACTTATTTATCAACATGGATTCCTTAAACACTGGTCTCATAGTGACCATGAAAGCACTGGCAATTGTTATAAAAGGCCCATCTGCTTCACTGATGTCCTTTAGGTAAGGAAACTGCCATCCTGACCTTGTGTGGCCCACCTGTACCTTCAGACCCACAGCAATGTGATTGACTCTTAAGCAGCCTTTAGGACATCTGGAGATGGACAACAATTGCTGGCCAAGGCAATGATGTCATGTCCCACGAATGAATGAAAAAAACCTCCTCTTCCACAGCCTTGTTTCTGGTGTTTGTGCTGAATGGCACTAAACTATTCAGGGCTTTGTTTCAGCTCAAATTGCTTTGGAATCTACTTTACTAATAGCACCTTTGCTACCAAAGGCTTGTTGCTTGAACAGAAGTCTGCATACTCACTAACCTTCTGGATGGTTCTGTCTTTCTGAATGGAAATTGTTTTGCTCTGTTTCTGTCTTTGTTAGGCAATGGCCCAGTGTTCTTCCTTCTATTTAAAGCACTAAACTATTCGCTTCCAGTTTTTTTTTAAGATGTAACCACATTTCTAGACCTCCCTGTGCACCACGTTTGGAGATTGCCAAGAGCAGATGCCTGACTGTGGCCAACCCCCTGGACTGTGATTGAAATGTGCCCTTGATTGACAGATACCTCCGCAGACCTCAGTGAGGACCTCCCCCTTAAAACTTTGTGACATGGCTCCCTGCAGTGTTTACTATGTAAGCTGCTGGCACATGGTGCTGGTGTGAGATTGATGCAGCACACTGCCCTACAGCAAGATGGCCACACCCTTGATGAGGATTGATGACCAGGAGGTCTTTCTGAGTAAGCAGTGATCTGAATCCTCCTGGTACTCACTCTGGTTCAGTTTGTTTGGTGAGTTTGGTAAAGTAAGAAACTTGATCTTAGTGAGGTAAGTTTAGCTGTCAATAAGACATTTAACAAGCAACAGTCTCCTTAATTGGCAACTCACCACTGCCCATTTTGAAAAGTATACGAAGATGGAGTGAGACACTCCCAAAGTTTTGATGGGCCCTCTCTGATTCTATCACAGCCCATGATGGTCAGACTCTTGTAGAATTCTGTCCAAAGTCTTGGTTCTTTAGAAAGACCAGAATTAGAATTAGCTTTATTGACACATGTACTCATGAGTACAATGAAAAGTTTACAAATCGCCACTTACAATGCCCTTTCAGATTCTTGAGTACAAATTCGTAGGAAAAATAATTAGAAAAATAATTAGACAAATAATTAAAAAAAGAAAACAGTTCAGAATAACATTCAAATCTAGTACATGCTGACACATGACCGCCAGGCTTTATCTTGAAGCAGGAAGTCCACGTTGAGGCCACATCAGGCCGGGAGACCATCATACCAGGCCGGGAGACCGCCACGCCAGGCTGGGAGACCACTGTGCTGGGCCAGGTGACCGCCTTCCAGGCCGGGTGAGCAATACGCTGGCTTAAGAGACCGCCACACCAGGCCGGGAGACCACCAGGAGAAAGTGAGGGCTGCAGATGCTGGAGATCAGAGCTGAAAAATGTGTTGCTGGAAAAGCACAGCAGGTCAGGCAGCATCCAAGGAACAGGAGAATTGACATTTCGGGCATAAGCCCTTCTTCAGGAAGAGACCACCATACCAGACCAAAAGACTACCACACCAGGCCGAGAGATCGCCTCACCAGGCCGGGAGACTGCCACGCCGGGCCAGGAGACCCCCGTGCCGGGCCAGGAGACCCCCGTGCCGGGCCAGGAGACCCCCCTGCCAGGCCAGAAGGCCCCCTGTGTTTGGCCGGGAGACCACTACGTTGGGCCAGGAGACACCTGCGCCAGGCCCGGAGACCCCTGTGATGGATTGGGAGACCCCCGCGCCGGGCCGGGAGAACGCCACGCCAACCAGGAGATTGCCAGGCTGGAGGTATGCTGAGGCCAAGTGTCCAAGTCCACGCTGGGGTCAGGAGTTCAGGACATCGCTAACATAAAAAATACGCAAAAGAGTAACAAAAAGAAATAAAAATTAAAAGAATCAGATGGAGTGGATGAGCTCTGGCAGGACAGTCCTATTTTGCTGCCATCTTGAAAGAAAGATGGCTCTTCTGACAGTGCAGCTCTTTTGGATCGCCACTCTCAGTTTAGAATAGAGTGCCTACTGTGTGGAAACAGGCCCTTCGGCCAACAAGTCCATACTGACCCTCCAAAGAGTAATCCCCCCAGATCCATTGCCCTATCCTATATTTACCCCTGCCTAATGCACCTAACACTATGGGCAATTTAGCAAGGCCAATTCACATGACCTGCACATCTTTTGGATTGTAGGAGGAAACCGGAGCTCCCAGAGGAAAGCCACGCAGACACGGGGAGAATGCGCAAACTCCACATAGACAGTCTGCCAAGGCTGTAACCGAACCCAGGTCCCTGGCACTGTGAGGCAGCAGTGCTAACCACTGAGCCACCATGGGCCTGGCTTGATTGATCCTAAGTTTTATTTTTTACCATGGTGGTCAGTCACAGAAAATTTCACAAGAGGCAACCAATATACTTTTAACAAAAGAATAAACATTTAGTTGTTTGGTAGCAATACTCAAAGCATTTTTTCTTGCACTCATTCAGGGGATTTGTCTGACTCAGGGGTGGAAATGTTGTCCACTGACCCACAGCAGACACCCCTGGTAAGGATTTCAGTTTAATACTGAAAAAGTGCCACTCACTATACAGAACAGAAACTGGGGGCAAATCATGATTGAACGAAAGGCGGCGTTGTGAAATTAAATTCTTCTGCTAGTTTTTATGATCTGTTTAGACGGACTTGAATGAAGAGGCACCATCTCTGCGTGGCACAAGCTCAGTGGGGGAGGGTCGAAGGGTTGTGACAACAATTAATCCAGGCATCTGTTTCTCGGAGCATGTTGAAGATTGACCCTCAGTCTGTTGCGCTCCTCATGAAAGGCAGTGCAGTCAATCACCGTGAGCTGTTCATCTATTCACGGCCTGGACAAGCTGAAGTATTTCAGCTCTCCCACCACAGTCTGCCGTGCCCCCCACCCCCCCCATCTCCGGCAGTCAGTCTTTGCGGGCACCCCACGGTTTATACCAGCCTCTTCAGCTGGAAACAAAGGAGGTCCAATTCACAGAGAAGCAGTACCTCCAAAGACATCCCGTGGAGCCAGCCATTAGATCATGGTTATTGTACCATTTGTACCACACTGTGAAACAGTAGGGCACCAAGTATTCATCAAAGAGCTTCCCTTCCCCCAAACCTAGAGTTAATGAGGCAGTGTGGATCTCATTGCCAGATCCCATTTAATCATGTCTTTCAATCTACAATCTCAAGGACAGTTTATTGAAGCGGGCAGCAGTGACCTTTGACCCAGAGTAACCTTTGACCCCTGTGGGTTAGGATATCAAGAACAGCCACATTGGCGGCTACAAGACACCCCTTTTAAACGTTCATTCTGTATCTGTCTGTATGTCCGTCTATGCTTGTCCGTATGTGTGTGTTTATCTGTGTGTGCATGAATGTTAGATGTGTGCATGTGTTTGTGTGCCTGTGTGTGCGTGCGTGTGTGAGTGCATATGTGCACATCTGAGTGTGTTTATATGTGAGAGTATATGCATTGATATGTGAGTGTGTATGCATGTCAGTGTCTACATGCATGTATTTCTGTATATGTGTCTGTATGCATATGATTGTGTGTATGTGGATCTGTGTGTGTGAGTATGTGAGAGGGTATGTGCATATATGTTAGTGTATGTGTCAGTGTCTGTGCATTGGTGTGCATGGATGTGTCGATGTGTTTGTGTTTTGTATCTATGTATGCGTCTGTGATTCTGAGAGTATGTGTCTGTGTGTTTGTGTTCTGAGTGTGTGTGTTGTCATTTTGTGTGTTGAGTGTGTAAGCCTGTGTGTTTGAGAGAGTGAGTGTGTGAGTGAGAGTGCATGTGTTGGTGTGTGTGTGAGCTGATGTGTATCAATGTCTGTATTATGTGTGTGAGAGTGAGAGAGAGTGTGTGTATGTAAGTGTGTATGGGTGTATGAGATAAAGAGTATATGTATGTGAGTGGTATGTATGAGAGAGAGAAAGAAAGAGTGTATGTGTTTGTGAGAATGTGTGTGAATATGAGAGAGAAAAAAATTGTATGTGCACGTGAGAGAAAGAAAAACTGTGTGTTAACATGAGTGTGTGTTTGTGTAAATGTGTGTGATTGTGTGCTTGAGAGATTGTGTGTAAGTGTGAGAGAGGGCAAATGTGCGTGTGTTTCTGTGAGTGTGAGAGAGAAATTGTGTGTTTGTGGGTGTGTGAGAGAGAGAACAAGTGTGTGCATGTGAGAGTGTGTGTGCGTGTGAAAGAGAAACAGCATGTGTGTGTCTGAGAGAGTAAGTATATACAAGACCAATGTGTCAGCTCCCTGCTTTAATCTGGCCCCTGCTCCAGATCATTCACAGAAATTCAGGTCTCACAAAGACGCCTCTGATCAGGCTGTTAACTGGGACATTGCCAATATGTCTCTCAGTAATGAAGGGGTCATTCATTATCTACAAGCACATAATTTGCTAACCTTTCACTTGATGTACAATTCTTACCAGATGTTCATTGATATTCTATTAAAGTCTTAGACAGCTCCCTCTCTGCGTTCCTTTCTGTGTCTCCCAACCTCTCCCTCTGTCAGACTGTCTCCTTGTTTTTATCTGCCCTGACCTCTGTCTCTCTTTTCTCATCCCAAACACTTTGTAAAATGCATCCATGCAGAACAAGACCAGGGAGTTCACTCGGGTCAATGCATAGTGAATTAATATAATGCACCTGGATGAAGAAAAATGCAATTCTGGTCTCCTTCGCATTGGAAGGTTGTTGTGAAACTTGAAAAGGTTCAGAAAAGGTTTACAAGGATGTTGCCAGGGTTGGAGGGTTTAAGCTATAGAGAGAGGCTGAATAGACTGGGACTGTTTTCCCTAGAGCTTCAGAGGCTGAGGAAAGAACTTACAGAAGTTTATAAGATCATGAGGGGCATGGAAAGAAAAAATAGACAAGGTCTTTTCCCTGGGAGTCCAGAACTAGAGGGTTTAGGGTGAAAGGGGAAGATTTAAAAGGGACAAGGTGGTAATGGTGCACGCAGAGGGTGGTGCGCAAATGGAATGAGCTGCCAGAGGGTGGTGGAAACTGGTGAAATTACAACATTTAAAATGCATCTGGAACATAGAATAGTACAGGCCCATTGTGCCAACTTACTCTAAGATCAAACTAACCTACATACCCTTAATTTTGCTATCATCCATGTGCCTATCCAAAAGTCGCTTAGATCTCCCTAATGTTTCTGACTCTACTACCACTGCTGGCAGTGCATTCAACCGCTCTCTGTGTGAAGAACTTACTGCGGACATCTCCCCAAATCTTCCTCCAATCACCTTAAAATTACGTCCCCTCATGATAGCCATTTCTGCCCTGGGAAAACGTCTCTGACTGCCAGAGTTGAAAAATGTGGTGCTGGAAAAACACAGCAGGCCAGGCAGCATCCGAGGAGCAGGAGAATCGACGTTTCGGGCATAAGTCCTTCTTCAGGAATGAGGAAGAAGGGCTTATGCCTGAAACGTTGATTCATCTGTTTTCCAGCACCACATTTTTCAACTCTGGTACTCCAGCATCTGCAGCATCTCCTCGTCTCTGACTGCCACTCTATCTATGCCTCTCATTACCTTGTATACCTCTGTCAAGTCACCTCTCATCCTTCTTCGCTCCAATGAGAAAAGCCCTAACTCTCTCAACCTTTCCTCCTAAGACATGCCCTCCAGTCCATGCACCATCGTGGTAAACCTCCTCTGCATCCTCTCTAAACCGTCTACATCCTTCCACTAATGAGGTGACAGAACTGAACAGAATATTCCAAATGTGGTTCAACCAACCACGTGGCTCTTAAACTCAATCCCCCTGCTAATGAAAGCCAATACACCACATACCTTCTTAACAACCCTATCAACTTGGCTAGCAACTTTGAAGGACCTATGGACGTGGACCCCAAGATCCCTCTGTTCCTTCACACTGCCAAGAATCCTACCTTTAACCGTGTATTCTGCATTCAAATTCCATCTTCCAAAGTGAATCACTTCACAATTTTCCAGGTTGAACTCCATCTACCACTTCTCAGCCCAGCTCTGCATCCTGTCAATGTCCCGTTGCAACTTATAACAGCCCTCTACACTATCTACAACTCCACCAACCTTCATGTCATTGGCAAACTTACTAACTCACCCTTCCACTTCCTCATCCAAGTCCTTTATAAAATTCACAAAGAGTAGAGGTCCCAGAACAGATCCTTGTGGAACACCACTGGTCACCGAGCTCCAGGCTGAATACACACCACCCTCTCTGTCTTCTTTGGGCCAGCCAATTCTGTATTCAGTCACATTTCCTGTATCCCATGCCTCCTTACTTTCTGAATGAGCCTTGCTAAAATTTATGTACACCACATTCACTGCTCTGTCTTCACCAGTGTATTTTATCACATCCTCAAATAATTCAATAAGGCTTGTAAGGAATGACCTGCCCCTCACAAAGCCATGCTGACTACCACTAATCAAACTATGCTTTTCCAAATAATCGTAAATCCTGTCTCTCAGAATCCTTTCCAAATATTTGCCAACACTGACTTAAGACTGATTGGTCTGTAATTCCCAGGATTCTTGAACAAGTGAATAAATAACGTCTTCCACCCTCTAATCATCTAGTGCTACTCCAGTGGGCAGTGAGGACACAAAGATCATTGCCAAAGGTGCAGAAATCTCTTTCCTCACTTCCTGTAGAAACCTTGGGTATATCGGTCTGGCCCAGGGGAATTATCTATCCTCATATTTTTCAAAATTTCCAGCACATCCTCCTTCTTAACATCGACTTGTTCGAGCATATTGGTCTGTTTCACGTTTTCTGCGCAAATGACAAGATCCCTCTTAGTAATGAATACTGAAGCCAAGCATTCATTAAGGACCTCCCCTACTTCCGTCGACTCCAGGCCCAAGCTCCCTCCACTATCCCTGGTTGACCCTATCCTCATTCTGGCTATCATTTTGTTCCTGACATAAGTGTAAACTGCGATGAGGTTTTCCTTAATCCTACCCACCAAGGCTTTTTCATGCCCCCCTTCTAGCTCTCCTAAGTCCATTCTTCAGTTCCTTCCTGGCCACCTGTAACCCTCTAGACCCCTGTCTGACCCTTGCCTCCTCAATCTTAAGTAAGCTTCCTTCTTCCTCTTGACTAGATGTTCCACATCTCTTGTCACTCAAGGTTCCTTCACCTACCATCCCTTCCTTGCCTCAGTGGGACAAACCTATCCAGCATTTGCAGCAAGTGCTCCCTAAACAATCTCCACATTTCTGTCATGCATTTCCCTGAGAATATCTGTTGATGCTCCACTGTTCCTGCTGAATCGCATTGTAATTCCCCCTCCTCCAGTTAAATACTTTCCCATACTGTCTGCTCCTATCCCTTTCCACGACTATAGTAAAGATTAGGGAGGTGTGATCACTATCACTGAAACGCTCTCCCGCCAAAGTGATCTGATACCTGACCTGGTTTGTTGCCAAGCACCAAATCCAATATGGCCTCCCTTCTAATTGGCCTATCTATCATTTTCCAGCAACACATTTTCAGCTCTGATCTCCAGCATCTGGAGTCCTCACTTTCTCCTATCTATCATTGAGTCAGGGATACTGCCTGGACACACCTGACAAAACTTGCTCAAACTATTTGCATTAAAGAGGTTCCAATCAAAATTAGGGAAGTTTAAGTCACCCATGACAACAACCCTGTTACTTCAGCACCTTTTCAAAATCTACCTCCCAATCTGCTACTCCGTGTCTCTGTTGCTATTAAGAGGTCTAAAGAAAACTGCGAATAAAGTGACTGCTCTTTTCTTGTTTCTGACTTCCACCCATAATAACTCAGTAGCCAAATCTTTCTCAACAATGTCCCTTTCTGCAGCTATGATACTATCCCTGATTAACAATGCCACTCCCACCTCTTTTACCTCCCTCCCTATTCCTTTTGAAGCATCTAAATCCTGGAACATCCAATGACCAGTCCTGCCGCTGTGATATCTAAGTCTCCAAGTAATGTCCACAACATTGAAGCTCCAAGTACTGATCCATGCTTTAAGTTTATCACCCTTATTCCTGACACTTCTTTCATTAAAATAGACACACCTCAACCCATCAGACTGACTGCAATTTTGTGCTATCAACTGTCTATCCTTCCTCACAGACACTTTGCATGCTGTATCTGCCTTTTCACCAATTACCCCCTCCTCTGATCGGTAGCTCTAGTTCCCACCCCCTGCCAAACTAGTTTAAACCTACCTGAAGAGCTCTAGCAAACCTCCCACCCAGGATATTCGTGCCCCTGCAGTTCAGGTGACCTTGTACAGGTCCCACCTTCCCCAGAAGGTACCCCAATGGTCCACATATCTGAAGCCCTCCATCCTACACCAGCTCTGCAGCCACATGTTCAGCTGCACTCGCTCTCTGTTCCTAGCCTCACTAGCACATGGCACCGGTAGCAATCCTGTCTTTTAGCTTCCAATCTGACTCCCTGGATTCATATTTCAGCACCTCATCCTTTTTCCTAGTTATGTGTACCATGACTTCTGGCTACTCTTCCTCCCCCTTTAAGAATCCTGCTGACTCGATCCAACCCTGGCACCCGGGACGCAACATACCATCGAGGAATCTCGATCGTGAGCACGGAATCTCCTGTCAGTTCCTCTAACCATTGAATCGCCTATCACTATCGCTCTCCTATTCTCCCCCCTTCCCTTCTGAGCCACAGAGCCAGGCTCAGTGCCAGTGACCTGGTTGCTGTGGCTTTCCCCTGGTAGGTGCAACCCCCACCCCTCCCCCAAATGCCCCCCTCCTCCCAATGTGGTATACTTATGATTGAGGGGAACAGCCACAGGGGATCCCTCACTGTCGGTCTATTCCCTTTCTGTCTCCTGACGGTCACCCAGCTACCTTTATCCTGTAACTCTGGTGTAACTACCTGCCTATAACTCCTTTCTCTCAGCTCCTCGGCCTCCTGAATGATCTGAAGTACATCCAGCTCCAGTTCCCTATCATGGTCTGTGAGGAGCTGGATTTGGATGCACTCTTGCAGGTGAGGTCAGCAGGGATACTAGCTGTGAGCCTTACCTCCCACGTCCTGCAAGAGGAGCAGGCAACTGCCCAAGCTTCCATCCCTCTGCTCTAAATTGTCAAAAGAGATTTTAAAAACACCTGAATTTACAGACAGAGTCTTTTGTTTTTAGTTAGAGGAGGAGGATGGTTGAGAGACACCACACATGTCGTGTTTCGGGTTTAGCTACTGCCCGAATATATTTGTTCACTTACCCAGCTGTGCGCGTGCTCACTTCCGCTCCTGTCCAGCCTTCGCTCCACTGATTCATGAAGTAAGTACTTAATATTCAAATTTACCTTCCCGGCTCTTGCCTGGCTCGTGTTCTCTCAACTCCCACTGCTGAAAATAGGAAACATTAGAGGGATAAGGGCCAAGTCCTGGTAAATGGGACTAGATTAGGTTGGGATAGCTGGTCAGCATGGACGAGTTGGACCGAAGGGTCTACTTCTGTGCTTTACATCTCCATGACTCTATGACTATATAACCACTTAGCTCTTAGAATATTACATACCATTAAGTGATGGTATATTCTAGGACTAAAACTATTTTCCTGTTTGGTTTAATCCCAATATTGAAACTGATCTGATGAAAAGCCAATGACAAAGATGCAGGCTGTGTGGGGGAATTTAATGCAAACCATGCCCCACCCCTCATTCCAGGTTTAGTGAAGAGGGGCATTAAATTGACTGTGAGGGTGATGGTCAGGGGTCTTCACACCTCCAGGGTCAATGATCCAATCCTGCTGACTCACCTCTGCCTCGTTATCTCCCTGAGTGGCACTGATGACAGCATGCCAAGTGGAAAAAAAGGTGTATCACTTACTGTCTCTCCAGATAGCAGGCAAGATCCTGATTGCTGACAGTAAACACTTCTTGTTTGTCTCCAAAGACAATACCGAAGTATTTTGACAAATTTCTGTTCTGTGTTTAACTGTGGTGATGGTTTCTTTCAGATATCGTACACAGTTCATGTGTCTTTGGGCCAGATAGTGAGAGGAGAAGTACCAGGAGATCCAAAGCAGCAACATAACCATTTAGAGGGGGAGAACATTACACCTAGAGAACCCAACACCCAGTGAACTGCACACCTGGGGAACATTGCACCTGAGGAACAGCACGCCTGTGGTCCATTGCACCTGAGGAACATTGCACCTGGGGAACAGCACGCCTGGGGAACATTGCACCTGGGGAACAGCATGCCTGGGGAACATTGCACCTGGGGAACAGCATGCCTGGGGAACATTGCACCTAGGGAACAGCATGCCTGGGGTCCATTGCACCTGGGGAACATTGCACCTGGGGAACAGCACACCTGAGGAACATTGCACCTGGGGAACAGCACGCCTGGGGAACATTGCACCTGGGGAACAGCATGCCTGGGGAACATTGCACCTGGGGAACAGCATGCCTGGGGAACATTGCACCTAGGGAACAGCATGCCTGGGGTCCATTGCACCTGGGGAACATTGCACCTGGGGAACAGCATGCCTGGGGAACATTGCACCTAGGGAACAGCATGCCTGGGGTCCATTGCACCTGGGGAACATTGCACCTGGGGAACAGCATGCCTGGGGAACATTGCACCTGGGGAACAGCATGCCTGGGGAACTTTGCACCTGGGGAACAGCATGCCTGGGGAACATTGCACCTAGGGAACAGCATGCCTGGGGTCCATTGCACCTGGGGAACATTGCACCTGGGGAACAGCATGCCTGGGGTCCATTGCACCTGGGGTCCATTGCACCTGGGGAACATTGCACCTGGGGAACAGCACACCTGAGGAACATTGCACCTGGGGAACAGCACGCCTGGGGAACATTGCACCTGGGGAACAGCATGCCTGGGGAACATTGCACCTGGGGAACAGCATGCCTGGGGTCCATTGCACCTGGGGAACTTTGCACCTGGGGAACAGCACGCCTGGGGTCCATTGCACCTGGGGAACATTGCACCTGGGGAACAGCACGCCTGGGGTCCATTGCACCTGGGGAACATTGCACCTGGGGAACAGCACGCCTGTGGTCCATTGCACCTGGGGAACTTTGCACCTGGGGAACAGCATGCCTGGGGTCCATTGCACCTGGGGAACATTGCACCTGGGGAACAGCATGCCTGGGGAACATTGCACCAGGGATCAGCACACCTGGGGAACTTTGCACCTGGGGAACTTTGCACCTGGGGAACAGCACGCCTGGGGTCCATTGCACCTGGGGAACTTTGCACCTGGGGAACAGCACGCCTGGGGAACATTGCACCTGGGGATCATTGCACCTGGGGAACATTGAACCAGGGATCAGCACACCTGGGGTCCATTGCACCTGGAGAACAGCACACCTGGGGAACATTGTACCTGAGGAACATTGCACCTGGAGAACCGCACGCCTGTGGTCCATTGCACCTGGGGAACATTGTACCTGAGGAACATTGCACCTGGGGATAACACGTCTGGGGAACAGCACGCCTGGGGTCCATTGCACCGAGGGATAACACGCCTGGGGAACAGCACGCCTGGGGTCCATTGCACCGAGGGATAACACGCCTGGGGAACATTGTGCCTGGGGAACATTGTACCTGGGGAACATTGTACCTGGGGAACATTGCACCTAGGGGTAACACGCCTGGGGAACATTGTACCTGGGGAACATTGCACCTCGGGGTAACACGCCTGGGGAACATTGTGCCTGGGGAACATTGTACCTGGGGAACATTGTACCTGGGGAACATTGCACCTCGGGGTAACACGCCTGGGGAACATTGTACCTGGGGAACATTGTACCTGGGGAACATTGCACCTGGGGAACATTGTACCTGGGGAACATTGTACCTGGGGAACATTGCACCTAGGGATAACACGCCTGGGGAACATTGTACCTGGGGAACATTGTACCTGGGGAACATTGCACCTCGGGGTAACACGCCTGGGGAACATTGTACCTGGGGAACATTGCACCTCGGGGTAACACGCCTGGGGAACATTGTACCTGGGGAACATTGCACCGAGGGATAACATGCCTGGGGAACATTGTGCCTGGGGAACATTGTACCTGGGGAACATTGTGCCTGGGGAACATTGTACCTGGGGAACATTGTACCTGGGGAACATTGCACCGAGGGATAACACGCCTGGGGAACATTGTACCTGGGGAACATTGCACCTAGGGGTAACACGCCTGGGGAACATTGTACCTGGGGAACATTGTACCTGGGGAACATTGCACCTAGGGGTAACACGCCTGGGGAACATTGTGCCTGGGGAACATTGTACCTGGGGAACATTGTACCTGGGGAACATTGTACCTGGGGAACATTGTACCTGGGGAACATTGCACCTAGGGGTAACACGCCTGGGGAACATTGTGCCTGGGGAACATTGTACCTGGGGAACATTGTACCTGGGGAACATTGTACCTGGGGAACATTGCACTTAGGGGTAACACGCCTGGGGAACATTGTACCTGGGGAACATTGTACCTGGGGAACATTGTACCTGGGGAACATTGCACCTGGGGAACATTGTACCTGGGGAACATTGCACTTAGGGGTAACACGCCTGGGGAACATTGTACCTGGGGAACATTGTACCTGGGGAACATTGTACCTGGGGAACATTGCACCTCGGGGTAACACGCCTGGGGAACATTGTACCTGGGGAACATTGTACCTGGGGAACATTGTACCTGGGGAACATTGCACCTCGGGGTAACACGCCTGGGGAACATTGTACCTGGGGAACATTGCACCGAGGGATAACATGCCTGGGGAACATTGTACCTGGGGAACATTGTACCTGGGGAACATTGTACCTGGGGAACATTGTACCTGGGGAACATTGCACCGAGGGATAACATGCCTGGGGAACATTGTACCTGGGGAACATTGTACCTGGGGAACATTGTACCTGGGGAACATTGCACCTCGGGGTAACACGCCTGGGGAACATTGTACCTGGGGAACATTGTACCTGGGGAACATTGCACCTCGGGGTAACACGCCTGGGGAACATTGTACCTGGGGAACATTGTACCTGGGGAACATTGTACCTGGGGAACATTGCACCTGGGGAACATTGTACCTGGGGAACATTGCACCTCGGGGTAACACGCCTGGGGAACATTGTACCTGGGGAACATTGCACCGAGGGATAACATGCCTGGGGAACATTGTACCTGGGGAACATTGTACCTGGGGAACATTGCACCTAGGGGTAACACGCCTGGGGAACATTGTACCTGGGGAACATTGTACCTCGGGGTAACATGCCTGGGGAACATTGCAACTGGGAAACAGCACATTTTGGGAACATTGCACATGGGGAACATTGCACCTGGGGAAAGTGAGGACTGCAGATGCTGGAGATCAGAGCTTAAAAATGTGTTGCTGGAAAAACGCAGTAGGTCAGGCAGCATCCAAGGAGCAGGAGAATTGATGTTTCGGGCATAAGCCCTTCTTCAGGAATTGTCATTCCTGAAGAAGGGCTTATGCCCGAAACGTTAATTCTCCTGCTCCTTGGATGCTGCCTGACCTACTGCCCTTTTCCAGCAACACATTTTTCATTATTGCACCTGGGGACCATTGTACCTAGAGAACATTGCATCTGGGGAATATTGCACCTGGGGAACAGCACACCTAGGGAACATTGCACATGGGGAACATTGCACCTGGAGAATAGCACACCTAGGGAACATTGCACATGAGGAATATTGCACCTGGGGAACAGCACACCTAGGGAACATTGCACATGGGGAACATTGCACCTGGAGAACAGCACACCTAGGGAACATTGCACATGGGGAACATTGCACCTGGGGAACAGCACACCGAGGGAACATTGCACATGGGGAATATTGCACCTGGGGAACAGCACACCTAGGGAACATTGCACATGGGGAACATTGCACCTGGAGAACAGCACACCTAGGGAACATTGCACATGGGGAACATTGCACCTGGGGAACAGCACACCGAGGGAACATTGCACATGGGGAATATTGCACCTGGGGAACAGCACACCGAGGGAACATTGCACATGGGGAACATTGCACCTGGGGAACAGCACACCGAGGGAACATTGCACATGGGGAATATTGCACCTGGGGAACAGCACACCTAGGGAACATTGCACATGGGGAACATTGCACCTGGAGAACAGCACACCTAGGGAACATTGCACATGGGGAATATTGCACCTGGAGAACAGCACACCTAGGGAACATTGCACATGGGGAACATTGCACCTGGAGAACAGCACACCTAGGGAACATTGCACATGGGGAACATTGCACCTGGAGAACAGCACACCTAGGGAACATTGCACCTGGGGGCAATTGCACCTGGGGAGCATTGCACTTGGGGAGCATTGCACTTGGGGAGCATTGCACCTGGGGAACTGCACACCCGGGGAATCTGAAGGCGAGTCTGTCGCTCAATGGTTAGCACTACTGCCTCACAGCGCCACGGACCCAGCTTCGATTCCAGCCTGTCTATGTGGAATTTGCACATTGCCCCCCATGTCTACGTGGGTTTCCTCTGGGTACTCTGGTTTTTCCACCCCACAATCCAAAAATGTGCAGGTTAGGTGAATTGGCCATGCTAGATTTCCCTTACAGACTTCCACACTGTAAAGTAATCTTATGTTCAGGGAAGTAACGATTAGGTGCATTAGTCAGGGGTAAATGTAGAGTAATAGGATAGGGAAATGGGTCTGGGTGGGTTACTCTTCGGAGGGTCAGTGTGGACTTGTTGGGCCAAATGGAATGTTTCCACACTGTCGGGATTCAATGTTTAGACCTGGAGAACATCAAGGTAGCACTTTCCAAACCCATGACCACTTCCATCTCGAAGGACAAGGGCAGCAGATACTTGGGAACACCATTACCTGCAAGCTCCCCTCCAAATCACTCACCATCCTGACTTGGAAATATTGATTGATTGATTGTCACTTGGACTGAAGTGCAATAAATAAAGCTTTGTTTAAAAAAAAACTGGGGAAAAGTTAAAAAAGAATATATAGCCAGGAAATGTAGAGTCTTATCAGCTTAGGGCATTCACACTATGCTGGCTAGGCCAAAGAAAACAAAAAACTTTGTTTACGAGCAGTACAAGCAGATCGCAGTAA
The DNA here is from genome assembly GCF_037043375.1 of Chiloscyllium plagiosum. Taxonomy (NCBI): domain Eukaryota; kingdom Metazoa; phylum Chordata; class Chondrichthyes; order Orectolobiformes; family Hemiscylliidae; genus Chiloscyllium; species Chiloscyllium plagiosum. Next base: position 71,873,971 of record NW_028270153.1, on the reverse strand, counting down.
GGAGGAATGTACACAACAAAAGAATTAGATGGAAGTGTGCAGGTAACATTCCACAGAGCGTACAAGAGAGATCAACATTAACAAGACTAGCATAATTTGAGGCTATACAATCCATGCAATGGCCTAATAACTGCTGGGAAGAAGCTGCCCTGAACCGATTGGTGTGTGTGTTCAGTCTGCTGTATCTTGTGCTTGACGGAAGAGGTTATAGGAGAGCGCTGCCAGGGTACAAAGGGTCTTTAATGATGTTGGCAGCCTTTCCGCAGCAGGGAGCCATGTAAGTGGAGCCCATGGATGGAAGGTTAGTTCCCGTGATGGTCTGGGCTGTGCACACCACCCTCTGTACTTTCCTACGACCCTGGGCAGGGCGGTTGCCATACCAGCTGTTATGCACCCAGACAGTATGCTTTCAATTGTGCATCAGTAGAAGTTGGTGAGGGTCCTTATGGACATGCCAAATTTCCTGTGAGGAAGAAGGGGTTTAATGCAGCTTCTTTACCATCGCTACTTCATGGTAAGACCAGAACAGGTGTGTCGGTTATCTTCACTCCGAAGAGCTTGACACTCTCCACCCTCTCAGTTCCATTGTTGTAGATGGAAAATCCTTTCTTACTAAAGTCAGTGATCAGTTCTTTAGATTTGCTGACATCGAGAGAGAGAATGTTCTCATTGCATCATGTTACCAAGCTGTCTATCTCCCTTCCGTATTTTGACTCGTTGTTGTTAGATATCTGTCCTACTATAATGGTGTTGTCAGTGAACGTATAGATAGCGTTCGTTCGGAACTTGGCAACGCAGTCATGGATGTACAGGCAGTACAATAGGGGGCTGAGGATGCATCCTTGGAGGGCTCCAGTGTTGAGTGTTATTGTGGAGGTGCAGTCACCTTTCTTCACTGATTGGAGTCTACGCATGAGGAAGCTGAGGAACCAATTGCAGAGGGTGGAGTCCAGATCAAAGTCACGGAGTTTTGAGATCAATCTGGATGGGATAATGGTGGTGAAGGCAGAGCTGTAGTCGATGACCAGGAGTCTGACGTGGGTGTCCTTGTTATCGAGATGCTCCAGGAATGAGCGTGGGCGAGGGATGTGGAATCCATTATGAACCAGTTACATCGGTAGGCAAATTGTAAGGCATCGAAACAGGCCAGGAGACTGGAGTTGATATGGGCCATGACCAGCCTCTCAAAGCACTTCATGATTAATGAGGTCAGACCCATTGGATGGCACTCATTAAGGCACACCGCATGTGCTTTCTTAGGTATAAGGATGATAGTAGTCTCCTTCACTGTCGCTGGCTCCAAACAATGGAATTCTCTGCCGAAGGTAATTGCAGATCACATCTGGGGAACATTACACCCGGGGAACATCACACCTGGGGAACATCACACCCAGGGAACATCACATTTCGGGAATATCACACCCGAGGGAACATCACACCCAGGGAACATCACACCCGAGGGAACATCACACCCAGGGAACATCACACGTGGGGAACATTACACCTGGGGACCATTATACCCGGGGAACATCACACCTGGAGAACATCACACCTGGGGAACTGCAGCAAATCATGAAGGCAGCACACCACCATCTCAAGGGCAAGTGGGGATGGACAATAAATGCTGGCCCAGCCAGTGATGCCCACATTCCAATAATGAACAAAAGAGTGACAACAGGAGAAAATTACAGTTGATAAACATTACACCTGGTGAATATTACATCCGGATAATGTTAATCTGGCGATTACAATGATTGCATTACATTAACCTGCGGAGCAGTACATCTGGGGAACATTACACCCGGGGAACATCACACCCAGGGAACATCACACCCAGGGAACATCACACCCAGGGAACATCACACCCAGAGCACATCACACACAGGGAACATCACACACAGGGAACATCACACCCGGGGAACATCACACCCGGGGAACATCACACCCAGGGCACCTCACAAACGGGGAGAGTCACACCCAGGGAACATCTCCCTGGGGAACAACAACCCGGGGAACATAACACCCGGGGAACATAACACCCAGGGCACATCACACCTGAGGAACATCACACCCGGGGAACATCACACCCGGGGAACATAACACCCGGGGAACATGACACCCGGGGAACATCACACCCGGGGAACTTCACACCAGGGGAACATCACACCCAGGGAACATCACACCCGGGGAACATAACACCCGGGGAACATGACACCCGGGGAACATCACACTCGGGGAACATCACACCCAGGGAACATCACACCCAGGGAACATCACACCCGGGGAACATTGCACCCGGGGAACATCACACCTGGGGAACATTACACCCAAGGAACATCACAACCAGGGAACATCACACACGGGGAACATCATACCCGGGGAACATCACAACCAGGGAACATCACACCTGGGGAACATCACACCCGGGGAACGTCACACCAGGGGAACATCACACCCAGGGAACATCACACCCAGGGAACATCACACCCGGGGAACATCACACCTTGGGAACATTACACCCGGGGAACATCACACCTGGGGAACATCACACCCGGGGAACATCACACCTGGGGAACATCACACCTGGGGAACATTACACCCGGGGAACATCACACCTGGGGAACATCACACCCGGGGAACATCACACCCAGGGAACATCACACCCGGGGAACATCACACCCAGGGAACATCACCCCTGGGGAACATTACACCCGGGGAACATCACACCTGGGGAACATCACACCTGGGGAACATCACACCCGGGGAACATCACCCCTGGGGAACATTACACCCGGGGAACATCACACCTGGGGAACATCACACCCGGGGAACATCACACCCAGGGAACATCACACCTGGGGAACATTACACCCGGGGAACATCACACCTGGGGAACATCACACCCGGGGAACATCACACCCAGGGAACATCACACCTGGGGAACATCACACCCGGGGAACATCACCCCTGGGGAACATCACACCTGGGGAACGTCACAACCAGGGAACATCACACCCAGGGAACATCACACCCAGGGAACATCACACCCGGGGTACATCACACCCGGGGAACATCACACCCGGGGAATATCACACCCAGGGAACATCACACCCAGGGAACATCACACCCGGGGGTCATCACATCTGGGGAACATCATAACCAGGGAACATTACACCCGGGGAAAATCACACCCAGTGAACATCACACCTGGGGAACATTACACCTGGGGAACATCACACCCAGGGAACATCACACCTGGGGAACATCACACCCAGGGAACGTCACGCCTGGGGAACATCACACCTGGGGAACATCACACCCAGGGAACGTCACGCCTGGGGAACATCACACCCAGGGAATAGCACACCCGGGGAACATCACAACTGGGGAACATCTCACCCAGGGAACATCACACCCAGGGAACATCACACCTGGGGAACATTACACCCAGGGAACGTCACACCTGGGGAACATCACACCCAGGGAATATCACACCCGGGGAACATCACACCTGGGGAACATCACACCTGAGGAACATTAAACCCTGGAAATATCACACCCAGCAAATGTCACTTCCAGGGCACATCACGAACGGGGAACATCACACCTGGGGATCTTTACACCCGGCGAAAATCAAACCCAGGGAACATAACACCTGGGGAACATAACACCCGGGGAACATCACACCTGGGGATCTTTACACCCGGGCAAAATCAAACTCAGGGAAAATCACACCCAGGGAACATCACAACCGGGGAACATTACACCTCGGGAACAACACACCTGGGGAACAGCGCAGCTGGGGAACATCACACCCAGGGAACATCACACCCGGGGAACATCACACCTGGGGAACATCACACCTGGGGAACGTCACAACCAGGGAACATGACACCCTGGGAACATCACACCTGGGGAACGTCACAACCAGGGAATATCACACCCAGGGAACATCAAACCCGGGGAACATCACACCTGGGGAACATCACACCCAGGGAACATCACACCCGGGGAACATCACACCCAGGGGACATCACACTCACGGAACATCACGCCCAGGGAACATCACAACCAGGGAACATCACACCCAGGGATTATCACACCCAGGGAACATCACACCCAGGGAACATCACACCCGGGGGACATAACACCTGGGGAACATCATAACCAGGGAACATCACACCCAGGGAACATCACACCCAGGGAAAATTACACCCGGGGAACATCACCCCTGGGGAACATCACATCCAGGGATCATCACACCTGGGGATCATCACACCAAGGGGAATATTACACCCATGGAACGTCACGCCTGGGCAACATCACACCCAGGAAACATCACACCCAGGGATTATCACACCTGGGGAACATCACACCCGGGGAACATAACACCCGGGGAACATCACACCAAAGAAACATCACACCCGGGGAACATCACACCCGGGTAACATAACACCCAGGGAACCTCACACCTGGGGAACAACACACCCGGGGAACATCACACCCAGGGAACATTACAACCAGGGAACATCACAACCAGGGAACATCACACCTGGGGAACATCACACCCGACGAACGTCACACCTGGGGAACATCACACCAAGGGAACATCACACCTGGGGAACATCACACCCGGGGAACATCACCCCTGGGGAACATCACACCTGGGGAACGTCACAACCAGGGAACATCACACCCAGGGAACATCACACCCAGGGAACATCACACCCGGGGTACATCACACCCGGGGAACATCACACCCGGGGAATATCACACCCAGGGAACATCACACCCAGGGAACATCACACCCGGGGGTCATCACACCTGGGGAACATCATAACCAGGGAACATCACACCCGGGGAAAATCACACCCAGGGAACATTACACCTGGGGAACATCACACCCGGGGAACATCACCCCTGGGGAACATCACACCCAGTGAACATCACACCTGGGGAACATCACACCTGGGGAACATTGCACACATGGAACGTCAACCTGGGGAACATCACACCCAAGGCACATCACACTCAGCGAACATCACGCCCAGGGAACATCACACCCGGGGGTCATCACACCTGGGGAACATCACACCCAGGGAACATCACACCCGGGGGTCATCACACCTGGGGAACATCATAACCAGGGAAAATTACACCCGGGGAAAATCACACCCAGGGAACATCACACCTGGGGAACACTACACCCGGGGAACATCACACCTGGGGAACATCACACCCAGGGAACATCACACCCAGGGAACATTACACCCAGGGAACATCACACCCGGGGAACATCACCCCTGGGGAACATCACACCCGGGGAACATCACACCTGGGAAAAATCACACCCAGGGAACATCACACCCAGGGAACATCACACCTGGGGAACATCACACCCAGGGAACATCACACCCAGGGAACATCACACCCGGGGAGCATCACACCCAGGGAACATCACACCCGGGGAACATCACACCCAGGGAACATCACAACTGGGGAACATCACACCTGGGGAACATCAAACCTGGGGAACATTACACCCAGGAAACATCACACACAGGGAACATCACACCTGCGGAACATCACACCTGCGGAATATCACACCCAGGGAACATCACACCTGCGGAATATCACACCCAGGGAACATCACACCTGGGGAACATCATACCTGTGGAACATCACACCCGGGGAACATCACAACCAGCGAACATCACACCCAGGGAACATCACACCCAGGGAACATCACACCAGGGGAACATCACACCCAGGGCACATCACACTCAGGGAACATCACACCTGGGGAACATCAGACCTGGGGAATATCACACCCAGGGAACATCACACCCAGGGAACATCACACCCAGGGAACATTACACCTCGGGAACAACATTCCAGGGGAACATCACACCTGGGGAACATCACACATGGGGAACATTACACCCATGGAACGTCACACCTGGGGAACATCACACCCAAGGCACATCACACTCAGCGAACATCACGCCCAGGGAACATCACAACCAGGGAAAATCACACCCAGGGAACATCACACCCGGGGGTCATCACACCTGGGGAACATCATAACCAGGGAACATTACACCCGGGGAAAATCACACCCAGGGAACATCACACCTGGTGAACATTACACCCGGGGAACATCACACCTGGGGAACATCACACCCAGGGAACATCACACCCAGGGAACATTACACCCGGGGAACATCACACCCGGGGAACATCACACCCGGGGAACATCACCCCTGGGGAACATCACACCCAGGGAACATCACACCTGGGGAACATCACACCTGGGGAACATCACACCCGGGGAACATCACAACCAGGGAACATCACACCCAGGGAACATCACACCCAGGGAACATCACACCCAGGGAACATCACACCCGGGGAACATCACACCCAGGGCACATCACACTCAGGGAACATGACACCCAGGGAACATCACAACCAGGGAACATCACACCCAGGGAATATCGCACCCAGGGAACATCACACCCAGGGAACATCACACCCAGGGAACATCACACCCAGGGAACATTACACCCGGGGAACATCACACCCGGGGAACATCACACCCGGGGAACATCACCCCTGGGGAACATCACACCCAGGGAACATCACACCTGGGGAACAGCACACTTGGGGAACATTACACCCATGGAACGTCACACCTGGGGAACATCACACCCAGGGAACATCACACCCGGGGAACATCACCCCTGGGAAAATCACAACCAGGGAACATCACACCCAGGGAATATTGCACCCAGGGAACATCACACCCAGGGAACATCACACCCGGGGGACATCACACCTGAGGAACATCATAACAAGGGAACATCACACCCAGGGAACATCACACCCAGGGAACATCACACCCAGGGAAAATTATACCCGGGGAACATCACACCTAGGGAACATCACACCTGGGGAACATCACACCCAGGGAACATCACAACCAGGGAACATCACACCCAGGGATTATCGCACCCAGGGAACATCACACCCAGGGAACATCACACCCGGGGAACATCACACCTGGGGAACATCATAACCAGGGAACATCACACCCAGGGAACATCACACCCAGGGAACATCACACCTGGGGAACATCACACCTGAGGAACATCACACCCAGGGAACATCACACCCAGGGAACATCACACCTGGGGAACATCACACCCAGGGAACATCACACCCGGGGAACAACACACCCAGGGAACTTCACATCTGGGGATCATCACACCTGGGGAACATCACACCTGGGGAACATTACACCCAGGAAACATCACACCTGGGGAACATCACACCTGGGGAACATCACACCTGGGGAACATCACACCCAGGGAACATCACACCTGGGGAACATCACACCCAGGGAACATCACACCTGGGGAACATCACACCTGGGGAACATCACACCCAGGGAACATCACACCTGGGGAACATCACACCTGCGGAACATCACACCCAGGGAACATCACACCTGGGGAACATCACACCTGGGGAACATCACACCTGGGGAACATCACACCCAGGGAACATCACACCCAGGGAACATCACACCCGGGTAACATCACACCCAGGGCACATCACACTCAGGGAACATCATACCCAGGGAACATCACAACCAGGGAACATCACACCCAGGGAACATCACTCCTGGGGAACATCACACCTGGGGAATATCACACCCAGGGAACATCACACCCAGGGAACATCACACCCAGGGAACATCACACCTGGGAAACATCACACCTGGGGAATATCACACCCAGGGAACATCACACCCAGGGAATATCACACCCAGGGAACATCACACCCAGGGAACATCACACCCAGGGAACATCACACCTGGGAAACATCACACCTGGGGAATATCACACCCAGGGAACATCACACCTGGGGAACATCACACCTGGGGAATATCACACCCAGGGAACATCACACCCAGGGAACATCACACCCAGGGAACATCACACCTGGGAAACATCACACCCAAAGAACATCACACTCGGGGAACATCACACCCAGGGAACCACATCTGGATAACATCACACCTGGGGAACATCATACCCGGAGAACATCACATCCGGGGAATATCACAACTGGATAACATTACACCCGGGGAACATCACACCCGGGGAACATCACACCCAGGGAGCATCACACCTGGGGAACATCACTCCTGGGGAACATTACACCCATGGAACGTCACACCTGGGGAACATCACACCCAGGGAACATCACACTCGGGGAACATCACACCTGGGGAACATCACATCCAGGGAACATTACACCCGGGGAACGTCACACCTGGGGAACATCACACCCAGGGAACAACACACCCGGGGAACATCACACCTGGGGAACATCACACCCGGGGAACATCACACCCTGGGAATATCACACCCAGGGAACATCACACCCAGGGAACATCACACCCGGGGGTCATCACACCTGGGGAACATCATAACCAGGGAACATTACACCCGGGGAACATCACACCCGGGGAACATCACCCCTGGGGAACATCACACACAGGGAACATCACACCTGGGGAACATCACACATGGGGAACATTACACCCATGGAACGTCACACCTGGGGAACATCACACCCAAGGCACATCACACTCAGCGAACATCACACCCAGGGAACATCACAACCAGGGAAAATCACACCCAGGGAACATCACACCCGGGGGTCATCACACCTGGGGAACATCATAACCAGGGAACATTACACCCGGGGAAAATCACACCCAGGGAACATCACACCTGGTGAACATTACACCCGGGGAACATCACACCTGGGGAACATCACACACAGGGAACATCACACCCAGGGAACATTACACCCGGGGAACATCACACCTGGGGAACATCACACCCGGGGAACATCACCCCTGGGGAACATCACACCCAGGGAACATCACACCTGGGGAACATCACACCTGGGGAACATCACACCCGGGGAACATCACAACCAGGCAACATCACACCCAGGGAACATCACACCCAGGGAACATCACACCCAGGGAACATCACACCCGGGGAACATCACACCCAGGGAACATCACACTCAGGGAACATGACACCCAGGGAACATCACAACCAGGGAACATCACACCCAGGGAATATCGCACCCAGGGAACATCACACCCAGGGAACATCACACCCGGGGGACATCACACCTGGGGAACATCATAAAAAGGGAACATCACACCCAGGGAACATCACACCCAGGGAACATCACACCCAGGGAAAATTATACCCGGGGAACATCACACCTGGGGAACATCACACCTGGGGAATATCACACCCAGGGAACATCACACCCAGGGAACATCACACCCAGGGAACATCACACCTGAGGAACATCACACCTGGGGAACATCACACCCAGGGAACAGCACACCAAGGGAACATCACACCCAGGGCGGCACGGTAGCACAGTGTTTAGCACTGCTGCTTCACAGCGCCAGAGATCCGGGTTCAATTCCCGCCTCAGGCGACTCTCTGTGTGGAGTTTGCACATTCTCCCCGTGTCTGCGTGGGTTTCCTCCGGGTGCTCCGGTTTCCTCCAACAATCCAAAAAAAAATGTGCAGGGGTTAGGTGAATTGGCCATGCTAAATTGCCCGTAGTGTTAGGTGAAGGGGTAAATGTAGGAGAATGGGTCTGGGTGGGTTACGCTTCGGCGGGTCGGTGTGGACTTGTTGGGCCGAAGGGCCTGTTTCCACACTGTAAGTAATCTAATCTAATCACACCTGGGGAACATCACACCCAGGGAACATCACACCCAGGGAACATCACACCTGGGGAACATCACACCCAGGGAACATCACACCTGGGGAACATCACACCCAGGGAACATCACACCCAGGGAACATCACACCCGGGGAACATCACACGTGGGGAATATCACACCTGGGGAACATTACACCCAGGGAACATCACACCCAGGGAACATCACACCTGGGGAACATCACACCTGGGGAACATCACATCTGGGGAACATCACACGTGGGGAATATCACACCTGGGGAACATTACACCCAGGAAACATCACACACAGGGAACATCACACCCAGGGAACATCACACCTGGGGAACATCACACCTGGGGAACATCACACCCAGGGAACATCACACCTGGGGAACATCACACCTGGGGAACATCACACCTGGGGAACATCACAACCAGAGAACATCACACCCAGGGAACTTCACACCCAGGGAACATCACACCCGGGGAACATCACACCCAGGGCACATCACACTCAGGGAACATCATACCCAGGGAACATCACAACCAGGGAACATCACACCCAGGGAACATCACACCTGGGGAACATCATACCTGGGGAATATCACACCCAGGGAACATCACACCCAGGGAACATCACACCCAGTGAACATCTCACCTGGGGAACATCACACCTGGGGAACATCACATCCAGGGAACATTACACCCGGGGAACGTCACACCTGGGGAACATCACACCCAGGGAACAACACACCCGGGGAACATCACACCTGGGGAACATCACACCCGGGGAACATCACACCCTGGGAATATCACACCCAGGGAACATCACACCCAGGGAACATCACACCCGGGGGTCATCACACCTGGGGAACATCATAACCAGGGAACATTACACCCGGGGAACATCACACCCGGGGAACATCACCCCTGGGGAACATCACACACAGGGAACATCACACCTGGGGAACATCACACATGGGGAACATTACACCCATGGAACGTCACACCTGGGGAACATCACACCCAAGGCACATCACACTCAGCGAACATCACGCCCAGGGAACATCACAACCAGGGAAAATCACACCCAGGGAACATCACACCCGGGGGTCATCACACCTGGGGAACATCATAACCAGGGAACATTACACCCGGGGAAAATCACACCCAGGGAACATCACACCTGGTGAACATTACACCCGGGGAACATCACACCTGGGGAACATCACACACAGGGAACATCACACCCAGGGAACATTACACCCGGGGAACATCACACCCGGGGAACATCACACCCGGGGAACATCACCCCTGGGGAACATCACACCCAGGGAACATCACACCTGGGGAACATCACACCTGGGGAACATCACACCCGGGGAACATCACAACCAGGCAACATCACACCCAGGGAACATCACACCCAGGGAACATCACACCCAGGGAACATCACACCCGGGGAACATCACACCCAGGGCACATCACACTCAGGGAACATGACACCCAGGGAACATCACAACCAGGGAACATCACACCCAGGGAATATCGCACCCAGGGAACATCACACCCAGGGAACATCACACCCGGGGGACATCACACCTGGGGAACATCATAAAAAGGGAACATCACACCCAGGGAACATCACACCCAGGGAACATCACACCCAGGGAAAATTATACCCGGGGAACATCACACCTGGGGAACATCACACCTGGGGAATATCACACCCAGGGAACATCACACCCAGGGAACATCACACCCAGGGAACATCACACCTGAGGAACATCACACCTGGGGAACATCACACCCAGGGAACAGCACACCAAGGGAACATCACACCCAGGGCGGCACGGTAGCACAGTGTTTAGCACTGCTGCTTCACAGCGCCAGAGATCCGGGTTCAATTCCCGCCTCAGGCGACTCTCTGTGTGGAGTTTGCACATTCTCCCCGTGTCTGCGTGGGTTTCCTCCGGGTGCTCCGGTTTCCTCCAACAATCCAAAAAAAAATGTGCAGGGGTTAGGTGAATTGGCCATGCTAAATTGCCCGTAGTGTTAGGTGAAGGGGTAAATGTAGGAGAATGGGTCTGGGTGGGTTACGCTTCGGCGGGTCGGTGTGGACTTGTTGGGCCGAAGGGCCTGTTTCCACACTGTAAGTAATCTAATCTAATCACACCTGGGGAACATCACACCCAGGGAACATCACACCCAGGGAACATCACACCTGGGGAACATCACACCCAGGGAACATCACACCTGGGGAACATCACACCCAGGGAACATCACACCCAGGGAACATCACACCCGGGGAACATCACACGTGGGGAATATCACACCTGGGGAACATTACACCCAGGAAACATCACACACAGGGAACATCACACCCAGGGAACATCACACCTGGGGAACATCACACCTGGGGAACATCACATCTGGGGAACATCACACGTGGGGAATATCACACCTGGGGAACATTACACCCAGGAAACATCACACACAGGGAACATCACACCCAGGGAACATCACACCTGGGGAACATCACACCTGGGGAACATCACACCCAGGGAACATCACACCTGGGGAACATCACACCTGGGGAACATCACACCTGGGGAACATCACAACCAGAGAACATCACACCCAGGGAACTTCACACCCAGGGAACATCACACCCGGGGAACATCACACCCAGGGCACATCACACTCAGGGAACATCATACCCAGGGAACATCACAACCAGGGAACATCACACCCAGGGAACATCACACCTGGGGAACATCATACCTGGGGAATATCACACCCAGGGAACATCACACCCAGGGAACATCACACCCAGTGAACATCTCACCTGGGGAACATCACACCTGGGGAATATCACACCCAGGAAACATCACACCCAGGGAACATCACACCCAGGGAACCTCACACCTGGGGAACATCACACCTGGGGAATATCACACCCATGGAACATCACACCCTGGGAACATCACACCCAGGGAACATTACACCTCGGGAACAACACTCCTGGGGAACATCACACCCCGGGAACATCACACCCAGGGAACCACATCTGGATAACATCACACCTGGGGAACATCATACCCGGAGAACATCACATCCGGGGAATATCACAACTGGATAACATTACACCCAGGGAACATCACACCCGGGGAACATCACACCCAGGGAACATCACACCTGGGGAACATTACACACATGGAACGTCACACCTGGGGAACATCACACCCAGGGAACATCACACCCGGGGAATATCACACCTGGGGAACATCACACCCAGGGAACATTACACCCGGGGAACATCACACCCGGGGAACATCACACCCAGGGAACATCACACCTGGGGAACATCACACCTGGGGAACATTACACCCATGGAACGTCAAACCTGGGGAACATCACACCCAGGGAACATCACACCTGGGGAATATCACACCCATGGAACATCACACCCTGGGAACATCACACCCAGGGAACATTACACCTCGGGAACAACACTCCTGGGGAACATCACACCCCGGGAACATCACACCCAGGGAACCACATCTGGATAACATCACACCTGGGGAACATCATACCCGGAGAACATCACATCCGGGGAATATCACAACTGGATAACATTACACCCAGGGAATATCACACCCATGGAACATCACACCCTGGGAACATCACACCCAGGGAACATTACACCTCGGGAACAACACTCCTGGGGAACATCACACCCCGGGAACATCACACCCAGGGAACCACATCTGGATAACATCACACCTGGGGAACATCATACCCGGAGAACATCACATCCGGGGAATATCACAACTGGATAACATTACACCCAGGGAACATCACACCCGGGGAACATCACACCCAGGGAAAATCACAACCAGGGAACATCACACCTGGGGAACATCACACCCGGGGAACATCACACCTGGGGAACATCACACCTGGGGAACGTCACAACCAGGGAACATCACACCCAGGGAACATCACACCCAGGGAACATCACACCCAGGGAATATCACATCCGGGGAACATCACACCCAGGGGAACATCACACCCAGGGAACATCACACCTGGGGAACATCACACCTGGGGAACATTACACCCATGGAACGTCACACCTGGGGAACATCACACCCAGGAAACATCACACCCAGGGAATATCACACCTGGGGAACATCACACCCGGGGAACATAACACCCGGGGAACATCACACCCAAGGAACATCACACCCGGGGAACATCACACCCGGGGAACATAACACCCAGGGAACATCACACCTGGGGAACAACACACCCGGGGAACATCACACCCAAGGAACATTACACCCAGGGAACATCACACCCGGGGAACATCACACCCAGGGAACATCACACCCGGGGGACATCACACCTGGGGAACATCATAAAAAGGGAACATCACACCCAGGGAACATCACACCCAGGGAACATCACACCCAGGGAAAATTATACCCGGGGAACATCACACCTGGGGAACATCACACCTGGGGAATATCACACCCAGGGAACATCACACCCAGGGAACATCACACCCAGGGAACATCACACCTGAGGAACATCACACCTGGGGAACATCACACCCAGGGAACAGCACACCAAGGGAACATCACACCCAGGGCGGCACGGTAGCACAGTGTTTAGCACTGCTGCTTCACAGCGCCAGAGATCCGGGTTCAATTCCCGCCTCAGGCGACTCTCTGTGTGGAGTTTGCACATTCTCCCCGTGTCTGCGTGGGTTTCCTCCGGGTGCTCCGGTTTCCTCCAACAATCCAAAAAAAAATGTGCAGGGGTTAGGTGAATTGGCCATGCTAAATTGCCCGTAGTGTTAGGTGAAGGGGTAAATGTAGGAGAATGGGTCTGGGTGGGTTACGCTTCGTCGGGTCGGTGTGGACTTGTTGGGCCGAAGGGCCTGTTTCCACACTGTAAGTAATCTAATCTAATCACACCTGGGGAACATCACACCCAGGGAACATCACACCCAGGGAACATCACACCTGGGGAACATCACACCCAGGGAACATCACACCCAGGGAACATCACACCCAGGGAACATCACACCTGGGGAACATCACACCCAGGGAACATCACACCTGGGGAACATCACACCCAGGGAACATCACACCCAGGGAACATCACACCCGGGGAACATCACACGTGGGGAATATCACACCTGGGGAACATTACACCCAGGAAACATCACACACAGGGAACATCACACCCAGGGAACATCACACCTGGGGAACATCACACCTGGGGAACATCACATCTGGGGAACATCACACGTGGGGAATATCACACCTGGGGAACATTACACCCAGGAAACATCACACACAGGGAACATCACACCCAGGGAACATCACACCTGGGGAACATCACACCTGGGGAACATCACACCCAGGGAACATCACACCTGGGGAACATCACACCTGGGGAACATCACACCTGGGGAACATCACAACCAGAGAACATCACACCCAGGGAACTTCACACCCAGGGAACATCACACCCGGGGAACATCACACCCAGGGCACATCACACTCAGGGAACATCATACCCAGGGAACATCACAACCAGGGAACATCACACCCAGGGAACATCACACCTGGGGAACATCATACCTGGGGAATATCACACCCAGGGAACATCACACCCAGGGAACATCACACCCAGTGAACATCTCACCTGGGGAACATCACACCTGGGGAATATCACACCCAGGAAACATCACACCCAGGGAACATCACACCCAGGGAACCTCACACCCAGGGAACATCACACCTGGGGAATATCACACCCATGGAACAGCACACCCTGGGAACATCACACCCAGGGAACATTACACCTCGGGAACAACACTCCTGGGGAACATCACACCCCGGGAACATCACACCCAGGGAACCACATCTGGATAACATCACACCTGGGGAACATCATACCCGGAGAACATCACATCCGGGGAATATCACAACTGGATAACATTACACCCAGGGAACATCACACCCGGGGAACATCACACCCAGGGAACATCACACCTGGGGAACATCACACCTGGGGAACATTACACACATGGAACGTCACACCTGGGGAACATCACACCCAGGGAACATCACACCCGGGGAATATCACACCTGGGGAACATCACACCCAGGGAACATTACACCCGGGGAACATCACACCCGGGGAACATCACACCCAGGGAACATCACACCTGGGGAACATCACACCTGGGGAACATTACACCCATGGAACGTCAAACCTGGGGAACATCACACCCAGGGAACATCACACCTGGGGATCTTTACACCTGGGGAAAATCTAACTCAGGGAACATCACACCCAGGGAAAATCACACCCAGGGAACATCACACGCGGTGAACATTACACCTCGGGAACAACACACCTGGGGAACATCATACATGGGGATCATTACACCAGGGAACATCACACCCAGGGAACATCACGCCTGGGGAACATCACAAACCTTGAAAATCACACCCAGGAAACATCATACCCAGAGACAATCACACCCAGGGAAGATCACAACCGGGGAACATAAGACATGGGGAACATCACACCTGGGGAAAATTACACCCATGGAACGTCACACCTGGGGAACATCACACCTGGGGAACATCACACCTGGGGAACATCACACCTGGGGAACGTCACAACCAGGGAACATCACACCTGGGGAACATCACACCTGGGGAACGTCACAACCAGGGAACATCACACCCAGGGAACATCACACCCAGGGAAAATCACAACCAGGGAACATCACACCTGGGGAACATCACACCCGGGGAACATCACACCTGGGGAACATCACACCTGGGGAACGTCACAACCAGGGAACATCACACCCAGGGAACATCACACCCAGGGAACATCACACCCAGGGAATATCACATCCGGGGAACATCACACCCAGGGGAACATCACACCCAGGGAACATCACACCTGGGGAACATCACACCTGGGGAACATTACACCCATGGAACGTCACACCTGGGGAACATCACACCCAGGAAACATCACACCCAGGGAATATCACACCTGGGGAACATCACACCCGGGGAACATAACACCCGGGGAACATCACACCCAAGGAACATCACACCCGGGGAACATCACACCCGGGGAACATAACACCCAGGGAACATCACACCTGGGGAACAACACACCCGGGGAACATCACACCCAAGGAACATTACACCCGGGGAACATCACACCCGGGGAACATCACACCCAGGGAACATTACACCCGGGGAACATCACACCCGGGGAACATTACACCCAGGGAACGTCTCACCTGGGGAACATCACACCCAGGGAACCTCACACCCAGGGAACATCATGCCTGGGGAACATTACACCCGGGGAACATGACACCCGGGGAACGTCATCACTGGGGAACATCACACCTGGGGAACGGCACAACCAGGGAACATCACACCCAGGGAACATCACACCCCGGGAACATCAGACCCGGGGAACATCACACCCGATGAATATCACACCCAGGGAACATCACACCCAGGGAACATCACACCCGGGGGTCATCACACCTGGGGAACATCATAACCAGGGGACATTACACCCGGGGAAAATCACACCCAGGGAACATTACACCCGGGGAACATCACACCCGGGGAACATCACCCCTGGGGAACATCACACCCAGGGAACATCACACCTGGGGAACATCACACCTGGGGAACATTACACCCATGGAACGTCACACCTGGGGAACATTACATCCAGGGCACATCACACTCAACGAACATCACACCTGGGGAACATTACATCCAGGGCACATCACACTCAACGAACATCACGCCCAGGGAACATCACACCCAGGGAATATCACACCCAGGGAACATCACACCCAGGGAACATCACACCCGGGAGTCATCACACCTGGGGAACATCACACCCAGGGAACATCACACCTGGGGAACATCACACCTGGGGAACATTACACCCATGGAACGTCACACCTGGGGAACATTACATCCAGGGCACATCACACTCAACGAACATCACACCTGGGGAACATTACATCCAGGGCACATCACACTCAACGAACATCACGCCCAGGGAACATTACACCCGGGGAAAATCACACCCAGGGAACCTCACACCTGGGGAACATTACACCCGGGGAGCATCACGCCCAGGTAACATCACACCCAGGGAACATCACACCCAGGGAACATCACACCCAGGGAACATTACACCCGGGGAATATCACACCCGGGGAACATCACCCCTGGGGAACATCACACCCAGGGAACATCACACCCGGGGAACATCACACCCAGGGAACATCGCACCTGGGGAACGTCACACCTGGGGAACATCACACCCGGGGAACATCACACCCAGGGCACCTCACACTAAGGGAACATCACACCCAGGGAACATCACAACCAGGGAATATCACACCCAGGGAATATCGCTCCCAGGGAACATCACACCCAGGGAACATCACACCTGGGGGACATCACACCTGGGGAACATCATAACCAGGGAACATCACACCCAGGGAACATCACACCCAGGGAAAATTATACCCGGGGAACATCACACCTGGGGAACATCACACCCAGGGAACATCACACCTGGGGAACATCACACCTGGGGAACATAACACCCAGGGAACATCACATCTGGGGAACATCACACCTGGGGAACATCACACCCAGGGAGCATCACACCCGGGGAACATCACACCCAGGGAACATCACATCTGGGGAACATCACACCTGGGGAACATCACACCTGGGAACATTACACCCAGAAAACATCACACACAGGGAACATCATACCCAGGGAACATCACACCTGGGGAACATCACACCTGGGGAACATCACACCCAGGGAACATCAGACCTGGGGAACATCACACCCAGGGAACATCACACCCAGGGAACATCATGCCTGGGGAACATTACACCCGGGGAACATGACACCCGGGGAACGTCATCACTGGGGAAATCACACCTGGGGAACGGCACAACCAGGGAACATCACACCCAGGGAACATCACACCCCAGGAACATCAGACCCGGGGAACATCACACCCGATGAATATCACACCCAGGGAACATCACACCCAGGGAATATCACACCCGGGGGTCATCACACCTGGGGAACATCATAACCAGGGGACATTACACCCGGGGAAAATCACACCCAGGGAACATTACACCCGGGGAACATCACACCCGGGGAACATCACCCCTGGGGAACATCACACCCAGGGAACATCACACCTGGGGAACATCACACCTGGGGAACATTACACCCATGGAACGTCACACCTGGGGAACATTACATCCAGGGCACATCACACTCAACGAACATCACACCTGGGGAACATTACATCCAGGGCACATCACACTCAACGAACATCACGCCCAGGGAACATCACACCCAGGGAATATCACACCCAGGGAACATCACACCCAGGGAACATCACACCCGGGAGTCATCACACCTGGGGAACATCACACCCAGGGAACATCACACCTGGGGAACATCACACCTGGGGAACATTACACCCATGGAACGTCACACCTGGGGAACATTACATCCAGGGCACATCACACTCAACGAACATCACACCTGGGGAACATTACATCCAGGGCACATCACACTCAACGAACATCACGCCCAGGGAACATTACACCCGGGGAAAATCACACCCAGGGAACATTACACCCGGGGAACATCACACCCGGGGAACATCACACCCAGGGAACATCACACCTGGGGAACATCACACCTGGGGAACATTACACCCATGGAACGTCAAACCTGGGGAACATCACACCCAGGGAACATCACACCTGGGAATCTTTACACCTGGGGAAAATCTAACTCAGGGAACATCACACCCAGGGAAAATCACACCCAGGGAACATCACACGCGGTGAACATTACACCTCGGGAACAACAAACCTGGGGAACATCATACATGGGGATCATTACACCAGGGAACATCACACCCAGGGAACGTCACGCCTGGGGAACATCACACCTGGGGAACATCACAAACCTGGAAAATCACACCCAGGAAACATCATACCCAGAGACAATCACACCCAGGGAAGATCACAACCGGGGAACATAAGACATGGGGAACATCACACCTGGGGAAAATTACACCCATGGAACGTCACACCTGGGGAACATCACACCTGGGGAACATCACACCTGGGGAACATCACACCTGGGGAACGTCACAACCAGGGAACATCACACCTGGGGAACATCACACCTGGGGAACGTCACAACCAGGGAACATCACACCCAGGGAACATCACACCCAGGGAAAATCACAACCAGGGAACATCACACCCAGGGAATATCACACCTGGGGAACATCACACCCGGGGAACATCACACCTGGGGAACATCACACCTGGGGAACGTCACAACCAGGGAACATCACACCCAAGGAACATCACACCCAGGGAACATCACACCCAGGGAATATCACATCCGGGGAACATCACACCCAGGGGAACATCACACCCAGGGAACATCACACCTGGGGAACATCACACCTGGGGAACATTACACCCATGGAACGTCACACCTGGGGAACATCACACCCAGGAAACATCACACCCAGGGAATATCACACCTGGGGAACATCACACCCGGGGAACATAACACCCGGGGAACATCACACCCAAGGAACATCACACCCGGGGAACATCACACCCGGGGAACATAACACCCAGGGAACATCACACCTGGGGAACAACACACCCGGGGAACATCACACCCAAGGAACATTACACCCGGGGAACATCACACCCGGGGAACATCACACCCAGGGAACATTACACCCGGGGAACATCACACCCGGGGAACATTACACCCAGGGAACGTCTCACCTGGGGAACATCACACCCAGGGAACCTCACACCCAGGGAACATCATGCCTGGGGAACATTACACCCGGGGAACATGACACCCGGGGAACGTCATCACTGGGGAATGGCACACCTGGGGAACGGCACAACCAGGGAACATCACACCCAGGGAACATCACACCCCGGGAACATCAGACCCGGGGAACATCACACCCGATGAATATCACACCCAGGGAACATCACACCCAGGGAACATCACACCCGGGGGTCATCACACCTGGGGAACATCATAACCAGGGGACATTACACCCGGGGAAAATCACACCCAGGGAACATTACACCCGGGGAACATCACACCCGGGGAACATCACCCCTGGGGAACATCACACCCAGGGAACATCACACCTGGGGAACATCACACCTGGGGAACATTACACCCATGGAACGTCACACCTGGGGAACATTACATCCAGGGCACATCACACTCAACGAACATCACACCTGGGGAACATTACATCCAGGGCACATCACACTCAACGAACATCACGCCCAGGGAACATCACACCCAGGGAATATCACACCCAGGGAACATCACACCCAGGGAACATCACACCCGGGAGTCATCACACCTGGGGAACATCACACCCAGGGAACATCACACCTGGGGAACATCACACCTGGGGAACATTACACCCATGGAACGTCACACCTGGGGAACATTACATCCAGGGCACATCACACTCAACGAACATCACACCTGGGGAACATTACATCCAGGGCACATCACACTCAACGAACATCACGCCCAGGGAACATTACACCTGGGGAAAATCACACCCAGGGAACCTCACACCTGGGGAACATTACACCCGGGGAGCATCACACCCAGGGAACATCACACCCAGGGAACATCACACCCAGGGAACATCACACCCAGGGAACATTACACCCGGGGAATATCACACCCGGGGAACATCACCCCTGGGGAACATCACACCCAGGGAACATCACACCCGGGGAACATCACACCCAGGGAACATCGCACCTGGGGAACGTCACACCTGGGGAACATCACACCCGGGGAACATCACACCCAGGGCACATCACACTCAGGGAACATCACACCCAGGGAACATCACAACCAGGGAACATCACACCCAGGGAATATCGCTCCCAGGGAACATCACACCCAGGGAACATCACACCTGGGGCACATCACACCTGGGGAACATCATAACCAGGGAACATCACACCCAGGGAACATCACACCCAGGGAAAATTATACCCGGGGAACATCACACCTGGGGAACATCACACCCAGGGAACATCACACCTGGGGTACATCACACCTGGGGAACATAACACCCAGGGAACATAACACCTGGGGAACATCACACCCAGGGAGCATCACACCCGGGGAACATCACACCCAGGGAACATCACATCTGGGGAACATCACACCTGGGGAACATCACACCTGGGAACATTACACCCAGAAAACATCACACACAGGGAACATCACACCCAGGGAACATCACATCTGGGGAACATCACACCTGGGGAACATCACACCCAGGGAACATCAGACCTGGGGAACATCACACCTGGGGAACATCACAACCAGGGAACATCACACCCAGGGAACATCACACCCGGGGAACATCACACCCAGGGAACATCACACCCAGGGAACATCACACCTGGGGAACATCACACCTGGGGAATATCACACCCAGGGAACATCACACCCAGGGAACATCATACCCGGGGAACATCACACCCAGGGAACCTCACACCTGGGGAACATCACACCTGGGGAATATCACACCCATGGAACATCACACCCTGGGAACATCACACCCAGGGAACATTACACCTCGGGAACAACACTCCTGGGGAACATCACACCCGGGGAACATCACACCCAAAGAACATCACACTCGGGGAACATCACACCCAGGGAACATCACATTTGGATAACATCACACCTGGGGAACATCATACCCGGAGAACATCACATCCGGGGAATATCACAACTGGATAACATCACACCTGGGGAACATCACACCCGGGGAACATCACACCCAGGGAACATTACACGTGGGGAACATCACGCCTGGGGAACATCACACCCAGGGAACATTACACCCGGGGAACATCACACCCGGGGAACATCACACCCAGGGAACATCACACCTGGGGAACATCACACCTGGGGAACATTACACCAATGGAACGTCACACCCGGGGAACATCACACCCAGGGAACATCACACCCGGGGAACATCCCCCCTGGGGAACATCACACCCGGGGAACATCACAACCAGGGAACATCACACCCAGGGAACATCACACCCAGGGAACATCACACCCGGGGAACATCACACCCAGGGCACATCACACTCAGGGAACATCACACCCAGGGCACATCACAACCAGAGAACATCACATCCAGGGAATATCACACCCAGGGAACATCACACCTGGGGAACATCACACCTGGGGAAAATTACACCCATGGAACGTCACACATGGGGAACATCACACCCAGGGAACATCACACCCGGGGAACATCACCCCTGAGGAACATCGCACCCAGGGAACATCACACCTGGGGAACATCACACCTGGGGAAGATCACACCTGGGGAACGTCACAACCAGGGAACATCACACCCAGGGAACATCACACCTGGGGAACATCACACCCGGGGAACATCACACCCGGGGAACATCACACCCAGGGAACATCACACCCGGGGAACATCACACCCGGGGAACATCACACCCGGGGAACATCACACCCGGGGAACATCACACCCAGGGAACATCACACCTGGACAACATCACACCCAGGGATCATCACACCTGGGGAACATTACACACGGGGAACATCACACCCGGGGAAAATTATACCCGGGGAACATCACACCTGGGGAACATCACACCTGGGGAACATCAGACCTGGGGAAAATCACACCCAGGGAACATCACATCTGGTGAACGATCACACCCAGGGAACATCACACCCAGGGAACATCACACCTGGGGAATATCACACCCAGGGAACATCACACCCAGGGAACATCATACCCGGGGAACATCACACCCAGGGAACCTCACACCTGGGGAACATCACACCTGGGGAATATCACACCCATGGAACATCACACCCTGGGAACATCACACCCAGGGAACATTACACCTCGGGAACAACACTCCTGGGGAACATCACACCCGGGGAACATCACACCCAGGGAACATCACACCTGGACAACATCACACCCAGGGATCATCACACCTGGGGAACATTACACACGGGGAACATCACACCCGGGGAAAATTATACCCGGGGAACATCACACCTGGGGAACATCACACCTGGGGAACATCAGACCTGGGGAAAATCACACCCAGGGAACATCACATCTGGTGAACAATCACACCCAGGGAACATCACACCCAGGGAACATCACACCTGGGGAATATCACACCCAGGGAACATCACACCCAGGGAACATCATACCCGGGGAACATCACACCCAGGGAACCTCACACCTGGGGAACATCACACCTGGGGAATATCACACCCATGGAACATCACACCCTGGGAACATCACACCCAGGGAACATTACACCTCGGGAACAACACTCCTGGGGAACATCACACCCGGGGAACTCACACCCAAAGAACATCACACTCGGGGAACATCACACCCAGGGAACATCACATTTGGATAACATCACACCTGGGGAACATCATACCCGGAGAACATCACATCCGGGGAATACCACAACTGGATAACATCACACCTGGGGAACATCACACCCGGGGAACATCACACCCAGGGAACATTACACGTGGGGAACATCACGCCTGGGGAACATCACACCCAGGGAACATTACACCCGGGGAACATCACACCCGGGGAACATCACACCCAGGGAACATCACACCTGGGGAACATCACACCTGGGGAACATTACACCAATGGAACGTCACACCCGGGGAACATCACACCCAGGGAACATCACACCCGGGGAACATCCCCCCTGGGGAACATCACACCCGGGGAACATCACAACCAGGGAACATCACACCCAGGGAAAATCACACCCAGGGAACATCACACCCGGGGAACATCACACCCAGGGCACATCACACTCAGGGAACATCACACCCAGGGCACATCACAACCAGAGAACATCACATCCAGGGAATATCACACCCAGGGAACATCACACCTGGGGAACATCACACCTGGGGAAAATTACACCCATGGAACGTCACACATGGGGAACGTCACAACCAGGGAACATCACACCCAGGGAACATCACACCTGGGGAACATCACACCCGGGGAACATCACACCCGGGGAACATCACACCCAGGGAACATCACACCCGGGGAACATCACACCCGGGGAACATCACACCCGGGGAACATCACACCCGGGGAACATCACACCCAGGGAACATCACACCTGGACAACATCACACCCAGGGATCATCACACCTGGGGAACATTACACACGGGGAACATCACACCCGGGGAAAATTATACCCGGGGAACATCACACCTGGGGAACATCACACCTGGGGAACATCAGACCTGGGGAAAATCACACCCAGGGAACATCACATCTGGTGAACGATCACACCCAGGGAACATCACACCCAGGGAACATCACACCTGGGGAATATCACACCCAGGGAACATCACACCCAGGGAACATCATACCCGGGGAACATCACACCCAGGGAACCTCACACCTGGGGAACATCACACCTGGGGAATATCACACCCATGGAACATCACACCCTGGGAACATCACACCCAGGGAACATTACACCTCGGGAACAACACTCCTGGGGAATATCACACCCGGGGACCATCACACCCAAAGAACATCACACTCGGGGAACATCACACCCAGGGAACATCACATTTGGATAACATCACACCTGGGGAACATCATACCCGGAGAACATCACATCCGGGGAATATCACAACTGGATAACATCACACCTGGGGAACATCACACCCGGGGAACATCACACCCAGGGAACATTACACGTGGGGAACATCACGCCTGGGGAACATCACACCAAGGGAACATTAGACCCGGGGAACATCACACCCGGGGAACATCACACCCAGGGAACATCACACCTGGGGAACATCACACCTGGGGAAC
The DNA here is from genome assembly GCF_037043375.1 of Chiloscyllium plagiosum. Classification (NCBI taxonomy): domain Eukaryota; kingdom Metazoa; phylum Chordata; class Chondrichthyes; order Orectolobiformes; family Hemiscylliidae; genus Chiloscyllium; species Chiloscyllium plagiosum. The sequence continues at coordinate 71,848,052 of NW_028270153.1, read as the reverse complement.
ATTACACCAATGGAACGTCACACCCGAGGAACATCACACCCAGGGAACATCACACCCGGGGAACATCCCCCCTGGGGAACATCACACCCGGGGAACATCACAACCAGGGAACATCACACCCAGGGCACATCACACTCAGGGAACATCACACCCAGGGCACATCACAACCAGAGAACATCACATCCAGGGAATATCACACCCAGGGAACATCACACCTGGGGAACATCACACCTGGGGAAAATTACACCCATGGAACGTCACACATGGGGAACATCACACCCAGGGAACATCGCACCCAGGGAACATCGCACCTGGGGAACATCACACCTGGGGAAGATCACACCTGGGGAACGTCACACCCGGGGAACATCACACCTGGGGAACATCACACCCGGGGAACATCACACCTGGGGAACATCACACCCGGGGAACATCACACCCGGGGAACATCACACCCGGGGAACATCACACCCGGGGAACTTCACACCTGGGGAATATCACACCCAGGGAACATCACACCTGGGGAACATCACACCTGAGGAACATCACACCCGGGGAACATTGCACCTAGGGATCATCACACCTGGGGAACATCACACCTGGGGAACATCACACCTGAGGAACATCACACCCGGGGAACATTGCACCTAGGGATCATCACACACAAGGAACATCACTCCTGGGGAACATCACACCCGGGGAACATCACACCCAGGAATCATCACACACAAGGAACATCACACCTGGGGAAAATCACACCTGGGGAACATCACATCCGGGGAACATCACACCTGGGGAACATTACACCCGGGGAACATCACACCCGGGGAAAGTCACACCTGGGGAACATCACATCCGGGGAACATCACACCCAGGGAACATCACACCCGGGGAACATCACACCCGGGGAACATCACACCTGGGGAACATTACACACGGGGAACATCACACCCGGGGAAAATTATACCCGGGGAACATCACACCTGGGGAACATCACACCTGGGGAACATCACACCTGGGGAACATCAGACCTGGGGAAAATCACACCCAGGGAACATCACACCTGGGGAACATCACACCTAGGGAACATCACACCCGGGGAACATCACACCCAGGGAACATTACATCTGGGGAATATCACACCTGGGGAACATCACACGTGTGGAACATCACACCCGGGGAACATCACACCCAGGGAACATCACACCTGGGGAACATCACACCTGGGGAACATTACACCCATGGAACGTCACACCCGGGGAACATCACACCCAGGGAACATCACACCCGGGGAACATCCCCCCTGGGGAACATCACACCCAGGGAACATCACACCTGGGGAAAATCACACCTGGGGCACATCACACCAGGGGACCATCACACCGGGGGAACATCACACCTGGGGAACATCACACCCAGGGAACATCACACCTGGGGAACATCACACCCAGGGAGCATCACACCCGGGGAACATCACACCCAGGGAACATCACATCTGGGGAACATCACACCTGGGGAACATCACACCTGGGGAACATTTCATCCAGGAAACATCACACCCGGGGAACATCACACCGGGGGAACATCACACCCAGGGAACATCATACCCGGGGAACATCACACCTGGGGAACATCACACCCGGGGAACATCATACCCGGGGTATATAACACTCTGGGAACATTACACCTCGGGAACAACACACCTGGGGAACATCACACATGGGGATCATTACACCAGGGAACATCACACCCAGGGAACATCACACCTGCGGAACATCACACCTGGGAAACATCACATCCGGGGAATATCACACCCAGGGAACATCACAACCAGGGAACATCACACCTGCGGAACATCACACCGGGGGAACATCACAACCAGGGAACATCACACCTGGGGAACATCACACCCGGGGAACGTCACACCTGGGGAACATCACACCCAGGGAACATTACACCTGGGGCACATCACACCCAGGGAACATCACACCCAGGGATCATCACACCCGGGGAACATCACACCCGGGGAACATTACACCTGGGGAACATCACACCCAGGGAACATCACGCCCAGGGAACATCACACCTGGGGAACATCACACCTCGGGAACATCACACCCAGGGAACATCATATCCGGGGAACATCACACCCAGGGAACATCACACCTGGGGAACATCACACCTGGGGAATATTACACCGAGGGAACATCACACCAAGGGAACATCACACCCAGGGAACATCACACCTGGGGAAAATCACACCTGGGGAATACACACCCAAAGAACATCACACCCAGGGAACATCACTCCCAGGGAATATTACACCTCGGGAACAACAAACCTGGGGAACATCACACCCGGGGAACTTCACACCTGGGGAACATCACACCCAGGGAACATCACACCCAGGGAACCGCACACCTGGGGAACTTCACACCTGGGGAACATCACACCCAGGGAACATTACAATTGGGGAACATCACACCTGGGGAACATCACACCCCAGGAACATCACACCCAGGGAACATCACCTCTGGGGAACATCACACCCAGGGAACATCACAACCAGGGAACCTCATACCTGGGGAACATCACAACTGGGGAACATCACACCTGGGGGACATTACACTTGGGGAACATCACACCTGGGGAATATCACACGTGGGGAACATCACAGCTGGGGAACATTACACCCCGGGAACATCACACCTGGGAAAATTTCATCAGGGGAACATTACACTTGGGAACATCACACCTGGGGAACATTACACCCGGGGAACATCACTCTTGCGGAACATTACTCCTGGAGAACATCACACCCGGGGAACATCATTCCTGGGGAGTATCACACCCAGGGAACATTACACCCAGGGAACATTACACTCAGGGAACATCACACCCAGGGAACATCACACCTGGGGAACAACACACCCAGGGAACATTACACTTGGGGAACATCACACCCAGGGAACATCTCACCCAGGGAAGATCACACCTGGGGAACAACACACCCAGGGAACATTACACTTGGGGAACATCACACCCAGGGAACATCACACCCAGTGAAGATCACACGTGGGGAACATCACACCCGGGGAACATCACACCCGGGGAACATAACACCCGGGGAACATCACACCCGGGGAACATCACACCTGGGGAATATCACACCCAGGGAACATCACACCTGGGGAAAATCACACCTGAGGAACATCACACCCGGGGAACATTGCACCTAGGGAACATCACACCTGGGGAACATCACACCTGGGTAACATCACATCTGGGGAACATCACAAATGGGTTAAATCACACCCATGGAACATCACACCCAGGGATCATCAAACACAAGGAACATCACTCCTGGGAAACATCACACCCGGGGAACATCACACCCAGGGATCATCACACACAAGGAACATCACACCTGGGGAACATCACACCTGGGGAACATCACATCCGGGGAACATCACACCTGGGGAACATTACACCCGGGGAACATCACACCCGGGGAAAGTCACACCTGGGGAACATTACATCTGGAGAACATTACACCTGGGGAACCTCACACCCAGGGAACATCACAACCGGGGAACATTACACCCGTGGATCTTCACACCCAGAGAACATCACACCTGGGCAACATTACACCTGGGGAACATCAAACCCTGGGAAAATCACACCCAACTATCGTCACACCCAGGGCAAATTACAAACGGGGAAAATCACACCCAGGGAACATCATACCCGAGGAACATCACATCCATGGAACATCACAACTGGGGGACATCACACCTGGGGAACATGACACCCAGGGAACATCACAAACTGGGAACATCACACCTGGGGAACATTACACCTGGGGAAAATCATACAGAGGGAACATCACACACAGGGAACACCACACCTGGGGAACATCACACCTGGGGAACATCAGATCCGGGGAACATCATACCCGGGGAACATCACACCAGGGGAACATCAAATCCGGGGAACATCACATCCGGGGAACATCACACCTGGGAAACATCACACCCAGGGAACATTACACCCAGGGAACATTACACTCAGGGAACATCACACCCAGGGAACATTACACCTGGGGAATATCACACACAGGGAACATCACACCCAGGGAACATCACACCCAGGGAACATCACACCTGGGGAACAACACACCCAGGGAACATTACACTTGGGGAACATCACACCCAGGGAACATCACACCGAGGGAAGATCACACGTGGGGAACATCACACCCGGGGAACATCACACCCGGGGAACATAACACCTGGGGAACATCACAGCTGGGGAACATTACACCCCGGGAACATCACATCTGGGAAAATTTCATCAGGGGAACATTACACTTGGGAACATCACACCTGGGGAACATTACACACGGGGAACATCACTCTTGCGGAACATTACTCCTGGAGAACATCACACCCGGGGAACATCACACCTGGGGAACAACACACCCAGGGAACATTACACTTGGGGAACATCACACCCAGGGAACATCACACCCAGGGAAGATCACACCTGGGGAACAACACACCCAGGGAACATTACAATTGGGGAACATCACACCCAGGGAACATCACACCCAGTGAAGATCACACGTGGGGAACATCACACCCGGGGAACATCACACCCGGGGAACATAACACCCGGGGAACATCACACCCGGGGAACATCACACTTGGGGAATATCACACCCAGGGAACATCACACCTGGGGAACATCACACCTGAGGAACATCACACCCGGGGAACATTGCACCTAGGGAACATCACACCTGGGGAACATCACACCTGGGTAACATCACATCTGGGGAACATCACAAATGGGTTAAATCACACCCAGGGAACATCACACCCAGGGATCATCACACACAAGGAACATCACTCCTGGGGAACATCACACCCGGGGAACATCACACCCAGGGATCATCACACACAAGGAACATCACACCTGGGGAACATCACACCTGGGGAACATCACATCCGGGGAACATCACACCTGGGGAACATTACACTTGGGGAACATCACACCCAGGGAACATCACACCGAGGGAAGATCACACGTGGGGAACATCACACCCGGGGAACATCACACCCGGGGAACATAACACCTGGGGAACATCACAGCTGGGGAACATTACACCCCGGGAACATCACACCTGGGAAAATTTCATCAGGGGAACATTACACTTGGGAACATCACACCTGGGGAACATTACACCCGGGGAACATCACTCTTGCGGAACATTACTCCTGGAGAACATCACACCCGGGGAACATCACTCCTGGGGAGTATCACACCCAGGGAACATTACACCCAGGGAACATTACACTCAGGGAACATCACACCCAGGGAACATCACACCTGGGGAACAACACACCCAGGGAACATTACACTTGGGGAACATCACACCCAGGGAACATCACACCCAGGGAAGATCACACCTGGGGAACAACACACCCAGGGAACATTACACTTGGGGAACATCACACCCAGGGAACATCACACCCAGTGAAGATCACACGTGGGGAACATCACACCCGGGGAACATCACACCCGGGGAACATAACACCCGGGGAACATCACACCCGGGGACCATCACACTTGGGGAATATCACACCCAGGGAACATCACACCTGGGGAACATCACACCTGAGGAACATCACACCCGGGGAACATTGCACCTAGGGAATATCACACCTGGGGAACATCACACCTGGGGAACATCACACCTGGGGAACATCACAAATGGGTTAAATCACACCCAGGGAACATCACACCCAGGGATCATCACACACAAGGAACATCACTCCTGGGGAACATCACACCCGGGAAACATCACACCCAGGGATCATCACACACAAGGAACAACACACCTGGGGAACATCACACCTGGGGAACATCACATCCGGGGAACATCACACCTGGGGAACATTACACCCGGGGAACATCACACCCAGGGAACATCACAACCGGGGAACATTACACCCGTGGATCTTCACACCCAGAGAACATCACACCTGGGCAACATTACACCTGGGGAACATCAAACCCTGGGAAAATCACACCCAACTATCGTCACACCCAGGGCAAATTACAAACGGGGAAAATCACACCCAGGGAACATCATACCCGAGGAACATCACACCCATGGAACATCACAACTGGGGGACATCACACCTGGGGAACATGACACCCAGGGAACATCACAAACTGGGAACATCACACCTGGGGAACATTACACCTGGGGAACATCATACCCGGGGAACATCACACACAGGGAACACCACACCTGGGGAACATCACACCTGGGGAACATCAGATCCGGGGAACATCATACCCGGGGAACATCACACCAGGGGAACATCAAATCCGGGGAACATCACATCCGGGGAACATCACACCTGGGAAACATCACACCCAGGGAACATTACACCCAGGGAACATTACACTCAGGGAACATCACACCCAGGGAACATTACACCTGGGGAATATCACACACAGGGAACATCACACCCAGGGAACATCACACCCAGGGAACATCACACCTGGGGAACAACACACCCAGGGAACATTACACTTGGGGAACATCACACCCAGGGAACATCACACCGAGGGAATATCACACCCGGGGAACATCACACCTGGGGAATATCACACCCAGGGAACATCACACCTGGGGAACATCACACCTGAGGAACATCACACCCGGGGAACATTGCACCTAGGGAACATCACACCTGGGGAACATCACACCTGGGTAACATCACATCTGGGGAACATCACACCTGGGGAATATCACACCCGGGGAACATCACACCTGGGGAATATCACACCCAGGGAACATCACACCTGGGGAACATCACACGTGGGGAACATCACAATTGGGTTAAATCACACCCAGGGAACATCACACCCAGGGATCAACACACACAAGGAACATCACTCCTGGGGAACATCACACCTGGGGAACATCACACCCAGGGAACATCACACCTGGGGAACATCACACCTGGGGAATATTACACCGAGGGAACATCACACCAAGGGAACATCACACCCAGGGAACATCACACCTGGGGAACATCACACCTGGGGAATACACACCCAAAGAACATCACACCCAGGGAACATCACACCCAGGGAATATTACACCTCGGGAACAACACACCTGGGGAACATCACACCCGGGGAACTTCACACCTGGGGAACATCACACCCAGGGAACATCACACCCAGGGAACCGCACACCTGGGGAACATCACACCTGGGGAACATCACACCCAGGGAACATTACAATTGGGGAACATCACACCTGGGGAACATCATACCCCGGGAACATCACACCCAGGGAACATCACCTCTGGGCAAATCACACCCAGGGAACATCGCAACCAGGGAACCTCATACCTGGGGAACATCACAACTGGGGAACATCACACCTGGGGGACATTACACTTGGGGAACATCACACCTGGGGAATATCACACCTGGGGAACATCACACCTGGGGAACATTACACCCCAGGAACATCACACCTGGGAAAATTACATCAGGGGAACATTACACTTGGGAACATCACACCTGGGGAACATTACACCCGGGGAACATCACTCTTGGGGAACATTACTCCTGGAGAACATCACACCCGGGGAACATCACGCCTGGGGAATATCACACCCAGGGAACATTACACCCAGGGAACATTACACTCAGGGAACATCACACCCAGGGAACATTACACCTGGGGAATATCACACCCAGGGAACATCACACCCAGGGAACATCACACCCAGGGAACATCACACCTGGGGAACAACACACCCAGGGAACATTACACTTGGGGAACATCACACCCAGGGAACATCACACCCAGGGAAGATCACACGTGGGGAACATCACACCCGGGGATCATCACACACAAGGAACATCACACCTGGGGAACATCACACCTGGGGAACATCACACCCAGGGAACATTACAATTGGGGAACATCACACCTGGGGAACATCATACCCCGGGAACATCACACCCAGGGAACATCACCTCTGGGCAAATCACACCCAGGGAACATCGCAACCAGGGAACCTCATACCTGGGGAACATCACAACTGGGGAACATCACACCTGGGGGACATTACACTTGGGGAACATCACACCTGGGGAATATCACACCTGGGGAACATCACAGCTGGGGAACATTACACCCCGGGAACATCACACCTGGGAAAATTACATCAGGGGAACATTACACTTGGGAACATCACACCTGGGGAACATTACACCCGGGGAACATCACTCTTGGGGAACATTACTCCTGGAGAACATCACACCCGGGGAACATCACGCCTGGGGAATATCACACCCAGGGAACATTACACCCAGGGAACATTACACTCAGGGAACATCACACCCAGGGAACATTACACCTGGGGAATATCACACCCAGGGAACATCACACCCAGGGAACATCACACCCAGGGAACATCACACCTGGGGAACAACACACCCAGGGAACATTACACTTGGGGAACATCACACCCAGGGAACATCACACCCAGGGAAGATCACACGTGGGGAACATCACACCCAGGGATCATCACACACAAGGAACATCACACCTGGGGAACATCACACCTGGGGAACATTACACCCGGGGAACATCACACCCAGGGAACATCACAACCGGGGAACATTACACCCGTGGATCTTCACACCCAGAGAACATCACACCTGGGCAACATTACACCTGGGGAACATCAAACCCTGGGAAAATCACACCCAACTATCGTCACACCCAGGGCAAATTACAAACGGGGAAAATCACACCCAGGGAACATCATACCCGAGGAACATCACACCCATGGAACATCACAACTGGGGGACATCACACCTGGGGAACATGACACCCAGGGAACATCACAAACTGGGAACATCACACCTGGGGAACATTACACCTGGGGAACATCATACCCGGGGAACATCACACACAGGGAACACCACACCTGGGGAACATCACACCTGGGGAACATCAGATCCGGGGAACATCATACCCGGGGAACATCACACCAGGGGAACATCAAATCCGGGGAACATCACATCCGGGGAACATCACACCTGGGAAACATCATACCCAGGGAACATTACACCCAGGGAACATTACACTCAGGGAACATCACACCCAGGGAACATTACACCTGGGGAATATCACACACAGGGAACATCACACCCAGGGAACATCACACCCAGGGAACATCACACCTGGGGAACAACACACCCAGGGAACATTACACTTGGGGAACATCACACCCAGGGAACATCACACCGAGGGAAGATCACACGTGGGGAACATCACACCCGGGGAACATCACACCCGGGGAACATAACACCCGGGGAACATCACACCCGGGGAACATCACACCTGGGGAATATCACACCCAGGGAACATCACACCTGGGGAACATCACACCTGAGGAACATCACACCCGGGGAACATCACACCTGGGGAATATCACACCCAGGGAACATCACACCTGGGGAATATCACACCTAGGGAACATCACACGTGGGGAACATCACAGCTGGGTAACATCACATCTGGGGAACATCACAAATGGGTTAAATCACACCCAGGGAACATCACACCCAGGGATCAACACACACAAGGAACATCACTCCTGGGGAACATCACACCTGGGGAACATCACACCCAGGGAACATCACACCTGGGGAACATCACACCTGGGGAACATCACACCTGGGGAACATCACACCTGGGGAATACACACCCAAAGAACATCACACCCAGGGAACATCACACCCAGGGAATATTACACCTCGGGAACAACACACCTGGGGAACATCACACCCGGGGAACTTCACACCTGGGGAACATCACACCCAGGGAACATCACACCCAGGGAACCGCACACCTGGGGAACATCACACCTGGGGAACATCACACCCAGGGAACATTACAATTGGGGAACATCACACCTGGGGAACATCATACCCCGGGAACATCACACCCAGGGAACATCACCTCTGGGCAAATCACACCCAGGGAACATCGCAACCAGGGAACCTCATACCTGGGGAACATCACAACTGGGGAACATCACACCTGGGGGACATTACACTTGGGGAACATCACACCTGGGGAATATCACACCTGGGGAACATCACAGCTGGGGAACATTACACCCCGGGAACATCACACCTGGGAAAATTACATCAGGGGAACATTACACTTGGGAACATCACACCTGGGGAACATTACACCCGGGGAACATCACTCTTGGGGAACATTACTCCTGGAGAACATCACACCCGGGGAACATCACGCCTGGGGAATATCACACCCAGGGAACATTACACCCAGGGAACATTACACTCAGGGAACATCACACCCAGGGAACATTACACCTGGGGAATATCACACCCAGGGAACATCACACCCAGGGAACATCACACCCAGGGAACATCACACCTGGGGAACAACACACCCAGGGAACATTACACTTGGGGAACATCACACCCAGGGAACATCACACCCAGGGAAGATCACACGTGGGGAACATCACACCCGGGGAACATCACACCCGGGGAACTTCACACCTGGGGAATATCACACCCAGGGAACATCACACCTGGGGAACATCACACCTGAGGAACATCACACCCGGGGAACATTGCACCTAGGGAACATCACACCTGGGGAACATCACACCTGGGTAACATCACATCTGGGGAACATCACAAATGGGTTAAATCACACCCAGGGAACATCACACCCAGGGATCATCACACACAAGGAACATCACTCCTGGGGAACATCACACCCGGGGAACATCACACCCAGGGATCATCACACACAAGGAACATCACACCTGGGGAACATCACATCCGGGGAACATCACACCTGGGGAACATTACACCCGGGGAACATCACACCCGGGGAAAGTCACACCTGGGGAACATTACATCTGGGGAACATTACACCTGGGGAACCTCACACCCAGGGAACATCACAACCGGGGAACATTACACCCGTGGATCTTCACACCCAGAGAACATCACACCTGGGCAACATTACACCTGGGGAACATCAAACCCTGGGAAAATCACACCCAACTATCGTCACACCCAGGGCAAATTACAAACGGGGAAAATCACACCCAGGGAACATCATACCCGAGGAACATCACACCCATGGAACATCACAACTGGGGGACATCACACCTGGGGAACATGACACCCACGGAACATCACACCCGGGGAACATCACACCTGGGGAACATTACACCTGGGGAACATCATACCCGGGGAACATCACACCCAGGGAACACCACACCTGGGGAACATCACACCTGGGGAACATCAGATCCGGGGAACATCATACCCGGGGAACATCACACAAGTGGAACATCAAATCCGGGGAACATCACATCCGGGGAACATCACACCTGGGAAACATCACACCCAGGGAACATTACACCCAGGGAACATTACACTCAGGGAACATCACACCCAGGGAACATTACACCTGGGGAATATCACACCCAGGGAACATCACACCCAGGAAACATCACACCCAGGGAACATCACACCTGGGGAACAACACACCCAGGGAACATTACACTTGGGGAACATCACACCCAGGGAACATCACACCGAGGGAAGATCACACGTGGGGAACATCACACCCGGGGAACATCACACCCGGGGAATATCACACCCAGGGAACATCACACGTGGGGAACATCACAGCTGGGTAACATCACATCTGGGGAACATCACAAATGGGTTAAATCACACCCAGGGAACATCACACCCAGGGATCAACACACACAAGGAACATCACTCCTGGGGAACATCACACCTGGGGAACATCACACCCAGGGATCATCACACACAAGGAACATCACTCCTGGGGAACATAACACCTGGGGAACATCACTTCCGGGGAACATCACACCTGGGGAACATTACACCCGGGGAACATCTCACCCGGTGAAAGTCACACCTGGGGAACATTACATCTGGGGAACATTACACCTGGGGAACCTCACACCCAAGGAACATCACAACCGGGGAACATTACACCCGTGGAACTTCACACCCAGAGAACATCACACCTGGGCAACATTACACCTGGGGAACATCAAACCCTGGGAAAATCACACCCAACTATCGTCACACCCAGGGCAAATTACAAACGGGGAAAATCACACCCAGGGAACATCACAACTGGGGGACACCACACCTGGGGAACATGACACCCAGGGAACATCACAAACTGGGAATGTCACACCTGGGGAACATTACACCCGGGGAACATCACACCTGGGGAACATTACACCTGGGGAACATTACACCCGGGGAACATTACACCCGGGGAACATCACACCTGGGGAACATCATACCCGGGGAACATCACACCAGGGGAACATCAGATCCGGGGAACATCATACCCGGTGAACATCACACCCAGGGCACATCACACTCAGAGAACATCACACCCGGGGAACATCACACACAGGGTACATCACACCCAGGGACCATCACACCTGGGGAACATCACACCTGGGGAATATCACACCCATGGAACATCACACCCTGGGAACATCACACCCAGGGAACATTACACCTCGGGAACAACACTCCTGGGGAACATCACACCCGGGGAACATCACACCCAAAGAACATCACACTCGGGGAACATCACACCCAGGGAACATCACATCTGGATAACATCACACCTGGGGAACATCATACCCGGAGAACATCACATCCGGGGAATATCACAACTGGATAACATCACACCTGGGGAACATCACACCCAGGGAACATCACGCCTGGGGAACATTACACCCGGGGAACATCACACCCGGGGAACATCACACCCAGGGAACATCACATCTGGATAACATCACACCTGGGGAACATCACACCTGGGGAACATTACACCCATGGAACGTCACACCCGGGGAACATCACACCCAGGGAACATCACACCCGGGGAACATCCCCCCTGGGGAACATCACACCCAGGGAACATCACACCCAGGGAACATCACACCCGGGGAACATCACACCCAGGGCACATCACACTCAGGAAACATCACACCCAGGGCACATCACAACCAGAGAACATCACATCCAGGGAATATTACACCCAGGGAACATCACACCTGGGGAACATCACACCTGGGGAAAACTACACCCATGGAACGTCACACATGGGGAACATCACACCCAGGGAACATCACACCCGGGTAACAACACCCCTGAGGAACATCGCACCCGGGGAACATCACACCTGGGGAACATCACACCTGGGGAACATCACACCTGGGGAACGTCACAACCAGGGAACATCACACCCAGGGAACATCACACCTGGGGAACATCACACCCGGGGAACATCACACCCGGGGAACATCACACCCAGGGAACATCACACCCGGGGAACATCACACCCGGGGAACATCACACCCGGGGAACATCACACCCAGGGAACATCACACCTGGGCAACATCACACCCAGGGAACATCACACCTGGGGAACATTACACACGGGGAACATCACACCCGGGGAACATCCCCCCTGGGGAACATCAGACCTGGGGAAAATCACACCCAGGGAACATCACACCTGGTGAACATCACACCCAGGGAACATCACACCCGGGGAACATCACACCCAGGGAACATCACATCTGGGGAATATCACACCTGGGGAACATCACGCGTGGGGAACATCACACCCGGGGAACATCACACCCAGGGAACATCACACCTGGGGAACATCACACCTGGGGAACATTACACCCATGGAACGTCACACCCGGGGAACATCACACCCAGGGAACATCACACCCGGGGAACATCCCCCCTGGGGAACATCACACCCAGGGAACATCACACCTGGGGAACATCACAATTGGGGAACATCACACCAGGGGACCATCACACCTGGGGAACATCACACCTGGGGAACATCACACCCAGGGAACATCACACCTGGGGAACATCACACCCAGGGAGCATCACACCCGGGGAACATCACACCCAGGGAACATCACATCTGGGGAACATCACACCTGGGGAACATCACACCTGGGGAACATTACACCCAGGAAACATCACACCCGGGGAACATCACACCGGGGGAACATCACACCCAGGGAACATCATACCCGGGGAACATCACACCTGGGGAACATCACACCCGGGGAAAATCATACCCGGGGTATATAACACCCGGGGAACATTACACCTCGGGAACAACACACCTGGGGAACATCACACATGGGGATCATTACACCAGGGAACATCACACCCAGGGAACATCACACCTGCGGAACATCACACCTGGGAAACATCACATCCGGGGAATATCACACCCAGGGAACATCACAACCAGGGAACATCACACACAGGGAACATCACACCGGGGGAACATCACAACCAGGGAACATCACACCTGGGGAACATCACACCCGGGGAACGTCACACCTGGGGAACATCACTCCCAGGGAACATTACACCTGGGGAACTTCACACCCAGAGAACATCACACCTGGGCAACATTACACCTGGGGAACATCAAACCCTGGGAAAATCACACCCAACTATCGTCACACCCAGGGCAAATTACAAACGGGGAAAATCACACCCAGGGAACATCACAACTGGGGGACACCACACCTGGGGAACATGACACCCAGGGAACATCACAAACTGGGAATGTCACACCTGGGGAACATTACACCCGGGGAACATCACACCTGGGGAACATTACACCTGGGGAACATTACACCCGGGGAACATTACACCCGGGGAACATCACACCTGGGGAACATCATACCCGGGGAACATCACACCAGGGGAACATCAGATCCGGGGAACATCATACCCGGTGAACATCACACCCAGGGCACATCACACTCAGAGAACATCACACCCGGGGAACATCACACACAGGGTACATCACACCCAGGGACCATCACACCTGGGGAACATCACACCTGGGGAATATCACACCCATGGAACATCACACCCTGGGAACATCACACCCAGGGAACATTACACCTCGGGAACAACACTCCTGGGGAACATCACACCCGGGGAACATCACACCCAAAGAACATCACACTCGGGGAACATCACACCCAGGGAACATCACATCTGGATAACATCACACCTGGGGAACATCATACCCGGAGAACATCACATCCGGGGAATATCACAACTGGATAACATCACACCTGGGGAACATCACACCCAGGGAACATCACGCCTGGGGAACATTACACCCGGGGAACATCACACCCGGGGAACATCACACCCAGGGAACATCACATCTGGATAACATCACACCTGGGGAACATCACACCTGGGGAACATTACACCCATGGAACGTCACACCCGGGGAACATCACACCCAGGGAACATCACACCCGGGGAACATCCCCCCTGGGGAACATCACACCCAGGGAACATCACACCCAGGGAACATCACACCCGGGGAACATCACACCCAGGGCACATCACACTCAGGAAACATCACACCCAGGGCACATCACAACCAGAGAACATCACATCCAGGGAATATTACACCCAGGGAACATCACACCTGGGGAACATCACACCTGGGGAAAACTACACCCATGGAACGTCACACATGGGGAACATCACACCCAGGGAACATCACACCCGGGGAACAACACCCCTGAGGAACATCGCACCCGGGGAACATCACACCTGGGGAACATCACACCTGGGGAACATCACACCTGGGGAACGTCACAACCAGGGAACATCACACCCAGGGAACATCACACCTGGGGAACATCACACCCGGGGAACATCACACCCGGGGAACATCACACCCAGGGAACATCACACCCGGGGAACATCACACCCGGGGAACATCACACCCGGGGAACATCACACCCAGGGAACATCACACCTGGGCAACATCACACCCAGGGAACATCACACCTGGGGAACATTACACACGGGGAACATCACACCCGGGGAACATCCCCCCTGGGGAACATCAGACCTGGGGAAAATCACACCCAGGGAACATCACACCTGGTGAACATCACACCCAGGGAACATCACACCCGGGGAACATCACACCCAGGGAACATCACATCTGGGGAATATCACACCTGGGGAACATCACGCGTGGGGAACATCACACCCGGGGAACATCACACCCAGGGAACATCACACCTGGGGAACATCACACCTGGGGAACATTACACCCATGGAACGTCACACCCGGGGAACATCACACCCAGGGAACATCACACCCGGGGAACATCCCCCCTGGGGAACATCACACCCAGGGAACATCACACCTGGGGAACATCACAATTGGGGAACATCACACCAGGGGACCATCACACCTGGGGAACATCACACCTGGGGAACATCACACCCAGGGAACATCACACCTGGGGAACATCACACCCAGGGAGCATCACACCCGGGGAACATCACACCCAGGGAACATCACATCTGGGGAACATCACACCTGGGGAACATCACACCTGGGGAACATTACACCCAGGAAACATCACACCCGGGGAACATCACACCGGGGGAACATCACACCCAGGGAACATCATACCCGGGGAACATCACACCTGGGGAACATCACACCCGGGGAAAATCATACCCGGGGTATATAACACCCGGGGAACATTACACCTCGGGAACAACACACCTGGGGAACATCACACATGGGGATCATTACACCAGGGAACATCACACCCAGGGAACATCACACCTGCGGAACATCACACCTGGGAAACATCACATCCGGGGAATATCACACCCAGGGAACATCACAACCAGGGAACATCACACACAGGGAACATCACACCGGGGGAACATCACAACCAGGGAACATCACACCTGGGGAACATCACACCCGGGGAACGTCACACCTGGGGAACATCACTCCCAGGGAACATTACATCTGGGGCACATCACACCCAGGGAACATCACACCCAGGGATCATCACACCCGGGGAACATCACACCTGGGGAACATTACACCTGGGGAACATCACACCCAGGGAACATCACGCCCAGGGAACATCACACCTGGGGAACATCACACCTCAGGAACATCACACCCAGGGAACATCATATCCGGGGAACATCACCCCCAGGGAATATCACACCTGGGGAACATCACACCTGGGGAATATTACACCGAGGGAACATCACACCAAGGGAACATCACACCCAGGGAACATCACACCTGGGGAACATCACACCTGGGGAATACACACCCAAAGAACATCACACCCAGGGAACATCACACCCAGGGAATATTACACCTCGGGAACAACACACCTGGGGAACATCACACCCGGGGAACTTCACACCTGGGGAACATCACACCTGGGGAACATCACACCCAGGGAACCGCACACCTGGGGAACATCACACCTGGGGAACATCACACCCAGGGAACATTACAATTGGGGAACATCACACCTGGGGAACATCACAACCAGGGAACATCACACCCAGGGAACATTACACCTGGGGAATATCACACCCAGGGAACATCACACCCAGGGAACATCACACCCAGGGAACATCACACCCAGGGAACATCACACCTGGGGAACAACACACCCAGGGAACATTACACTTGGGGAAAATCACACCCAGGGAACATCACACCCAGGGAAGATCACACGTGGGGAACATCACACTCGGGGAACATCACACCCGGGGAACATAACACCCGGGGAACATCACACCCGGGGAACATCACACCTGGGGAATATCACACCCAGGGAACATCACACCTGGGTAACATCACACCTGAGGAACATCACACCCGGGGAACATTGCACCTAGGGAACATCACACCTGGGGAACATCACACCTGGGTAACATCACATCTGGGGAACATCACAAATGGGTTAAATCACACCCAGGGAACATCACACCCAGGGATCATCACACACAAGGAACATCACACCTGGGGAACATCACACCTGGGGAACATCACATCCGGGGAACATCACACCTGGGGAACATTACACCCGGGGAACATCACACCCGGGGAATGTCACACCTGGGGAACATTACATCTGGGGAACATTACACCTGGGGAACCTCACACCCAGGGAACATCACAACCGGGGAACATTACACCCGTGGATCTTCACACCCAGAGAACATCACACCTGGGCAACATTACACCTGGGGAACATCAAACCCTGGGAAAATCACACCCAACTATCGTCACACCCAGGGCAAATAACAAACGGGGAAAATCACACCCAGGGAACATCATACCCGGGGAAGATCACACCCATGGAACATCACAACTGGGGCACATCACACCTGGGGAACATGTCACCCAGGGAACATCACAAACTGGGAACGTCACACCTGGGGAACATTGCACCCGGGGAACATCACACCTGGGGAACATTACACCTGGGGAACATCATACCCGGGGAACATCACACCCAGGGAACACCACACCTGGGGAACATCACACCTGGGGAACATCAGATCCGGGGAACATCATACCCGGGGAACATCACACCAGGGGAACATCAAATCCGGGGAACATCACATCCGGGGAACATCACACCTGGGAAACATCACAGCCAGGGAACATTACACCCAGGGAACATTACACTCAGGGAACATCACACCCAGGGAACATTACACCTGGGGAATATCACACCCAGGGAACATCACACCCAGGGAACATCACACCCAGGGAACATCACACCTGGGGAACAACACACCCAGGGAACATTACACTTGAGGAACATCACACCCAGGGAACATCACACCCAGGGAAGATCACACGTGGGGAACATCACACCCGGGGAACATCACACCCGGGGAACATAACACCCGGGGAACATCACACCCGGGGAACATCACACCCGGGGAACATCACACCTGGGGAACATCACACCTGAGGAACATCACACCCGGGGAACATTGCACCTAGGGAACATCACAGCTGGGTAACATCACATCTGGGGAACATCACAAATGGGTTAAATCACACCCAGGGAACATCACACCCAGGGATCAACACACACAAGGAACATCACTCCTGGGGAACATCACACCCGGGGAACATCACACCCAGGGATCATCACACACAAGGAACATCACTCCTGGGGAACATCTCATCTGGGGAACATCACATCCGGGGAACATCACACCTGGGGAACATTACACCCGGGGAACATCACACCCGGGGAACATCACACCCGGGGAAAGTCACACCTGGGGAACATTACATCTGGGGAACATTACACCTGGGGAACCTCACACCCAAGGAACATCACAACCGGGGAACATTACACCCGTGGAACTTCACACCCAGAGAACATCACACCTGGGCAACATTACACCTGGGGAACATCAAACCCTGGGAAAATCACACCCAACTATCGTCACACCCAGGGCAAATTACAAACGGGGAAAATCACACCCAGGGAACATCATACCCGGGGGACATCACACCCATGGAACATCACAACTGGGGGACACCACACCTGGGGAACATGACACCCAGGGAACATCACAAACTGGGAACGTCACACCTGGGGAACATTACACCCGGGGAACATCACACCCAGGGAACATCACAACTGGGGAACATCACACCTGGGGAATATCACACCCAGGGAACATCACACCCAGGGAACATCATACCCGGGGAACATCACACCCAGGGAACCTCACACCTGGGGAACATCACACCTGGGGAATATCACACCCATGGAACATCACACCCTGGGAACATCACACCCAGGGAACATTACACCTCGGGAACAACACTCCTGGGGAACATCACACCTGGGGAACATCATACCCGGAGAACATCACATCCGGGGAATATCACAACTGGATAACATCACACCTGGGGAACATCACACCCAGGGAACATCACGCCTGGGGAACATTACACCCGGGGAACATCACACCCGGGGAACATCGCACCCAGGGAACATCACACCTGGGGAACATCACACCTGGGGAACATTACACCCATGGAACGTCACACCCGGGGAACATCACACCCAGGGAACATCACACCCGGGGAACATCCCCCCTGGGGAACATCACACCCGGGGAACATCACAACCAGGGAACATCACACCCAGGGAACATCACACCCAGGGAACATCACACCCGGGGAACATAACACCCTGGGCACATCACACTCAGGGAACATCACACCCAGGGCACATCACAACCAGAGAACATCAGATCCAGGGAATATCACACCCAGGGAACATCACACCTGGGGAACATCACACCTGGGGAAAATTACACCCATGGAACGTCACACATAGGGAACATCACACCCAGGGAACATCACACCCGGGGAACATCACCCCTGAGGAACATCGCACCCAGGGAACATCACACCTGGGGAACATCACACCTGGGGAACATCACACCTGGGGAACGTCACACCTGGGGAACATCACACCTGGGGAACATCACACCTGGGGAACGTCACAACCAGGGAACATCACACCCAGGGAACATCACACTTGGGGAACATCACACCCGGGGAACATCACACCCGGGGAACATCACACCCGGGGAACATTACACCTCGGGAACAACACACCTGGGGAACATCACACATGGGGATCATTACACCAGGGAACATCACACCCAGGGAACATCACACCTGCGGAACATCACACCTGGGAAACATCACATCCGGGGAATATCACACCCAGGGAACATCACAACCAGGGAACATCACACACAGGGAACATCACACCGGGGGAACATCACAACCAGGGAACATCACACCTGGGGAACATCACACCCGGGGAACGTCACACCTGGGGAACATCACTCCCAGGGAACATTACACCTGGGGCACATCACACCCAGGGAACATCACACCCAGGGATCATCACACCCGGGGAACATCACACCCGGGGAACATTACACCTGGGGAACATCACACCCAGGGAACATCACGCCCAGGGAACATCTCACCTGGGGAACATCACACCTCAGGAACATCACACCCAGGGAACATCATATCCGGGGAACATCACACCCAGGGAATATCACACCTGGGGAACATCACACCTGGGGAATATTACACCGAGGGAACATCACACCAAGGGAACATCACACCCAGGGAACATCACACCTGGGGAACATCACACCTGGGGAATACACACCCAAAGAACATCACACCCAGGGAACATCACACCCAGGGAATATTACACCTCGGGAACAACACACCTGGGGAACATCACACCCGGGGAACTTCACACCTGGGGAACATCACACCTGGGGAACATCACACCCAGGGAACCGCACACCTGGGGAACATCACACCTGGGGAACATCACACCCAGGGAACATTACAATTGGGGAACATCACACCTGGGGAACATCACACCCAGGGAACATCACACCCAGGGAACATTACACTTGGGGAAAATCACACCCAGGGAACATCACACCCAGGGAAGATCACACGTGGGGAACATCACACTCGGGGAACATCACACCCGGGGAACATAACACCCGGGGAACATCACACCTGGGGAATATCACACCCAGGGAACATCACACCTGGGGAACATCACACCTGAGGAACATCACACCCGGGGAACATTGCACCTAGGGAACATCACACCTGGGGAACATCACACGCAAGGAACATCACTCCTGGGGAACATCACACCCGGGGAACATCACACCCAGGGATCATCACACACAAGGAACATCACACCTGGGGAACATCACACCTGGGGAACATCACATCCGGGGAACATCACACCTGGGGAACATTACACCCGGGGAACATCACACCCGGGGAAAGTCACACCTGGGGAACATTACATCTGGGGAACATTACACCTGGGGAACCTCACACCCAGGGAACATCACAACCGGGGAACATTACACCCGTGGATCTTCACACCCAGAGAACATCACACCTGGGCAACATTACACCTGGGGAACATCAAACCCTGGGAAAATCACACCCAACTATCATCACACCCAGGGCAAATTACAAACGGGGAAAATCACACCCAGGGAACATCATACCCGGGGAAGATCACACCCATGGAACATCACAACTGGGGGACACCACACCTGGGGAACATGACACCCAGGGAACATCACACCTGGGGAACATTGCACCCGGGGAACATCACACCTGGGGAACATTGCACCCGGGGAACATCACACCTGGGGAACATTACACCTGGGGAACATCATACCCGGGGAACATCACACCCAGGGAACACCACACCTGGGGAACATCACACCTGGGGAACATCAGATCCGGGGAACATCATACCCGGGGAACATTACACAAGGGGAACATCAAATCCGGGGAACATCACATCCGGGGAACATCACACCTGGGAAACATCACACCCAGGGAACATCACACCCAGGGAACATTACACTCAGGGAACATCACACACAGGGAACATTACACCTGGGGAATATCACACCCAGGGAACATCACACCCAGGGAACATCTCACCCAGGGAACATCACACCTGGGGAACAACCACCCAGGGAACATTACACTTGGGGAACATCACACCCAGGGAACATCACACCGAGGGAAGATCACACGTGGGGAACATCACACCCGGGGAACATCACACCCGGGGAACATAACACCCGGGGAACATCACACCCGGGGAACATCACACCCGGGGAACATCACACCTGGGGAACATCACACCTGAGGAACATCACACCCGGGGAACATTGCACCTAGGGATCATCACACCTAGGGAACATCACACCTGGGGAACATCACACGTGGGGAACATCACAAATGGGTTAAATCACACCCAGGGAACATCACACCCAGCGATCATCACACACAAGGAACATCACTCCTAGGGAACATCACACCCGGGGAACATCACACCCAGGGATCATCACACACAAGGAACATCACTCCTGGGGAACATCACACCTGGGGAACATCACATCCGGGGAACATCACACCTGGGGAACATTACACCCGGGGAACATCACACCCGGGGAAAGTCACACCTGGGGAACATTACATCTGGGGAACATTACACCTGGGGAACCTCACACCCAAGGAACATCACAACCGGGGAACATTACACCCGTGGAACTTCACACCCAGAGAACATCACACCTGGGCAACATTACACCTGGGGAACATCAAACCCTGGGAAAATCACACCCAACTATCGTCACACCCAGGGCAAATTACAAACGGGGAAAATCACACCCAGGGAACATCATACCCGGGGAACATCACACTCATGGAACATCACAACTGGGGGACACCACACCTGGGGAACATGACACCCAGGGAACATCACAAACTGGGAACGTCACACCTGGGGAACATTACACCCGGGGAACATCACACCTGGGGAACATTACACCTGGGGAACATCATACCCGGGGAACATCACACCCAGGGCACATCACACCTGGGGAACATCACACCTGGGGAACATTACACCCGGGGAACATCATACCCGGGGAACATCACACCCAGGGCACATCACACCTGGGGAACATCACACCTGGGGAACGTCACACCCGGGGAACATCACACCTGGGGAACATTACACCTGGGGAACATCATACCCGGGGAACATCACACCCAGGGCACATCACACCTGGGGAACATCACACCTGGGGAACGTCACACCCGGGGAACATCACACCCAGGGAACATCACACCCGGGGAACATCCCCCCTGGGGAACATCACACCCGGGGAACATCACAACCAGGGAACATCACACCCAGGGAACATCACACCCAGGGAAAATCACACCCAGGGAACATCACACCTGGGGAACATCACACCTGGGGAAAATTACACCCATGGAACGTCACACATGGGGAACATCACACCCAGGGAACATCACACCTGGGGAACATCACACCTGGGGAACATCACACCTGGGGAACGTCACAACCAGGGAACATCACACCCAGGGAACATCACACCTGGGGAGCATCACACCCGGGGAACATCACACCCGGGGAACATCACACCCAGGGAACATCACACCAGGGGAACATCACACCCGGGGAACATCACACCCGGGGAACATCACACCCAGGGAACATCACACCTGGGCAACATCACACCCAGGGAACATCACACCTGGGGAACATGACACACGGGGAACATCACACCCGGGGAACATTACACACGGGGAACATCACACCCGGGGAACATCCCCCCTGCGGAACATCAGACCTGGGGAAAATCACACCCAGGGAACATCACACCTGGTGAACATCACACCCAGGGAACATCACACCCGGGGAACATCACAACCAGGGAACATCACATTTGGGGAATATCACACCTGGGGAACATCACGCGTGGGGAACATCACACCCGGGGAACATCACACCCAGGGAACATCACACCTGGGGAACATCACACCTGGGGAACATTACACCCATGGAACGTCACACCCGGGGAACATCACACCCAGGGAACATCACACCCGGGGAACATCCCCCCTGGGGAACATCACACCCAGGGAACATCACACCTGGGGAACATCACAACTGGGGAACATCACACCATGGGACCATCACACCTGGGGAACATCACACCTGGGGAACATCACACCCAGGGATCATCACACCTGGGGAACATCACACCCAGGGAGCATCACACCCGGGGAACATCACACCCAGGGAACATCACATCTGGGGAACATCACACCTGAGGAACATCACACCTGGGGAACATTACACCCAGGAAACATCACACCCGGGGAACATCACACCGTGGGAACATCACACCCAGAGAACATCTTACCCGGGGAACATCACACCTGGGGAACATCACACCCGGGGAACATCATAGCCGGGGTATATAACACCCGGGGAACATTACACCTCGGGAACAACACACCTGGGGAACATCACACATGGGGATCATTACACCAGGGAACATCACACCCAGGGAACATCACACCTGCGGAACATCACACCTGGGAAACATCACATCCGGGGAATATCACACCCAGGGAACATCACAACCAGGGAACATCACACCTGCGGAACATCACACCGGGGGAACATCACAACCAGGGAACATCACACCTGGGGAACATCACACCCGGGGAACGTCACACCTGGGGAACATCACACCCAGGGAACATTACACCTGGGGCACATCACACCCAGGGAACATCACACCCAGGGATCATCACACCCGGGGAACATCACACCCGGGGAACATTACACCTGGGGAACATCACACCCAGGGAACATCACGCCCAGGGAACATCACACCTGGGGAACATCACACCTCAGGAACATCACACCCAGGGAACATCATATCCGGGGAACATCACACCCAGGGAATATCACACCTGGGGAACATCACACCTGGGGAATATTACACCGAGGGAACATCACACCAAGGGAACATCACACCCAGGGAACATCACACCTGGGGAACATCACACCTGGGGAATACACACCCAAAGAACATCACACCCAGGGAACATCACACCCAGGGAATATTACACCTCGGGAACAACACACCTGGGGAACATCACACCCGGGGAACTTCACACCTGGGGAACATCACACCTAGGGAACATCACACCCAGGGAACCGCACACCTGGGGAACATCACACCTGGGGAACATCACACCCAGGGAACATTACAATTGGGGAACATCACACCTGGGGAACATCACACCCAGGGAACATCACACCCAGGGAACATCACCTCTGGGGAACATCAAACCCAGGGAACATCACAACCAGGGAACCTCATAAGTGGGGAACATCACAACTGGGGAACATCACACCTGGGGGACATTACACTTGGGGAACATCACACCTGGGGAACATTACACCCCGGGAACATCACACCTGGGAAAATTACATCTGGGGAACATTACACTTGGGAACATCACACCTGGGGAACATTACACCCGGGGAACATCACTCTTGGGTAACATTACTCCTGGAGAACATCACACCCGGGGAACATCACGCCTGGGGAACATCACACCTGGGGAACATTACACCTGAGGAACAACACAACGGGGAAAATCACACCTGGGGAACATCACACCTGGGGAACAACACACCCAGGGAACATTACACTTGGGGAACATCACACCCAGGGAACATCACACCTGGGGAACAACACACCCAGGGAACATTACACTTGGGGAACATCACACCTGGGGAACATCACACACAGGGAACATCACACCCAGGGAAGATCACACCTGGGGAACATAACACCCGGGGAACATCACACCCGGGGAACATAACACCCGGGGAACATCACACCCGGGGAACATCACACCTGAGGAACATCACACCCGGGGAACATTGCACCTAGGGAACATCACACCTGGGGAACATCACACCTGGGTAACATCACATCTGGGGAACATCACAAATGGGTTAAATCACACCCAGGGAACATCACACCCAGGGATCATCACACACAAGGAACATCACTCCTGGGGAACATCACACCCGGGGAACATCACACCCAGGGATCATCACACACAAGGAACATCACTCCTGGGGAACATCACACCTGGGGAACATCACATCCGGGGAACATCACACCTGGGGAACATTACACCCGGGGAACATCACACCCGGGGAAAGTCACACCTGGGGAACATTACATCTGGGGAACATTACACCTGGGGAACCTCACACCCAGGGAACATCACAACCGGGGAACATTACACCCGTGGAACTTCACACCCAGAGAACATCACACCTGGGCAACATTACACCTGGGGAACATCAAACCCTGGGAAAATCACACCCAACTATCGTCACACCCAGGGCAAATTACAAACGGGGAAAATCACACCCAGGGAACATCATACCCGGGGAACATCACACCCATGGAACATCACAACTGGGGGACATCACACCTGGGGAACATGACACCTGGGGAACATCATACCCGGGGAACATCACACCCAGGGAACACCACACCAGGGGAACATCACACCTGGGGAACATCAGATCCGGGGAACATTATACCCGGGGAACATCACACCAGGGGAACATCAAATCCGAGGAACATCACATCCGGGGAACATCACACCCGGGAAACATCACACCCAGGGAACATCACACCCAGGGAACATTACACTCAGGGAACATCACACCCAGGGAACATTACACCCAGGGAACATTACACTCAGGGAACATCACACCCAGGGAACATTACACCTGGGGAATATCACACCCAGGGAACATCACACCCAGGGAACATCACACGGAGGGAACATCACACCTGGGGAACAACACACCCAGGGAACATTACACTTGGGGAACATCACACCCAGGGAACATCACAGCGAGGGAAGATCACACGTGGGGAACATCACACCCGGAGAACATCACACCCGGGGAACATAACACCCGGGGAACATCACACCCGGGGAACATAACACCCGGGAAACATCACACCCGGGGAACATAACACCCGGGGAACATCACACCCGGGGAACATCACACCCGGGGAACATCACACCTGGGGAATATCACACCCAGGGAACATCACACCTGGGGAACATCACACCTGAGGAACATCACACCCGGGGAACATTGCACCTAGGGAACATCACACCTGGGGAACATCACACCTGGGTAACATCACATCTGGGGAACATCACAAATGGGTTCAATCACACCCAGGGAACATCACACCCAGGGATCATCACACACAAGGAACATCACTCCTGGGGAACATCACACCCGGGGAACATCACACCCAGGGATCATCACACACAAGGAACATCACTCCTGGGGAACATCACACCTGGGGAACATCACATCCGGGGAACATCACACCTGGGGAACATTACACCCGGGGAACATCACACCCGGGGAACATCACACCCAGGGAACATTACACCTGGGGAACATTACAACTGGGGAACCTCACACCTGGGGAACAACACACCCAGGGAACATTACACTTGGGGAACATCACACCCAGGGAACATCACACCTGGGGAACAACACACCCAAGGAACATTACACTTGGGGAACATCACACCCAGGGAACATCACACCCAGGGAAGATCACACGTGGGGAACATCACACCCGGGGAACATCACACTCGGGGAACATAACACCCGGGGAACATCACACCCGGGGAACATCACACCTGGGGAATATCACACCCAGGGAACATCACACCTGGGGAATATCACACCCAGGGAACATCACACCTGAGGAACATCACACCCGGGGAACATTGCACCTAGGGAACATCACACCCAGGGATCATCACACCCAGGGAACATCACAACCGGGGAACATTACACCCGTGGAACTTCACACCCAGAGAACATCACACCTGGGCAACATTACACCTGGGGAACATCAAACCCTGGGAAAATCACACCCAACTATCGTCACACCCAGGGCAAATTACAAACGGGGAAAATCACACCCAGGGAACATCATACCCGGGGAACATCACACCCATGGAACATCACAACTGGGGGACATCACACCTGGGGAACAAGACACCCAGGGAACATCACAAACTGGGAACATCACACCTGGGGAACATCACAAACTGGGAACGTCACACCTGGGGAACATTACACCCGGGGAACATCACACCTGGGGAAGATTACACCTGGGGAACATCATACCCGGGGAACATCACACCCAGGGAACACCACACCTGGGGAACATCACACCTGGGGAACATCAGATCCGGGGAACATCATACCCAGGGAACATTACACCCAGGGAACATTACACTCAGGGAACATCACACCCAGGGAACATTACACCCAGGGAACATTACACTCAGGGAACATCACACCCAGGGAACATCACACCCAGGGAACATCACACCCAGGCAATATTACACCTCGGGAACAACACACCTGGGGAACATCACACCCGGCTAACATCACATCTGGGGAACATCACACCCGGGGAACATCACACCTGGGGAACATCACACCCAGGGAACCGCACACCTGGGGAACATCACACCTGGGGAACATCACACCCAGGGAACATTACACTTGGGGAACATCACACCTGTGGAACATCACACCCAGGGAACATCACACCCAGGGATCATCACCTATGGGGAACATCACACCCAGGGAACATCACAACCAGGGAACCTCATACCTGGGGAATATCACAACTGGGGAACATCACACCTGGGGGACATTACACTTGGGGAACATCACACCTGGGGAACATCACACCTGGGGAACATCACAGCAGGGGAACATTACACCCCGGGAACATCACACGTGGGGAACATTACACCCGGGGAACATCACTCTTGGGGAACATTACTCCTGGAGAACATCACCCGGGGAACATCACACCTGGGGAACATCACACCCGGGGAACATTACACCTGAGGAACAACTCACCGGGGAAAATCACACCTGGGGAACATCACACCTGGGGAACAACACACCCAGGGAACATTACACTTGGGGAACATCACACCCGGGGAACATCACACCTGGGGAACAACACACCCAGGGAACATTACACTTGGGGAACATCGCACCCAGGGAACATCACACCCAGGGAACATCACACGTGGGGAACATCACACCCAGGGAACATCACACCTGGGGAACATCACACCTGAGGAACATCACACCTGGGGAACATCACACCCGGGGAACATCACACCTGGGGAATATCACACCCAGGGAACATCACACCTGGGGAACATCACACCTGAGGAACATCACACCCGGGGATCATCACACCTGGGGAACATCACACCTGGGTGACATCACACCTGGGGAACATCACAAATGGGTTAAATCACACCAAGGGAACATCACACGCAGGGATCATCACACACAAGGAACATCAATCCTGGGGAACATCACACCTGGGGAACATCACATCCGGGGAACATCACAGCTGGGGAAAATTACACCCGGGGAACATCACACCCGGGGAACATCACACCCGGGGAACGTCACACCTGGGGATCATTACATCTGGGGAACATTACACCCGTGGAACTTCACACCCAGAGAACATCGCACCTGGGCAACATTACACCTGGGGAACATCAAACCCTGGGAAAATCATACCCAACTATCGTCACACCCAGGGCAAATTACAAACGGGGAAAATCACACCCAGGGAATATGACACCTGGGGAACATCACACCTGGGGAACATCACACCTGGGGAACATCACAGCTGGGGAACATTACACCCCGGGAACATCACACCTGGGAAAATTACATCTGGGGAACACTACACTTGGGAACATCAATCCCGGGGAACATCACACCTGGGGAACATCACACCTGGGGAACATCACACCCAGGGAAGATCACACCTGGGGAACATCACACCCGGGGAATATCACACATGGGAACATCACACCCAGGGAATATCAAACCCAGGGAACATCACACCTGGGAAACATTACACCCGGGGAACATCACACCCGGGGAACATCACCACTGGGGAACATCACACCCAGGGAACATACAACCTGGGGAACATCACACCCAGGGAACATTACACTCAGGGAACATCACACCCAGGGAACATTACACCTGGGGAACATCACACACAGGGAAAATCACACCCAGGGAACATCACGCCCAGGGAACATCACACCCCGGGAACATCACATCCGGGGAACATCACATCCGGGGAACATCATACCCGGGGAACATCACACCCAGGGAACATCATACCCGGGGAATATCACACCCAGGGAACTTCACCTCTGGGGAACATCACACCTGGGGAACATCACAACCAGGGAACCTCATACCTGGGCAACGTCACAACTGGGGAACATCACACCTGGGGAACATCACACCTGGGGAACATCACACCCAGGGAACATCACACCCAGGGAACATCACACCTGGGGATCTTTACACCCGGGGAAAATCAAACTCAGGGAACATCACACCTAGGGAACATCACACCAGGAGAATATCACACCCGGGGAACATCACACCCGGGGAACATCACACCCAGGGAACATCACACCCGGGGAACTTTACACCTCGGGAACAACACACCTGGGGAACATCACACATGGGGAGCATTACAGCAGGGAACATCACACCCAGGGAACATCACACCTGCGGAACATCAGACCCAGCGAACAACACATCCGGGGAATATCTCATCTGGGGAACAACACACCCAGGGAATATGACACCTGGGGAACATCACACCTGGGGAACATCACACCTGGGGAACATCACAGCTGGGGAACATTACACCCCGGGAACATCACACCTGGGAAAATTACATCAGGGGAACATTACACTTGGGAACATCACACCCGGGGAACATTACACCCGGGGAACATCACTCTTGGGGAACATTACTCCTGGAGAACATCACACCCGGGGAACATCACACCCGGGGAACATCACACCTGGGGAACATCACACCGGGGAACATTACACCTGAGGAACAACACACCGGGGGAACATCACACCTGGGGAACATCACACCTGGGGAACATCACACCTGGGGAACATCACACCCAGGAAACATCACACCTGGGGAACATCACACCTGAGGAACATCACACCTGGGGAGCATCACACCTGGGGAACATCACACCCAGGGAACATCACACCCAGGGAACATTACACCTGGGGAACATCACACCTGGGGAACATCACACCCAGGGAAGATCACACCTGGGGAACATCACACCCGGGGAATATCACACCCGGGGAACATCACACCCGGGGAACATCACACCCGGGGAACATCACACCCAGGGAACATCACACCCGGGAACATCACACCCGGGGAACATCATACCCGGGGAATATCACACATGGGAACATCACACCCAGGGAACATCACACCCGGGAACATCACACCCGGGGAACATCATACCCGGGGAACATCACACCTGGGAAACATTACACCCGGGGAACATCACACCCAGGGAACATAAAACCTGGGGAACATCACACCTGGGGAACATCACACCCAGGGAACATCACACCCAGGGAACATCACACCCAGGGAACATCACACCTGAGGAACATCAAACCCTGGAAAAATCACACCCAGCAAATGTCACTCCCAGGGCACATCACAAACGGGGAACATCACACCTGGGGATCATTACATCCGGGGAACATCACACCCAGGGAACATCACATCCAGGGAACATCACACCTGGGGAACATCACACCTGGAGAATACACACCCAAAGAACATCACACCCAGGGAACATCACACCCAGGGAATATTACACCTCGGGAACAACACACCTGGGGAACATCACACCCGGGGAACTTCACACCTGGGGAACATCACACTTGGGGAACATCACACCCAGGGAACCGCACACCTGGGGAACATCACACCTGGGGAACATCACACCCAGGGAACATCACACCCAGGGAACATCACCTCTGGGGAACATCACACCTGGGGGACATTACACTTGGGGAACATCACACCTGGGGAACATCACACCTGGGGAACATCACAGCTGGGGAACATTACACCCCGGGAACATCACACCTGGGAAAATTACATCTGGGGAACATTACACTTGGGAACATCACACCCGGGGAACATCACACCTGGGGAACATCACACCTGGGGAACATTACACCTGAGGAACAACACACCGGGGAAAATCACACCTGGGGAACATCACACATGGGGAACAACACACCCAGGAACATTACACTTGGGGAACATCACACCCAGGGAACATCACACCTGGGGTACAACACACCCAGGGAACATTACACTTGGGGAACATCACGCCCAGGGAACATCACACCCAGGGAAGATCACACGTGGGGAACATCACACCCGGGGAACATCACACCCGGGGAACATAACACCCGGGGAACATCACACCCGGGGAACATCACACCTGGGGAATATCACACCCAGGGAAGATCACACGTGGGGAACATCACACCCGGAGAACATCACACCCGGGGAACATAACACCCGGGGAACATCACACCCGGGGAACATCACACCTGGGGAATATCACACCCAGGGAACATCACACCTGGGGAACATCACACCTGAGGAACATCACACCCGGGGAACATCACACCCGGGGAACATCACACCTGGGGAACATCACACCTGGGGAACATCACATCTGGGGAACATCACAAATGGGTTAAATCACACCCAGGGAACATCACACCCTGGGATCATCACACACAAGGAACATCACTCCTGGGGAACATCACACCTGGGGAACATCACACCCAGGGATCATCACACACAAGGAACATCACTCCTGGGGAACATCGCACCCGGGGAACATCACACCCAGGGATCATCACACACAAGGAACATCACTCCTGGGGAACATCACACCTGGGGAACATCACATGCGGGGAACATCACACCTGGGGAACATTACACCCGGGGAACATCACACCCGGGGAAAGTCACACCTGGGGAACATTACATCTGGGGAACATTACACCTGGGGAACCTCACACCCAGGATATATCACAACCGGGGAACATTACACCCGTGGAACTTCACACCCAGAGAACATCACACCTGGGCAACATTACACCTGGGGAACATCAAACCCTGGGAAAATCACACCCAACTATCGTCACACCCAGGGCAAATTACAAACGGGGAAAATCACACCCAGGGAACATCATACCCGGGGAACATCACACCCATGGAACATCACAACTGGGGGACATCACACCTGGGGAACATGACACCCACGGAACATCACAAACTGGGAACGTCACACCTGGGGAACATTACACCCGGCGAACATCACACCTGGGGAACATTACACCCGGGGAACATCACACCTGGGGAACATTACACCTGGGGAACATCATACCCGGGGAACATCACACCCAGGGAACACCACACCTGGGGAACATCACACCTGGGGAACATCAGATCCGGGGAACATCATACCCGGGGAACATCACACCAGGGGAACATCAAATCCGGGGAACATCATACCTGGGAAATATCACACCCAGGGAACATTACACCCAGGGAACATTACACTCAGGGAACATCACACCCAGGGAACATTACAACTGGGGAACATCACACCCAGGGAACATCACACCCAGGGAACATCACATCTGGGGAACATGACACCCGGGGAACATCACACCCAGGGAACATCACACCCAGGGAACATCACCTCTGGGGAACATCACCCCCAGGGAACATCACAACCAGGGAACCTCATACCTGGGGAATATCACAACTGGGGAACATCACACCTGGGGGACATTACACTTGGGGAACATCACACCTGGGGAACATCACACCTGGGGAACATCACAGCAGGGGAACATTACACCCCGGGAACATCACACGTGGGAAAATTACATCTGGGGAACATTATACTTGGGAACATCACACCCGGGGAACATTACACCCGGGGAACATCACTCTTGGGGAACATTACTCCTGGAGAACATCACACCCAGGGAACATCACACCCGGGGAACATCACACCTGGGGAACATCACACATGGGGAACATCACACCCGGGGAACATTACACCTGAGGAACAACACACCGGGGAAAATCACACCTGGGGAACATCACACCTGGAGAACAACACACCCAGGGAACATTACACTTGGGGAACATCACACCCGGGGTACATCACACCTGGGGAACAACACACCCAGGGAACATTACACTTGGGGAACATCACACCCAGGGAACATCACACCCAGGGAAGATCACACGTGGGGAACATCACACCCGGAGAACATCACACCCGGGGAACATAACACCCGGGGAACATCACACCCGGGGAACATCACACCTGGGGAATATCACAACCAGGGAACATCACACCTGGGGAACATCACACCTGAGGAACATCACACCCGGGGAACATCACACCTGGGGAACATCACACCTGGGTAACATCACACCTGGGGAACATCACAAATGGGTGAAATCACACCCAGGGAACATCACACCCAGGGATCATCACACACAAGGAACATCACTCCTGGGGAACATCACACCTGGGGAACATCACATCCGGGGAACATCACAGCTGGGGAAAATTACACCCGGGGAACATCACACCCGGGGAACGTCACACCTGGGGATCATTACATCTGGGGAACATTACACCTGGGGAACCTCACACCCAGGGAACGTCATACCCGGGGAACATTACACCCGTGGAACTTCACACCCAGAGAACATCACACCTGGGCAACATTACACCTGGGGAACATCAAACCCTGGGAAAATCACACCCAACTATCGTCACACCCAGGGCACATCACAAACGGGGAAAATCAAACCCAGGGAACATCATACACATGGAACATCACAACTGGGGGACATCACACCTGGGGAACATGACACCCAGGGAACATCACACACTGGGAACGTCACACCTGGGGAACATCATACCCGGGGAACATCACACCCACGGAACACCACACCTGGGGAACATCACACCTGGGGAACATCAGA
The DNA here is from genome assembly GCF_037043375.1 of Chiloscyllium plagiosum. NCBI lineage: Eukaryota > Metazoa > Chordata > Chondrichthyes > Orectolobiformes > Hemiscylliidae > Chiloscyllium > Chiloscyllium plagiosum. The sequence goes on along the minus strand of NW_028270153.1, from coordinate 71,812,481 downwards.
TCCGGGGAACATCATACCCGGGAACATCACACCCGGGGAACATCAAATCCGGGGAACATCACATCCGGGGAACATTACACTCAGGGAACATCACACCCAGGGAACATTACACCTGGGGAACATCACACACAGGGAAAATCACACCCAGGGAACATCACACCCCGGGAACATCACATCCGGGGAACATCACATCCGGGGAACATCATACCCGGGGAACATCACACCCAGGGAACATCATACCCGGGGAATATCACACCCAGGGAACATCACCTCTGGGGAACATCACACCCAGGGAACATCACAACCAGGGAACCTCATACCTGGGGAACGTCACAACTGGGGAACATCACACCTGGGGAACATCACACACTGGGAACGTCACACCTGGGGAACATTACACTCGGGTACATCACACCTGGGGAACATTACACCCGGGAACATCACACCTGGGGAACATCACAGCTGGGGAACATCACACCTGGGGATCTTTACACCCGGGGAAAATCAAACTCAGGGAACATCACACCCAGGGAACATCACACCAGGAGAATATCACACCCGGGGAACATCACACCCGGGGAACATCACACACAGGGAACATCACACCCGGGGAACTTTACACCTCGGGAACAACACACCTGAGGAACATCACACATGGGGAGCATTACACCAGGGAACATCACACCCAGGGAACATCACACCTGCGGAACATCAGACCCAGCGAACAACACATCCGGGGAATATCTCATCAGGGGAACAACACACCCAGGGAATATGACACGTGGGGAACATCACACCTGGGGAACATCACACCTGGGGAACATCACAGCTGGGGAACATTACACCCCGGGAACATCACACCTGGGAAAATTACATCTGGGGAACATTACACTTGGGAACATCACACCTGGGGAACATTACACCCGGGGAACATCACTCTTGGGGAACATTACTCCTGGAGAACATCACACCCGGGGAACATCACACCCGGGGAACATCACACCTGGGGAACATCACACCGGGGAACATTACACCTGAGGAACAACACACCGGGGGAACATCACACCTGGGGAACATCACACCTGGGGAACATCACACCCAGGGAACGTTACACTTGGGGAACATCACACCCAGGGAACATCACACCTGGGGAACATCACACCTGGGGAACATCACACCCAGGGAACATTACACTTGGGGAACATCACACCCGGGGAACATCACACCTGGGGAACATCACACCCAGGGAACATCACACCCAGGGAAGATCACACCTGGGGAACATCACACCCGGGGAATATCACACCCAGGGAACATCACACCCGGGGAACATAACACCCGGGGAACATAACACCCGGGGAACATCACACCCGGGGAACATAACACCCGGGGAACATCACACCCGGGGAACATCACACCCGGGGAACATCATACCCGGGGAACATCTCCACTGGGGAACATCACACCCAGGGAATATCAAACCCAGGGAACATCACACCTGGGGAACATCACAACCAGGGAACATCACACCCAGGGAACATCACACCCAGGGAACATCACACCCAGAGAACATCACACCTGGGAAACATCACACCTGAGGAACATCCAACCCTGGAAAAATCACACCCAGCAAATGTCACTCCCAGGGCACATCACAAACGGGGAACATCACACCTGGGGATCATTACATCCGGGGAACATCACACTCGGGGAACATCACACCTGGGGATCCTTACACCTCGGGAACATCACACCTGCGGAACATCACACCCAGGGAACATCACATCCGGAGAATATCACACCTGAGGAACATCACACCCGGGGAACATTGCACCTGGGGAACATCACACCTGGGGAACATCACACCCGGGGAACATCACACCCGGGGAACATCACACTTGGGGAACATCAGAAATGGGTTAAATCACACCCAGGGAACATCGCACCCAGGGATCATCACACACAAGGAAGATCACTCCTGGGGAACATCACACCCGGGGAACGTCACACCTGGGGAACATTACATCTGGGGAACATTACACCTGGGGAACCTCACACCCAGGGAACATCACACCCGGGGAACATTACACCCGGGGAACATTACACCCAGGGAACAACACACCCGGGGAACATCACACCCGTGGATCTTCACACCCAGAGAACTTCACACCTGGGCAACATTACACCTGGGGAACATCAAGCCCTGGGTAAATCACACCCAACTATCGTCACACCCAGGGCACATCACAAACGGGGAAAATTACACCCAGGGAACATCACACCCATGGAACATCACACCTGGGGAACATTACACCCGGGGAACATCACACCTGGGGAACATTACACCTGGGGAACATCATACCCGGGGAACATCACACCCAGGGAACACCACACCTGGGGAACATCACACCTGGGGAACATCAGATCCGGGGAACATCATACCCGGGGAACATCACACCCGGGGAACATCAAATCCCCCGGGGAACATCACATCCGGGGAACATCACTCCTGGGAAACATCACACCCAGGGAACATTACACCCAGGGAACATTACACTCAGGGAACATCACACCCAGGGAACATTACACCTGGGGAACATCACACCCAGGGAAAATCACACCCAGGGAACATCACACGTGGGGAACATCACACCCAGGGAACATCACACCCCGGGAACATCACATCCGGGGAACATCACGTCCGGGGAATATCATACCCGGGGAATATCACACCCAGGGAACATCACACCCAGGGAACATCACACCCAGGGAACATCACACCTGGGGAACATCACACCTGGGGAATATCAAACCCAGGGAACATCATACCCAGGGAACATCATACCCAGGGAACATCACACCTGGGGAACATCAGACCTGGGGAATATCACACCCAGGGAACATCACACCCAGTGAACATCACACCCAGGGAACATTACACCTCGGGAACAACACACCTGGGGAACATCACACCCGGGGAACATCACACCTAGGGAACATCACAACTGGAAAACATCACACCTGGGGAACGTTAAACCCGGGGAACAACTCATCTGGGAAACATTACACCCGGAGAACATCACACCCGGGGAACATCACACCCAGGGAATCTCACACTCAGGGAACATCACACCCAGGGAAAATCACACCCAGGGTACATCACACCTAAGGAACATCACACCTGGGGAACATCACACCCAGGGAACATTACACTTGGGGAAAATCACACCCTGGGAACATCACACTCAGGGAACATCACACTCAGGGAACATCACACCCAGGGAAAATCACACCCAGGGTACATCACACCTAAGGAACATCACACCTGGGAAACATCACACCCAGGGAACATCACACCTGGGGAACATCACACCTGGGGAACATCACACCTGGGGAACATCACACCGAGGGAAACTCATACTCAGGGAACATCACACCCAGGGAAAATCACACCTGGGGAACCTCACACCTGGGGAACATCACACCTGGGGAACATCACACCTGTGGAACATTAAACCCGGAGAACATCACATCCGGGGAATATCACAACTGGATAACATCACATCTGGGGAACATTACACCCGGAGAACATCACACCTGGGGAAAGTCACACCCAGGGAACATCACACCCAGGGAACCTCACACCTGGGGAAAATCACACCTGGGGAACATCACACCCAGGGAACATCACACCTGGGGAACATCACATCTGGGGAACATCACACCCATGGAATATCACAACCAGGGAACCTCACACCTGGGGACATCACACCTGGGGAACATCACACCTGGGGGACATTACACTTGGGGAACATTACACTTGGGGAACATCACACCTGCGGAACATCACACCTGGGGAACATCTCAGCTGGGGAACATTACTCCTGGAGAACATCACACCCGGGGAACATCACACCTGGGGAACATCACACCTGGGGAACATTACACCTGAGGAACAACACACCGGGGGAACATCACACCTGGGGAACATTACACTTGGGGAACCTCACACCCAGGGAACATCACACCCGGGGAACATTACACCCGGGGAACATTACACCCAGGGAACAACACACCCGGGGAACATCACACCCGTGGATCTTCACACCCAGAGAACTTCACACCTGGGCAACATTACACCTGGGGAACATCAAGCCCTGGGTAAATCACACCCAACTATCGTCACACCCAGGGCACATCACAAACGGGGAAAATTACACCCAGGGAACATCACACCCATGGAACATCACACCTGGGGAACATTACACCCGGGGAACATCACACCTGGGGAACATTACACCTGGGGAACATCATACCCGGGGAACATCACACCCAGGGAACACCACACCTGGGGAACATCACACCTGGGGAACATCAGATCCGGGGAACATCATACCCGGGGAACATCACACCCGGGGAACATCAAATCCCCCGGGGAACATCACATCCGGGGAACATCACTCCTGGGAAACATCACACCCAGGGAACATTACACCCAGGGAACATTACACTCAGGGAACATCACACCCAGGGAACATTACACCTGGGGAACATCACACCCAGGGAAAATCACACCCAGGGAACATCACACGTGGGGAACATCACACCCAGGGAACATCACACCCCGGGAACATCACATCCGGGGAACATCACGTCCGGGGAATATCATACCCGGGGAATATCACACCCAGGGAACATCACACCCAGGGAACATCACACCCAGGGAACATCACACCTGGGGAACATCACACCTGGGGAATATCAAACCCAGGGAACATCATACCCAGGGAACATCATACCCAGGGAACATCACACCTGGGGAACATCAGACCTGGGGAATATCACACCCAGGGAACATCACACCCAGTGAACATCACACCCAGGGAACATTACACCTCGGGAACAACACACCTGGGGAACATCACACCCGGGGAACATCACACCTAGGGAACATCACAACTGGAAAACATCACACCTGGGGAACGTTAAACCCGGGGAACAACTCATCTGGGAAACATTACACCCGGAGAACATCACACCCGGGGAACATCACACCCAGGGAATCTCACACTCAGGGAACATCACACCCAGGGAAAATCACACCCAGGGTACATCACACCTAAGGAACATCACACCTGGGGAACATCACACCCAGGGAACATTACACTTGGGGAAAATCACACCCTGGGAACATCACACTCAGGGAACATCACACTCAGGGAACATCACACCCAGGGAAAATCACACCCAGGGTACATCACACCTAAGGAACATCACACCTGGGAAACATCACACCCAGGGAACATCACACCTGGGGAACATCACACCTGGGGAACATCACACCTGGGGAACATCACACCGAGGGAAACTCATACTCAGGGAACATCACACCCAGGGAAAATCACACCTGGGGAACCTCACACCTGGGGAACATCACACCTGGGGAACATCACACCTGTGGAACATTAAACCCGGAGAACATCACATCCGGGGAATATCACAACTGGATAACATCACATCTGGGGAACATTACACCCGGAGAACATCACACCTGGGGAAAGTCACACCCAGGGAACATCACACCCAGGGAACCTCACACCTGGGGAAAATCACACCTGGGGAACATCACACCCAGGGAACATCACACCTGGGGAACATCACATCTGGGGAACATCACACCCATGGAATATCACAACCAGGGAACCTCACACCTGGGGACATCACACCTGGGGAACATCACACCTGGGGGACATTACACTTGGGGAACATTACACTTGGGGAACATCACACCTGCGGAACATCACACCTGGGGAACATCTCAGCTGGGGAACATTACTCCTGGAGAACATCACACCCGGGGAACATCACACCTGGGGAACATCACACCTGGGGAACATTACACCTGAGGAACAACACACCGGGGGAACATCACACCTGGGGAACATTACACTTGGGGAACATCACACCCGGGGAACATCACACCTGGGGAACATCACAACTGCATAACATCACACCTGGGGAACATTACACCTGGGAAAATTACACCTGGGGAACATCACACCTGGGGAATATTACACCTGGGGAACATCACACCTGGGGATCATTACACCTGGGGAACATTACACACGGGGAACAACACACCGGGGGAACATCACACCTGGAGAACATCACACCTGGGTAACATCACACCTGGGGAACATTACACCTGGGGAACATCACACCCGGGGAACATCACACCTGGGGATCTGCACACCTGGGGAACATTACACTTGGGGAACATTACACCCGGGGAACATCACACCCGAGGAACATCACACCCAGGGAACATCACACTTGGGGAACATCACATCTGGATAACATCACACCTGGGGAACATTCAACCCGGAGAACATCACATCCGGGGAACATCACAACTGGATAACATCACAACTGGGGAACATTTAACCCGGGGAACAACACATCTGGGGAACATTACACCTGGGGAACATCACACCTGGGGAATATCACACCCAGGAACATCACATCTAGGGAACATTACACCTGGAGAACATCACACCCGGGGAACATCACACCTGGGGAACTTCACACCTGGGGAACATTACACATGGGGAACATTACACCCGGGGAACATCACACCCGGGGAACATCACATCTGGGAAACATCACACCTGGGGATCGTCACACCTGGGGAACGTCACTCCTGGGGAACATCACACCTGGGGAACATCATACCCAGGGAACATCACACCCAGGGCACATCACACCCGGGGAACATCACACCTGCGGATCTACACACCTCGGGAAGATTACACTTGGGGAACATTACACCCGGGGAACATTACACCCGGGGAACATCACATCTGGGAAACATCACACCTGGGGAACATCACACCTGGGGAACATTACACCTGGGGATCGTCACACCTGGGGAACATCACACCCAGAGAACCTCACACCTGAGGAACATCACACCTGGGGAACATCACACCTGGGGAACATTACATTAGGGGAATATCACACCTGAAGAACATCACACCCAGGGAACATCACACCCAGGGAACATTACACTTGGGGAACATCACACCCGGGGAACATCACACTCAGGGAACATCACACACAGGGAACATCACACCCAGGGCACCTCACACCTGGGGAACATCACACCTGGGGAACATCACACCTGGGGACCATTACATTAGGGGAATATCATACCTGAAGAACATCACACCCAGGGAACATCACACCCAGGGTACATCACACCCCTAGGAACATCACACCTGGGGAACATCACACCCAGGGAACATCACACTTGGGGAACATCACACCAGCGGAACATCACATCTGGAGAACATCACACCCAGGGTACATCACACCTAAGGAACATCACACATGGGGAACATCACACCCAGGGAACATCATACCTGGGGAACATCACATCTGGGGAACATCACATCTGAGGAACATCACACCCAGGGAACATCACAACCAGGGAACCTCACACCTGGGGAACATCACACCCAGGGAACATCACACCCAGGGATCATCACACCTGGGGAACATCACATCTGGGGAACATCATACTTGGGGAACGTCACACCTGGGGAACATCACACCTGGGGAATATCACACCTAGGGAACATTACACCCCGGGAACATCACACCTTGGAAAATTACACCTGGGGAACATTACAATTGGGGAAAATCACACCCGGGGAACATTACACCTGGGGAACATCACACCCAGGGAACATCACTCCTGGGGAACATCACCCCTGGGGAACATCACACCCGGGAAATATCACACCGGGGGAACATTACTTCTGGAGAACATCACACCCGGGGAACAGTACACCTGGGGAACATCACACCTGGGGAACATTACACCTGAGGAACAACACACCGGGGGACCATCACACCTGGGGAACATCACACCTGGGGAACAACACGCACAGGGGACATTACCCTTGGGGAACATCACATCTGGGGAACATCGCACCCGGGGAACATCACACTCAGGGAACATCACACCCAGGGTACATCACACCTAAGGAACATCACACCCAGGGAACATCACACCCAGGGTACATCACACCTAAGGAACATCACACCCAGGGAACATCACATCCAGGGTACATCACACTTGGGGAACATCACAGCTGGGGAACATCACATCTGGGGAATATCACACCCAGGGAACATCACACCTGGCGAACATCACATCTGGGAACATCACATCTGGGGAACATCACACCCAGGGAACATCACAACCAGGGAAACTCACACCTGGGGAACATCACACCCGGGGAACATTACACCTGGGGAACATCACACCCAGGGAACATCACACCCGGGGAACATCACCCCTGGGGAACATCACACCTGGGGAACATTACACCTAAGGAACTACACACCGGGGGAACATCACAGCTGGGGAACATCACACCTGGGGAACATTACACCTGGGAAAATTACACCTGGGGAACATCACACCCAGGGAACATCACAACCAGGGAACCTCACACCTGGGGAACATCACATCTGGGGAACATTACACCTGGGGAACATCACACCTGGAGAACTTCACATCTGGGGAACATTACACCTGGGAAAATTACACCTGGGGAACATCACACCTGGGGAACATTACACCTGTGGAACATCACACCCGGGGAACATTATCCCTGGAGAACATCACACCTGGGGAACATTACAACCGGGAAACAACACACCGGGGGAACATCACACCTGGGGAACATCACACCTGGGTAATATCACACCTGGGGAACATTACACCTGGGGAATATCACACCCGGGGAACGTCACACCTGGGGAACATTACACCTGGGGAACATCACACCCGCGGAACATCACACCCGGGGATCTACACACCTGGGGAACATTACACTTGGGGAACATTACACCCGGGATACAACACACCCGGGGAACATCACATCTGGGGAACATCACACCTGGGGAAAATCACACCCGGGGACCATTACACCTGGGGATCGTCACACCTGGGGTACGTCACACCTGGGGAACATCATACCCAGGGAACATCACACCTGGGGAACATCATACCCAGGGAACATCACACCCAGGGCACATCACACCTGGGGAACATCACACCCAGGGAATATCACACTTGGGGAACATCACATCTGGATAACATCACACCTGTAGAACATTACACCTGGTGAACATTACACCTGGGGAACATCACAACTGGATAACATCACACCTGGGAAACATTACACCTGGAGAACATCACACCCGTGGACCATTACACCTGGGGATCGTCACACCTGGGGAACATCACACCCGGGGAACATCACACCCGGGGATCTACACACCTGGGGAACATTAGACTTGGGGAACATTACACCCGGGGAACATCACACCCAGGGAACATCACATCTGGGGAACATCACACCTGGGGAACATCACACCCGGGGACCATTACACCTGGGGATCGTCACACCTGGGGAACATCACACCTGGGTAACATCACATCCAGGGAACCTCACACCTGGGGAACATCACACCTGGGGAACATCACACCCAGGGAACATTACACTTGGGGAACATCACACCCGGGGAACATCACACTCAGGGAACATCACACACAGGGAACATCACACCCAGGGCACCTCACACCTGGGGATCATCACACCTGGGGAACATTACATTTGGGGAACATCACACCTGAGGAACATCACACCCAGGGAACATCACACCCAGGGTACATCACACCTAAGGAACATCACACCTGGGGAACATCACACTCGGGGAACATCTCACCCAGGGAACATCACACCCAGGGAACATCACACCCAGGGTACATCACACCCCGGGAACATCACACCTGGGGAACATCACACTCGGGGAACATCACACCCAGGGAACATCACACCCAGGGAACCTCACACCTGGGGAACATCACACCTGGGGAACATCACACCCAGGGAACATTACACTTGGGGAACATCACACCCGGGGAACATCACACTCAGGGAACATCACACACAGGGAACATCACACCCAGTGCACCTCACACCTGGGGATCATCACACCTGGGGAACATTACATTTGGGGAACATCACACCTGAGGAACATCACACCCAGGGAACATCACACCCAGGGTACATCACACCTAAGGAACATCACACCCAGGGAACATCACACCCAGGGTACATCACACTTGGGGAACATCACAGCTGGGGAACATCACATCTGGGGAACATCACACCCAGGGAACATCACACCTGGCGAACATCACATCTGGGAACATCACATCTGGGGAACATCACACCCAGGGAACATCACAACCAGGGAACCTCACACCTGGGGAACATCACACCCGGGGAACATTACACCTGGGGAACATCACACCCAGGGAACAACACACCCGGGGAACATCACCACTGGGGAACATCACACCTGGGGAACATGACACCTAAGGAACTACACACCGGGGGAACATCACAGCTGGGGAACATCACACCTGGGGAACATTACACCTGGGAAAATTACACCTGGGGAACATCACACCCAGGGAACATCACAACCAGGGAAACTCACACCTGGGGAACATCACATCTGGGGAACATTACACCTGGGAAAATTACACCTGGGGAACATCACACCTGGGGAACATTACACCTGTGGAACATCACACCCGGGGAACATTATCCATGGAGAACATCACACCTGGGGAACATGACACCCGGGGAACAACACACCGGGGGAACATCACACCTGGGGAACATCACACCTGGGTAACATCACACCTGGGGAACACCACACCCGTGGAACGTCACACCTGGGGAACATTACACCTGGGGAACATCACACCCGGGGAACATCACACTCGGGGATCTACACACCTGGGGAACATTACACTTGGGGAACATTTTACCCGGGGTACAACACACCCGGGGAACATCACATCTGGGGAACATCACACCTGGGAAACATCACACCCGGGGACCATTACATCTGGGGATCGTCATACCTGGGGAACGTCACTCCTGGGGTACATCACACCGAGGGAACATCACACCCAGGGAACATTACACTTAGGGAACATAACACCCGGGGAACATCACACTCAGGGAACATCACACACAGGGAACATCACACTCAGGGCACCTCACACCTGGGGAACATCACACCTGTGGAACATCACACCTGGGGAATATTACATTAGGGGAATATCACACCTGAAGAACATCACACCCAGGGAACATCACACCTGGGGAACATTAAACCCGGGGAACAACACATCTGGGGAACATCACACCTGGGGAACATCACACCTGGGGAACATCAAACCCGGGGAACATCACATCTGGGGAACATCACACCTGGGGAACATCACACCCGGGGAACCTCACACCTGGGGAACATCACACCTGGGGAACATCACACCCAGGGAACATTACACTTGGGGAACATCACACCCGGGGAACATCACACTCAGGGAACATCACACCCAGGGAACATCACACCCAGCGAACCTCCCACCTGGGGAACATCACACCTGGGGAACATCACACCCGGGAAACATTACACCTGGGGATCGTCACACCTGGGCAACGTCACACCTGGGGAACATCACACCTGGGTAACATCACACCTGGGGAACATCACACCCAGGGAACATCACACCCAGGGCACATCACACCCGGGGAACATCACACCCAGGCCACATCACAAACGAGGAACATCACACACTGGGAACATCACACCCAGGGAACATCACACCCAGGGAACCTCACACCCAGGGCACATCACACCCGGGGAACATCATACCCAGGCCACATCACAAACGAGGAACATCACACACTGGCAACATCACACCTGGGGAACATCACACCCAGGGAACATCAACCCAGGGAACATCACACTCGGGGAACATCACACCCAGGGAACATCACACCCGGGGAACATCACACCCAGGGAACATCAAACCCAGGGAACATCACACTCCGGGAACATCAAACCCAGGGAACATCACATCTGGATAACATCACACCTGGGGAACATTACATCCGGGGAACATCACACCTGGGGAACATCACACCCAGGGAACATTACACTTGGCGAACATCACACCCAGGGAACAACACACTCAGGGAACATCACACCCAGGGAACATCACACCCAGGGTACATCACACCTAAGGAATATCACACCTGGGGAACATCACACCTGGGGAACCTCACATCTGGGGAACATCACACACAGGGAACATCACAACCAGGGAACCTCACACTTGGGGAACTTCACACCTGGGGAACATCACACCCGGGGAACATTACACTTGGGGAACATCACACCTGAGGAACATCACACTTGGGGAACATTACACCCAGGGAACATCACACCTGGGAAAATTACACCTGGGGAACATTACACTTGGGGAACATCACCCCTGGGGAACATCACACCCGGAGAACATCACACCTAGGGAACATTACTCCGGGAGAAAATCGCACCCGGGGAACATCACACCTGGGGAACATCACACCTGGGGACCATTACACCAGAGGAACAACACACCGGGGGAACATCACACCTGGGGAACATCACACCTGGGGAAAATTACATCTGGGGAACATCACACCGGGGGAACATTACACCTGTGGAACATCGCACCCGGGGAAGATTACACCCGGGGAACAACACACCGGAAGAACACCACACCTGGGGAACATCACACCTGGGGAACATCACACCTGGGGAACATTACACCTGGAGAACATCACACCCGGGAAACGTCACACCTGGGGAACATTACACCTGGGGAACATCACACCCGGGGAACATCACACCTGGGGATCTACACACCTGGGGAACATTACACTTGGGGAACATTACACCCGGGGAACATCACACCCAGGGAACATCACATCTGCGGAACATCTCACCTGGGGAACATCACACCCGGGGACCATTACACCTGGGAATCGTCACACCTGGGGTACGTCACACCTGGGGAACATCACACCTGTGTAACATCACACCTGGGGAACATCACACCTGGGGAACATCACACCAAGGGCACATCACACCCCGGAAACATCACACCCAGGCCACATCACAAACGAGGAACATCACACCCAGGGAACATCACACCCGGGGAACGTCACACCCAGGGAACATCACACTTGGGGAACATCACATCTGGTTAACATCACACCCGGGGGACATTAAACCCGGAGAACATCACATCCGGGGAACATCACAACTGGATAACATCACACCTGGGGAACATTAAACCCGGGGAACAACACATCTGGGGAACATCACACCTGGGGAACATTACACCTGGGGAACATCACACCTGGGGATCATTACACCTGGGGAACATTACACATGGGGAACAACACACCGGGGGAACATCACACCTGGAGAACATCACACCTGGGTAACATCACACCTGGGGAACATTACACCTTGGGAACATCACACCCGGGAAACATCACACCTGGGGATCTGCACACCTGGGGAACATTACACTTGGGGAACATTACACCCGGGGAACATCACACCCGAGGAACATCACACCCAGGGAATATCACACTTGGGGAACATCACATCTGGATAACATCACACCTGGGGAACATTCAACCCGGAGAACATCACATCCGGGGAACATCACAACTGGATAACATCACAACTGGGGAACATTTAACCCGGGGAACAACACATCTGGGGAACATTACACCTGGGGAACATCACACCTGGGGAATATCACACCCAGGAACATCACATCTGGGGAACATTACACCTGGAGAACATCACACCCGGGGAACATCACACCTGGGGAACTTCACACCTGGGGAACATCACACCTGGGGAACATCACACCTGGGGAACATTACACCCATGGAACGTCACACCTGGGGAACATCACACCCAGGGAACATCACACTCGGGGAACATCACACCTGGGGAACATCACACCCAGGGAACATTACACCCGGGAAACGTCACAGCTGGGGAACATCACACCCAGGGAACATCACAACCGGGGAACATCACACCTGGGGAACATCACACCTGGGGAACATCACACCAAGGGCACATCACACCCCGGGAACATCACACCCAGGCCACATCACAAACGAGGAACATCACACCCAGGGAACATCACACCCGGGGAACGTCACACCCAGGGAACATCACACTTGGGGAACATCACATCTGGTTAACATCACACCCGGGGGACATTAAACCCGGAGAACATCACATCCGGGGAACATCACAACTGGATAACATCACACCTGGGGAACATTAAACCCGGGGAACAACACATCTGGGGAACATCACACCTGGGGAACATTACACCTGGGGAACATCACACCTGGGGATCATAACACCTGGGGAACATTACACATGGGGAACAACACACCGGGGGAACATCACACCTGGAGAACATCACACCTGGGTAACATCACATCTGGGGAACATTACACCTGGGGAACATCACACCTGGGGAATATCACACCCAGGAACATCACATCTGGGGAACATTACACCTGGAGAACATCACACCCGGGGAACATCACACCTGGGGAACTTCACACCTGGGGAACATTACACTTGGGGAACATTACACCCGGGGAACATCACACCCGGGGAACATCACATCTGGGAAACATCACACCTGGGGATCGTCACAGCTGGGGAACGTCACTCCTGGGGAACATCACACCTGGGTAACATCACACCTGGGGAACATCATACCCAGGGAACATCACACCCAGGGCACATCACACCCGGGGAACATTACACCTGGGGATCTACACACCTCGGGAAGATTACACTTGGGGAACATTACACCCGGGGAACATCACACCCGGGGAACATCACATCTGGGTAACATCACACCTGGGGAACATCACACCTGGGGAACATTACACCTGGGGATCGTCACACCTGGGGAATGTCACTCCTGGGGAACATCACACCTGGGGAACATCACACCTGGGGAACATTACACTTGGGGAACATCACACTCAGGGAACATCACACACAGGGAACATTACACTTGGGGAACATCACACTCAGGGAACATCACACACAGGGAACATCACACTCAGGGCACCTCACACCTGGGGAACATCACACCTGTGGAACATCACACCTGGGGAATATTACATTAGGGGAATATCACACCTGAAGAACATCACACCCAGGGAACATCACACCTGGGGAACATTAAACCCGGGGAACAACACATCTGGGGAACATCACACCTGGGGAACATCACACCTGGGGAACATCACACCCGGGGAACATCACATCTGGGGAACATCACACCTGGGGAACATCACACCCGGGGAACCTCACACCTGGGGAACATCACACCTGGGGAACATCACACCCAGGGAACATTACACTTGGGGAACATCACACCCGGGGAACATCACACTCAGGGAACATCACACCCAGGGAACATCACACCCAGCGAACCTCCCACCTGGGGAACATCACACCTGGGGAACATCACACCCGGGAAACATTACACCTGGGGATCGTCACACCTGGGCAACGTCACACCTGGGGAACATCACACCTGGGTAACATCACACCTGGGGAACATCACACCCAGGGAACATCACACCCAGGGCACATCACACCCGGGGAACATCACACCCAGGCCACATCACAAACGAGGAACATCACACACTGGGAACATCACACCCAGGGAACATCACACCCAGGGAACCTCACACCCAGGGCACATCACACCCGGGGAACATCATACCCAGGCCACATCACAAACGAGGAACATCACACACTGGCAACATCACACCTGGGGAACATCACTCCCAGGGAACATCAACCCAGGGAACATCACACTCGGGGAACATCACACCCAGGGAACATCACACCCGGGGAACATCACACCCAGGGAACATCAAACCCAGGGAACATCACACTCCGGGAACATCAAACCCAGGGAACATCACATCTGGATAACATCACACCTGGGGAACATTACATCCGGGGAACATCACACCTGGGGAACATCACACCCAGGGAACATTACACTTGGCGAACATCACACCCAGGGAACAACACACTCAGGGAACATCACACCCAGGGAACATCACACCCAGGGTACATCACACCTAAGGAATATCACACCTGGGGAACATCACACCTGGGGAACCTCACATCTGGGGAACATCACACACAGGGAACATCACAACCAGGGAACCTCACACTTGGGGAACTTCACACCTGGGGAACATCACACCCGGGGAACATTACACTTGGGGAACATCACACCTGAGGAACATCACACTTGGGGAACATTACACCCAGGGAACATCACACCTGGGAAAATTACACCTGGGGAACATTACACTTGGGGAACATCACCCCTGGGGAACATCACACCCGGAGAACATCACACCTAGGGAACATTACTCCGGGAGAAAATCGCACCCGGGGAACATCACACCTGGGGAACATCACACCTGGGGACCATTACACCAGAGGAACAACACACCGGGGGAACATCACACCTGGGGAACATCACACCTGGGGAAAATTACATCTGGGGAACATCACACCGGGGGAACATTACACCTGTGGAACATCGCACCCGGGGAAGATTACACCCGGGGAACAACACACCGGAAGAACACCACACCTGGGGAACATCACACCTGGGGAACATCACACCTGGGGAACATTACACCTGGAGAACATCACACCCGGGAAACGTCACACCTGGGGAACATTACACCTGGGGAACATCACACCCGGGGAACATCACACCTGGGGATCTACACACCTGGGGAACATTACACTTGGGGAACATTACACCCGGGGAACATCACACCCAGGGAACATCACATCTGCGGAACATCTCACCTGGGGAACATCACACCCGGGGACCATTACACCTGGGAATCGTCACACCTGGGGTACGTCACACCTGGGGAACATCACACCTGTGTAACATCACACCTGGGGAACATCACACCTGGGGAACATCACACCAAGGGCACATCACACCCCGGGAACATCACACCCAGGCCACATCACAAACGAGGAACATCACACCCAGGGAACATCACACCCGGGGAACGTCACACCCAGGGAACATCACACTTGGGGAACATCACATCTGGTTAACATCACACCCGGGGGACATTAAACCCGGAGAACATCACATCCGGGGAACATCACAACTGGATAACATCACACCTGGGGAACATTAAACCCGGGGAACAACACATCTGGGGAACATCACACCTGGGGAACATTACACCTGGGGAACATCACACCTGGGGATCATTACACCTGGGGAACATTACACATGGGGAACAACACACCGGGGGAACATCACACCTGGAGAACATCACACCTGGGTAACATCACACCTGGGGAACATTACACCTTGGGAACATCACACCCGGGAAACATCACACCTGGGGATCTGCACACCTGGGGAACATTACACTTGGGGAACATTACACCCGGGGAACATCACACCCGAGGAACATCACACCCAGGGAATATCACACTTGGGGAACATCACATCTGGATAACATCACACCTGGGGAACATTCAACCCGGAGAACATCACATCCGGGGAACATCACAACTGGATAACATCACAACTGGGGAACATTTAACCCGGGGAACAACACATCTGGGGAACATTACACCTGGGGAACATCACACCTGGGGAATATCACACCCAGGAACATCACATCTGGGGAACATTACACCTGGAGAACATCACACCCGGGGAACATCACACCTGGGGAACTTCACACCTGGGGAACATTACACTTGGGGAACATTACACCCGGGGAACATCACACCCGGGGAACATCACATCTGGGAAACATCACACCTGGGGATCGTCACAGCTGGGGAACGTCACTCCTGGGGAACATCACACCTGGGTAACATCACACCTGGGGAACATCATACCCAGGGAACATCACACCCAGGGCACATCACACCCGGGGAACATTACACCTGGGGATCTACACACCTCGGGAAGATTACACTTGGGGAACATTACACCCGGGGAACATCACACCCGGGGAACATCACATCTGGGTAACATCACACCTGGGGAACATCACACCTGGGGAACATTACACCTGGGGATCGTCACACCTGGGGAATGTCACTCCTGGGGAACATCACACCTGGGGAACATCACACCTGGGGAACATTACACTTGGGGAACATCACACTCAGGGAACATCACACACAGGGAACATTACACTTGGGGAACATCACACTCAGGGAACATCACACACAGGGAACATCACACCCAGGGCACCTCACACCTGGGGAACATCACACCTGGGGAACATCACACCTGGGGACCATTACATTAGGGGAATATCATACCTGAAGAACATCACATCTGGGGAACAACACACCCAGGGTACATCACACCCCTAGGAACATCACACCTGGGGAACATTACACCCAGGGAACATCACACTTGGGGAACATCACACCTGCGGAACATCACATCTGGGGAACATCACACCCAGGGTACATCACACCTAAGGAACATCACACCTAAGGAACATCACACCTGGGGAACATCACACCCAGGGAACATCACACCTGGGGAACATTACACCTGGGGAATATCACACCCAGGGAACGTCACACCTGCGGAACATTACACCTGGGGAACATCACACCCGGGGAACATCACACCCGGGGATCTACACACCTGGGGAACATTACACTTGGGGAACATTACACCTGAGGAACAACACACCGGGGGAACATCACATCTGGGGAACATCACATCTGAGGAACATCACACCCAGGGAACATCACAACCAGGGAACCTCACACCTGGGGAACATCACACCAAGGGAACATCATAATCAGGGAACATCACATCTGGGAACATCACACCTGGGGAACATCATACTTGGAGAACGTCACACCTGGGGATCATCACACCTGGGGAACATCACACCTGGGGAACATCACACCTGGGGAACATTACACCCCGGGAACATCACACCTGGGAAAATTACACCTGGGGAACTTTACACTTGGGGAACATCACACCCGGGGAACATTACACCTGGGGAACATCACACCGAGGGAACATCACTCCTGGGGAACATCACCCCTGGGGAACATCACACCCGGGGAATATCACACCTGGGGAACATTACTCCTGGAGAACATCACACCCGGGGAACATTACACCTGGGGAACATCACACCTGGGGAACATTACACCTGAGGAACAACACACCGGGGGAAATCAAACCCGGGGAATATCACACCTGGGGAACATTACTCCTGGGGAACATCACACCTGGGGAACATTACACCTGAGGAACAACACACCGGGGGAACATCACACCTGGGGAACATCGCACCTGGGGAACATCACACTCAGGGAACATCACACCCAGGGAACATCACACCTAGGGAACCTCACACCTGGGGAATATCACACCTGGGAACATCACACCTGGGGAACATTACATTTGGCAAACATCACACCTGGAGAACATTACAACTGGGTAACATCACACCTGGGGAACATCACACCTGGGGAACTTCACATCTGGGGAATATTACACCTGGGAAAATTACACCTGGGGAACATCACACCTGGGGAACATTACACCTGTGGAACATCACACCCGGGGAACATTATCCCTGGAGAACATCACACCTGGGGAACATTGCACCCGGGGAACAACACACCGGGGGAACATCACACCTGGGGAACATCACACCTGGGTAATATCACACCTGGGGAACATTACACCTGGGGAATATCACACCCAGGGAACGTCACACCTGCGGAACATTACACCTGGGGAACATCACACCCGCGGAACATCACACCCGGGGATCTACACACCTGGGGAACATTACACTTGGGGAATATTACACCCGGGATACAACACACCCGGGGAACATCACATCTGGGGATCATCACACCTGGGGAAAATCACACCCGGGGACAATTACACCTGGGGAACATCACACCTGGGGAACATTACACCTGTGGAACATCACTCCCGGGGAACATTATCCCTGGAGAACATCACATCTGGGGAACATTACACCCGGGGAACAACACACCGGGGGAACATTATACCTGGGGAACATCACACCTGGGTAATATCACACCTGGGGAACATTACACCTGGGGAATATCACACCCGGGGAACGTCACACCTGGGGAACATTACACCTGGGGAACATCACACCCGGGGAACATCACACCCGGGGATCTACACACCTGGGGAACATTACACTTGGGGAACATTACACCTGAGGAACAACACACCGGGGGAACATCACATCTGGGGAACATCACATCTGAGGAACATCACACCCAGGGAACATCACAACCAGGGAACCTCACACCTGGGGAACATCACACCAAGGGAACATCATAACCAGGGAACATCACATCTGGGAACATCACACCTGGGGAACATCATACTTGGAGAACGTCACACCTGGGGATCATCACACCTGGGGAACATCACACCTGGGGAACATCACACTGGGGAACATTACACCCCGGGAACATCACACCTGGGAACATTACACCTGGGGAACATTACACTTGGGGAACATCACACCCGGGGAACATTACACCTGGGGAACATCACACCGAGGGAACATCACTCCTGGGGAACATCACCCCTGGGGAACATCACACCCGGGGAATATCACACCTGGGGAACATTACTCCTGGAGAACATCACACACGGGGAACAGTACACCTGGGGAACATCACACCTGGGGAACATTACACCTGAGGAACAACACACCGGGGGAAATCAAACCCGGGGAATATCACACCTGGGGAACATTACTCCTGGGGAACATCACACCTGGGGAACATTACACCTGAGGAACAACACACCGGGGGAACATCACACCTGGGGAACATGGCACCTGGGGAACATCACACTCAGGGAACATCACACCCAGGGAACATCACACCTAGGGAACCTCACACCTGGGGAATATCACACCTGGGAACATCACACCTGGGGAACATTACATTTGGCGAACATCACACCTGGAGAACATTACAACTGGGTAACATCACACCTGGGGAACATCACACCTGGGGAACTTCACATCTGGGGAATATTACACCTGGGAAAATTACACCTGGGGAACATCACACCTGGGGAACATTACACCTGTGGAACATCACACCCGGGGAACATTATCCCTGGAGAACATCACACCTGGGGAACATTGCACCCGGGGAACAACACACCGGGGGAACATCACACCTGGGGAACATCACACCTGGGTAATATCACACCTGGGGAACATTACACCTGGGGAATATCACACCCAGGGAACGTCACACCTGCGGAACATTACACCTGGGGAACATCACACCCGCGGAACATCACACCCGGGGATCTACACACCTGGGGAACATTACACTTGGGGAACATTACACCCGGGATACAACACACCCGGGGAACATCACATCTGGGGAACATCACACCTGGGGAAAATCACACCCGGGGACAATTACACCTGGGGAACATCACACCTGGGGAACATTACACCTGTGGAACATCACTCCCGGGGAACATTATCCCTGGAGAACATCACATCTGGGGAACATTACACCCGGGGAACAACACACCGGGGGAACATTATACCTGGGGAACATCACACCTGGGTAATATCACACCTGGGGAACATTACACCTGGGGAATATCACACCCGGGGAACGTCACACCTGGGGAACATTACACCTGGGGAACATCACACCCGGGGAACATCACACCCGGGGATCTACACACCTGGGGAACATTACACTTGGGGAAAATTACACCTGAGGAACAACACACCGGGGGAACATCACATCTGGGGAACATCACATCTGAGGAACATCACACCCAGGGAACATCACAACCAGGGAACCTCACACCTGGGGAACATCACACCAAGGGAACATCATAACCAGGGAACATCACATCTGGGAACATCACACCTGGGGAACATCATACTTGGAGAACGTCACACCTGGGGATCATCACACCTGGGGAACATCACACCTGGGGAACATCACACCTGGGGAACATTACACCCCGGGAACATCACACCTGGGAAAATTACACCTGGGGAACATTACACTTGGGGAACATCACACCCGGGGAACATCACAACTGGCTAACATCACAACTGGGGAACATTTAACCCGGGGAACAACACATCTGGGGAACATTACACCTGGGGAACATCACACCTGGGGAATATCACACCCAGGAACATCACATCTGGGGAACATTACACCTGGAGAACATCACACCCGGGGAACATCACACCTGGGGAACTTCACACCTGGGGAACATTACACTTGGGGAACATTACACCCGGGGAACATCACACCCGGGGAACATCACATCTGGGAAACATCACACCTGGGGATCGTCACAGCTGGGGAACGTCACTCCTGGGGAACATCACACCTGGGTAACATCACACCTGGGGAACATCATACCCAGGGAACATCACACCCAGGGCACATCACACCCGGGGAACATTACACCTGGGGATCTACACACCTCGGGAAGATTACACTTGGGGAACATTACACCCGGGGAACATCACACCCGGGGAACATCACATCTGGGTAACATCACACCTGGGGAACATCACACCTGGGGAACATTACACCTGGGGATCGTCACACCTGGGGAATGTCACTCCTGGGGAACATCACACCTGGGGAACATCACACCTGGGGAACATTACACTTGGGGAACATCACACTCAGGGAACATCACACACAGGGAACATTACACTTGGGGAACATCACACTCAGGGAACATCACACACAGGGAACATCACACCCAGGGCACCTCACACCTGGGGAACATCACACCTGGGGAACATCACACCTGGGGACCATTACATTAGGGGAATATCATACCTGAAGAACATCACATCTGGGGAACAACACACCCAGGGTACATCACACCCCTAGGAACATCACACCTGGGGAACATTACACCCAGGGAACATCACACTTGGGGAACATCACACCTGCGGAACATCACATCTGGGGAACATCACACCCAGGGTACATCACACCTAAGGAACATCACACCTAAGGAACATCACACCTGGGGAACATCACACCCAGGGAACATCACACCTGGGGAACATTACACCTGGGGAATATCACACCCAGGGAACGTCACACCTGCGGAACATTACACCTGGGGAACATCACACCCGGGGAACATCACACCCGGGGATCTACACACCTGGGGAACATTACACTTGGGGAACATTACACCTGAGGAACAACACACCGGGGGAACATCACATCTGGGGAACATCACATCTGAGGAACATCACACCCAGGGAACATCACAACCAGGGAACCTCACACCTGGGGAACATCACACCAAGGGAACATCATAATCAGGGAACATCACATCTGGGAACATCACACCTGGGGAACATCATACTTGGAGAACGTCACACCTGGGGATCATCACACCTGGGGAACATCACACCTGGGGAACATCACACCTGGGGAACATTACACCCCGGGAACATCACACCTGGGAAAATTACACCTGGGGAACTTTACACTTGGGGAACATCACACCCGGGGAACATTACACCTGGGGATCTACACACCTCGGGAAGATTACACTTGGGGAACATTACACCCGGGGAACATCACACCCGGGGAACATCACATCTGGGTAACATCACACCTGGGGAACATCACACCTGGGGAACATTACACCTGGGGATCGTCACACCTGGGGAATGTCACTCCTGGGGAACATCACACCTGGGGAACATCACACCTGGGGAACATTACACTTGGGGAACATCACACTCAGGGAACATCACACACAGGGAACATTACACTTGGGGAACATCACACTCAGGGAACATCACACACAGGGAACATCACACCCAGGGCACCTCACACCTGGGGAACATCACACCTGGGGAACATCACACCTGGGGACCATTACATTAGGGGAATATCATACCTGAAGAACATCACATCTGGGGAACAACACACCCAGGGTACATCACACCCCTAGGAACATCACACCTGGGGAACATTACACCCAGGGAACATCACACTTGGGGAACATCACACCTGCGGAACATCACATCTGGGGAACATCACACCCAGGGTACATCACACCTAAGGAACATCACACCTAAGGAACATCACACCTGGGGAACATCACACCCAGGGAACATCACACCTGGGGAACATTACACCTGGGGAATATCACACCCAGGGAACGTCACACCTGCGGAACATTACACCTGGGGAACATCACACCCGGGGAACATCACACCCGGGGATCTACACACCTGGGGAACATTACACTTGGGGAACATTACACCTGAGGAACAACACACCGGGGGAACATCACATCTGGGGAACATCACATCTGAGGAACATCACACCCAGGGAACATCACAACCAGGGAACCTCACACCTGGGGAACATCACACCAAGGGAACATCATAATCAGGGAACATCACATCTGGGAACATCACACCTGGGGAACATCATACTTGGAGAACGTCACACCTGGGGATCATCACACCTGGGGAACATCACACCTGGGGAACATCACACCTGGGGAACATTACACCCCGGGAACATCACACCTGGGAAAATTACACCTGGGGAACTTTACACTTGGGGAACATCACACCCGGGGAACATTACACCTGGGGAACATCACACCGAGGGAACATCACTCCTGGGGAACATCACCCCTGGGGAACATCACACCCGGGGAATATCACACCTGGGGAACATTACTCCTGGAGAACATCACACCCGGGGAACATTACACCTGGGGAACATCACACCTGGGGAACATCACACCTGGGGAACATTACACCCCGGGAACATCACACCTGGGAAAATTACACCTGGGGAACATTACACTTGGGGAACATCACACCCGGGGAACATCACAACTGGCTAACATCACAACTGGGGAACATTTAACCCGGGGAACAACACATCTGGGGAACATTACACCTGGGGAACATCACACCTGGGGAATATCACACCCAGGAACATCACATCTGGGGAACATTACACCTGGAGAACATCACACCCGGGGAACATCACACCTGGGGAACTTCACACCTGGGGAACATTACACTTGGGGAACATTACACCCGGGGAACATCACACCCGGGGAACATCACATCTGGGAAACATCACACCTGGGGATCGTCACAGCTGGGGAACGTCACTCCTGGGGAACATCACACCTGGGTAACATCACACCTGGGGAACATCATACCCAGGGAACATCACACCCAGGGCACATCACACCCGGGGAACATTACACCTGGGGATCTACACACCTCGGGAAGATTACACTTGGGGAACATTACACCCGGGGAACATCACACCCGGGGAACATCACATCTGGGTAACATCACACCTGGGGAACATCACACCTGGGGAACATTACACCTGGGGATCGTCACACCTGGGGAATGTCACTCCTGGGGAACATCACACCTGGGGAACATCACACCTGGGGAACATTACACTTGGGGAACATCACACTCAGGGAACATCACACACAGGGAACATTACACTTGGGGAACATCACACTCAGGGAACATCACACACAGGGAACATCACACCCAGGGCACCTCACACCTGGGGAACATCACACCTGGGGAACATCACACCTGGGGACCATTACATTAGGGGAATATCATACCTGAAGAACATCACATCTGGGGAACAACACACCCAGGGTACATCACACCCCTAGGAACATCACACCTGGGGAACATTACACCCAGGGAACATCACACTTGGGGAACATCACACCTGCGGAACATCACATCTGGGGAACATCACACCCAGGGTACATCACACCTAAGGAACATCACACCTAAGGAACATCACACCTGGGGAACATCACACCCAGGGAACATCACACCTGGGGAACATTACACCTGGGGAATATCACACCCAGGGAACGTCACACCTGGGGAACATTACACCTGGGGAACATCACACCCGGGGAACATCACACCCGGGGATCTACACACCTGGGGAACATTACACTTGGGGAACATTACACCTGAGGAACAACACACCGGGGGAACATCACATCTGGGGAACATCACATCTGAGGAACATCACACCCAGGGAACATCACAACCAGGGAACCTCACACCTGGGGAACATCACACCAAGGGAACATCATAATCAGGGAACATCACATCTGGGAACATCACACCTGGGGAACATCATACTTGGAGAACGTCACACCTGGGGATCATCACACCTGGGGAACATCACACCTGGGGAACATCACACCTGGGGAACATTACACCCCGGGAACATCACACCTGGGAAAATTACACCTGGGGAACTTTACACTTGGGGAACATCACACCCGGGGAACATTACACCTGGGGAACATCACACCGAGGGAACATCACTCCTGGGGAACATCACCCCTGGGGAACATCACACCCGGGGAATATCACACCTGGGGAACATTACTCCTGGAGAACATCACACCCGGGGAACATTACACCTGGGGAACATCACACCTGGGGAACATTACACCTGAGGAACAACACACCGGGGGAAATCAAACCCGGGGAACATCACACCTGGGGAACATGGCACCTGGGGAACATCACACTCAGGGAACATCACACCCAGGGAACATCACACCTAGGGAACCTCACACCTGGGGAATATCACACCTGGGAACATCACACCTGGGGAACATTACATTTGGCGAACATCACACCTGGAGAACATTACAACTGGGTAACATCACACCTGGGGAACATCACACCTGGGGAACTTCACATCTGGGGAATATTACACCTGGGAAAATTACACCTGGGGAACATCACACCTGGGGAACATTACACCTGTGGAACATCACACCCGGGGAACATTATCCCTGGAGAACATCACACCTGGGGAACATTGCACCCGGGGAACAACACACCGGGGGAACATCACACCTGGGGAACATCACACCTGGGTAATATCACACCTGGGGAACATTACACCTGGGGAATATCACACCCAGGGAACGTCACACCTGCGGAACATTACACCTGGGGAACATCACACCCGCGGAACATCACACCCGGGGATCTACACACCTGGGGAACATTACACTTGGGGAACATTACACCCGGGATACAACACACCCGGGGAACATCACATCTGGGGAACATCACACCTGGGGAAAATCACACCCGGGGACAATTACACCTGGGGAACATCACACCTGGGGAACATTACACCTGTGGAACATCACTCCCGGGGAACATTATCCCTGGAGAACATCACATCTGGGGAACATTACACCCGGGGAACAACACACCGGGGGAACATTATACCTGGGGAACATCACACCTGGGTAATATCACACCTGGGGAACATTACACCTGGGGAATATCACACCCGGGGAACGTCACACCTGGGGAACATTACACCTGGGGAACATCACACCCGGGGAACATCACACCCGGGGATCTACACACCTGGGGAACATTACACTTGGGGAACATTACACCTGAGGAACAACACACCGGGGGAACATCACATCTGGGGAACATCACATCTGAGGAACATCACACCCAGGGAACATCACAACCAGGGAACCTCACACCTGGGGAACATCACACCAAGGGAACATCATAACCAGGGAACATCACATCTGGGAACATCACACCTGGGGAACATCATACTTGGAGAACGTCACACCTGGGGATCATCACACCTGGGGAACATCACACCTGGGGAACATCACACTGGGGAACATTACACCCCGGGAACATCACACCTGGGAAAATTACACCTGGGGAACATTACACTTGGGGAACATCACACCCGGGGAACATTACACCTGGGGAACATCACACCGAGGGAACATCACTCCTGGGGAACATCACCCCTGGGGAACATCACACCCGGGGAATATCACACCTGGGGAACATTACTCCTGGAGAACATCACACACGGGGAACAGTACACCTGGGGAACATCACACCTGGGGAACATTACACCTGAGGAACAACACACCGGGGGAAATCAAACCCGGGGAATATCACACCTGGGCAACATTACTTCTGGGGAACATCACACCTGGGGAACATTACACCTGAGGAACAACACACCGGGGGAACATCACACCTGGGGAACATGGCACCTGGGGAACATCACACTCAGGGAACATCACACCCAGGGAACATCACACCTAGGGAACCTCACACCTGGGGAATATCACACCTGGGAACATCACACCTGGGGAACATTACATTTGGCGAACATCACACCTGGAGAACATTACAACTGGGTAACATCACACCTGGGGAACATCACACCTGGGGAACTTCACATCTGGGGAATATTACACCTGGGAAAATTACACCTGGGGAACATCACACCTGGGGAACATTACACCTGTGGAACATCACACCCGGGGAACATTATCCCTGGAGAACATCACACCTGGGGAACATTGCACCCGGGGAACAACACACCGGGGGAACATCACACCTGGGGAACATCACACCTGGGTAATATCACACCTGGGGAACATTACACCTGGGGAATATCACACCCAGGGAACGTCACACCTGCGGAACATTACACCTGGGGAACATCACACCCGCGGAACATCACACCCGGGGATCTACACACCTGGGGAACATTACACTTGGGGAACATTACACCCGGGATACAACACACCCGGGGAACATCACATCTGGGGAACATCACACCTGGGGAAAATCACACCCGGGGACAATTACACCTGGGGAACATCACACCTGGGGAACATTACACCTGTGGAACATCACTCCCGGGGAACATTATCCCTGGAGAACATCACATCTGGGGAACATTACACCCGGGGAACAACACACCGGGGGAACATTATACCTGGGGAACATCACACCTGGGTAATATCACACCTGGGGAACATTACACCTGGGGAATATCACACCAGGGGAACGTCACACCTGGGGAACATTACACCTGGGGAACATCACACCCGGGGAACATCACACCCGGGGATCTACACACCTGGGGAACATTACACTTGGGGAAAATTACACCTGAGGAACAACACACCGGGGGAACATCACATCTGGGGAACATCACATCTGAGGAACATCACACCCAGGGAACATCACAACCAGGGAACCTCACACCTGGGGAACATCACACCAAGGGAACATCATAACCAGGGAACATCACATCTGGGAACATCACACCTGGGGAACATCATACTTGGAGAACGTCACACCTGGGGATCATCACACCTGGGGAACATCACACCTGGGGAACATCACACCTGGGGAACATTACACCCCGGGAACATCACACCTGGGAAAATTACACCTGGGGAACATTACACTTGGGGAACATCACACCCGGGGAACATTACACCTGGGGAACATCACACCGAGGGAACATCACTCCTGGGGAACATCACCCCTGGGGAACATCACACCCGGGGAATATCACACCTGGGGAACATTA
Source organism: Chiloscyllium plagiosum (assembly GCF_037043375.1). Lineage (NCBI taxonomy): Eukaryota > Metazoa > Chordata > Chondrichthyes > Orectolobiformes > Hemiscylliidae > Chiloscyllium > Chiloscyllium plagiosum. The sequence continues at coordinate 71,782,898 of NW_028270153.1, read as the reverse complement.
CTCCTGGAGAACATCACACATGGGGAACAGTACACCTGGGGAACATCACACCTGGGGAACATTACACCTGAGGAACAACACACCGGGGGAAATCAAACCCGGGGAATATCACACCTGGGGAACATTACTCCTGGGGAACATCACACCTGGGGAACATTACACCTGAGGAACAACACACCGGGGGAACATCACACCTGGGGAACATCGCACCTGGGGAACATCACACTCAGGGAACATCACACCCAGGGAACATCACACCTAGGGAACCTCACACCTGGGGAATATCACACCTGGGAACATCACACCTGGGGAACATTACATTTGGCAAACATCACACCTGGAGAACATTACAACTGGGTAACATCACACCTGGGGAACATCACACCTGGGGAACTTCACATCTGGGGAACATTACACCTGGGAAAATTACACCTGGGGAACATCACACCTGGGGAACATTACACCTGTGGAACATCACACCCGGGGAACATTATCCCTGGAGAACATCACACCTGGGGAACATTACACCCGGGGAACAACACACCGGGGGAACATCACACCTGGGGAACATCACACCTGGGTAATATCACACCTGGGGAACATTACACCTGGGGAATATCACACCCAGGGAACGTCACACCTGGGGAACATTACACCTGGGGAACATCACACCCGGGGAACATCACACCCGGGGATCTACACACCTGGGGAACATTACACTTGGGGAACATTACACCCGGGATACAACACACCCGAGGAACATCACATCTGGGGAACATCACACCTGGGGAAAATCACACCCGGGGACCATTACACCTGGGGATCATCACACCTGGGGTACGTCACACCTGGGGAACATCACACCTGGTTAACATCACACCTGGGGAACATCATACCCAGGGAACATTACACCCAGGGCACATCACACATGGGGAACATCACACCCAGGCCACATCACAAACGAGGAACATCACACCCAGGGAACATCACACCCAAGGAACATCACACCCAGGGAATATCACACTTGGGGAACATCACATCTGGATAACATCACACCTGTAGAACATTACACCTGGTGAACATTACACCTGGGGAACATCACAACTGGATAACATCACACCTGGGAAACATTACACCTGAAGAACATCACACCTGGGGAACATTACACCTGGAGAACATCACACCCGTGGACCATTACACCTGGGGATCGTCACACCTGAGGAACATCACACCCGGGGAACATCACACCCGGGGATCTACACACCTGGGGAACATTAGACTTGGGGAACATTACACCCGGGGAACATCACACCCAGGGAACATCACATCTGGGGAACATCAAACCTGGGGAACATCATCACACCCGGGGACCATTACACCTGGGGATCGTCACACCTGGGGAACATCACACCTGGGGAACATCACACCTGGGGAACATCAAACTCGGGGAACATCACACCCAGGGAACATCACACCCCGGGAACCTCACACCTGGGGAACATCACACCTGGGGAACATCACACCCAGGGAACATTACACTTGGGGAACATCACACCCGGGGAACATCACACTCAGGGAACATCACACCTGGGGATCATCACACCTGGGGAACATCACACCTGGGGAACATTACATTTGGGGAACATCACACCTGAGGAACATCACACCCAGGGAACATCACACCTGGGGATCATCACACCCAGGGAACATCACACCCAGGGTACATCACACTTGGGGAACATCACAGCTGGGGAACATCACATCTGGGGAACATCACACCCAGTGTACATCGCACCTAAGGAACATCACACCTGGGGAACATCACACCCAGGGAACATCACGCCTGGCGAACATCACATCTGGGAACATCACATCTGGGGAACATCACACCCAGGGAACATCACAACCAGGGAACCTCACACCTGGGGAACATCACACCCGGGGAACATTACACCTGGGGAACATCACACCCAGGGAACATCACACCCGGGGAACATCACCCCTGGGGAACATCACACCTGGGGAACATTACACCTAAGGAACTACACACCGGGGGAACATCACAGCTGGGGAACATCACACCTGGGGAACAACACGCCCAGGGAATATTACACTTGGGGAACATGACACCTGGGGAACATCACCCCTGCGGAACATCACACCGAGGGAACATCACACCTGGGGAACATCACACACAGGGAACATCACAAACGGGGAACATCACACCCAGGGAACATCACACCCAGGGTACATCACACCTAAGGAATATCACACCTGGGGAACATCACACCTGGGGAACATCACATCTGGGGAACATCACAACCAGGGAACCTCACACTTGGGGAACTTCACACCTGGGGAACATGACACCCGGGGAACATTACACTTGGGGAACATCACAACTGAGGAACATCACACTTGGGGAACATTACACCCAGTGAACATCACACCTGGGAAAATTACACCTGGGGAACATTACACCTGGGGAATATCACACCAGGGGAACGTCACACCTGGGGAACATTACACCTGGGGAACATCACACCCGGGGAACATCACACCCGGGGATCTACACACCTGGGGAACATTACACTTGGGGAAAATTACACCTGAGGAACAACACACCGGGGGAACATCACATCTGGGGAACATCACATCTGAGGAACATCACACCCAGGGAACATCACAACCAGGGAACCTCACACCTGGGGAACATCACACCAAGGGAACATCATAACCAGGGAACATCACATCTGGGAACATCACACCTGGGGAACATCATACTTGGAGAACGTCACACCTGGGGATCATCACACCTGGGGAACATCACACCTGGGGAACATCACACCTGGGGAACATTACACCCCGGGAACATCACACCTGGGAAAATTACACCTGGGGAACATTACACTTGGGGAACATCACACCCGGGGAACATTACACCTGGGGAACATCACACCGAGGGAACATCACTCCTGGGGAACATCACCCCTGGGGAACATCACACCCGGGGAATATCACACCTGGGGAACATTACTCCTGGAGAACATCACACACGGGGAACAGTACACCTGGGGAACTTCACACCTGGGGAACATTACACCTGAGGAACAACACACCGGGGGAAATCAAACCCGGGGAATATCACACCTGGGGAACATTACTCCTGGGGAACATCACACCTGGGGAACATTACACCTGAGGAACAACACACCGGGGGAACATCACACCTGGGGAACATCGCACCTGGGGAACATCACACTCAGGGAACATCACACCCAGGGAACATCACACCTAGGGAACCTCACACCTGGGGAATATCACACCTGGGAACATCACACCTGGGGAACATTACATTTGGCAAACATCACACCTGGAGAACATTACAACTGGGTAACATCACACCTGGGGAACATCACACCTGGGGAACTTCACATCTGGGGAACATTACACCTGGGAAAATTACACCTGGGGAACATCACACCTGGGGAACATTACACCTGTGGAACATCACACCCGGGGAACATTATCCCTGGAGAACATCACACCTGGGGAACATTACACCCGGGGAACAACACACCGGGGGAACATCACACCTGGGGAACATCACACCTGGGTAATATCACACCTGGGGAACATTACACCTGGGGAATATCACACCCAGGGAACGTCACACCTGGGGAACATTACACCTGGGGAACATCACACCCGGGGAACATCACACCCGGGGATCTACACACCTGGGGAACATTACACTTGGGGAACATTACACCCGGGATACAACACACCCGAGGAACATCACATCTGGGGAACATCACACCTGGGGAAAATCACACCCGGGGACCATTACACCTGGGGATCATCACACCTGGGGTACGTCACACCTGGGGAACATCACACCTGGTTAACATCACACCTGGGGAACATCATACCCAGGGAACATTACACCCAGGGCACATCACACATGGGGAACATCACACCCAGGCCACATCACAAACGAGGAACATCACACCCAGGGAACATCACACCCAGGGAATATCACACTTGGGGAACATCACATCTGGATAACATCACACCTGTAGAACATTACACCTGGTGAACATTACACCTGGGGAACATCACAACTGGATAACATCACACCTGGGAAACATTACACCTGAAGAACATCACACCTGGGGAACATTACACCTGGAGAACATCACACCCGTGGACCATTACACCTGGGGATCGTCACACCTGAGGAACATCACACCCGGGGAACATCACACCCGGGGATCTACACACCTGGGGAACATTAGACTTGGGGAACATTACACCCGGGGAACATCACACCCAGGGAACATCACATCTGGGGAACATCAAACCTGGGGAACATCATCACACCCGGGGACCATTACACCTGGGGATCGTCACACCTGGGGAACATCACACCTGGGAAACATCACACCTGGGGAACATCACACCTGGGGAACATCAAACTCGGGGAACATCACACACAGGGAACATCACACCCCGGGAACCTCACACCTGGGGAACATCACACCTGGGGAACATCACACCCAGGGAACATTACACTTGGGGAACATCACACCCGGGGAACATCACACTCAGGGAACATCACACCTGGGGATCATCACACCTGGGGAACATCACACCTGGGGAACATTACATTTGGGGAACATCACACCTGAGGAACATCACACCTGAGGAACATCACACCCAGGGAACATCACACCTGGGGATCATCACACCCAGGGAACATCACACCCAGGGTACATCACACTTGGGGAACATCACAGCTGGGGAACATCACATCTGGGGAACATCACACCCAGTGTACATCGCACCTAAGGAACATCACACCTGGGGAACATCACACCCAGGGAACATCACGCCTGGCGAACATCACATCTGGGAACATCACATCTGGGGAACATCACACCCAGGGAACATCACAACCAGGGAACCTCACACCTGGGGAACATCACACCCGGGGAACATTACACCTGGGGAACATCACACCCAGGGAACATCACACCCGGGGAACATCACCCCTGGGGAACATCACACCTGGGGAACATTACACCTAAGGAACTACACACCGGGGGAACATCACAGCTGGGGAACATCACACCTGGGGAACAACACGCCCAGGGAATATTACACTTGGGGAACATCACACCGAGGGAACATCACACCAGGGGAACATCACACACAGGGAACATCACAAACGGGGAACATCACACCCAGGGAACATCACACCCAGGGTACATCACACCTAAGGAATATCACACCTGGGGAACATCACACCTGGGGAACATCACATCTGGGGAACATCACAACCAGGGAACCTCACACTTGGGGAACTTCACACCTGGGGAACATGACACCCGGGGAACATTACACTTGGGGAACATCACACCTGAGGAACATCACACTTGGGGAACATTACACCCAGGGAACATCACACCTGGGAAAATTACACCTGGGGAACATTACACTTGGGGAACATCACCCCTGGGGAACATCACACCCGGAGAACATCACACCTGGGGAACATTACTCCGGGAGAAAATCGCACCCGGGGAACATCACACCTGGGGAACATCACACTTGGGGAACATTACACCAGAGGAACAACACACCGGGGGAACATCACACCCGGGGATCTACACACCTGGGGAACATTACACTTGGGGAACATTACACCCGGGATACAACACACCCGAGGAACATCACATCTGGGGAACATCACACCTGGGGAAAATCACACCCGGGGACCATTACACCTGGGGATCATCACACCTGGGGTACGTCACACCTGGGGAACATCACACCTGGGTAACATCACACCTGGGGAACATCATACCCAGGGAACATCACACCCAGGGCACATCACACCTGGGGAACATCACACCCAGGCCACATCACAAACGAGGAACATCACACCCAGGGAACATCACACCCAAGGAACATCACACCCAGGGAATATCACACTTGGGGAACATCACATCTGGATAACATCACACCTGTAGAACATTACACCTGGTGAACATTACACCTGGGGAACATCACAACTGGATAACATCACACCTGGGAAACATTACACCTGAAGAACATCACACCTGGGGAACATTACACCTGGAGAACATCACACCCGTGGACCATTACACCTGGGGATCGTCACACCTGAGGAACATCACACCCGGGGAACATCACACCCGGGGATCTACACACCTGGGGAACATTAGACTTGGGGAACATTACACCCGGGGAACATCACACCCAGGGAACATCACATCTGGGGAACATCAAACCTGGGGAACATCATCACACCCGGGGACCATTACACCTGGGGATCGTCACACCTGGGGAACATCACACCTGGGAAACATCACACCTGGGGAACATCACACCTGGGGAACATCACACTCGGGGAACATCACACCCAGGGAACATCACACCCCAGGAAACTCACACCTGGGGAACATCACACCTGGGGAACATCACACCCAGGGAACATTACACTTGGGGAACATCACACCCGGGGAACATCACACTCAGGGAACATCACACCTGGGGGTCATCACACCTGGGGAACATCACACCTGGGGAACATTACATTTGGGGAACATCACACCTGAGGAACATCACACCCAGGGCACCTCACACCTGGGGATCATCACACCTGGGGAACATCACACCTGGGGAACATTACATTTGGGGAACATCACACCTGAGGAACATCACACCCAGGGAACATCACACCCAGGGTACATCACACCTAAGGAACATCACACCCAGGGAACATCACACCCAGGGTACATCACACTTGGGGAACATCACAGCTGGGGAACATCACATCTGGGGAACATCACACCCAGTGTACATCGCACCTAAGGAACATCACACCTGGGGAACATCACACCCAGAGAACATCACACCTGGCGAACATCACATCTGGGAACATCACATCCGGGGAACATCACACCCAGGGAACATCACAACCAGGGAACCTCACACCTGGGGAACATCACACCCGGGGAACATTACACCTGGGGAACATCACACCCAGGGAACATCACACCCGGGGAACATCACCCCTGGGGAACATCACACCTGGGGAACATTACACCTAAGGAACTACATACCGGGGGAACATCACAGCTGGGGAACATCACACCTGGGGAACAACACGCCCAGGGAATATTACACTTGGGGAACATGACACCTGGGGAACATCACACCTGCGGAACATCACACCGAGGGAACATCACACCTGGGGAACATCACACACAGGGAACATCACAAACGGGGAACATCACACCCAGGGAACATCACACCCAGGGTACATCACACCTAAGGAATATCACACCTGGGGAACATCACACCTGGGGAACATCACATCTGGGGAACATCACAACCAGGGAACCTCACACTTGGGGAACTTCACACCTGGGGAACATGACACCCGGGGAACATTACACTTGGGGAACATCACACCTGAGGAACATCACACTTGGGGAACATTACACCCAGGGAACATCACACCTGGGAAAATTACACCTGGGGAACATTACACTTGGGGAACATCACCCCTGGGGAACATCACACCCGGAGAACATCACACCTGGGGAACATTACTCCGGGAGAAAATCGCACCCGGGGAACATCACACCTGGGGAACATCACACCTGGGGAACATTACACCAGAGGAACAACACACCGGGGGAACATCACACCTGGGGAACATCACACCTGGGGAAAATTACACCTGGGGAACATCACACCGGGGGAACATTACACCTGTGGAACATCGCACCCGGGGAAGATTATCCCTGGTGAACATCACACCCGGGGAACATCACACCTGGGGAACATTTCCCGGGGAACAACACACCGGAAGAACACCACACCTGGGGAACATCACACCTGGGGAACATCACACCTGGGGAACATTACACCTGGAGAACATCACACCCGGGAAACGTCACACCTGGGGAACATTACACCTGGGGAACATCACACCCGGGGAACATCACAGCTGGCGATCTACACACCTGGGGAACATTACACTTGGGGAGCATCACACCCAGGGAACATCACATCTGGGGAACATCTCACCTGGGGAACATCACACCCGGGGACCATTACACCTGGGAATCGTCACACCTGGGGAACGACACACCTGGGGAACATCACACCTGTGTAACATCACACCTGGGGAACATCACACCAGGGGAACATCACACCCAGGGCACATCACACCCCGGGAACATCACACCCAGGCCACATCACAAACGAGGAACATCACACCCAGGGAACATCACACCCGGGGAACGTCACACCCAGGGAACATCACACTTGGGGAACATCACATCTGGTTAACATCACACCCGGGGGACATTAAACCCGGAGAACATCACATCCGGGGAACATCACAATTGGATAACATCACACCTGGGGAACATTAAACCCGGGGAACAACACATCTGGGGAACATCACACCTGGGGAACATCACACTTGGAACATCACACCCGGGCAACATCACATCTGGGGAACATTACACCTGGGGAACATCACACCCAGGGAACCTCACACCTGGGGAACATCACACCTGGGGAACATCACACCCAGGGAACATTACACTTGGGGAACATCACACCCGGGGAACATCACACTCAGGAAACATCACACCCAGGGAACATCACACCCAGGGAACCTCACACCTGGGGAACATCACAACTGGGTAACATCACACCTGGGGAACATTACACCTGGGAAAATTACACCTGGGGAACATCACACCTGGGGATCATTACACCTGGGGAACATTACACCCGGGGAACTACACACCGGGGGAACATCACACCTGGGCAACATCACACCTGGGTAACATCACACCTGGGGAACATTACACCTGGAGAACATCACACCCGGGGAACGTCACACCTGGGGAACATTACACCTGGGGAACATCACACCCGGGGAACATCACACCTGGGGATCTGCACACCTGGGGAACATTACACTTGTGGAACATTACACCCGGGGAACATCACACCCGAGGAACATCACACTCGGGGAACATCACACTTGGGGAACATCACATCTGGATAACATCACACCTGGGGAACATTAAACCCGGAGAACATCACATCCGGGGAACATCACAACTGGATAACATCACAACTGGGGAACATTTAACCCTGGAAACAACACATCTGGGGAACATTACACCTGGGGAACATCACACCTAGGGAATATCACACCCAGGAACATCACATCTGGGGAACATTACACCTGGAGAACATCACACCCGGGGAACATCACACCTGGGGAACATCACACCCGGGCAACATCACATCTGGGAAACATCACACCTGGGGATCGTCACACCTGGGGAACGTCACTCCTGGGGAACATCACACCTGGGTAACATCACACCTGGGGAACATCACACCCGGGAACCATTACACCTGGGGAACATCACACCCAAAGAACCTCACACCTGGGGAACATCACACCTGGGGAACATCACACCTGGGGAACATTACATTAGGGGAATATCACACCTGAAGAACATCACACCCAGGGAACATCACACCCAGGGAACATTACACTTGGGGAACATCACACCCAGGGAACATCACACCCAGGGAACATTACACTTGGGGAACATCACACCCGGGGGACATCACACTCAGGGAACATCACACACAGGGAACATCACACCCAGGGCACATCACACCTGGGGAACATCACACCTGGGGAACATCACACCTGGGGAACATTACATTAGGGGAATATCATACCTGAAGAACATCACATCTGGGGAACATCACACCCAGGGTACATCACACCCCTAGGAACATCACACCTGGGGAACATCACACCCAGGGAACATCACACTTGGGGAACATCACACCTGCGGAACATCACATCTGGGGAACATCACACCCAGGGTACATCACACCTAAGGAACATCACACCTGGGGAACATCACACCCAGGGAACATCACACCTGGGGAACATCACATCTGAGGAACATCACACCCAGGGAACATCACACCAGGGAACCTAACACATGGGGAACATCACAACCAGGGAACATCACACCTGGGGAACATCACACCCAGGGAACATCACACTTGGCGAACATCACATCTGGGGAACATCATACTTGGGGAACGTCACACCTAGGGAACATCACACCTGGGGAACATCACACCTGGGGAACATTACACCCTGGGAACATCACACCTGGGAAGATTACACCTGGGGAACATTACACTTGGGGAACATCACACCCGGGGAACATTACACCTGGGGAACATCACACCCAGGGAACATCACTCCTGGGGAACATCACCCCTGGGGAACATCACACCCGGGGCATATCACACCTGGGGAACATTACTCCTGGAGAACATCACACCCGGGGAACAGTACACCTGGGGAACATGACACCTGGGGAACATTACACCTGAGGAACAACACACCGGGGGAACAGCACACCTGGGGAACATCACACCTGGGGAACAACACGCACAGGGGACATTACCCTTGGGGAACATCACACCTGGGGAACATCGCACCCGGGGAACATCACACTCAGGGAACATCACACCCAGGGAACATCACACCCAGGGAACCTCACACCTGGGGAATATCACACCTGGGGAACATCACACCTGGGGAACATTACATTTGGGGAACATCACACCTGGAGAACATTACAACTGGGTAACATCACACCTGGGGAACATCACACCTGGGGAACTTCACATCTGGGGATCATTACACCTGGGAAAATTACACCTGGGGAACATCACACCTGGGGAACATTACACCTGTGGAACATCACACCCGGGGAACATTATCCCTGGAGAACATCACACCTGGGGACCATTACACCCGGGGAACAACACACCGGGGGAACATCACACCTGGGGAACATCATACCTGGGTAATATCACACCTGGGGAACATTACGCCTGGGGAATATCATACCCGGGGAACGTCACACCTGGGGAACATTACACCTGGGGAACATCACACCCGGGGAACATCACACCCGGGGATCTACACACCTGGGGAACATTACACTTGGGGAACATTACACCCGGGATAAAACACACCCGGGGAACATCACATCTGGGGAACATCACACCTGGGGAACATCACACCCGGGGACCATTACACCTGGGGATCGTTACACCTGGGGATCGTCACACCTGGGGAACGTCACACCTGGGGAATATCACATCTGGGTAACATCACACCTGGGGAACATCATACCCAGGGAACATCACACCCAGGGCACATCACACCTGGGGAACATCACACCCAGGGAACATCACAAACGAGGAACATCACACCCAGGGAACATCACACCTGAGGAACATCACACCCAGGGAATATCACACTTGGGGAACATCACATCTGGATAACATCACACCTGTTCAACATTACACCTGGTGAACATTACACCTGGGGAACATCACAACTGGATAACATCACACCTGGGAAACATTACACCTGAAGAACATCACACCTGGGGAACATTACACCTGGAGAACATCACACCCGGGGACCATTACACCTGGAGATCGTAACACCTGGAGAACATCTCACCCGGGGAACATCACACCCGGGGATCTACACACCTGGTGAACATTAGACTTGGGGAAAATTACACCCGGGGAACATCACACCCAGGGAACATCACATCTGGGGAACATCACACCTGGGGAACATCACACCCGGGGACCATTACACCTGGGGATCGTCACACCTGGGGAACATCACACCTGGGTAACATCACACCTGGGGAACATCACACCTAGTGAACATCACACTCGGGGAACAGCACACCCAGGGAACATCACACCCAGGGAACCTCACACCTGGGGAACATCACACCTGGGGAACATCACACCCAGGGAACATTACACTTGGGGAACATCACACCCGGGGAACATCACACTCAGGGAACATCACACACAGGGAACATCACACCCAGGGCACCTCACACCTGGGGAACATCACACCTGGGGAACATTACATTTGGGGAACATCACACCTGAGGAACATCACACCCAGGGAACATCACACCCAGGGTACATCACACCTAAGGAACATCACACCTGGGGAAAATCACACCCAGGGAACATCACACTTGGGGAACATCACAGCTGGGGAACATCACATCTGGGGAACATCACACCCAGTGTACATCACACCTAAGGAACATCACACCTGGGGAACATCACACCCAGGGAACATCACACCTGGGGAACATCACATCTGGGAACATCACATCTGGGGAACATCACACCCAGGGAACATCACAACCAGGGAACCTCACACCTGGGGAACATCACACCCGGGGAACATTACACCTGGGGAACATCTCACCCGGGGAACATCACACCCGGGGATCTACACACCTGGTGAACATTAGACTTGGGGAAAATTACACCCGGGGAATATCACACCCAGGGATCATCACATCTGGGGAACATCACACCTGGGGAACATCACACCCGGGGACCATTACACCTGGGGATCGTCACACCTGGGGAACATCACACCTGGGTAACATCACACCTGGGGAACATCACACCTAGTGAACATCACACTCGGGGAACATCACACCCAGGGAACATCACACCCAGGGAACCTCACACCTGGGGAACATCACACCCAGGGAACATTACACTTGGGGAACATCACACCCGGGGAACATCACACTCAGGGAACATCACACACAGGGAACATCACACCCAGGGCACCTCACACCTGGGGAACATCACACCTGGGGAACATTACATTTGGGGAACATCACACCTGAGGAACATCACACCCAGGGAACATCACACCCAGGGTACATCACACCTAAGGAACATCACACCTGGGGAAAATCACACCCAGGGAACATCACACTTGGGGAACATCACAGCTGGGGAACATCACATCTGGGGAACATCACACCCAGTGTACATCACACCTAAGGAACATCACACCTGGGGAACATCACACCCAGGGAACATCACACCTGGGGAACATCACATCTGGGAACATCACATCTGGGGAACATCACACCCAGGGAACATCACAACCAGGGAACCTCACACCTGGGGAACATCACACCCGGGGAACATTACACCTGGGGAACATCACATCCAGGGAACATCACACCCGGGGAACATCACAGCTGGGGAACATCACACCTGGGGAACAACACGCCCAGGGAATATTACACCCGGGGAACATCACAGCTGGGGAACATCACACCTGGGGAACATCACACCGAGGGAACATCACACCTGGGGAACATCACACCCGGGGAACATCACACCTGGGGAATATCACAGCCAGGGAACATAACACCCAGCGAACATTACACCCGGGGTACATCACACCCAGGGAACATCACACCCGGGGAACATTACATCTGGGGAACATTACCCCTGCGGAACATTACACACAGGGAACATCACAGCTGGGGAACATCACACCCGGGGAGCATCACACCCAGTGAACATTACACCTGGGGAACATCACACCCGGGGAACATGACACTCGGGGAACATCACACCCGAGGAACATCACACCTTGGTAACATCACACCTGGGGAACATCACATCTGGGGAACATTACACCTGGGAAAATTACACCTTGGGAACATCACACCTGGGGAACATTACACCTGTGGAACATCACACCCGGAGAACATTATCCCTGGAGAACATCACACCTGGGGAACATTATACCCGGGGAACAACACACCGGGGGAACATCACACCTGGGTAACATCACACCTGGGTAACATCACACCTGGGGAACATCACACCCGGGGAACGTCACACCTGGGGAACATTACACCTGGGGAACATCACGCCCGGGGAACATCACACCCGGGGATCTACACACCTGGGGAACATTACACTTGGGGAACATTACACCCGGGGTACAACACACCCGGGGTACATCACATCTGGGGAACATCACACCTGGGAAACATCACACCCGGGGACCATTACACCTGGGGATCGTCACACCTGGGGAACGTCACACCTGGGGAACATCACACCTGGGTAACATCACACCTGGGGAACATCATACCCAGGGAACATCACACCCAGGGCACATCACACCCGGGGAACATCACACACAGGGCACATCACACCTGGGGAACATCACACCCAGGGAACATCACAAACGAGGAACATCACACCCAGGGAACATCACACCCGAGGAACATCACACCCAGGGAATATCACACTTGGGGAACATCACATCTGGATAACATCACACCTGTAGAACATTACACCTGGTGAACATTACACCTGGGGAACATCACAACTGGACAACATCACACCTGGGAAACATTACACCTGGAGAACATCACACCTGGGGAACATTACACCTTAGGATCGTCACACCTGGGGAACATCACACCCGGGGATCTACACACCTGGTGAACATTAGACTAGGGGAATATTACACCCGGGGAACAACACACCCAGAAACATCACATCTGGGGAACATCACACACAGGGAACATCACACCCGGGGACCATTACACCTGGGGATCGTCACACCTGGGGAACATCACACCTGGGGAACATCACACCTGGGGAACATCACACCCAGGGAACATCACATCTGGGGAACATCACACCTGGGAACATCACACCCGGGTAACATCACACCTGGGGAATGTCACACCTGGGGAACATCACACCTGGGAACATCACACCTGGGGAACATCACACCCAGGGAACATCACACCCGGGGAACCTCACACCTGGGGAACATCACACCTGGGGAACATCACACCCAGGGAACATTACACTTGGGGAACATCACACCCGGGGAACATCACACCTGGGGAACATCACACACAGGGAACATCACACCCAGGGCACCTCACAACTGGGGAACATCACACCTGGGGAACATCACACCTGGGGAACATTACATTTGGGGAACATCACACCTGAGGAACATCACAACCAGGGAACATCACACATAGGGAACATCACACCTGGGGAATATCACATCTGGGGAACATCACACCCAGTGTACATCACACCTAAGGAACATCACACCTGGGGAACATCACACCCAGGGATCATCACACATAGGGAACATCACACCTGGGGAATATCACATCTGGGGAACATCACACCCAGTGTACATCACACCTAAGGAACATCACACCTGGGGAACATCACACCCAGGGAACATCACACCTGGGGAACATCACATCTGGGAAACATCACACCTGGGGAACATCACACCCGGGGACCATTACACCTGGGGATCGTCACACCTGGGGAACGTCACTCCTGGGGAACATTACACTTGGGGAACATCACACCCGGGGAACATCACACTCAGGGAACATCACACACAGGGAACATCACACCCAGGGCACCTCACACCTGGGGAACATCACACCTGGGGAACATCACACCTGGGGAACATTACATTAGGGGAATATCATACCTGAAGATCATCACATCGGGGGAACATCACACCCAGGGTACATCACACCCCTAGGAACATCACACCTGGGGAACATCACACCCAGGGAACATCACACTTGGGGAACATCACACCTGCGGAACATCACATCTGGGGAACATCACACCCAGGGTACATCACACCTAAGGAACATCACACCTGGGGAACATCACACCCAGGGAACATCACACCTGGGGAACATCACATCTGGGGAACATCACATCTGAGGAACATCACACCCAGGGAACATCACACCAGGGAACCTCACACCTGGGGAACATCACACCCAGGGAACATCACAACCAGGGAACATCACACCTGGGGAACATCACACCCCGGGAACATCACTCCTGGGGAACATCACATCTGGGGAACATCATACTTGGGGAACGTCACACCTGGGGAACATCACACCTGGGGAACATCACACCTGGGGAACATTACACCCCGGGAACATCACACCTGGGAAAATTACACCTGGGGAACATTACACTTGGGGAACATCACACCCGGGGAACATTACACCCAGGGAACATCACATCTGGGGAACATCACACCCGGGGAACATCACACCTGGGGAACATCACACCCAGGGAACATCACTCCTGGGGAACATCACCCCTGGGGAACATCACACCCGGGGAACAGTACACCTGGGGAACATGACACCTGGGGAACATTACACCTGAGGAACAACACACCGGGGGAACAGCACACCTGGGGAACATCACACCTGGGGAACAACACGCACAGGGGACATTACCCTTGGGGAACATCACACCTGGGGAACATCGCACCCGGGGAACATCACACTCAGGGAACATCACACCCAGGGAACATCACACCCAGGGAACCTCACACCTGGGGAATATCACACCTGGGGAACATCACACCTGGGGAACATTACATTTGGGGAACATCACACCTGGAGAAAATTACAACTGGGTAACATCACACCTGGGGAACATCACACCTGGGGAACTTCACATCTGGGGATCATTACACCTGGGAAAATTACACCTGGGGAACATCACACCTGGGGAACATTACACCTGTGGAACATCACACCCGGGGAACATTATCCCTGGAGACCATCATACCTGGGGAACATGACACCCGGGGAACAACACACCGGGGGAACATCACACCTGGGGAACATCACACCTGGGTAATATCACACCTGGGGAACATTACACCTGGGGAATATCACACCCGGGGAACGTCACACCTGGGGAACATTACACCTGGGGAACATCACACCTGGGGAACATCACACCCGGGGATCTACACACCTGGGGAACATTACACTTGGGGAACATTACACCCGGGATACAACACACCAGGGGAACATCACATCTGGGGAACATCACACCTGGGGAACATCACACCCGGGGACCATTACACCTGGGGATCGTCACACCTGCGGAACGTCACACCAGGGGAACATCACACCCAGGGAACATTACACTTGGGGAACATCACACCCGGGGAACATCACACTCAGGGAACATCACACACAGGGAACATCACACCCAGGGCACCTCACACCTGGGGAACATCACACCTGGGGAACATCACATATGGGGAACATTACATTAGGGGAATATCATACCTGAAGAACATCACATCTGGGGAACATCACACCCAGGGTACATCACACCCCTAGGAACATCACACCTGGGGAACATCACACCCAGGGAACATCACACTTGGGGAACATCACACCTGCGGTACATCACATCTGGGGAACATCACACCAAGGGTACATCACACCTAAGGAACATCACACCTGGGGAACATCACACCCAGGGAACATCACACCTGGGGAACATCACATCTGGGGAACATCACATCTGAGGAACATCACACCCAGGGAACATCACACCAGGGAACCTCACACCTGGGGAACATCACACCCAGGGAACATCACAACCAGGGAACATCACACCTGGGGAACATCACACCCCGGGAACATCACTCCTGGGGAACATCACATCTGGGGAACATCATACTTGGGGAACGTCACACCTGGGGAACATCACACCTGGGGAACATCACACCTGGGGAACATCACACCTGGGGAACATTACACCCAGGGAACATCACACCTGGGAAAATTACAACTGGGGAACATTACACTTGGGGAACATCACACCCGGGGAACATTACACCTGGGGAACATCACACCCAGGGAACATCACTCCTGGGGAACATCACACCTGGGGAACATTACATTTGGGGAACATCACACCTGCAGAACATTACAACTGGGTAACATCACACCTGGGGAACTTCACACCTGGGGAACTTCACATCTGGGGAACATTACACCTGTGGAACATCACACCCGGGGAACATTATCCCTGGAGAACATCATACCTGGGGAACATTACACCCGGGGAACAACACACCGGGGGAACATCACACCTGGGGAACATCACACCTGGGTAATATCACACCTGGGGAACATTACACCTGGGGAATATCACACCCGGGGAACGTCACACCTGGGGAACATTACACCTGGGGAACATCACACCCGGGGAACATCACACCCGGGGATCTACACACCTGGGGAACATTACACTTGGGGAACATTACACCCGGGATACAACACACCCGGGGAACATCACATCTGGGGAACATCACACCTGGGGAACATCACACCCGGGGACCATTACACCTGGGGATCGTCACACCTGCGGAACGTCACACCTGGGGAACATCACACCTGGGTAACATCACACCTGGGGAACATCATACCCAGGGAACATCACACCCAGGGCACATCACAAACGAGGAGCATCACACCCAGGGAACATCACACCCGAGGAACATCACACCCAGGGAATATCACACTTGGGGAACATCACATCTGGATAACATCACACCTGTACAACATTACACCTGGTGAACATTACACCTGGGGAACATCACACCTGGGAAACATTTCACCTGGGGAACATCACACCTGGGGAACATTACACCTGGAGAACATCACACCCGGGGACCATTACACCTGGGGATCGTAACACCTGGGGAACATCACACCCAGGGAGCATCACACCTGGGGATCTACACACCTGGTGAACATTAGACTTGGGGAAAATTACACCCGGGGAACATCACACCCAGGGAACATCACATCTGGGGAACATCACACCTGGGGAACATCACACCCGGGGACCATTACACCTGGGGATCGTCACACCTGGGGAACATCACACCTGGGTAACATCAGACCTGGGGAACATCACACCTGGGGAACATCACACTCGGGGAACATCACACCCAGGGAACATCACACCCAGGGAACCTCACACCTGGGGAACATCACACCTGAGGAACATCACACCCAGGGAACATTACACTTGGGGAACATCACACCCGGGGAACATCACACTCAGGGAACATCACACACAGGGAACATCACACCCAGGGAACCTCACACCTGGGGAACATCACACCTGGGGAACATCACACCTGGGGAACCTACACTTGGGAACATCACACCTGAGGAACATCACAGCCAGGGAACATCACACCCAGGGTACATCACACCTAAGGAACATCACACCTGGGGAACATCACACCCAGGGAACATCACACTTGGGGAACATCACAGCTGGGGAACATCACATCTGGGGAACATCACACCCAGGGAACATCACACCTGGGGAACATCACATCTGGGAACATCACATCTGGGGAACATCACACCCAGGGAACATCACAACCAGGGAACCTCACACCTGGGGAACATCACACCCGGGGAACATTACACCTGGGGAACATCACACCCAGGGAACATCACACCCGGGGAACATCACCCATGGGGAATATCACACCTGGGGAACATTACACCTAAGGAACTACACACCGGGGGACCATCACAGCTGGGGAACATCACACCTGGGGAACAACACGCCCAGGGAATATTACACTTGGGGAACATCACACCTGGGGAACATCACACCTGGGGAACATCACACTGAGGGAACATCACACCTGGGAACATCACACACAGGGCACATCACAAACGGGGAACATCACACCCAGGGAACATCACACCCTGGGAACATCACACCTGGGGAATATCACAGCCAGGGAACATAACACCCAGCGAACATTACACCCGGGGAACATTACATCTGGGGAACATTACCCCTGCGGAACATTACACACAGGGAACATCACAGCTGGGGAACATCACACCCGGGGAGCATCACACCCAGTGAACATTACACCTGGGGAACATGACACCAGGGGAACCTGACACCCGGGGAATATCACACTCGGGGAACATCACACCCGAGGAACATCACACCTTGGTAACATCACACCTGGGGAACATCACATCTGGGGAACATTACACCTGGGAAAATTACACCTGGGGAACATCACACCTGGGGAACATTACACCTGTGGAACATCACACCCGGGGAACATTATCCCTGGAGAACATCACACCTGGGGAACATTACACCCGGGGAACAACACACCGGGGGAACATCACACCTGGGGAACATCACACCCGGGGACCATTACACCTGGGGATCGTAACACCTGGGGAACATCACACCCGGGGAACGTCACACCCGGGGATCTACACACCTGGTGAACATTAGACTTGGGGAAAATTACACCCGGGGAACATCACACCCAGGGAACATCACATCTGGGGAACATCACACCTGGGGAACATCACACCCGGGGACCATTACACCTGGGGATCGTCACACCTGGGTAACATCACACCTGGGGAACATCACACCCGGGCAACATCACACTCGGGGAACATCACACCCAGGGAACATCACACCCAGGGAACATCACACCTAGGGAACCTCACACCTGGGGAACATCACACCTGGGGAACATCACACCCAGGGAACATTACACTTGGGGAACATCACACCCGGGGAACATCACACTCAGGGAACATCACACACAGGGAACATCACACCCAGGGCACCTCACACCTGGGGATCATCACACCTGGGGTACATCACACCTGGGGAACATTACATTTGGGGAACATCACACCTGAGGAACATCACACCCAGGGAACATCACACACAGGGTACATCACACCTAAGGAACATCACACCTGGGGAACATCACACCCAGGGAACCTCACACCTGGGGAACATCACACCCGGGGAACATTACACCTGGGGAACATCACACCCAGGGAACATCACACCCGGGGAACATCACCCCTGGGGAACATCACATCTGGGGAACATTACACCTAAGGAACTACACACCGGGGGAACATCACAGCTGGGGAACATCACACCTGGGGAACAACACGCCCAGGGAATATTACACTTGGGGAACATCACACCTGGGGAACATCACACCTGGGGAACATCACACCGAGGGAACATCACACCTGGGGAACATCACACACAGGCCACATCACAAACGGGGAACATCACACCCAGGGAACATCACACCCTGGGAACAACACATCTGGGGAATATCACAGCCAGGGAACATAACATCCAGCGAACATTACACCCGGGGAACATCACACCCAGGGAACATCACACCCGGGGAACATCACACCTGGGGAACATTACATCTGGGGAACATTACCCCTGCGGAACATTACACACAGGGAACATCACAGCTGGGGAACATCACACCCGTGGAGCATCACACCCAGTGAACATTACACCTGGGGAACATGACACCCGGGGAACATCACACTCGGGGAACATCACACCCGAGGAACATCACACCTTGGTAACATCACACCTGGGGAACATCACATCTGGGGAACATTACACCTGGGAAAATTACACCTGGGGAACATCACACCTGGGGAACATTACACCTGTGGAACATCACACCCGGGGAACATTATCCCTGGAGAACATCACACCTGGGGAACATTACACCCGGGGAACAACACACCGGGGGAACATAACACCTGGGGAACATCACACCTGGGTAACATCACATCTGGGTAACATCACACCAGGAGAACATCACACCCGGGGAACGTCACACGTGGGGAACATCACACCCGGGGAACATCACACCCGGGGATCTACACACCTGGGGAACATCACACCCGGGGAACATCACATCTGGGGAACATCACACCTGGGAAACATCACACCCGGGGATACAACACACCTGGGGATCGTC
Organism: Chiloscyllium plagiosum; assembly: GCF_037043375.1. Classification (NCBI taxonomy): domain Eukaryota; kingdom Metazoa; phylum Chordata; class Chondrichthyes; order Orectolobiformes; family Hemiscylliidae; genus Chiloscyllium; species Chiloscyllium plagiosum. Next base: position 71,761,198 of record NW_028270153.1, on the reverse strand, counting down.
ACACCTGGGGAACGTCACACCTGGTGAACATCACACCTGGGTAACATCACACCTGGGGAACATCATACCCAGGGAACATCACACCCAGGGTACATCACACCTGGGGAACATCACACCCAGGGCACATCACACCTGGGGAACATCACACCCAGGCCACATCACAAACGAGGAACATCACACCCAGGGAACATCACACCTGAGGAGCATCACACCCAGGGAATATCACACTTGGGGAACATCACATCTGGATAACATCACACCTGTAGAACATCACACCTGGGAAACATTACACCTGGAGAACATCACACCTGGGGAACATCACACCTTAGGATCGTCACACCTGGGGAACATCACACCCAGGGCACATCACACCTGGGGAAGATCACACCCAGGCCACATCACAAACGAGGAACATCACACCCAGGGAACATCACACCTGAGGAGCATCACACCCAGGGAATATCACACTTGGGGACCATCACATCTGGATAACATCACACCTGTAGAACATTACACCTGGTGAACATTACACCTGGGGAACATCACAACTGGATAACATCACACCTGGGAAACATTACACCTGGAGAACATCACACCTGGGGAACATTACACCTTAGGATCGTCACACCTGCGGAACATCACACCCGGGGATCTACACACCTGGTGAACATTAGACTTGGGGAATATTACACCTGGGGAACATCACACCCAGGGAACATCACATCTGGGGAACATCACACCCAGGAAACATCACACCCGGGGACCATTACACCTGGGGATCGTCACACCTGGGGAACATCACACCTGGGGAACATCACACCTGGGGAAAATCACACCCAGGGAACATCACATCTGGGGAACATCACATCTGGGAACATCACACCCGGGTAACATCACACCCGGGGAATGTCACACCTGGGGAACCTCACACCTGGGCAACATCACACCTGGGGAACATCACACCCAGGGAACATCACACCCGGGGAACCTCACACCTGGGGAACATCACACCTGGGGAACATCACACCCAGGGAACATTACACTTGGGGAACATCACACCCGGGGAACATCACACTCAGGGAACATCACACACAGGGAACATCACACCCAGGGCACCTCACACCTGGGGAACATCACACCTGGGGAACATCACACCTGGGGAACATTACATTTGGGGAACATCACACCTGAGGAACATCACACCCAGGGAACATCACACCCAGGGTACATCACACCCCTAGGAACATTACACCTGGGGAACATCACACCCAGGGAACATCACACTTAGGGAACATCACACCTGGGGAACATCACATCTGGGGAACATCACACCCAGTGTACACCACACCTAAGGAACATCACACCTGGGGAACATCACACCCAGGGAACATCACACCTGGGGAACATCACATCTGGATACATCACATCTGGGGAACATCACACCCAGGGAACATCACAACCAGGGAACCTCACACCTGGGGAACATCACACCCGTGGAACATTACACCTGGGGAACATCACACCCAGGAAACATCACTCCCGGGGAACATCACCCCTGGGGAACATCACACCTGGGGAATATCACACCTGGTGAACATTACTCCTGGAGAACATCACACCCGGGGAACATTACACCTAGGGAACATTACACCCGGGATACAACACACCTGGGGAACATCACATCTTGGGAACATCACACCTGGGGAACATCACACCCGGGGACCATTACACCTGGGGATCGTCACACCTGCGGAACGTCACACCTGGCTAACATCATACCCAGGGAACATCACACCCAGGGCACATCACACCTGGGGAACATCACACCCAGGCCACATCACAAACGAGGAACATCACACCCAGGGAACATCACACCTGAGGAGCATCACACCCAGGGAATATCACACTTGGGGAACATCACATCTGGATAACATCACACCTGTAGAACATCACACCTGGGAAACATTACACCTGGAGAACATCACACCTGGGGAACATCACACCTTAGGATCGTCACACCTGGGGAACATCACACCCAGGGCACATCACACCTGGGGAAGATCACACCCAGGCCACATCACAAACGAGGAACATCACACCCAGGGAACATCACACCTGAGGAGCATCACACCCAGGGAATATCACACTTGGGGACCATCACATCTGGATAACATCACACCTGTAGAACATTACACCTGGTGAACATTACACCTGGGGAACATCACAACTGGATAACATCACACCTGGGAAACATTACACCTGGAGAACATCACACCTGGGGAACATTACACCTTAGGATCGTCACACCTGCGGAACATCACACCCGGGGATCTACACACCTGGTGAACATTAGACTTGGGGAATATTACACCTGGGGAACATCACACCCAGGGAACATCACATCTGGGGAACATCACACCCAGGAAACATCACACCCGGGGACCATTACACCTGGGGATCGTCACACCTGGGGAACATCACACCTGGGGAACATCACACCTGGGGAAAATCACACCCAGGGAACATCACATCTGGGGAACATCACATCTGGGAACATCACACCCGGGTAACATCACACCCGGGGAATGTCACACCTGGGGAACCTCACACCTGGGCAACATCACACCTGGGGAACATCACACCCAGGGAACATCACACCCGGGGAACCTCACACCTGGGGAACATCACACCTGGGGAACATCACACCCAGGGAACATTACACTTGGGGAACATCACACCCGGGGAACATCACACTCAGGGAACATCACACACAGGGAACATCACACCCAGGGCACCTCACACCTGGGGAACATCACACCTGGGGAACATCACACCTGGGGAACATTACATTTGGGGAACATCACACCTGAGGAACATCACACCCAGGGAACATCACACCCAGGGTACATCACACCCCTAGGAACATTACACCTGGGGAACATCACACCCAGGGAACATCACACTTAGGGAACATCACACCTGGGGAACATCACATCTGGGGAACATCACACCCAGTGTACACCACACCTAAGGAACATCACACCTGGGGAACATCACACCCAGGGAACATCACACCTGGGGAACATCACATCTGGATACATCACATCTGGGGAACATCACACCCAGGGAACATCACAACCAGGGAACCTCACACCTGGGGAACATCACACCCGTGGAACATTACACCTGGGGAACATCACACCCAGGAAACATCACTCCCGGGGAACATCACCCCTGGGGAACATCACACCTGGGGAATATCACACCTGGTGAACATTACTCCTGGAGAACATCACACCCGGGGAACATTACACCTAGGGAACATTACACCCGGGATACAACACACCTGGGGAACATCACATCTTGGGAACATCACACCTGGGGAACATCACACCCGGGGACCATTACACCTGGGGATCGTCACACCTGCGGAACGTCACACCTGGCTAACATCATACCCAGGGAACATCACACCCAGGGCACATCACACCTGGGGAACATCACACCCAGGCCACATCACAAACGAGGAACATCACACCCAGGGAACATCACACCTGAGGAGCATCACACCCAGGGAATATCACACTTGGGGAACATCACATCTGGATAACATCACACCTGTAGAACATCACACCTGGGAAACATTACACCTGGAGAACATCACACCTGGGGAACATTACACCTTAGGATCGTCACACCTGGGGAACATCACACCCAGGGCACATCACACCTGGGGAAGATCACACCCAGGCCACATCACAAACGAGGAACATCACACCCAGGGAACATCACACCTGAGGAGCATCACACCCAGGGAATATCACACTTGGGGACCATCACATCTGGATAACATCACACCTGTAGAACATTACACCTGGTGAACATTACACCTGGGGAACATCACAACTGGATAACATCACACCTGGGAAACATTACACCTGGAGAACATCACACCTGGGGAACATTACACCTTAGGATCGTCACACCTGCGGAACATCACACCCGGGGATCTACACACCTGGTGAACATTAGACTTGGGGAATATTACACCTGGGGAACATCACACCCAGGGAACATCACATCTGGGGAACATCACACCCAGGAAACATCACACCCGGGGACCATTACACCTGGGGATCGTCACACCTGGGGAACATCACACCTGGGGAACATCACACCTGGGGAACATCACACCCAGGGAACATCACATCTGGGGAACATCACACCTGGGAACATCACACCCGGTAACATCACACCCGGGGAATGTCACACCTGGGGAACCTCACACCTGGGGAACATCACACCTGGGGAACATCACACCCAGGGAACATCACACCCGGGGAACCTCACACCTGGGGAACATCACACCTGGGGAACATCACACCCAGGGAACATTACACTTGGGGAACATCACACCCGGGGAACATCACACTCAGGGAACATCACACACAGGGAACATCACACCCAGGGCACCTCACACCTGGGGAACATCACACCTGGGGAACATCACACCTGGGGAACATTACATTTGGGGAACATCACACCTGAGGAACATCACACCCAGGGAACATCACACCCAGGGTACATCACACCCCTAGGAACATCACACCTGGGGAACATCACACCCAGGGAACATCACACTTAGGGAACATCACACCTGGGGAACATCACATCTGGGGAACATCACACCCAGTGTACACCACACCTAAGGAACATCACACCTGGGGAACATCACACCCAGGGAACATCACACCTGGGGAACATCACATCTGGATACATCACATCTGGGGAACATCACACCCAGGGAACATCACAACCAGGGAACGTCACACCTGGGGAACATCACACCCGTGGAATATTACACCTGGGGAACATCACACCCAGGAAACATCACTCCCGGGGAACATCACCCCTGGGGAACATCACACCTGGGGAATATCACACCTGGTGAACATTACTCCTGGAGAACATCACACCCGGGGAACATTACACCTAGGGAACATTACACCCGGGATACAACACACCTGGGGAACATCACATCTGGGGAACATCACACCTGGGGAACATCACACCCGGGGACCATTACACCTGGGGATCGTCACACCTGCGGAACGTCACACCTGGCTAACATCATACCCAGGGAACATCACACCCAGGGCACATCACACCTGGGGAACATCACACCCAGGGAACATCACAAACGAGGAACATCACACCCAGGGAACATCACACCCGAGGAACATCACACCCAGGGAATATCACACTTGGGGAACATCACATCTGGATAACATCACACCTGTACAACATCACACCTGGTGAACATTACACCTGGGGAACATCACAACTGGATAACATCACACCTGGGAAACATTACACCTGAAGAACATCACACCTGGGGAACATTACACCTGGAGAACATCACACCCGGGGACCATTACACCTGGGGATCGTAACACCTGGGGAACATCACACCCGGGGAACATCACACCCGGGGATCTACACACCTGGTGAACATTAGACTTGGGGAAAATTACACCCGGGGAACATCACACCCAGGGAACATCACATCTGGGGAACATCACACCTGGGGAACATCACACCCGGGGACCATTACACCTGGGGATCGTCACACCTGGGTAACATCACACCTGGGGAACATCACACCCGGGCAACATCACACTCGGGGAACATCACACCCGGGGAACATCACACCCAGGGAACATCACACCCAGGGAACCTCACACCTGGGGAACATCACACCTGGGGAACATCACACCCAGGGAACATTACACTTGGGGAACATCACACCCGGGGAACATCACACTCAGGGAACATCACACACAGGGAACATCACACCCAGGGCACCTCACACCTGGGGATCATCACACCTGGGGTACATCACACCTGGGGAACATTACATTTGGGGAACATCACACCTGAGGAACATCACACCCAGGGAACATCACACCCAGGGTACATCACACCTAAGGAACATCACACCTGGGGAACATCACACCCAGGGAACCTCACACCTGGGGAACATCACACCCGGGGAACATTACACCTGGGGAACATCACACCCAGGGAACATCACACCCGGGGAACATCACCCCTGGGGAACATCACACCTGGGGAGCATTACACCTAAGGAACTACACACCGGGGGAACATCACAGCTGGGGAACATCACACCTGGGGAACAACACGCCCAGGGAATATTACACTTGGGGAACATCACACCTGGGGAACATCACACCTGGGGAACATCACACCGAGGGAACATCACACCTGGGGAACATCACACACAGGGCACATCACAAACGGGGAACATCACACCCTGGGAACATCACACCTGGGGAATATCACAGCCAGGGAACATAACACCCAGCGAACATTACACCCGGGGAACATTGGGCGGCACGGTGGCACAGTGGTTAGCACTGCTGCCTCACAGCGCCAGAGACCTGGGTTCAATTCCCGCCTCAGGCGACTGACTGTGTGGAGTTTGCACGTTCTCCCAGTGTCTGCGTGGGTTTCCTCCGGGTGCTCCGGTTTCCTCCCACAGTCCAAAGATGTGCAGGTCAGGTGAATTGGCCATGCTAAAATTGCCCGTAGTGTTAGGTAAGGGGTAAATGTAAGGGTATGGGTGGGTTGCGCTTCGGCGGGTCGGTGTGGACTTGTTGGGCCGAAGGGCCTGTTTCCACACTGTAATGTAATCTAATCTAATCTAATCTAATCACACCCAGGGAACATCACACCCGGGGAACATTACATCTGGGGAACATGACACCCGGGGAATATGACACCTGGGGAACATCACACTCGGGGAACATCACACCCGAGGAACATCACACCTTGGTAACATCACACCTGGGGAACATCACATCGGGGGAACATTACACCTGGGAAAATTACACCTGGGGAACATCACACCTGGGGAACATTACACCTGTGGAACATCACACCCGGGGAACATTATCCCTGGAGAACATCACACCTGGGGAACATTACACCCGGGGAACAACACTCCGGGGGAACATCACACCTGGGGAACATCACACCTGGGTAACATCACACCTGGGTAACATCACACCTGGGGAACATCACACCCGGGGAACGTCACACCTGGGGAACATCACACCCGGGGAACATCACACCCGGGGATCTACACACCTGGGGAACATTACACTTGGGGAACATTACACCCGGGGAACATCACATCTGGGGAACATCACACCTGGGAAACATCACACCCGGGGACCATTACACCTGGGGATCGTCACACCTGGGAAACGTCACACCTGGGGAAAATCACACCTGGGTAACATCACACCTGGGGAACATCATACCCAGGGAACATCACACCCAGGGTACATCACACCTGGGGAACATCACACCCAGGGCACATCACACCTGAGGAGCATCACACCCAGGGAATATCACACTTGGGGAACATCACATCTGGATAACATCACACCTGTAGAACATTACACCTGGTGAACATTACACCTGGGGAACATCACAACTGGATAACATCACACCTGGGGAACATTACACCTTAGGATCGTCACACCTGGGGAACATCACACCCGGGGATCTACACACCTGGTGAACATTAGACTTGGGGAACATTACACCCGGGGAACATCACACCCAGGGAACATCACATCTGGGGAACATCACACCCAGGGAACATCACACCCGGGGACCATTACACCTGGGGATCGTCACACCTGGGGAACATCACACCTGGGGAACATCACACCTGGGGAACATCACACCCAGGGAACATCACATCTGGGGAACATCACACCTGGGAACTGTCACACCCGGGTAACATCACACCTGGGGAATGTCACACCTGGGGAACATCACACCTGGGGAATATCACACCTGGGCAACATCACACCCAGGGAACATCACACCCGGGGAACCTCACACTTGGGGAACATCACACCTGGGGAACATCACACCCAAGGAACATTACACTTGGGGAACATCACACCCAGGGCACCTCACACCTGGGGAACATCACACCTGGGGAACATTACATTTGGGGAACATCACACCTGAGGAACATCATACCCAGGGAACATCACACCCAGGGTACATCACACCTAAGGAACATCACACCTGGGGAACATCACACCCAGGGAACATCACACTTAGGGAACATCACACCTGGGGAACATCACATCTGGGGAACATCACACCCAGTGTACATCACACCTAAGGAACATCACACCTGGGGAACATCACACCCAGGGAACATCACACCTGGGGAACATCACATCTGGGAACATCACATCTGGGGAACATCACACCCAGGGAACATCACAACCAGGGAACCTCACACCTGGGGAACATCACACCCGTGGAACATTACACCTGGGGAACATCACACCCAGGGAACATCACTCCCGGGGAACATCATCCCTGGGGAACATCACACCTGGGGAATATCACACCTGTGAACATTACTCCTGGAGAACATCACACCCGGGGAACATTACACCTAGGGAACATCACACCTGGGGAACATTACACCTAAGGAACTACACACCGGGGGAACATCACAGCTGGGGAACATCACACCTGGGGAACAACACGCCCAGGGAACATTACACTTGGGGAACATCACACCTGGGGAACATCACACCTGGGGAACATCACGCCCAGTGTACATCACACCTAAGGAACATCACACCTGGGGAACATCACACCCAGGGAACATCACACCTGGGGAACATCACATCTGGAAACATGACATCTGGGGAACATCACATCCAGGGAACATCACAACCAGGGAACCTCACACCTGGGGAACATCACACCCGTGGAACATTACACCTGGGGAACATCACACCCAGGGAACATCACTCCCGGGGAACATCACCCCTGGGGAACATCACACCTGGGGAATATCACACCTGGTGAACATTACTCCTGGAGAACATTACACCCGGGGAACATACACCTGGGAAACATCACACCTGGGGAACATGACACCTAAGGAACTACACACCGGGGGAACATCTCAGCTGGGGAACATCACACCTGGGGAGCAACACGCCCAGGGAACATTACATTTGGGGAACATCACACCTGGGGAACATCACACCTGGGGAACATCACACCGAGGGAACATCACACCTGGGGAACATCACACACAGGGCACATCACAAACGGGGAACATCACACCCAGGGAACATCACACCCGGGGAACATCACACCTGGGGAATATCACAGCCAGGGAACATAACACCCAGCGAACATTACACCCGGGGAACATCACACCCAGGGAACATCACACCCGGGGAACATTACATCTGGGGAACATTACCCCTGCGGAACATTACACACAGGGAACATCACAGCTGGGGAACATCACACCCGGGGAGCATCACACCCAGTGAACATTACACCTGGGGAACATGACACCCGGGGAACATGACACCCGGGGAACATCACACTCGGGGAACATCACACCCGAGGAACATCACACCTTGGTAACATCACACCTGGGGAACATCACATCTGGGGAACATTACACCTGGGAAAATTACACCTGGGGAACATCACACCTGGGGAACATTACACCTGTGGAACATCACACACGGGGAACATGATCCCTGGAGAACATCACACCTGGGGAACATTACACCCGTGGAACAACACACCGGGGTAACATCACACCTGGGGAACATCACTCCTGGGTAACATCACACCTGGGGAACATTACACCTGGGGAACATCACACCCGGGGATCTACACACCTGGGGAACATTACACTTGGGGAACATTACACCCGGGGTACAACACACCCGGGGAACATCACATCTGGGGAACATCACACCTGGGAAACATCACACCCGGGGACCATTCCACCTGGGGATCGACACACCTGGGGAACGTCACACCTGGGGAACATCACACCTGGGTAACATCACACCTGGGGAACATCACACCCAGGGAACATCACACCCAGGGAACCTCACACTTGGGGAACATCACACCTGGGGAACATCACACCCACGGAACATTACACTTGGGGAACATCACACCCGGGGAACATCACACCTGGGGAAAATTACATTTGGGGAACATCACACCTGAGGAAAATCATACCCAGGGAACATCACACCCAGGGTACATCACACCTAAGGAACATCACACCTAGGGAACATCACACCCAGGGAACATCACACCCAGTGTACATCACACCTAAGGAACATCAAACCTGGGGAACATCACACCCAGGGACATCACACCTGGGGAACATCACATCTGGGAACATCACATCTGGGGAACATCACACCCAGGGAACATCACAACCAGGGAACCTCACACCTGGGGAACATCACACCCGTGGAACATTACACCTGGGGAACATCACACCCAGGGAACATCACTCCCGGGGAACATCACCCCTGGGGAACATCACACCTGGGGAATATCACACCTGGTGAACATTACTCCTGGAGAACATCACACCCGGCGAACATTACACCTGGGGAACATCACACCTGGGGAACATTACACCTAAGGAACTACACACCGGGGGAACATCACAGCTGGGGAACATCACACCTGGGGAACAACATGCCCAGGGAACATTACACTTGGGGAACATCACACCTGGGGAACATCACACCTGGGGAACATCACACCCAGTGTACATCACACCTAAGGAACATCACACCTGGGGAACATCACACCCAGGGAACATCACACCTGGGGAACATCACATCTGGGAACATGACATCTGGGGAACATCACACCCAGGGATCATCACAACCAGGGAACCTCACACCTGGGGAATATCACACCCGTGGAACATCACTCCCGGGGAACATCACCCCTGGGGAACATCACACCTGGGGAATATCACACCTGGTGAACATTTCTCCTGGAGAACATCACACCCGGCGAACATTACACCTGGGGAACATCACACCTGGGGAACATTACACCTAAGGAACTACACACCGGGGGAACATCACAGCTGGGGAACATCACACCTGGGGAGCAACACGCCCAGGGAACATTACGCTTGGGGAACATCACACCTGGGGAACATCACACCTGGGGAACATCACACCGAGGGAACATCACACCTGGGGAACATCACACACAGGGCACATCACACACGGGGAACATTACACCTGGGGAATATCACAGCCAGGGAACATAACACCCAGCGAACATTACACCCGGGGAACATCACACCCAGGGAACATCACACCCGGGGAACATTACACTTGGGGAACATCACACCTGGGGAACATCACACCTGGGGAACATCACACCCAGTGTACATCACAACGAAGGAACATCACACCCGGGGAACATCACACCCAGGGAACATCACACCCGGGGAACATTACATCTGGGGAACATTACCCCTGCGGAACATTACACACAGGGAACATCACAGCTGGGGAACATCACACCCGGGGAGCATCACACCCAGTGAACATTACACCTGGGGAACATGACACCCGGGGAACATGACACCCGGGGAACATTACACTCGGGGAACATCACACCCGAGGAACATCACACCTTGGTAACATCACACCTGGGGAACATCACATCTGGGGAACATTGCACCTGGGAAAATTACACCTGGGGAACATCACACCTGGGGAACATTACACCTGTGGAACATCACACCGGGGAACATGATCCCTGGAGAACATCACACCCGGGGAACATTACACCCGTGGAACATCACACCTGGGTAACATCACACCTGGGGAACATTACACCTGGGGAACATCACACCCGGGGAACATCACACCCGGGGATCTACACACCTGGGGAACATTACACTTGGGGAACATTACACCCGGGGTACAACACACACGGGGAACATCACATCTGGGGAACATCACACCTGGGAAACATCACGCCCGGGGACCATTCCACCTGGGGATCGACACACCTGGGGAATGTCACACCTGGGGAACATCACACCTGGGTAACATCACACCTGGGGAACATCACACCTGGGGAACATCACACCTGTGGAACGTCACACCTGGGGAACATCATACCTAGGGAACATCACACCCAGGGCACATCACACCTGGGGAACATCACACCCAGGCCATATCACAAACGAGGAACATCACACCCAGGGAACATCACACCCGAGGAACATCACACCTGGGGAACAGCACACCCAGGGAATATCACACTTGGGGAACATCACATCTGGATAACATCACACCTGTATAACATTACACCTGGTGAACATTTCACCTGGGGAACATCACAACTGGATAACATCACACCTGGGAAACATTACACCTGGAGAACATCACACCTGGGGAACATTACACCTGGGGATCGTCACCCCTGGAGAACATTACACCTGGAGAACATCACACCTGGGGAACATTACACCTGGGGATCGTCACCCCTGGAGAACATCACACCTGGGGAACATCACACCTGGTGAACATCACACCCAGGGAACATCGCATCTGGGGAACATCACACCTGGGAACATCACACCCGGGTAACATCACACCCGGGGAATGTCACACCTGGGGAACATCACACCTGGGGAACATCACACCCAGGGAACATCACACCCAGGGAAAATCACACCCAGGGAACCTCACACCTGGGGAACATCACACCTGGGGAAAATCACACCCAGGGAACATTACACTTGGGGAACATCACACCCGGGGAACATCACACTCAGGGAACATCACACACAGGGAACATCACACCCAGGGCACCTCACACCTGGGGAACATCACACCTGGGGAACATCACACCTGGGGAACATTACATTTGGGGAACATCACACCTGAGGAACATCACACCCAGGGAACATCACACCTGGGGAACATCACACCCAGGGAACATCACACTTGGGGAACATCACACCTGGGGAACATCACACCTGGGGAACATCACACCCAGTGTACATCACACCTAAGGAACATCACACCTGGGGAACATCACACCCAGGGAACATCACACCTGGGGAACATCACATCTGGGAACATCACATCTGGGGAACATCACAGCCAGGGAACATCACAACCAGGGAACCTCACACCTGGGGAACATCACACCTGGGGAACATCACATCTGGGGAACATCACACCCAGTGTACATCACACCTAAGGAACATCACACCTGGGGAACATCACACCCAGGGAACATCACACCTGGGGAACATCACACCTAAGGAACATCACACCTGGGGAACATCACACCCAGGGAACATCACACTTGGGGAACATCACACCTGGGGAACATCACATCTGGGGAACATCACACCCAGTGTACATCACACCTAAGGAACATCACACCTGGGGAACATCACACCCAGGGAACATCACACCTGGGGAACATCACATCTGGGAACATCACATCTGGGGAACATCACACCCAGGGAACATCACAACCAGGGAACCTCACACCTGGGGAACATCACACCCGGGGAACATTACACCTGGGGAACATCACACCCAGGGAACATCACGCCCGGGGAACATCACCCCTGGGGAACATCACACCTGGGGAATATCACACCTGGTGAACATTACTCCTGGAGAACATCACACCCGGGGAAGATTACACCTGGGTAACATCACACCTGGGGAACATTACACCTAAGGAACTACACACCGGGGGAACATCACAGCTGGGGAACATCACACCTGGGGAACAACACACCTGGGGAACATCACACCGAGGGAACATCACACCTGGGGAACATCACACACAGGGCACATCACAAACGGGGAACATCACACCCAGGGAACATCACACCCGGGGAACATCACACCTGGGGAATATCACAGCCAGGGAACATAACACCCAGCGAACATTACACCTGGGGAACATCACACCCAGGGAACATCACACCCGGGGAACATTACATCTGGGGAACATTACCCCTGCGGAACATTACACACAGGGAACATCACAGCTGGGGAACATCACACCTGGGGAACAACACGCCCAGGGAACATTACACTTGGGGAACATCACACCTGGGGAACATCACACCTGGGGAACATCACACCCAGTGTACATCACACCTAAGGAACATCACACCTGGGGAACATCACACCCAGGGAACATCACACCTGGGGAACATCACATCTGGGAACATGACATCTGGGGAACATCACACCCAGGGATCATCACAACCAGGGAACCTCACAACTGGGGAACATCACACCCAGGGAACATCACTCCCGGGGAACATCACCCCTGGGGAACATCACACCTGGGGAATATCACACCTGGTGAACATTACTCCTGGAGAACATCACACCTGGGGAACAATACACCTAAGGAACTACACACCGGGGGAACATCACAGCTGGGGAACATTACACCTGGGGAACATCACACCTGGGGAACAATACACCTAAGGAACTACACACCGGGGGAACATCACAGCTGGGGAACATCACACCTGGGGAGCAACACGCCCAGGGAACATTACACTTGGGGAACATCACACCTGGGGAACATCACACCTGGGGAACATCACACCGAGGGAACATCACACCTGGGGAACATCACACACAGGGCACATCACAAACGGGGAACATCACACCCAGGGAACATCACACACGGGGAACATTACACCTGGGGAATATCACAGCCAGGGAACATAACACCCAGCGAACATTACACCCGGGGAACATCACACCCAGGGAACATCACACCCGGGGAACATTACACTTGGGGAACATCACACCTGGGGAACATCACACCTGGGGAACATCACACCCAGTGTACATCACAACGAAGGAACATCACACCCGGGGAACATCACACCCAGGGAACATCACACCCGGGGAACATTACATCTGGGGAACATTACCCCTGCGGAACATTACACACAGGGAACATCACAGCTGGGGAACATCACACCCGGGGAGCATCACACCCAGTGAACATTACACCTGGGGAACATGACACCCGGGGAACATGACACCCGGGGAACATTACACTCGGGGAACATCACACCCGAGGAACATCACACCTTGGTAACATCACACCTGGGGAACATCACATCTGGGGAACATTGCACCTGGGAAAATTACACCTGGGGAACATCACACCTGGGGAACATTACACCTGTGGAACATCACACCGGGGAACATGATCCCTGGAGAACATCACACCCGGGGAACATTACACCCGTGGAACATCACACCTGGGTAACATCACACCTGGGGAACATTACACCTGGGGAACATCACACCCGGGGAACATCACACCCGGGGATCTACACACCTGGGGAACATTACACTTGGGGAACATTACACCCGGGGTACAACACACACGGGGAACATCACATCTGGGGAACATCACACCTGGGAAACATCACGCCCGGGGATCATTCCACCTGGGGATCGACACACCTGGGGAACGTCACACCTGGGGAACATCACACCTGGGTAACATCACACCTGGGGAACATCACACCTGGGGAACATCACACCTGTGGAACGTCACACCTGGGGAACATCATACCTAGGGAACATCACACCCAGGGCACATCACACCTGGGGAACATCACACCCAGGCCATATCACAAACGAGGAACATCACACCCAGGGAACATCACACCCGAGGAACATCACACCTGGGGAACAGCACACCCAGGGAATATCACACTTGGGGAACATCACATCTGGATAACATCACACCTGTATAACATTACACCTGGTGAACATTTCACCTGGGGAACATCACAACTGGATAACATCACACCTGGGAAACATTACACCTGGAGAACATCACACCTGGGGAACATTACACCTGGAGAACATCACACCTGGGGAACATTACACCTGGGGATCGTCACCCCTGGAGAACATTACACCTGGAGAACATCACACCTGGGGAACATTACACCTGGGGATCGTCACCCCTGGAGAACATCACACCTGGGGAACATCACACCTGGTGAACATCACACCCAGGGAACATCGCATCTGGGGAACATCACACCTGGGAACATCACACCCGGGTAACATCACACCCGGGGAATGTCACACCTGGGGAACATCACACCTGGGGAACATCACACCCAGGGAACATCACACCCAGGGAAAATCACACCCAGGGAACCTCACACCTGGGGAACATCACACCTGGGGAAAATCACACCCAGGGAACATTACACTTGGGGAACATCACACCCGGGGAACATCACACTCAGGGAACATCACACACAGGGAACATCACACCCAGGGCACCTCACACCTGGGGAACATCACACCTGGGGAACATCACACCTGGGGAACATTACATTTGGGGAACATCACACCTGAGGAACATCACACCCAGGGAACATCACACCTGGGGAACATCACACCCAGGGAACATCACACTTGGGGAACATCACACCTGGGGAACATCACACCTGGGGAACATCACACCCAGTGTACATCACACCTAAGGAACATCACACCTGGGGAACATCACACCCAGGGAACATCACACCTGGGGAACATCACATCTGGGAACATCACATCTGGGGAACATCACAGCCAGGGAACATCACAACCAGGGAACCTCACACCTGGGGAACATCACACCTGGGGAACATCACATCTGGGGAACATCACACCCAGTGTACATCACACCTAAGGAACATCACACCTGGGGAACATCACACCCAGGGAACATCACACCTGGGGAACATCACACCTAAGGAACATCACACCTGGGGAACATCACACCCAGGGAACATCACACTTGGGGAACATCACACCTGGGGAACATCACATCTGGGGAACATCACACCCAGTGTACATCACACCTAAGGAACATCACACCTGGGGAACATCACACCCAGGGAACATCACACCTGGGGAACATCACATCTGGGAACATCACATCTGGGGAACATCACACCCAGGGAACATCACAACCAGGGAACCTCACACCTGGGGAACATCACACCCGGGGAACATTACACCTGGGGAACATCACACCCAGGGAACATCACGCCCGGGGAACATCACCCCTGGGGAACATCACACCTGGGGAATATCACACCTGGTGAACATTACTCCTGGAGAACATCACACCCGGGGAAGATTACACCTGGGTAACATCACACCTGGGGAACATTACACCTAAGGAACTACACACCGGGGGAACATCACAGCTGGGGAACATCACACCTGGGGAACAACACACCTGGGGAACATCACACCGAGGGAACATCACACCTGGGGAACATCACACACAGGGCACATCACAAACGGGGAACATCACACCCAGGGAACATCACACCCGGGGAACATCACACCTGGGGAATGTCACAGCCAGGGAACATAACACCCAGCGAACATTACACCTGGGGAACATCACACCCAGGGAACATCACACCCGGGGAACATTACATCTGGGGAACATTACCCCTGCGGAACATTACACACAGGGAACATCACAGCTGGGGAACATCACACCCGGGGAGCATCACACCCAGTGAACATTACACCTGGGGAACATGACACCCGGGGAACATGACACCCGGGGAACATCACACTCGGGGAACATCTCACCCGAGGAACATCACACCTTGGTAACATCACACCTGGGGAAAATTACACCTGTGGAACATCACACCTGGGGAACATTACACCTGTGGAACATCACACCGGGGAACATGATCCCTGGAGAACATCACACCCGGGGAACATTACACCTGATGAACCTCACACCTGGGGAACATTACACCTGTGGAAAATTACACCTGGGGATCATCACATCCGGGGAACATCACCCCTGGGGAACATCACACCTGGGGAACATTACACCTGGGGAACATTGCACCTGGGGAACATCACACTCAGGGAACATTACACCTGGTGAACATTACACTTGGGGAACATTACACCCGGGGTACAACACACCCGGGGAACATCACATCTGGGGAACATCACACCTGGGAAACATCACACCCGGGGACCATTCCACCTGGGGATCGACACACCTGGGGAACGTCACACCTGGGGAACATCACACCTGGGTAACATCACACCTGGGGAACATCACACCTGGGGAACATCACACCTGTGGAACGTCACACCTGGGGAACATCATACCTAGGGAACATCACACCCAGGCCATATCACAAACGAGGAACATCACACCCAGGGAACATCACACCCGAGGAACATCACACCTGGGGAACATCACACCCAGGGAATATCACACTTGGGGAACATCACATCTGGATAACATCACACCTGTAGAACATTACACCTGGTGAACATCACACCTGGGGAACATCACAACTGGATAACATCACACCTGGGAAACATTACACCTGGAGAACATCACACCTGGGGAACATTACACCTGGGGATCGTCACCCCTGGGGAACATCACACCTGGGGAACATTACATTTGGGGAACATCACACCTGAGGAACATCACACCTGAGGAACATCACACCCAGGGAACATCACACCCAGGGTACATCACACCCAGGGTACATCACACCTAAGGAACATCACACCTGGGGAACATCACACCCAGGGAATATCACACTTGGGGAACATCACATCTGGATAACATCACACCTGTATAACATTACACCTGGTGAACATTACACCTGGGGAACATCACAACTGGATAACATCACACCTGGGAAACATTACACCTGGAGAACATCACACCTGGAGAACATTACACCTGGGGATCGTCACCCCTGGAGAACATCACACCTGGGGAACATCACACCTGGGGAACATCACACCCAGGGAACATCGCATCTGGGGAACATCACACCTGGGAACATCACACCCGGGTAACATCACACCCGGGGAATGTCACACCTGGGGAACATCACACCTGGGGAACATCACACCTGGGGAACATCACACCCAGGGAACATCACACCCAGGGAACCACACACCTGGGGAACATCACACCTGGGGTACATCACACCCAGGGAACATTACACTTGGGGAACTTCACACCCGGGGAACATCACA
Source organism: Chiloscyllium plagiosum (assembly GCF_037043375.1). Taxonomy (NCBI): domain Eukaryota; kingdom Metazoa; phylum Chordata; class Chondrichthyes; order Orectolobiformes; family Hemiscylliidae; genus Chiloscyllium; species Chiloscyllium plagiosum. The sequence continues at coordinate 71,742,191 of NW_028270153.1, read as the reverse complement.
CTCAGGGAACATCACACACAGGGAACATCACACCCAGGGCACCTCACACCTGGGGAACATCACACCTGGGGAACATCACACCTGGGGAACATCACACCCGGGGACCATTCCACCTGCGGATAGACACACCTGGGGAACGTCACACCTGGGGAACATCACACCTGGGTAACATCACACCTGGGGAACATCACACCTGGGGAACATCACACCTGTGGAACGTCACACCTGGGGAACATCATACCTAGGGAACATCACACCCAGGGCACGTCACACCTGGGGAACATCACACCCAGGCCATATCACAAACGAGGAACATCACACCCAGGGAACATCACACCCGAGGAACATCACACCTGGGGAACATCACACCCAGGGAATATCACACTTGGGGAACATTACATTTGGGGAACATCACACCTGAGGAACATCACACCCAGGGAACATCACACCCAGGGTACATCACACGTAAGGAACATCACACCTGGGGAACATCACACCCAGGGAATATCACACTTGGGGAACATCACATCTGGATAACATCACACCTGTATAACATTGCACCTGGTGAACATTACACCTGGGGAACATCACAACTGGATAACATCACACCTGGGAAACATTACACCTGGAGAACATCACACCTGGAGAACATTACACCTGGGGATCGTCACCCCTGGAGAACATCACACCTGGGGAACATCACACCTGTGGAACATCACACCCAGGGAACATCGCATCTGGGGAACATCACACCTGGGAACATCACACCCGGGTAACATCACACCCGGGGAATGTCACACCTGGGGAACATCACACCTGGGGAACATCACACCTGGGGAACATCACACCCAGGGAACATCACACCCAGGGAACCTCACACCTGGGGAACATCACACCTGGGGAAAATCACACCCAGGGAACATTACACTTGGGGAACATCACACCCGGGGAACATCACACTCAGGGAACATCACACACAGGGAACATCACACCCAGGGCACCTCACACCTGGGGAACATCACACCTGGGGAACATCACACCTGGGGAACATTACATTTGGGGAACATCACACCTGAGGAACATCACACCCAGGGAACATCACACCCAGGGTACATCACACCTAAGGAACATCACACCTGGGGAACATCACACCCAGGGAACATCACACTTGGGGAACATCACACCTGAGGAACATCACACCTGGGGAACATCACACCCAGTGTACATCACACCTAAGGAACATCACACCTGGGGAACATCACACCCAGGGAACATCACACCTGGGGAACATCACATCTGGGAACATCACATCTGGGGAACATGACACCCAGGGAACATCACAACCAGGGAACCTCACACCTGGGGAACATCACACCTGGGGAACATCACATCTGGGGAACATCACACCCAGTGTACATCACACCTCAGGAACATCACACCTGGGGAACATCACACCCAGGGAACATCACACCTGGGGAACATCACACCTAAGGAACATCACACCTGGGGAACATCACACCCAGGGAACATCACACTTGGGGAACATCACACCTGGGGAACATCACACCTGGGGAACATCACACCCAGTGTACATCACACCTGAGGAACATCACACCTGGGGAACATCACATCTGGGAACATCACATCTGGGGAACATCACACCCAGGGAACATCACAACCAGGGAACCTCACACCTGGGGAACATCACACCCGGGGAACATTACACCTGGGGAACATCACACCCAGGGAACATCACGCCCGGGGAACATCACCCCGGGGGAACATCACACCTGGGGAATATCACACCTGGTGAACATTACTCCTGGAGAACATCACACCCGGGGAAGATTACACCTGGGTAACATCACACCTGGGGAACATTACACCTAAGGAACTACACACCGGGGGAACATCACAGCTGGGGAACATCACACCTGGGGAACAACACACCTGGGGAACATCACACTGAGGGAACATCACACCTGGGGAACATCACACACAGGGCACATCACAAACGGGGAACATAACACCCAGCGAACATTACACCTGGGGAACATCACACCCAGGGAACATCACACCCGGGGAACATTACATCTGGGGAACATTACCCCTGCGGAACATTACACACAGGGATCATCACAGCTGGGGAACATCACACCCGGGGAGCATCACACCCAGTGAACATTACACCTGGGGAACATGACACCAGGGGAACATGACACCCGGGGAACATCACACTCGGGGAACATCACACCCGAGGAACATCACACCTTGGTAACATCACACCTGGGGAACATTACAACTGGGTAATATCACACCTGGGGAACATCACACCCAGGGAACATCACATCTGGGGAACATTACACCTGTGAAAATTACACCTGGGGAACATTACACCTGAGGAACCTCACACCTGGGGAACATTACACCTGTGGAACATTACACCTGGGGATCATCACATCCGGGGAACATCACCCCTGGGGAACATCACACCTGGGGAACATTACACCTGGGGAACATCACACCTGGGGAACATCACATCTGGGGAACATCACACCTGGTGAACATCACACCTGGGGAACATTACACCTGTAGAACATTACACCTGGTGAACATTACACCTGGGGAACATCACACTCAGGGAACATTACACCTGGTGAACATCACACCTGGGGAACATTACACCCGGGGAACAACACACCGGGGGAACATTACAGCCAGGGAACATCACACCTGGGAAAATTACACCTGGGGAACATCACACCCGGGGAATGTCACACCTGGGGAACATTACACCTGGGAAACATCACACCCGGGGAACATCACACCCGGGGATCTACACACCTGGTGAAAATTAGACTTGGGGAACATTTCACCCGGGGAATATCACACCCGGGGAACATCACATCTGGGGAACATCACACCTGGGGAACATCACATCTGGGGAACATCACATCTGGGGAACATCACACCTGGGGAACATTACACCCGGGGACCATTACACCTGGGGATCGTCACACCTGGGGAACATCACACCTGGGTAACATCACACCTGGGGAACATCACACCCAGGGAACATCACACCTGAGGCACATCACACCCGGGGAACATCACACCCGTGGCACATCACAAACGACGAACATCACACCCAGGGAACATCACACCCAGGGAACATCACACCTGGGGAATATCACATCCAGGGAACATAACACCCAGGGAACATTACACCTGGGGAACATCACACCTGGGGAACATCACACCCGGGAACATCACATCTGGGGAACATCACACCCGGGAACATCACATCTGGGGAACATCACACCCGACGAACATCACACCTGGAGAACATCACACCCGACGAACATCACACTCAGGGAACTACACACCTGGGGAAACTTACACCCGGGGACCATTACACCCAGGGAACGTCACACCTGGGGAACGTTGCACCTGGGTAACAACACACTTGGGGAACATCACACCCAGGGAACATCACACCCAGGGAACATCACATCTGGGGAACATTACACCTGGGGAGCATTAAACCTGGGGACCATTACACCTGGGGAATATTACACCCAGGGAACATTACACCTGGGGAGTATCACATCTGGGGAACACCAGCCTAATGAATATCACACCTTTTCAATATTGCACTTAGAGAACACCACCCCCTGTCCACACTACTCACCACTACAAGCAATCTTTGGTGACTATCTGCAGTGCATCTTGTAGATGCTACTCACTGGAGCTACTGAGTGCCATGGTGGAGCGAGTGGATGCTTGTGGATGTGGTGCACATGAAACAGACTGCTTTGCCCTGGATGGTGTTGAGCTTCTTGAGTGTTGTTGGAGCTGCACCCATCCAGGCATGTGGGGAGTATTCCTTCACACTCTTGACTTGTGCCTTGTAGGTGATGGACAGGCTTTGGGGAGTCAGGAAGTGAATTACATGCTGAAGTATTCCTCGCCTCTGACCTGCTCTAGTTTATAAAGTGAGTCCAGTTGTGTTTCTGGTCAATGTAACCCTCAGGCTGTGACAGTGGGGAGTTCAGTGATGAAAACATCATTGAATGTCAATAGGTGAGTAAATTGTCACTTATTGGAGATGGTCATTGCCTGGCATTTGTGAGATGTGAATGTTACTTAACATTTGTCAGCCCAAGAGTGGATATTGTCCAGATCTTGCTGCATTTGAACATGAACTTCTTCAGTATCTGAGGAGCCACAAATGGTGTTGAACATTGTGCAATCATTGGTGAACATCCCCATTTCTGATGTTATGATGAAGCAGCTGATGGTGGTTGGACCAAGGACACAACCCTGAGCAACTCCCGCAGAGATGTCCTGGAGCTGAGATGACTGACCTCCAACGACCACAGCCAGCTTCCTATAAGCAAGGTATGAATCTAATCAGCAGAGAGTTTGCCCCCTGACACTCATTGATTCCAGTTTTGCTAGAGCTTCTTGATACGACCCTCGGTCGAATGTGGCCTTGATGTCAAGGGCTGTCATTCTCACCTCACCTCTTTTATCCATATTTGAACCAAGGCTGGAATGATGTCACAAGCTGAGTGGCCCTGGTAGAACCAAACTGGGCGTCATTGAGAAGGTTATTGCTGAGCAGGTGCTGCTTGACAGCACCTTTGGGTGGCATGCTTGGTAGGTGGTTAGTACTACCTGCTTCACAGCACCAGGGACCCGGGTTCGATTCCAGCCTTGGATGACTATCTGTGTGGAGTTTGCACATTCTCCCGGTGTCTGCAGAACTGCAGAGATCTAATCCATATGTTGTAGAATCACTTTGCTCTGTCTACCTCTTGCTGCTTATGCCGTTTGGCATGCAAGCAATCCTGCTTGGTAGCTTCATCAGATTGACACCTCATCTTCAAATATCCTGGTGCTGCTCCAGACATGCCCTCCTGCACTTGCCATTGATCCTCTGGCCTGATGGTAATGGTTGAGCTGGGGATATGCCGGGCCTTGAGGTTACAGATCATGCTGGAGGACATTCCTGCTGCTGTTGAGGACCCATAATGCCTCATGGATGCCCAATTTTGAGTTGCTGGATCTGTTTGAAGACTGTCCCATTTAGCACAGTGATTAGATTAGATTACCTACAGTGTGGAAACAGGCCCTTCGGCCCAACAAGTCCACACCGACCTGCCGAAGCGCAACCCACCCATACCCCTACACTTACACCTTCACCTAACACCACAGGCAATTTAGCATGGCCAATTCACCTGACCAGCACATCTTTGGACTGTGGGAGGAAACCGGAGCACCTGGAGGAAACCCACGCAGACACGGGGAGAATGTGCAAACTCCACACAGTCAGTCGCCTGAGGTGGGAATTGAACCCAGGTCTCTGGTGCTGTGAGGCAGCAGTGCTAACCACTGTGCCACCGTGCCGCCCGTTAGTGCCTCACAATATGATGGATGGTATTCTCAATCTGAAAGTGGGACTTTATCTCCACGAGGACTGTGTGTTGGTCACTCTGACCGATGCTGTCATGGACAGATGCAGATTGGTAAGGATGAGGTCAGTTATGTTTTTCCTTTTGGTTTGTTTGGGCTTCTTTAGATTACCACTGCACCTTTGTCTCCCCTCCTTGGGCCATTTGGATTTCTAGGGTCTAACAATAAAAATGGGATGTCATAAGGGAAGCTGGATGAACCACAATGTGTTGCCCATGCCATCAGTTCCTTTCAAACCAGGGATAGTGCTGAGGGAGCGGTGGGGTGTGAGAAGGAGGTTCAGGAAAAAGGTCTTGAGCAGAGGACTGTGTATGACACTTTGTAATGTGATGAAGCCAGTGTGCAGTCTGGTTGGTTTGGCATTCTTTACCCACTGACATGGGGCAAACCATCTTGCCTAGAGATGGTCAATCCCTCTGATGATGGGCACATGATCTTCATTCATTGTTCTACTATTGAAGGGTGTGTTTTAATTGAGGGTCACCTTCGAGGTTCATTCAGGCCACCACATGGTGGTGTTGGTGGAAAACCAAGCTGTGTGCAGAGCGACAGCCAGCATGTACTGCTGGGGTATCAGTGGAAGAAGCAACTGGCCCTGTCTGAGCCACGTGATAAGGATAACAGCACCTTTGATCTTTGATAATCCCACGATTGGCTGCAGCTTGCAATGACCTATCCCAACAATAGCAGCACCGTCTCCATGTCAGCTTGAATTGACAGTCGCCGACGCTGTTTTCCTATTATTGGATGTGCACCATCTTGCCATGAGTGAAACAAGGAAGTGTATCAGTCAGTGAATGGTGCACTGAGTCACCCATAGTCTTACCAGACCGTAGGACTGCTCTGTTATTAGAGAGAGAGACAACTGGTGGTGATTTAACTGAGGGTCACTACACCTCAGACAAAGAGAGAGTCATAGAGTCACAGAGACATAGAGATGTACAGCACAGAAACAGATCTTTCGGTCCAACTTGTCCATGCCGACCATCCAAACCTAATCTAGTGTCATTTGCCAGCACTTGGCCCAAATCCCTCTAAACCCTTCCTATTCATATACCCATCAAGATATTGTTTAAATGCTGTAATTATACCAGCCTCTAACACTTCCCTTGGCAGCTGATTCCATACACGCACCACTCTCTGTGCGAAAAACTTGCCCCTTATGTCCCTTTTATATCTTCCCCCTCTCACCCTAAAACTATTCCCTCTAGTTCTGGACTCCCCCACACCATGAAAAAAACCTTGTCTATTTATCCTATCCATGTCCCTCATGTTTTTATAAACCTCAGCCTATAACAGCTCAAACCCTCCAACCTGCATGACATCCTTGTAAATCTTTTCTGAACCCTTTCAAGCCAATAGGAAGGAGATCAGAATTGCGCGCAGCATTCCAAAAGTGGTCTAGCCAATGTCCTGTACAGCCACAAACATGACATCCCAACTCCTATACTCAAACCAATAAAGGAAAACATACCAAACGCTACCTTCACTATCCTATCTACCTGCAACTCCACTTTCAGGGGTTTATGAAGTAGAATGCTTCATGGTAGGAATTGAACCCACACTATTGGCTTTGCAAACCAACTGAGCTAAACTGACACCCTCAGTGGTTTATGTACAGTCACAGGCCTTCAGGCACACATGGACCAGACATGGCCGGATACTTGCTGTGTGTACTGTGCTTGTACATGAGCTGACGTAGAATCTACACAGAAATAAAGCCTTCAGTTTTACTGCATTTCCTGTTAAATGAAGGTCTGTGCAAATGCACAAGCTGGATGTTAATAATGAGTTAAAACGTAATTTCTGCTGTCTGATTGATGCGGTTGCGGCAGACGCAATCAAAGAACAACTTCCTGTTCATTATTGCTTCTTTAATGAGAATTGTCTGGGAAACATCACTGAGCCAGGACTGTACTGTAATGGAAAATGATGCCTCATGACCAGACACATGAATGAGATGCTGATCACAACCTCCTGCGCTCCTGTGCCTGACATAATTCAGATTGCTCCTGGTGTGTAGATTCGACTGTGGACTGCTGTTTGATTAGAGGGGCTGCTGATTCAGCCCCGGCTTTATCACACACAGGCGAGTGCTGCTTCTCAGACACTTGGAACTAACCATTTGTTTCTAACCCAGCTCAGCACCGCCAGCTGGTAAGTCAATATTACTCAGTGTGATCATTCCAAATCACATTGAAACATCGAACGTAGGAGCAGGAGTAAACCCTTTGGCCCTTTGAGCCTGCTCTGCCATTCACTATGGTCATCCAACTCAACAGCCTGTTCCTGTTTTCCCTCTGATATCCTTTGATCCCTTTATCCCCAAGTGCTATAACTAACTCCTTTTGAAATCATAGTGTTTTAGCTTCAAACCATGTTCTGTGATTGTGAATTCCACAGGCTAGCCAATCCCATTTCTCCTCAAACAAGTCTTAATTGATTTACTCCATATTGGTAGACTGTGTGACCCCTAGTTTTGCATTCCCCGGTTGTAGAGTCATACAGCATGAAAATAGGCCCTTCATCCCAACTTGTCCATGCCAATCAGATTTCCTGAACGGAACTAGGCCCATTTGCCTGTGTTTGGCTCATATCCCTCTACAAATACGGCCTTTTTAACTTCCTACACAACATGCCAACTCCTAATCTCAATGCTCTGACCGACATAGGCAATTGTGCTAAACGTCTTCTTCACCACCCTGTCTACCTGTGAGGCCCATCCAAGGAACTATATAGCTGCACCCCTAGGTCTCTCTGTTTAATAATATTCCCCAGGGCCCTACCATTAACTGTGTAAGTCCTGCTCTGGTTTGCTTTACCAAAATGCAATACCTCATATATATCTAAATTAAACTCCAACTGCAACTCCTTTGTCATTGGAAACATCCTTCCTGTATCTACCCTGTCTAGTCCTGTTAGAATTTTATACATTTCTGTGAGATCCCTTTCATTCCTCTAAATTCTAGTGATTATAATCCAAACCCACTCAATCTCTCCTCATGCATCAGTCCTTTAACCCCAGGAATTATTCTGGTAGATTTTCACTGATCTCCCTCTATAGCAAGAATATCGTTCCTCAGATAAGGACATCAAAACTGCACACAATATTCCAGGTGTGGTCTCACCAAAACCCTGTATAATTGCAGCAAGACATCCCTGCTCTTGTATTCAAATCCTCTCACTTCTTCACTACCTGCTGCACATGCATCTTTACTTTCAGCAACCAGGTCGCATTGCACGTCCCTCTTTCCCAACCTCTGGGTGAAGGCATTTCTCTTCAACTTAGTCTTAAATGGTTTATCCCATACCCTTAGACTGTGTGACCCCTGGTTCTGGACTCCCCAGTCATGAAGTCATACAGCATGGAAAAATGCCCTTCAGCTCAACTTGTCCATGCCAATCAGATTTCCTGAACTGAACTAGGCCCATTTGCCTAGATAGTTTTCTGGTTTTAGCTACCAAAATGATAAACTCACATTTATCCACATTTGCCACTCACTCAATTTGTCCAAATCATACTGAAACTCCTCCTCACCATTCACCTTCCTACCTAGTTGTGACATCTGCAAACTTGGAGAGATGCTGTTTAGTTTCCTCATCTAAATCATGAATCCATACTCTGAATAGCTGGGGTCCTAAAGCTGATCGCTGTGGTACCTGACTTGTCCCTGTCTGCCACGTGGAAGCAGGTCTGCTTGTTTCCTGTCTGTAACCAAGTACAGAAATAGGCACTGCGCACAAAACCTCTTCTGACCTCTTCCTCTATAGGTGCTGATCCTGGGATCAGTTAGAGCGAAAGATCCTATTCTCTCTCTGTAAGTGTGAAATCCCATTCTCACTCTGCGAGGAAATCCTGGGATCAGTTACAGAGAACCCACTCTCGCTATGGATGTAAATCCTGGGATCAGTTACAGAGATCCCATTCTCTATGGATGTAAATCCTGGGATCAGTTACAGAGATCCTACTCTCTCTGGGTGCGAATCCTGGGATCAATTACAGAGAAAATCCTGCTCTCTCTCTGCGAGGAAATCCTAGAATCAGTTACAGAGAGAGGTCACGCTCTCTTTCTCCCACTCTCAATCCTGCGATCACATTACACGACCAAAAAACCTGGCTCAGATCCATCCACCAAGCTATGAAATGCTATCATCGTTAATTGCAGTGATCGCCTTATAATAATGAGAAAAAAGGTGCAATTATCACAATTTTCAGCTGATGGTTATTGCACCAACAGCACAATCAGAAGTTTCCTGATCAGGTAATAAAATTAATGGACCGTGAGATGAAGTGCTCGGTGTGTAATACTGCTGCTTACACTACACTGAAGGGTTGTCTGAAATTCCTGGCATGTGTTTAACTATGTCAGCCCACTTATTTGAAGCTGCTGTGAACTTATGGCAATGTACCTTCAGTCTAATCAGGCAGCTGGATGCCTGGGTTACCACATAAAAAACATTTGGTCTAACCGAATACAGACAAACTGAACATAGAACATAGAACATAGAAGAATACAGCGCAGTACAGGCCCTTCGGCCCTCGATGTTGCGCCGATCCAAGCCCACCTAACCTACACTAGCCCACTATCCTCCATATGCCTATCCAATGCCCGCTTAAATGCCCATAATGAAGGAGAGTCCACCACTGCTACTGGCAGGGCATTCCATGAACTCACGACTCGCTGAGTAAAGAATCTACCCCTAACATCTGTCCTATACCTACCCCCCCTTAATTTAAAGCTATGCCCCCTTGTAATAGCTGACTCCATACGTGGAAAAAGATTCTCACTGTCGACCCTATCTAAACCCCTAATCATCTTGTACACCTCTATCAAGTCACCCGTAAACCTTCTTTTCTCCAATGAAAACAACCCCAAGTGCCTCAGCCTTTCCTCATACGATCTTTCTACCATACCAGGCAACATCCTGGTAAACCTCCTCTGCACCCGTTTCAGTGCCTCCACATCCTTCCTATAGTATGGCGACCAAAACTGCACACAATACTCCAGATGCCGCACCAGAGTCTTATACAACTGCAACATGACCTCAGTACTCCGGAACTCAATTCCTCTACCAATAAAAGCCAGTACGCCATATGCCTTCTTCACCGCACTATTTACCTGGGTGGCAACTTTCAAAGATCTGTGTACATGGACACCAAGATCCCTCTGCTCATCCACACTACCAAGTATCCGACCATTAGCCCAGTACCCCATCTTTTTATTACTCTTACCAAAGTGAATCACCTCACACTTAGCTACATTGAACTCCATTTGCCACCTTTCTGCCCAGTTCTGCAGCTTATCTAGATCCCGCTGTAACCTGCCATCCTTCCTCACTGTCTACAACTCCTCCGACTTTCGTATCATCCGCAAACTTGCTCACCCAACCTTCTAACCCCTCCTCCAGATCATTTATAAAAATGACAAACAGCAATGGTCCCAAAACAGATCCTTGCGGAACACCGCTAGTGACGGCACTCCAAGATGAACCTTTGCCATCAACTACTACCCTCTGTCTTCTTCCAGCCAGCCAACTCCTAATCCAAACCTCCAACTCACTCTCAATGCCATACCTCCGTATTTCTTGCAGTAGTCTACCATGGGGAACCGTATCAAACGCCTTACTAAAATCCATATACACCACATCTACCGCTTTCCCCTCGTCCACCTCCTTAGTCACCTTCTCAAAGAATTCAATGAGGTTTGTGAGGCACGACCTGCCCTTCACAAAACCATGCTGACTATCCTTGATCACATTATTCCTATCCAGATGTTCATAAATCCTATCCCTTACAATTCTCTCTAAGATTTTGCCCACAACAGAAGTGAGACTCACCGGCCTATAGTTACTAGGGTTATCCCTACTCCCCTTCTTGAACAAGGGAACCACATTTGCTAGCCTCCAATCTTCTGGCAGTACTCCTGTAGACAACGAGGACATAAAAATCAAGGCCAATGGCTCTGCAATCTCCTCCCTTGCTTCCCAGAGAATCCTAGGATAAATGCCATCAGGCCCAGGGGACTTATCTATTTTCACCCTTTCCAGAATTTCCAACACCTCTTCTCTACATGCCTCAAAGCCATCCATTCTACTTAATTGTGACTCAGTATTCACATTGACAACAAGATGACAACAGTACTCACACTGACATCTCTCTACACCTTTGATATTAAACGACCATTGTATCTTTGGGAGCAGGTAACCTGAGTTCATGTTTGTTGCCTGTTTGTTGTCTTCTTTTTAAATTTATTGCTGAGAGTTATGAATTGAGATTTACAGCTAGAGTAGACAGGATAAAGAACTATGGAGGCTGTAAGTCAGAAACAAAAACAGAAGTTGGTGGTAAAGTTCAACAGGTCTGGTAGCATCTGTGAAGAGAAATCAGAGTTAATGTTTCGGGTCCAGTGATCATTCCTCAGGACCCCAGAAAAGCAGACAAAATCCCAATCCGCCCATCATGACTCTATGTGCCATTTTGTCTCTGCTCCCCACTGTTTCAAGGAGGTTACATTTGGTCATCTGTTAACAGGCCTTGTATTCCAGTGTAATGATGGCGTAAAACACTTACTTCCCTCTGCCACTCACTATCCTCACTTAAACCCAATGACAAGTTCCTGCATAAACTTAAAGCACCAACTGACTCCAGGATCCATTCTCCATCCTAATCCTACTCCTGGCACTGCTCTTTGTCTTCCCCCTTGTCAGCCAGTCCTGGGCCTGAAGTTTCACCCCCTCTAAGGTGAGGAACAGAAGCAAGGGGTGCTCGACATGCCAGTTTCAGAATGCCATTGAATGTAAAACATGGCCAGGGAGAGGGCAGAGCAACGATGCTGTTCTCCATCTCCTTTCTGAAGCTCATAAAACACTTTAACAAGTTAGATAAGAGCTTGTTGGTTGGGGGCGATGGAATTTCACAGGTTAAACTTGGCTTTGAAGGATTGTCTGGCAATTCAGCTGTTAGGAAGTGGGTCTTGCCGAGATTCACTGATGTCCTACATAGGAATATTCCCCCCCCCTCTTTCATCTCACACTTTGTATGACCACTAGACATTCTAAGGCAATTTACAGCCAAAACGTAGGGGTGCACAGTGGTTCAGTGCTGCCTCATAGCACCAGGGACACGAGTTTGATTCCAACCTCGGGCGACTGTCTGTACAGAGTTTGCATGTTCTCCATGTGACTGTGTAGGTTTCCTCTCAGTCCAAACATGTGCAGGTTTGGTCGATTGGCCATACTAAATTGCCCATGGATGCTGGAGATGTGGATGTGGAGGCCAGGTGGGCTAGCCATGGGTAATGCAGGGTTACAGGGATGGGGTGGGTCTGTGTGGGATGCTCTTTGGAGGATCGACACAGGCTTGATGGGTTGAATGGCCTCGATCTGCACTGCAAAGATTCTAATTCCAAGCCCCCTCACCACTTTGGCATACTTCTGTTCCGTCTCGGTTCTGTTGGCAACCTTCACTGATGCAGGGTACTTACTCTTTTTAAAGGGCTGAGGATTTAAATAGAATCATAGAGTCATAGACATGTACAGCATGAACATGTTGACCAGATATCCCAACACAATCTCGTCCCACCTGCCAGCACCTCGCCCATATCCCTCCAAACCCTTCCTATTCATATACCCAACCCGATGCCTTTTAAATGTTGCAATTGTACCGGCCTCCACCATTTCCTTGGGCAGCTAATTTCACATACGTACCACCCTCTGATGGAAAAGTTGCCCCTTAGGTCTCTTTTATGTCTTTCCCCTGTCATCCTAAACCTATCCCCTTTAATTATGGACTCCTCCACTGCAGGGAAAAGACTTTGTCTATTTATCCTATCCATGCCCCTCACGATTTTATAAACCTCTATAAGGCACCCCTCAGCCTCTGACGCTCCAGGGAAAACAGCCCCAGCCTGTTCAGCCTCTCCCGAAAGCTCAAATCCTCCAACTCTGGCAACATCCTTGTACATCTTTTCTGAACCCTTTCAAGTTTCACAAAATCTTTCTGATAGGAAGGAGACCAGAATTGCACGCAATATTCCAAGAGTGGCCTAACCAATGTCCTGGACAGCTGCAACATGATCTCCCAACTCCTGTACTCAATACTCTGACCAATAAAGGAAAGCATACCAAATGCTTTCTTCACTATCCTATCTACCTGTGACTCCCCTTTCAAGGAGCTATGAACCTATGAACAAAGGTCGCTTTGTTCTGCAATACTCCCAAGGACCTTACCATTAAGTGTATAAGTCCTGCTAAGATTTGCTTTCCCAAAATGCAGCACTTCACATTTATCTAAATTAAATTCCATCTGCCACTTCTCAGCCCATTGGCTCATCTGATCAAGATCCCGTTGTAATCTCAGGTAACTTTCTTCACTGTCCACTACTCCTCCAATTTTGGTCTCATCAGCAAACTTAATAACTACACCATCCAAATCATTTATGTAAATGATGAAAAGTAGAGGACCCAGCACCGATCCTTGTGGCACACCATGGCCACAGAACTCCAGTCTGAAAAACAACCCTCCACCATTACCCTCTGCCTTCTACCTTTGAAGCGGTTCTGTGTCCAATGGAAAGTTCTCTCTGTATTCCATGAGATTTAATCTTGCTCACCAGTCTCCCATAGGGAACCTTGTCAAACACTTTACTGAAGTCCATATAGATCACATTTACCGCTCTGCCCTCATCAATCCTCTTTGTTGCTTCTTCAAAAACTCAATCAAGTTTGTGAGACATGATTTCCCCCGCACAAAGCCATGTTGGTTATCCCTAATAATTATCCCTAATAATCCCTAATAATTATGAGAATGACAGTTCTATAGATCTTATGCACCTTTCAATAGCATTAACATTTACAGTAAGGATGCCTAACTTCCACAGTATAGGATGGAGCTGTAGATACAGTGAATGGCTTGAACTCAGCACGAATTCATGTGGGTTTTCCACATATTTGAGCCACACTTTGTACCCTTCCCCTTTCCAGTGAAATAGAGACAGCAGCTGCTGATGTAGACTTAGTCCACCCTTTTGGGGTCTCCACATAGTCTTCTCAACCCCACAAAAATCTGTGCCTTAGAATTATAAGTTTTGTTCCAGCACAGAAGGATCCCACGACACTCACTTTTCCCATGTCGTCATTGAGGAATCAGTCATACTATTCATCCACTTTCTTGCCATAACCCTGCAAATTCATCTGATTTCCTTTTGAAAACCCTAATTGTCTCTGTTCACATAACCTTTGAATGCAGTGAACCTAGGCCATTACCACTCGTTTCCTTATGAGTTAACGTTTCAAGTCCAGCCTTACTCTCCTTCACAATGGGAAGGCAATGGTCTTTATACTTTTGACAGAGGCAGAGGAAGAGTGAGGGGAACTGAGGAAAAGTCACACCAGACTTTCAGGCATTAACTTTTTGTTTCTCTCCCCACCGATGTTGCCAGCCCTGCTGAGTTTCTCCAGGATCTTCTGTGTGTTTGTGTCAGATCTCCAGCATCTCCAGAAACAATCTGACAAAAGGTGTTTTTGAAAATATCCTTAAATGTATGCGTGCATGTCACATGTGTACATGCATCACATAGAGACAGAATGGTTTAGCACGCAAGCCTTCATTGCTCTTTTCGTGAGTGTACGAGTTGGGAAGTCATGGTGAGGCCTCTTCTGTTTCCAGTTGTGGTCTCCCTGTTAAAGGAAGGATATTATAAAGCTGGAGAGAGCTCAGAAGAGATTTACCAGGATGTTGTCAGGTATGGAAGGCTTGAGGCTGCATACGCTGGAACTTTTTTCACTGGAATGTAGGATATTGAGAACTTATAGAAGTTTATAAAATCATGAGGGGTTCTAGATAGGGTCAACGACAGGTGTCTGTTACCTAGGATGGGGGATTTCCAGACGGGGAGTGGGGGGGGGGGGGGGGGGGGGGGGGAGGCACATTTTTGAGATGAGAGGAGAAAGATTTTAAAAAGACATAGGGCAAATTTTTTACACAAGGGGCAACTTGCATGTAGAATGAACTTCCTGAGGAAATGATGGATGTGAACACAATTACAACGTTTACAGGAAACTTGGATAAGTATGAATAGAAAAGGTTTGGAGAGATTTGGGCCAGGAGCTGGCAGGTGGGACTAGTTTAGTTTGGGATTATGTTTGGCATGGACTGGTTGGAGCAACATGTCTTTTTCCATGTTGCATGACTCTATGAGAGCCACCTATCAGCAAAGTGTGTGAACTCACCGATTCCAGGGACTCCTTCAAACCCCTCTAAAAGTCTCAGCACCAGTTTCAGATGGTTGCAGCTCGGAGGCGTGGGTGGAACAGTTAATTAAGTTGATTTGCATTAGATGCTGTGCATAATTAAAACTCCCAGTGAAGTATTTCAGCACTTCTGCTGTGCTAGGTGCAAAAGATCAATGATGGAGATTATACAACATTCAGTTTTACACTGAAGGTGTTACACCTGTGTCACTGGGCAGAATGATATGTTGTCATCCGGCTGCTATAGATCTCTGCTCCATGTTCGTCATTGAGATCTACAGCAGCGATAAAGGCCCTTTGGGTCATCGAGTTTGTGCCAGTCAAAATTACTCACTGAACTATTTGAATTCCATTTCCCAGAACTTGGCTCCATAGCCTAGGCATCGCAAGTGCATAATGAAATACTCTAAAACAGTTGTGCCAGATCATGTTGCAATGGCTACATAGAGTTATAGAAATGTACAGCACAGAAGCAAACCCTTCAGTCCAACTCATCCATGCCAATCACATACCCCCTAAATTAATCTGGTCTCATTTGCCAGCATTTGGCCCATATCCCTCTCAACCATTCCTAATCATGTGGCCATCCAGATGCCTTTTAAATGTTGGTATTGTACCAACCTCCACCACTTCCTCTGGCAGCTCATTCCATACCCGCACCACCCTCTGCATGAAAATGTAGCCTATTAGTTCCCTATTAAATCCTTCCCCTCTCACCTGGGAGATGAATGGCAGAGCAGGCTTGAAGGGTCAAACGGCCTCCTCCTGCCCCTTTCTTCTATGTTTCCACATTTCACCTTAAACCTATGCCCTCTACTTTTGGACTCGTCTACTCTGAGAAAAATACTTTGGCTTTTCACCCTGTCCATGCCTGTCATGATTTTCTTAACTTCTATAAAAATCACCCCTCAGCCTCCAGGGAAAAAAAGTGCCAGCCTATTCAGCCTCTCTCTATAGATCAAACCCTCCAACCCTGGCAACATCCTTGTTAATCTTTTCTGAAACCTCTCAAGTTCAATAACATCTTTCCTATAGACCGTTTGACCAGAATTGCATGCAGTATTCTGAAAGCGGCCTCACCAATGTCCTGTACATGTTGGAAGAAAGCAGAGTTAATGCTTCAAGTGCAATAACTTTTCATCAGAATTGATGCTGCCAGATCAGTTGAGTTGCTCGGACAATTTCTGTATTTGTTCCAGATCTCCAGAACCCACACTTCTCAGTTTTAGTTTCAAACAATGAAGTGTATAGCTTGATCTTGTAGTATCTGTCTGCCACCACTGCCAAAATTTACAATTAACCTCTTGGCATCTGAAACAACTATTACACTCTGAGTGAGTTAAATCTATCATTACTTCATGCTAATTACACTTTAAAGCCTTAAAGTAACATATCTCCAGTTTAGCAACATGAAGGTACCTCCTATGTAAACTGCTTGGCATCGTATTTTATGCAAACTGCTCTCGTATTCTAATTTCACACTCTGGCATCACTGAACATCTTACGTTTAGTGTTTATAAGACAGATAAGTTAGAATGTTGGATTAGTAACCTGTTTTTAATTCATTCACAGGATGTGGGCATCACTAATTAGGCCAACATTCATTTCCCAGCCCAAATGGCCCAGAGGGCAGTTGAGAATCATAGAGTCATAGAGATGTACAACATGGAAACAGACCCTTCAGTCCAATTCATCCATGCTGACCAGATATCCCAACCCAATCTAGTCCCATCTGCCAACACCCAGCCCATATCCCTGCAAGCCCTTCCTATTCATATACCCATA
This sequence comes from Chiloscyllium plagiosum, assembly GCF_037043375.1. Lineage (NCBI taxonomy): Eukaryota > Metazoa > Chordata > Chondrichthyes > Orectolobiformes > Hemiscylliidae > Chiloscyllium > Chiloscyllium plagiosum. The sequence continues at coordinate 71,724,677 of NW_028270153.1, read as the reverse complement.
CAGGTGCCTTTTAAATGCTGCAATTGTATCAGCCTCCACCACTTCCTCGAGTAGCTCATTCCATATGTGCACCACCCTCTGCGTGAAACTGTTGCCCCTTAGATCCCTTTTATACTCTCACCCTAAGGGGCGGCACGGTGGCACAGTGGTTAGCACTGCTGCCTCACAGCGCCAGAGACCTGGGTTCAATTCCTGCCTCAGGCGACTGACTGTGTGGAGTTTGCACGTTCTCCCCGTGTCTGCGTGGGTTTCCTCCGGGTGCTCCGGTTTCCTCCCACAGTCCAAAGATGTGCAGGTCAGGTGAATTGGCCATGTAGTGTTAGGTAAGGGGTAAATGTAGGGGAATGGGTGGGTTGCGCTTCGGCGGTCCAGTGTGGACTTGTTGGGCCGAAGGGCCTGTTTCCACACTGTAAGTAATCTAATCTAATCTAAACCTATTCCCTCTAGTTCTGGACTTCCTCACCACAGGGAAAAGACCTTGTCTGTTTATCCTATCCATGTCTCTCATAATTTTGTAAATCTCTATAAGGTCTCCCCTCAGCCTCCACCGCTCCAGGAAAAACAGCCCCAGCCTGTTCAGCCTCTCCCTGTAGTTCAAATCATCAAACCCTGGCAATATCCTTGTAAATCTTTTCTGAAACCTTTCAAGTTTCACAACATCTTTCCGATAGGAAGGAGACCAGAATTGTATGCAATATTCCGACAGTGGCCTCATCAATGTCAACCACGTTGCTGTGGGTCTAGAGTCACATGTAGGGCAGACCAGGTAAGGATGGCAGTTTCCTTCCCTAAAGGACATTTGTGAACCAGATGTGGTTTTCCTGAAAATCAACATGGTTTCATGGTCATCACTAATTCCGGATGGTTTTTTGAGTTCAAATTCCACCCTGCAATGGGATTTAAACTCAGGTCCTCAGAGTATTACCTGGGTCTCCAGATTAATAGTCTATTAATAATACCACTAAGCCATCAAATCTGAGTGGCACTAAAATTGACCGTAAACATCAAGTAGAGCTCATCAAATCACTCAAATAACTTTTCAGTCCCAATAGATCAAAATTCACCAAGTGAGTGAATTACCAACAGTACCAGTGTAAAAATAAGCTCAGCCATTGAAACCACAGGTCTTTTCACTTACTTTTATTGGTCAATTGTTGAAATTCCCAACACAGAGTTTACAACAAGCTAAGGACAATAAAACATTACAAGTCTCATAACTAAATATGAACTGATTTGGGACCTTTGCATATTATCATTAAAGGATTGTACTTTCTTCTCTGTGAGCCACATTTTCTTACAAGCAAATTGTTCAGTAGTTTCTTGCTGGAGAAGTATCACACTGCTGTTAATGTAGTTAGTTAAACTGGGAATACCATTCTGTCTTCTGCTTTTACTATTGAAATTCATTGAGTGCATAGAAACCACAAGGTTTCTATGGTGAGGTTAGTTTGTATTTGCTGTACACTCACAGCAAATACAAACTAACCTCACCATAGAAACCTTGTCCATTTCACTTCATTTAACAAAATAGTAGGTCTTAATTAATACCAACAAACCTACCTGACACTGATCATTAACAAGTACAACTTTGAAGTTTTATTTCTTCAGGTTTTCATTGGTTGAAGATTTAACTTATTTGATTTCCTCTTCCCTTGCCTCTTTACTTTTTCTCTCAATTTAATCTTTCTTTTTCTATATGGCATTAAATCCATCCACTGGAATTTATACTTTCTTCTCAGCACTGTCATGTTTCCTTCTTAGTCTTGAAATCTGAATGGTTAAGGAAATGTACAGTTATTTGACCTGTTCACTCAGTTCCGAGATGCCTGGATTCCCTGCCTGTGGGATTTTCACCTTAAGTTCAACCAGGTTCTGCTTTAAGTTATTCTGATAATAGAAGAGACAAGAGCAAGGCTGTTTAGCAGCTGATCTTGTGAGGCTCACTCCTAAGGTTTATTAGCTCAGCAACTGCTGAAGGTGATTGGATCAGAATATTCTTCCCAGTGCAGTTGGGCATCTCAGATCAAGAAAGTTTCAAGGATGCCACATTCTGAATACGTTCAATGTGAACATTTTGCATTGTTATAAATTCATCAGCCAGCATTTCCAACTGGAGGTTTTACATAATTTAATAATATTTGTGGTTAACCTTTCACAGGAGAAAAATAGTTTTTGTTTATTTTCTCTTAAGCATTGACAATAAGACGATAAAATGTATGATCACATGTAGGCCAATTAGCTCATTAAGTCTATTCCACCATTCAATGAGATCATGGCTGATTTTTTAATCTTCAACTCCACTTTCCCACCTTTTTCCTTTCATTTCCCTGACAAATTAAAACTCTGTCTATCTCAAATCTTGAATATACTCATGACCCAGCCTCAACAACCCTCTGTGGGAAAGAATTCCACGCATTCATTACCCTCTGAGAGAAGAATTTCCTCTTCAGATCTGTTTTAAATGCTTCACTCAGAGATTATGCACACTGGCCCAGGACTCTTACAAAATGGGAAAGGGATCTTCTTCGCAGCTACCCTATCAAGTACATTTGACATATAAACTCTGTCTCTCTCTTCACACATGCTGCCAGACCTTCTGAGTTTCTCAACCTTTTCTGGGTTCATTCAAGATCTCCAGCAAACATTTTGCTTTTCTTCGAACCATAACCAGCAAGGTGACAGCAGAGTAAGACGCTCCCAGCTGAAGCTCCACCTGTTCTTTTCCTTTTTCTTTTTTTCTCTCTATTTTCCTCTAGCCTTAGCCTCGGAGGCGAATCCTGGAGCTGCAGCAGGCCTGGAGAGTGGGCAGAGAGTCCGGAGTAGTGCTTCCCAGAGCAACAAGTCCCAGAGTAGTTGCCTCCTGGAGTAGCAATTCCTGGAGCACTGAGTCCCACAGCAGTGATTCCTGGAGCAGCACAGGCAGTGAATCCCGGTGGGAAACCAGGGCGGAGGAAACAGTCCTGGAACTTACCTTGGAGCAGCTGAGTGATGATACGAAGGCTTGGCGCGGAGAGGGGACGGCTGTTGGACTGCGATCTGGTGCGGGCAGTCAGACCACATGCAGAGGCTCTGCGCTGAGCTGCTGTAATATCATGTTTATTTGTAATTTTTGTACCTGACTGTCATGTCAAGCTTTTAACAATATCTTATTTCCAACTTATTTTTTTAAACTCTGTACAGTAATGCAACTACTTTTTATTCCTCATTTGTATCCATGATCTGTTCCTAGGTACTTGAACCAATACGGCACCATAAGAGGCAGACATTGTAAAAGCTTTTCACATTTGCTTCTGCAATGGAATATACATAACAATTCTATATAAATACCAAGGATACAATAGCAGGCCAGAGACACGGAATCCTAAAGGGAGTAACACATCTCCTGACTCCCCACCATCTACAAGGCACAAGACAGGAGTGTGATGGAATACTTCCCAATTGCCTGGATGGAGGCAGCTCCAAAATCACTCAAGAAGCTTGACACCATCCAGGACAGAGCAGGTGTTTGATTATCCTCCCATCGACACACCACCACTTTCTTTAGGGCAATCATGAATGGAAAATAAATGCTAGCCTAGCCAGCAACACTCACATTAGATAAAGGAGCAAAAAAGAAGTGAACTGATCTCTCTATTTCATCGACGCTGAATCCCCATATTATATTGGTTCTGTCCCTGAGATTCTGACATAGTGACAGATCTGGGCTGATGGCAGCTTAATGGAAATGATTGTGATGCTTAATTGAAATGGAACACAATTTTAATATACACACCCCTGGGCAGCAGATTGCTGGGACTGGGTCAGATGACCGTCGGCTATCAATTAGAAGGGAGCAATGGCCGAATGATCTTAACTTTGGAATGTTAATCCAGAGACCCAGGTAATTTTCTGGGGACCTGGGTTCAAATCCTGTCTCAGTGGATGGTGGAATTTGAATTCAATAAAAATCTGGAATTAAGAGTCTAATATTGACCATTAGTCCATTGTCAGAAAATCCCATCTGGTTCACTAACATACTTTTGGGAAGGAAACTGCCATCCTTACCTGGTCTGTGGTCTACATGTGTTTCCAGACCTACAGCAATTTGGGTGACTCTTAACTGCCCTCTGAATGGGCAATAAATGCTGGTCTACCCAGCAATGCCCTCATCTAGTGAATGAATAAATAAAATGCCTACAACTCAAGTATTTGTATCATTGATAGTCACAAGTGAGGCGCCGGAAGACTGGAGGTTGGCTAACGTGGTGCCACTATTTAAGCAAGGTGGTGTGGAAATACAAGACCGGTGAGCCTGACATTAGTGGTGGGCAAATTGTCAGAGGGATAGGATTTCCATGTATTTGGAAAGGCAAGGACGGATTAGGGATAGTCAACATAGCTTTGTGCATTGGAAATCATGTCTAATGAACTTGATTAAGTTTTTTGAAGTAACAAAGAGGATTGAGGAGGGCAGAGCGGTCAACATGATCTATGTGGACTTCAGTAGGCATTCAACAAGGTTCCTCATGGGAGACTGGTTAGCAAGATTAGATCACATGGAATACAGGGAGAACTAGACATTTGAATACAGAACTGGCTCGAAGGTAGAAGACAGAGTGTGGTGGTGGAGGGTTGCTTTTCAGACTGAAGGCCTGTGACCAGTGGTGTGCCACAAGGATCGATGCTGGGTCCACTGCTTTTCATCATTTACCTAAATGATTTGGATGTGAACATAAAAAGTATAGTTAGTTACTTTGCAGATGGCATCAAAATTGGAGGTGTAGTGGACAGTAAAGTAGGTTACCTTAGATTACAATGGGATCTTGATCAGATGGGCTAATGGGTCGAGGGGTGGCAAGTGGAGTTTAATTCAGATAAATGTAAGGTGCTGCATTGTGGAAAAGCAAATCAGGGCAGAACTTATGCACTTAATGGTAAGGTCCTGGGGAGTGTTGCTGAGCAAAGAGACCTTGGAGTGCAGGTTCATAGATCCTTGTAAGTGGAGTGTTAGGTAGACAGGATAGTGAAGAAGGCATTTGGTATGCTTTCCTTCACTGGTCAGAGCATTGAGAACAGGAATTGGGAGGCTTTGTTGTAGCTGTACAGGACATTGTATTGGCCACTTTTGGAATATTGCATGCAGTTCTGGTCTCGCTCCTATAGGAAGGATGTTGTGAAACTTGAAAGGGTTCAGAAAACATTCATAAGGATGTTATCAGAGTTGGAGGATTTAAGCTATAGAGAGAGGCTGAACAGGCTGGGGCTGCTTTCCCTGGAGCGTTGGAGGCTGAGGAGTGACCTTATAGAGGTTTATCAAATCATGAAGAGCATGAATAGGGTAAATAGACAAGGTCTTTTCCCTGGGGTGGGGAGTGCAGAACTAGAGGGCATAGGTTTAGTGAGAGAGGGGAAGATTTAAATGGAACCTAAGGGGCAAATCTTCCATGCAAAGAGTGGTGCGTGTATGGAATGAGCTGCCAGAGGAAGAGGTGGAGGCTAGTACAATTACAGCATTTAAAAGGCATCTGGATGGGTATATGAATAGGAAGGGTTCAGAGGTATGTGGGCCAAGTGCTGGCAAATGAGATTAAATTAATTTAGGATATCTGGTTGGCATGGATGAGTTCGACCGAGGTGTCTGTTCTGTCCTGCACATCTCTATGACTCTATGACACAATGAAAGAACAATTTCCAGGTCAGATACTACTGTAATTAACAGGACAATACAGTTTTCTACATCTCCCACACTTTAAATATCTGATTCTGTTTTTTATATAATAGATATCCTTCTTCATTTGCTGTACCTGAGGTTGTTTTTTCACACAGACTTGCAATCTCTTTGTTTCAAAATAATTAAAATCATTTGGCACAGATTGTGGAAGGAATTAATTAAGTGACGTCCACCTTTCAAAGCTACGATTTCAGTCAGACATGCTGCCTTTGGGCTGAGCTGGGACCTCTGTCCTTCCCTTTGAAAATTAATAATCATTATAATTTCAAAACATTTCACCAGTTCCACCTCAATTTATTCATCCCTACAAATGAGAACACAATGAAGAAATAGTTCGCACTAAATTGTTAATGAACGGAAAATGAGAGAATTTGCATCTGGGCAAATTAGCTTAATAAGCAAGTGACACATTCGACCTGAATAAGTAATGTTCTCTCTGGCAAAATGTGACTCAGATACTGCACTGTTTTAGCTGCTCTGGGAAATGTAGAAATGACAAATGTACCAGCTGCATTTATGCAATTGGTTTGAAAAAGTTCAAAGGCTTTGGAGAGTTATCCTTTTGTATTTGGTACCTGGACATTAAGAAAAGGGAAGATTCTAACAGTTAAATTGAACCTTGGCTATTTACTATTCATACTGCACAGGAGAAGTCTAGCTCCTGACAAATTTCGTGATATTCTCAGAGTGAAAAGGAGACTTTTTTGCGAATAAAGAACCATGTAGGTTATTTACCAATTTTACAGAAACTGGACATGACCCAAGTCTCAGGCATTTGAGTATAGGAGTTGGGAAGTCATGTTGAAAGTTAAAAATCACACAACACCAGGTTATAGTCCAACAGGTTTATTTGGAAGCACTAACTTTTGGAGCACTGTTCCTTCAGCAGGTGGTTGTGGAGAATAAGGTTGTAAGACACAGAATTTATAGCAAAAGTTTACAGTGTGATGTAACTGAACTTACATATTGAAAAAGATCTGGATTGTCTGTTAAGTCTCTCATCTTTTAGAATGACCATGTTGGTTTCAGTTCTTTCATATGAAAATCACGAAACTTTTTTAAAAATTACATTCTCAATTGAACTTTAACAATTGGTGTCCTGTCAGCCCAGATAATGTATTGAAGGTGTGAGGTGCCCAGTGTGAGACTGTCTGTGCCACAATGGTCAGACTGATTCTAATCTAAAGTACGGATTTACAGAATCCTACATGGATTCACGCAGTTTTTCAGCAAAGTAAAATGTAATTCTGCATGTACAAATTTGCCCCACAACTGTTTGTGTTTGTATGCATGTGGGATGGTAATGAGTGTCTGCGAGAGAGTGTAAAGACACTCCTAACAGACAGACACACACACACTCCTAAACACATGCACACACACCTACACACATACTCTCCTACAGCCACACACACTCACACCGATCTTCTCTTATACGCTCACACATACACTCCCACATACACCCTCTCACAGACTTATACCCCTTTACACTCACTCTTACACACATATACACACTCTGTCACAGACACTCATAACCCCCGCTCCCCACCCCCCATGCTCCCCCACCCCACATACACATACCCACATGCATACACACACACATATATGTTTTTGGAGTGAATTTGTACTTGCAGAATTACATTTTATTTTGTTCAAAAACTGCATGAATCCATGTAAGATTTTGTAAATCCGTTTTTTAGATTAGAATCAGTCTGATCATTGTGGCACAGACAGTCTCACACAGAGCAGCTCACACCTTCAATACATTATCTGGGCTGACATGGAGGTTTGAAACTAGGATGAGGTGGGGGAAGGGGAAATGAGGAAGCTGTTGAAGTCCACATTGATGCCCTGGGGTTGAAGTGTTCCGAGGCGGAAGATGAGGCGTTCTTCTTCCATGCATCTGGTGGTGAGGGAGCGGCAGTGGAGGAGGCCCAGCACCTCCATATCCTCGGCAGATGAATGTCAGGAATATTGAGATGCCTGACTCAGTGAGAGACTGTGCAATTGGCAAAGGTTATGGATTTATGAATAAAAGGTTACTAGTGATGGGGTGCTGGTGCCTGAAGAGTTATTTCATTATGTGGGAGTTTCACTTGAGAATGTAACTTTTAAAAAAGTTTTGCGATTTACATATGAAAGAACTGAAATCAACATGGTCATTCTAAAAGTTGAGAGACTTAACAAACAATCCAGATCTTTTTGAATATTTAATTTCAGTTACATCACACTACAAACTTTTGCTACATATTCTGCGTCTTACAACACAACACAACACAACACAATTTTTATTTTTATAGAGTGGTTCGTGTGTGAAATGAACCTCCAGAAGTAGTGGTGAATGTGGGTACAATGTTTAAAAGACATCTGGAGATATACATGAATGTTTGGAGGGACATGGGCCAAGTGCAGGCAGTTGGGATTAGTTGAATTTGGGATTATGGGCGGCATATTCCTTGCTGTGTGACTCTATGACTCTATGACCCCATGTGAAATACAGGGTTCCTCTCTGACGCTACACAACAGGAAAGATGTACTAACCTTGAAAGGTGTGTCATATGGATTCACCACAATGACCACAGGCTTTAAACGGGGAGCATAAACCTGTTTTTTTAAAAATTTTGAAGCTTGATGGGTGATCTAATTGAGGTATCTTGAAACAAGGAAGGAAATTGATATGATAAACAGGGAGATAACACTTCTTTTTGTGGGAGAATACAGACAGGCAGCATTCTCTAAATACAATATAGTACAGCACAGGGACAGGCGCTGCAGCTTACCAAGCCTGCACTAATTCTGAATCATTGCCCATGTGTGGTTTCTGTCTCCCTGTTCACCTCATGTTCATGTGACTCTCAAGATATGCCTCAAATTAGTTATTTTTGGTTATCACTTTTCATACAAAGGGCAGTTGAAAAATGGAATGTAATTCCCAGATAGTCACTGGGTCAGGATTTCTGCATGTTTCTGACATGTATCTATCTGGGGGCAGGATGACTTAATGAAATAACTCTTCAGGCACCAGCACCCCATCACTAGTAACCTTTTATTCATAAATCCATAACCTTTGCCAATTGCACAGTCTCTCACTGAGTCAGGCATCTCAATATTCCTGACATTCATCTGCCGAGGATATGGAGGTGCTGGGCCTCCTCCACCGCCGCTCCCTCACCACCAGATGCATGGAGGAAGAATGCCTCATCTTCCGCCTCGGAACACTTCAACCCCAGGGCATCAATGTGGATTTCAACAGCTTCCTCATTTCCCCTTCCCCCACCTCATCCTAGTTTCAAACCTCCAGCTCAACACCGTCCCCTTGTCTTGTCCGGACTTGTCCGACCTGCCCAGCTCCTTTTCCACCTATCCACTCCACCCTCTCCTCCCTGACCTATTACCTTCATCTCCTCCCCCACTGACCTATTGTACTCTATGCTACTCTCTCCCCACCCCCACCCTCCCCTAGCTTATCTCTCCACGCTTCAGGCGCTCTGCCTTTATTCCTGATGAAGGGCTTTTGCCCGAAACGTAGATTTTGCTGAAGCTCCTCGATGCTGCCTGAATTGCTGTGCTCTTCCAGCACCCTTGACCCAGAATCCATTCATCCTTTGAGGTCAGCCAGGTCTCCCTAATTGGAGCATATTAACAGCCCCAACCAGGGACTTCATAATCTGAAAATCACTACTCTTGGAACCCTTTTTAGAAAACACTCCCTTTTTTTGTCTTCTTTCCAAAGCAGATGATTGTGTAACGAGTCCATATTCCTTTGCATTTTCTCCTCCTATTTGCTCCCTCCCAGAGTGCTATGGATGCCAGTGTTAATTGGAATGTTTCATTCTGGGATTGATTGATTTTTGGTCTATAAGACAATCAAGGGCAATGGAGTAAAGATGTCTGAATAAATAGATCAGCCAAGATCTAACTAAATGGTGGAACTGTGTATTGGGGTTAAATGGACTCCTCCTGTTCATATACTGTGGGGACACCAGGAAATACCCCAATCATTGAAATCACTCCTTTCCATTTTGATCAACAACAAATGCTGACCTTTTGAATGAATTTTGAAAAAAAATCCAAATTAGTCCTCCCATTCTCAGTGGGTGCCAATTCCAGACTGCAAAATGTACTGCAAAAATGTCCCCCACAAATACAAAATGCAACATTTTACGGGGAAGTTTTCCTAACCTCTCACTGATACATTGACAGATGACTGGTGGAGAGCTTGACGGACTAACCATTTGGCCAGTTGGAAGTGGCCATTTATACAATTACAATGGTGTCAGAGAATCAGAGAATCATGACAGCATAGAAGAAGGCTATTCAGTCCATCGTGCCCACAATGCGAACATCATTAACTAGTGCCAATCTCCTGCTTCTATCCCATACCCTTAATGTTTTCTTTCGATCCATTTTGTCTGCTCTTTTGAATGCCTCAATTGAGTCTGTTAGGCCTCTTGTAGTGAAGTAAATGCAATTTAATTTATCAATCCTACCTTGTTCTCTGCTTTATTCCTGGCTGCCCTAACTGTTTGACTTGCTCCTTTTCCAAACTGTATCAGGCTCAGATTGATCTCTTTCCTCACTATTTCCCTGGGTCTTATCCCCTTCCTTACACGTTTAAATCTTGCCGAGCAGCTCTAGCAAATCTCTCTTCCAATATATTAGTCCTCTTCCAATTCTGGTGTAATCCATCTTTCTTGTACAGGTCAGTTTTATCCCAGAAAAGATTCCAATGATCAAAAAATGTGAACCCTTCTCCCCAGCATCAGCTCCTCAGCCACGCATTCATCTGCTCTATCCTTCTATTACTATCCTCACTACCTCGTAACACTAGAAGTAATCCAGATATTATTGCCCATGAGGACCTCCTTTTTAAATTCCTGCCTAAGTTTCTATATTCTCCCTTAAGTATCTGATCCTTTCCCCTTCCTATGTCATTGGTTCCAATGTGTACAATGACCTCCTGCTGTCCCTCTCTCCTTTGAGAACATTCTACATCATCTCCGAGACATCCTTGCTGCTGGCACCGGGGAGACAACATGCCATTCTGATTTTTCACTGCTGGCCGCAGAAACATCTGGCTGTGCCTCTGACTGAACAGTCCGTTGTCACAATCGATTGCTTGGAAAACAAAGCACCCCCCATCACATTAGACCCTGACTCAATACCAGAAACTTCTCTGTTCATGCTACATTCCCCTCAGATTCCATCATCTCCTACATTTTCCAAAACAGCATACTTGTTTGAAAAGGGGATATTCGAAGAAGAGTCCTATACTACCTGCCTACCCATCCTACCATTCCGGGAGTTAACCCATCTAACTGACTCTACATGTGGTTTTTGTCCCTTCCAATAACTGCCATCCATCACACCCCCAATGCTTGAAAATTCCTTATTGCCTCTAACTGCCACTCCAAACAATCCATGCGATCTGATAGGATTCACAACCAAAGACAATTCCTGCAGACATAATCATCAGTAACATGGAAGATCTCCCTAAACTCCCACATCCATCAGGAAGAGCATATCACTCTACGAACGGCCATCTTTGCTCCTTCACAATCTACAGACCCAGAAAATAGCACTGTCTTTTCTCTCTAAAAAACAGTGCTCCAAGCTAACTTAGTACTCATGGTTTATATTTTTAAATTTAATCAAGAGACAGATTTCAATAAAACATATAATCAAGAAAGAACCCACTCTACTCACTACTGTAGACTTACAGTAAGGTTACGCTTTAAAAAAAACTATGCACTTATCTGTTCCCATGCTGTGAGCTCTCCCACACAGATTCCTCCAAGGTCAGCTGTGAATTTACTGTTTGTTCATTTTTCCTAAATGTACTCCAATGTCCAGAGATACATGAACTCAAACAGCAAAGTCAGTTAGCAGTGTGGTTTCTTTCTCTCTCTCCTTGACTGACCATGTGGCTGGTGACTTTTGTCCGTCTTTCTCCTTTTAAAAGTTCCCATGTTTTGATCTTTTTTCCCCAAAGTTCCAAAACAATGTAACAGCATATAAAACAGTAATTACTGCTCCTGGAATTCGAGCAAATCACCTCCAACACCTAAAATACCTCCAAAAATGAGCAGCCCTTACAGCCACCATTTTTTCCTGTCTTTCATCTTGGATTACCCAGAATCCTTTTGTTATAAAGAATTTGAATTCAATCTAAAGATTTTTCAGTTAGATTTGAACAGCTTTTAAAATGAATCTGTGCCTCCTGTTGTTAATGATTCCACAATCATTGCAAGGTATCAGCTGATGGTGAAACATTAATGTTAACTTTGTTATTGATCATCAGGGAGTAGGATGACAAAGACAAATGAAATACAAGGCAAAAGAAGGAATTGAGAAGTACAGAGGTTCCAGGGGACCACAAAGCCTGCATAGAAATGAAGGGATGAGTGAAAATAATGAACATAGGGAAATAGGAACAGGAGACAACATTTCTTTAGCACTTTCCACACCCTGAAATTTCCCAGAGCTCTTTATAGGAGAACAATCATATATGACAATAAGCCTCAGAACAAAAGCAATTTACAAGAGTCTTAAGCAATGTGTTTTTAAAATTCATTAGTAGGATTTGGATGCTTTGGACTAGGCCTGTATCTATTGTTAATCCTTAATGATCCTAAAGTAGGTAAAAGTTGGCCATATTACTGTGGCTTTTTCATGGTTGCCATGAGACCAGCTTTTCTTTTTGTTGAAATTAAATTTCACCATCTGCCATATTGGGATTTGAACCCATGTTCCACAGAAAATCATTCTGGGGCCCTTAGTCACTAGTGCCAATAATATTACTACAACACCATCTCCCTCAAGTATGGCAGAGGACAGAAAGGTGGTGAGAGGCTTTTAAAAACATTCATTCATTGTGGGCATTACTAGAGGGTCCGGCATTTATTTCCCATCTCTCATTCCCCAGAAAACAGTTAAGAGTTAATCATGTTTAGACATGGAGTCACATGTAGGCTAGAATAGGTAGGAATGGCAGATGTCCTTCCCTAAAGTGAACCACATGGGTTTTGTCCTGACAATCAACAACGGGTTTCATGGTCATTATCAGATTAAAATCATAGATCCCTATAGCTTTTAGTCAGGCCATTTGGCCTACTGCATCCACACCAATCTTCTGAAGAGCATCCCACCCAGACCCACCCTATCCCCATAACCCCACATTTCCCTTAGCTAACCCACCCAGCCTGTACATCTCTGTACATTATGAGCAATTTAGCATGGCCCATCCACCTAACCTTCACATCTTGAACTGTGGGAGGAAACTCAAGAAGACACGGGGAGAACATGCAAACTCCACACAGATAGTCGCCCGAGGCTGGAATCAAGCCCAGGTCCCTGGCATTATGAGGCAGCAGTGATAACCACTGATCCACTATGCCACCCCTTAGTTTGAGATTATTATTGAATTCAAATTCCACCATCTGCTGTGGTGGGATTTGAACTCGGGTTCCCCAGAACAACACCTGAGTCTCTGGATTAATAGGGCTAGTGATAATATCACAAGGTCATCACATACTCACGCACTATTCCAGTGTTGGGCCCAGGCATTGGTACATCAATTAAAACCAAGACACTATGAGAGATTTAAAAGATCGAGGAAACTGATCTGGTGGAAACTTAGAAAACCCATGGCAGGGGGTCATGGAACCATGGATGCAGTTTCAGAATAATGGGTCAACCGTTTAGGACTAAGGTAAATAGGAATTTCTTGAATATTCCTAGATATCCAGTGGTCTCTGGGCTTGTTGCTCCTAGTTTTGTCACTAAAGGAAATATGTTGGGTCTGTTCTCTTACTGTTCTGCTTTAGATTTACCCAGCAGTGGCTGTTCCAGTCTACTTGTCATCAATGTCAGCAGGTCTTTCAATTCCTTTCAGTTCTTTTCCTTGGCACAAGATTGCATGCACACCAACGCTCCCTCTTTCATTCACTGGTTCAGAATTTGGTCTTTCTTTTTTGATGTTTTATTCCTCCGTCAGGACATTTGCAGAGAAAGTAGAAGATAGCTAACTGTCATTTTTTTTAAACGGGAGACTTTCAGGTACTTCCAGATTGGAGAGAGACACAGAGAGAGACTTTTTTCTTTGCAGACTCAATGTTTCTGCTACACTAGCCCCACACAAACCATGGTCACCTGGTCAGGAGCCAATCAAAATATTGTTGTGAAGTAAATTTTTCCATCAGTTCAGAATCCATTCTGTCTGCCTCCATTCTCATTATCCCAGGAAATTGTACACCAATCATAATGTGCTTAAGTAAACTTGATTTCTAAAATGCAGACATCTCTTTACAAATCCCTTGTTTCAAAGCAGTTTTTCAGTCTAATACAAAAATAAAAGAAATAAAGTAGTTGGGAATTCAGCTCCTTTTAGCTTATTCTGTTATTTAATTAGATCCTGGCAGATTGGTACCCCAACCATATATCCCTGCGTTACTCAATATCCTATTTCTTAGCCAGCAAAGAGATATCACTTTCAGTCTTGTTGGTCAATGGAAGGCCATGATACCTGTCACCTTTCGTGGTGTTAAAAGAGGGTAAAGCCATGTGCCAATGGGCTGCCTCACAAAGTCACATCGCTTGCCGGCGATTAACCTTTGAACCATTGACTTGAACTCCATGTTATTATGCAGCTCACACTCAATGCATGGAAACAAGCTTGTAACGTGTAAAGCTGCATGACCAGAAACAGAATAGGCAATTCTCCTTTACTTAGAGAGATTCAAATGATAACTAATGGATCCTCTCACTGTCACATCATGGCCTATCTTCAAGAAGAAAAAGTGAATTTTAATTAAGTTGTGATGGCTCATTTTAACACAGTACAAGCTTGACTTAGATGGTTAACAGCATAATGTAGGAAGGAATAATTAAAACGTGACATTAATTAGTTCTGACAGTTGCATTTCAGGCCCTTTTCACACTGTCACTTGGACATGGGAACATCAACATGCTCATTATGGAAATTACAGTTATTGCTCACCCACTGAGTAAAACCCTTACTGTTCAGCCAAGCTGACAACATGTTTATACACTGATCAAATACACTGTTCAAACTTCAGAGTTTTCAAATCTTATTGATTGCACAAACCTCACCCAAACTCCTGATTACACAAGTTGCATTTATGTGGCACCGGTCTGTTATTAATTCTGGTGTACTGTTTGACCCTGAGATAAATCGCTGACCTCATATTTGCATCGTCACTGAGACCAACTGCTTCTACCTTGAAATACTGACCAACTTCATCCCGAACACTGCTTCTGTTGCTGAAACCCTCTTTTATCCTGTCTTCGTCACCTCGAGATTCAATCGTTCTCATCAACTTGTGGAGGCACAGGAATACTGTGTCTAACATTGATTTCCTCATGCAATGGGTGATACTGTGACTTTGGCAAGTATGTAGAGGGCGGACACTGTACTAGTTACCAATTTAAAATCACTGTTGTTATCTAGGTAGGCTAAAAGACCTAGCATGCTCTAGTTTAGGCGAACCTCACTCCCCTGAGGTTTATAAGACGTAAGACATAGAGTGCTATTTCTGTTTTTTTTACCATTTTCTCTATTCTGACTCTATTTGTTCTGTGGGCCCTGGAAGCATTGGAACAGGAGTAACTTGGTCAGCTCAACCAACTTGGCCTTCAATCCGAGAACATATTCTGTTCCTTAATGCCATTTTCTGCACTGTCTCCATATCCCACAATGTGTTAATAATGCCTTACTCTCCAGAAACCTATAGCTTTCTGTCTTGAACTTGCTTTAAGATGGGGCTTCCACATGCCTCTGGATTGGGGCATTTTATGTTTATGTCCTCTTGCCCATAATGTCACATTTGGTTGTCATTTTCACATTTCCACCCTCCAGTACTGCCTTGACTTTCATTGTGATTAGCTAAACATTCCCTCATTGGATACACTCCCTCCCACGTAAGACACTCTACTGATAAGTATTAGAGCACACTCACAGAGTGAATTCGAACCCCAGAGAGCTTAGACTTAAGAACGGCTTCTTCCCCGCTGTTAACAAACTTCTTAAGGACCTCTCATATATTAGAGTTGACCCTTCTCTGCACCCTCTCTGCACCTTCTCTATATTCTGCATTCTGTTCTATTACCCTGATGTACTTATGTAATGTATGATTTGTCTGGACAGCACACAAAACAATATCTTTCACTGTATTTCGGGACATGTGACAATAATAAAACAAATCAAATCAGTCTCAGACCGAAATCTGTCTCAGTTGCCTGCCCTTTATTGTGTCCACATTATCATTTCTAAAAACTGACTGACTAACACTGACTAGCCTACAGTTGCTGGCTTTTGACCTCACACCATTTTCAGAACTAGGCCGGAGCATTTGCAATTATCCAGTCTTCCGGGACCACCTCTGATTGGAAGGTTATTGTCAGTAAATCCTCCGTTGTTGGAGCTCTGTTCCACTGTGAATACTGGCCCCAGTTTTGGAGCATTCTCTTATTGGGATCAATAAATATTGTTAAGGCAGAATAGATAGATTCTTGAATAACACAGGAATCAATGGCTATTGGGGTAGGCAGGAATGTGGAGATAAGGTTACAATCTCATCCACTATGCTCTCATTGAATGACAGAGCAGGGTAAGTGGGCTAATGGCCTACTCCTGCTCCTAATTGCACATATGGGTACTTGATCATAATACCAAATGTATTGTGCTGCAAATACCCAGTGTTTGGGCTTGAATATTGGACTTTATATCACTGCTTGAAGATAGACAAACTGGCAAAATCAAAACTGCTTACAATTTCTGGTCATAACTTTTTCAGTCTTCCTTGGACTCGGGGTGGTGCCAGGGGACTGGAAGATTGCAAATATTATGCCTCATTCAAAAACAGAGGTAAAAGTAAGCCGAGCAGCTACAGGCCAATCATTGGCAGTGTGGAAATTTCCAGAAACAATAGTTTGGATCAAAAAAAAGTTATGCAAACAAATGCGGGCTTATTAAGTAAATCTAGAGTGAATTTCTTCTGGGAAAATCCTGTCCCATTTACTTGGAGTTTTGTGAAGAAGTAATAAAGATTAAGGCAATGCTGTAATGTTGTGTATGTGGATTTGCAAAAGATATTTGATACAGTGTTGCACAACAGACTTGTGGGCAAAGTTAGAGCTCATGGAATAAAAGGAAGTGTAGCAGTATGGATACAGAATTGGCTGAGTGACAGGGAATAAAGAGGAGGTTTCCAGCATCACACTCTCAACATCAATAGAGCGGAGTTGTAAACGGATGCTTTTCAAACTGGAGGAAGATCTGTGGAAGAGGACCTCAGTGTTGGAACCTGTGCCTTTCTTGATACATGCTACTGACCAGATGATATGTATCCCAGGCTACTGTTGGAGGCAGGGGAGGAGACTCAACATTAATTTTTAAGTCCTCTCTGACCACAGGAGATATATAATGTAATATTATATTCAAGAAAGGTGATAAAACCAGGGAATTATAGGCCAGTGAATCTTACATTAGTTGCAGGGAAACTATTGGAAATAATTATGAGCAACAGAATGAAATCCCCATTTGAAGAGGCAAGGATTAATCAAGGATAGTCATCATGGATTGTCAAGGGGACATTATGTCTAACAAATTTGATTGCCACTTTTGAGGAGGTGACTAGATGTGTCGACGAGTGTAGTGTAGTTGATGTAGTCTTCAGTAAAACTTTTGACAATGTCTAACTCAGCAGACTGAGGTTAAGGAGCTAACAGCGCATGGAATTCAGGACAATTGGATCCAAAATCGGCTTAGCGGCCCGAGGCAGAGGGCGAAGGTGAAAGAGCGGTGAGTTGTGACTGGAAGACTGTGGCCAGGAGTGCACCACAGGGTTCAGCTCTGGATTCTTTGCTGTTTCTAATGTGCATTGTGATTTAGAAAGACCAATGAACAGTTAGTTTGCAGATCGCAACCCAATCCATGTTTTTTAATTTGCTTTTACTTATCTCCTGTGTGGAACCCTACAAAAACCTTCAGAAAATCCAAATACATAACACTACTAATTCCCCTGTATTGACTCTACCAATAACAGGGAGAAAGTGAGGACTGCAGATGCTGGAGATCAGAGCTGAAAAATGTGTTGCTGGAAAAGCTGGAAGAAGGGCTTATGCCTGAAACATCGATTCTCCTGCTCCTTGGATGCTGCCTGACCTACTGCGCTTTTCCAGCAACACATTTTTCAGCTCTACCAATAACAACCTCATAAAACTCCAACACACTTGTCAAATATAATTTTCTTTGCATAACTCCGTGTTAACTCTGCATAATTCTAAGTGTCTGGTTAACATATCCTTTTGATTAGATTACAATATTTTCCCTATGACTAACGTAAGGTGTGTTCTCTCTCTCTTCTTTGTTAAATAGTGGGATTCCATTTGAAACCTTGCACTCTCCTGTAATTTTCTCAAATCAGTAGAATTTTGAAAGATAGTTGCCAATTTCGACTTAACGCTGTGGGATGTAGACATTTTGGGCCCAGGATTTGTCAGCTTCCAATCCTACTATTTTTGATACAAATATAATTTCTTTCAATCCCTCATTCTCACCAGACCCTCAGACCCTACGGCCATACTAGTCTGAAAACGCCTGATCTTGTCTGATCTCAGAAGCTAAGCAGACTCAGGCCTAGTTAGTACTTGGATGGGAGACTGCCTGGGAATGCCAGGTGCAGTAGGCTTTAAAATGGGCAGCACGGTGGCACAGTGGTTAGCACTGCTGACTCACAATGCCAGAGATCCCTGGGTTCAATTCCTGCCTCAGGCGACTGACTGTGTGGAGTTTGCACATTCTCCCCGTGTCTGCGTGGGTTTCCTCCGGGTGCTCAGGTTTCCTACCACAAGTCCAGAAATGTGCAGGTTAGGTGAATTGGCCATGCTAAATTGCCCGTAGTGATAGGGGCAGGGGTGAGTGTAGGGGAATGGGTTTGGGTGGGTTGCGCTTCGACAGATCGGTGTGGACTTGTTTGGCCGAAGGGCCTGTTTCCACACTGTAAGTAATCTAATCTTTATTATTTTTGGTAATATTTTGTACCTCTCACTGTACAGACTGACACAATGTCATTATTTAACTTGCCTGCAATTTCCCATTATAAATCCTCCTGTCCCTGCCTGGACTAGTTCCACTTTTGTCTTTGCTGCAGGACACAATTTCAGAAGTTGTAGATGATACAAAACTTGGAAGGATCGTGAATTGTGAGGAATAGTGGAGAATTGCTGGCTCATTTAGTTAAAAATCCCACAACATCAGATTATAGTCCAACAGGTTTACTTTCGGAGCACTGCTCCTTCATCAAGTAGTTGTAGAGTATAAGATCATAAGACACAGAATTTATAGCAAAAGTTTACAGTGTGATGTAACTGAAATTATATATTGAAAAAGACCTGGATTGTTTGGTAAGTCTCTCATCTTTTAGAATGACCATGTTGGTTTCAGTTCTTTCATATGCAAATCGCAGAACGTTTTTAAAAGTTACACTCTCAAGTGAACTTTAACAATTGGTGTCCTGTCAGCCCAGATAATGTATTGAAGGTGTGAAGTGCCCAGTGTAAGACTGTCTGTGCCACAATGGTCAGACTGATTCTAATCTAAAATACGGATTTACAGAATCTTACATGGATTCACACGGTTTTTGAGCAAAGTAAAATGTAATTCTGCAAGTACAAATTCACCCCACAAATGTGTGTGTGTATATGTGTGTGTGTGTGTGTTTGGGGATGGGACTTATGAGTGTCTGTGAGAGAGTGTGTGTATGTTTGTAAGTGTGAGTGTAAAGGGTTATAGGTCTTTGAGAAAGTGCGTGTGTGAGTGTGGGAGTATATGTGTGGGAGGGTCTGCAGAAGAGTGTGTGTGTGTGTGCCTGTAGGAGTGTGTTTGTTTGTGTGTGTGTCTGCAGAAGTGTGTGTGTGTGAGTGTGTGTGTGCGTGTGTAATGCATCACCTCATATTTGCCCAGATTGAACTCCATTTGCCATCTCTCTGTCCATTTCTCCAATCTATCTGTACTTTTCCATATTCTCTGACAGTCCCTTTCACTATTTGCTACTCCTCCAATCTTAGTGCCATCTGCATACTTGCTAATCAGTTAACTGATATCTTCCTCCAAATCATTTATATATCTCAAAAACAACAGTACAGATCCCTGTGGAACACCACTGGTCCCAGTTCTCCATTTTGAGAAACTCCCTCCCACCACTACTCTCTGTCTCCTGTTGCCCAGCCAGTTCTCTATCCAATTAGCTAGTACACCCTGGACCTCATGCGACTTCACATTCACCATCAGGCTACCATGGGGAACCTTATCAAATGCCTTACTAAAGTCCATGTATATGACATCCAGAGCCCTTCCCCCATCAATCAACTTTGCCACCTCTTCAAAGAATTTTATTAGGTTTGCAGGACATGATCTTCCTTGCACAAAACCATGTCTCCTATCACTTATAAGACCATTTTCTTTCAAATGATCCTATCCTTCAGTATCTTCTCCTGCAGCTTCCCTACCACTAACATCAGGCTCTTACAGGTCTATAATTACCTGGATTATCCCTGCTACTCTTCTTAAGCAAAGGGACAACCTTAGCAATTCTCCAATCCTCTGAGACCTCCCCAGTGTTTAAGGATGCTACAAAGATATCATTTAAAGCCCCAGCTATTTCCTCTCCCACTTCCCTCAGTAACCTGGGATTGATCCCTTTTGGACCTGGGTACTTGTTTACCTTAATGCCTTTTAGAATACACAACACTTCCTCCTTCCTTATGTCAACTTGACCTAGAGTAATTAAAGAAGATCTATGTCAAGATCAGAGTGGTGCTGGAAAAGCCCAGCAGAACAGGCAGCATCCCTGGAGCAGGAAAATCGAAGTTTCAGGCAAAAACCCTTCATCAGGAATGAGGGATTTTGCCCGAAAATTTGATTTTCCTGCTCCTCAGATGCTGCCTGACCTGCTGTGCTTTTCCATTACCACTCTAATCTTGACTCTGATCTCCAGCATCTGCAGTCCTCACTTCCACCTCATTAAAAATCTATCCCTAACCTCAACATCTATCATGTCCCTCTCCTCGGTGAATACTGATGCAAAGTACTCATTAAGAACATTGGGAATGTAGGACCAATCTGAAACGAGGAATTAAGAGGGCTAAAAGGAGTCATGAGATATCTTCAGCAAACAGGGCTAAGGAAAATCCCAAAGTCTTTTATTCATATATAAGGAGCAGGAGGGTAACGAGACAAAGGGTTGGCCCAATCAAGGACAAAGGAGGAAAGTTATGCATGGAGTCAGAGCAATTGGGTGATATTCTTAATGAGTACTTTGCATCAGTATTGACTGAGGAGAGGGATATGACAGATGTTGAGGTTAGGGATAGAGGTTTGATTACTCTAGTGGTTGACCTAGTTGCATGGAGTCCAGCTAGATGGATAGAGAACTGGTTGGGTAACAGGAGACAGAGAGTAGTAGTGGAAAGGAGCTTCTCAAAATGGAGACCTCTGACCAGTGGTGTCTCACAGGGATCCATGCTGGGACCACTGTTGTTTGCAATATATATAAATGATTTGGAGGTATCGATGGCCTGATTAGCAAGTTTGCAGATGACATGAAGATTGGTGGAGTAACAAATAGTGAAGGGGACTGTCAGAGAATACAGAAGAATCTCGATCAATTGGAGACTTGGGCAGAGAAATGTCAGATGGAGTTCAATCGGGACAAATGCGAACTGATGCATTTTGGAAGATGCAACTCAAGAGTGAACTATACTGTAAATGGAATGTCCTGCAGAAAATTGACATACAAGGATTTGGGTGTTCAGGTCCATTGTTCCCTGAAGGTGGCAACGTAAGTCAGTAGAGTGATCAAGAAGGCATATGGCATGCTTTCCTTCATCGGACAGGATATTGAGTTGGCAGGTCATGTTACAGTTGTGTAAGACTTGATTCAGCCACAACTGGAATACTGCGTACAGTTCTGGTCGCTACATGACCAAAAGGATGTGGATGGATTGGAGAGGGTGCAGAGGAGGTTCACCAATATGTTGCCTGGTATGGAGGGCACCAGCTATGAAGAGAAGTTGAGTAGATTAGGATTATTTTCAGGTCCCCTCTCAGATTATTTCCTAATCTGAGAGGGGACCTGATTAAGGCCTACAAAATCATGAGAGGTATAGACAGGATGGATAGCAAGAATCTTTTTCCCAGAGTGGGGTCTCAATTACCAGGGGTCACGAGTCAAAGTGAGAGGGGAAAAGTTTTGGGGAGATATATGTGGAAAGTTCTTTATGCAGAGGATGGTGGGTGCCTGGATCACATTGCCAGTGGAGGTGGTAGGAGTGGGAATAATAGCGTCATTTAAGATGTATCTAGACAGATACATGAATGGGCAGGGAGCAGAGAAATACAGATCCTTAGAAAATAGGTGGCAGATTCAGATAGAGGATCTGGATCAGCACAAGCTTGGAGTGCCAAAGTTCATGTGATATAAGGTTTTTTGTTCTTTGTTCTTTGTACCAAGAATTTTACCATCAACCAGTACTCTGCATTCCTGTTAGTCCTTCTGAAGTGAATCACCTTACACTTTGCTGCATTAAACTCTATTTGCCACCTCTCAGCTCAGCTCTGCAGCTTATCTATGTACCTCTGTAACCTACAACATCCTTCATCACTATCCACAACTCTATTGACATATTTACTAATCCATCCTTCTACGTACTCATCCAAGTCATTTATAAAAATGACAAACAGCAGTGGACTCAAAACACATCCTTGCATTATACCACTAGTAACTGAACTCCAGGATGAATATTTCCCATCAACCACTACCCTCTGCCATCTTTCAGCTCACTCTTATTTCAGTACCTACCAGAGGTCACCTTGACTGGAAAAAGAAGGCAATCAAGGTGTAATGATGTGACTCCAGATCCACAGCAGTGTGGTCAGCTCTTAATTGTCCTTGGAAATTACTGAACAAGTCACTCGATTCAAGGGCAAATACAGGCAATAAGTGCTGGCAGTACTAGTGACACCTCCATTCCATGAAAGAATAAAGCAAAACTAAAGTTTGCATCAAGGAATGATGATCTGTGCAGGAGAAAGTTGAACCCTCCATCTATCCATAATCATTCACAGAGAGAATGGGAAATCATGCCTGCCTTGAAGATACTGGGCTGACCTCTAATCTCATTATTCACATGTCCAAACTTTTTTTAAAAGCCTTATTTCAGTATCACTGGCTTTAACCAGCTGAGGGTGTAGAGATCTATGTCTACCTGCTTGTTGTGTGGAAAGATTAGATTAGATTATATTAGATTACTTACAGTGTGGAAACAGGCCCTTCGGCCCAACAAGTCCACACCGACCCGCCAAAGCGCGACCCAACCAGACCCATTCCCCTATTTACCCACATTTTTGGACTGTGGGAGGAAACCGGAGCACCCGGAGGAAACCCACGCAGACACGGGAGAATGTGCAAACTCCACACAGTCAGTCGCCTGAGGCGGGAATTGAACCCGGGTCTCTGGCGCTGTGAGGCAGCAATGCTAACAAGTTGCAGTTTTAATGTCACATCTCCTTCACAGAGAATGGATTTTAACAAGACTCTAAGTGTGTTAATTACCCTGAAACCTGACACTCAAAACGCTAATAAAATGTCTGTGTACGAAGCTTTATTTTGGCAACACAGCAAGCGTTTTGAAGGATTGACATAATAAAATAAGCAGACAGCTCACTGAACTGCGATCAGAAAGGGAAGAGGGTGAAGCTAAATTCGATGGCATCGGGGAGAATCAAGTCATTAGGAAGACTAGGATTATTCCAGGCAGAAAGGAAGCTGAATAAAGCATTGCCTCAGTCATAGCCAGCACAAAGACTGTTGACTGAAATCTTTATAATCAGATGAGAGAGTGTGGTGAGGATGTGGAATTTACTACAACAAGAAGCCACGACAAAAAAATGGGATAAACATGATAGAGAAAGGAGCAAATGAAGACGGTGATGGGGTAGGAAGAGGCTGCTGTGGATCGTAATACTCTTAATGTCCTCATTGTGGTGTGGAGAATATTGCACAGTAGGGGTCTGGGATAAAAAAAAACTTGGGATTATTACAGTGTAGGAGGCCATTTAGCCTGTCTAGATCAGCTCTCCATAGCACTACACTCAAGCCTTCTCCCCTGCAGATTCTTTCACAGATAACAATCTAATTTCCTGACAGTATTTCCCGGTCACCTTGGAAACTGATAGGATCCGTGACTTTCCACATATTAGAGCTGAAAATGTGTTGCTGGAAAAGCGCTACAGGTCAGGCAGCATCCAAGGAGCAGGAGAATCGACGTTTCGGGCATGAGCCCTTCTTCGGGCTCATGCCCGAAACGTCGATTCTCCTGCTCCTTGGATGCTGCCTGACCTGCTGCGCTTTTCCAGCAACACATTTTCAGCTCTGATCTCCAGCATCTGCAGTCCTCACTTTCTCCTTTCCACATATTACAAGCCATATACATTCTACTCAACCAAGCTGAGCTGCCATATCTTAAAATCATTTCTCTTCTGTTAACTTTACTTTGGATTGTTAAGATTACTTCAATATACTGGCCCTGACTTTTCATTATTCTCAATGTTTGTCAATTACATCCAAATATAGATATTCTTTAAAATAACACATCTTCATAGTTTACAGCAATTTAAAGACCGCTCCAAGTAGCAGTTACTTATTCACCAATGATTACAGATTTCCTGTGATATCACTACTGCTTTCTTCACTCGCCTTTCGAACCTAACATGGGCAGTTTCCCACCAGGCTGGATCCTTGGATGCTGCCTGACCTGCTGTACTTTCCCAGCACCACACTCTCGACTCTGAATGTATGTCTCTGCAATTCTCAGGTAACTGGTGGAGACCTCGCACTGCAAGTGACAGACAAAGCGAAGTGATCCCATAACCAATGGATCAGATCTAAGCTCCGCAGTCCTGCCACATCCAATTATGAATGGTGGTGGACAATTAAACAAATAACAGGAGATGGAGGCTCCACAAATAACCCCATCCTCAATGATGGAAGAGCCCAGCACATCACAGCAATCATCAGTGCCAAGTGGATGTTCCATCTTGGCCTCCTTCTGTAGCCCCCAGTATTACAAGAAATGGTTAGGGACACTGGGTACTGCAAAGGCTGTGGGCCCTGACAACATTCCAGCAAGAACACTAAAGACTTGAGTTACTGAACTCAGGGGAGGTGAGAGTGACAGCCCTTGACATTAAGGCTGCATTTGACCAAGTATGGCATCGAGGAGCCGTAGCAAAACCAGAATTAATGAGCATCAAGGGGCAAACTTTCCACTGGTTGGAATCATACCTGGTACAAAGAAAATTGGTGTGAATGACTTGTTCAGCAGTGTCTGGGGCAGGGAGGAGTGCAGTACAGAGGGGGAAATACATGTGGGTGGTCAGGGGTGAGGGATCCTGTGGATCTTGTTCTGACCAGTACATGGTTCTGTGTGTGATGTTGAAGACCCTCATATTGAATGGTGCTACAGCCCCCTCCCTCACAGCTTGAGACCCTCACCCCACCCAATGTGGCTGTGCTTACGGCCAT
The DNA here is from genome assembly GCF_037043375.1 of Chiloscyllium plagiosum. Lineage (NCBI taxonomy): Eukaryota > Metazoa > Chordata > Chondrichthyes > Orectolobiformes > Hemiscylliidae > Chiloscyllium > Chiloscyllium plagiosum. Next base: position 71,699,366 of record NW_028270153.1, on the reverse strand, counting down.
TTTCTTGCCCCATTGTGTACTCTCCATTCCCAGCTCGATGGAAGGTGACAGTGAGTGCACATCAGCAACAGGCTTCTGAATGTGTGGGCAAGGCCCGAGAACATCTCGATCACCTTCCTGATATCTCTCCACGTTCACCCCATCAGCTAGATACCGCCCAGGCCCAGCCAATCTGTCTACCTGCTCCTTTCTGCACCTTGGCTCCCATCTCCCAACAAACCCAGGCACATGAGGTGACCATGTCAGCCAGCGTGACATACTGCTCCCCCCTCAAAGGTCAGTGTGCCCCTAGCTTGGGACAAACTCTGCCCTCCCCCAATCCATGCTATCACAGGTGACACCTTTCAGATGCTGTTGCTCCTCTCCCCTTCACAATTGTCATTCCCACCCCAAACCCCATCCCCTCCCCACCCCCCACCCCCCAGCCTGAGGCCTCCACTCTCAAAGACAGACCTGGCGACACATGGCTAAGGCTGTCTTTGGCCCCACCCACTTTATCCTTGGACAGACCCAATGGACTGACCTTGACCCATCTCTTCGAGCAATTTCATTGGAAGGCCTCATATGACAAGTCCTCAGAGCCCTGACTGCATTAACTCTGCTCCCAGGACTTGCCTCTTTGGAGCCACAGGACTGACCGTGAGCCACACCCCGGACTGTGGGGCCAAAGGACTGACCGTGAGCCACTCCCCGGACTGTGGGGGCACAGGGCTGACCGTGAGCCACTCCCCGGACTGTGGAGCCACAGGACTGACCGTGAGCCACTCCCCGGACTGTGGGGCCACAGGACTGACCGTGAGCCACTCCCCGGACTGTGGAGCCACAGGACTGACCGTGAGCCACTCCCCGGACTGTGGAGCCACAGGACTGACCCTGAGTCACTCCCCAGACTGTGGAGCCACAGGACTGACCGTGAGCCACTCCCCGGACTGTGGAGCCACAGGACTGACCGTGAGCCACTCCCCAGACTGTGGGGCCACAGGACTGACCGTGAGCCACTCCCCGGACTGTGGGGCCACAGGACTGACCGTGAGCCACTCCCCAGACTGTGGGGCCAAAGGACTGACCGTGACCCACTCCCCGGACTTTGAGGCCAAAGGACTGATCATGAGCCACTCTCCGGACTGTGGAACCACAGGACTGACCGTGAGCCACTCCCCGGACTTTGGGGCCACAGGACTGACCGTGAGCCACTCCCCGGACCGTGGGGCCACAGGACTGACCGTGAGCCACTCCCCGGACCGTGGGGCCACAGGACTGACCGTGAGCCACTCCCCGGACTGTGGGGCCAAAGGACTGATCATGAGCCACTCTCCGGACTGTGGAACCACAGGACTGACCGTGAGCCACTTCCCGGACTTTGGGGCCACAGGACTGACCGTGAGCCACTCCCCGGACCGTGGGGCCACAGGACTGACCGTGAGCCACTCCCCGGACCGTGGGGCCACAGGACTGACCGTGAGCCACTCCCCGGACCGTGGGGCCACAGGACTGATCATGAGCCACTCCCCGGACTTTGGGGCCAAAGGACTGACCGTGAGCCACTCCCCGGACCGTGGGGCCACAGGACTGACCGTGAGCCACTCCCCGGACCGTGGGGCCACAGGACTGACCGTGAGCCACTCCCCGGACTGTGGGGCCACAGGACTGACCGTGAGCCACTCCCCGGACCGTGGGGCCACAGGACTGATCATGAGCCACTCCCCGGACTTTGGGGCCAAAGGACTGACCGTGAGCCACTCCCCGGACCGTGGGGCCACAGGACTGACCGTGAGCCACTCCCCGGACTTTGGGGCCAAAGGACTGACCGTGAGCCACTCCCCGGACCGTGGGGCCACAGGACTGACCGTGAGCCACTCCCCGGACCGTGGGGCCACAGGACTGACCGTGAGCCACTCCCCGGACTGTGGAACCACAGGACTGACCGTGAACCACTCCCCGGACTGTGGGGCCACAGGACTGACTATGAGCCACATCCTGGACTGTGGAGCTACAGGAGTGACCGTCCTGATAAGATAGAGAGCTGAATATTAATGAGGACAATTAAGCCATAATTTAACAAGATATTTAACATTTGACAACTTGTCACATGCCATGCCACACAGCTAATGCAGAAAAGTTGGAACGAGTTGCTTCTGATCTCAGACTTACACTGTGTGTAAGTCTGAGATCTTAAAACACTGTAAATAGTTAGTGTTGTCAATAAACCTCTGTCTAAACAATAACACACTGTACATGGAGTATGTCCCTGGGGTTATCATAGTAGGAAGCATTCAGACCATAATATGCTGACAGTGCTGTTTGCCCCAGGAACTACGTGCATTCCCTTGTGCTCTTCTGATATCCCTCTTCTCTAGACCTATCTCTTGCGATCTCCCTTATTACCATCCCCTTTTTTGCCTCCACCATCATCTCTCCTACCATTCAATCTCTCCAGTTTTCGCCCTCAAAAAAACCGTATGTTTTATCTTTCCTACTTCCCCTTTCCTTGCTTAAACCTGTCACATCTCCAACTTTTAAAAGCTCTAATGAAAGCTGAAATGTTAATTCTGTTCCTCTCAGAGCAGGTGTTAACAAATGTTCATTGGTTTTACAATAGATTATAAGGCCGACTGCTCTTGCACACACAAAGGGCTGAATGGCCTCCTACTGCACTGTACCCCAGTCCCTAACGCCTCATCTTCACCATGGACATCCGATCCCTCGACACCTCCTCCCACCATGACCAGTGCCTCCAAGCCCTCTGTTTCTTCCTCTCCCGACGTCCCCAACAGTACCCTTCCACTGACACTCTCATTCGTTTGATTGAACTGGTGCTCACCTTTAACAATTTCTCCTTTGACTCCTTCCACTTCCTCCAGACCAATGGGGTAGCCATGGGCACACGTATGGGCCCTAGCTATGTCAGCTATGTAGAATGTTCCATCTTCCGTAATTAAACCAGCACCACTCCCCACCTCTTCCTCCACTACATTGATGACTGCATCGGCGCCACCTCGTGCTCCCGCGAGGGGGTTGAGCAGTTCATCAACTTCACCAACACATTCCACCCTGACCTTAAATTTACCTGGACCATCTCTGACACCTTCCTCCCCTTCCTGGACTTCTCCATCTCCATTAGTGACGACCAACGTGACACTGACATTTTTTACAAACCCACCGACTCCCACAGCTGACTGGATTACACCTCTTCCCACCCTATCTCTTGCAAAAATGCCATCCCGTATTCCCAATTCCTCCGCCTCCGCTGTATCTGCTCCTAGGCGGACCAGTTCCACCACAGAACACACCAGATGGCCTCCTTCTTTAGAGACCACAATTTCCCTTCCCCTGTGGTTGAAGATGCCCTCCAATGCATCTCCAGACATCCCCAACAGTACCCTTCCTCCGACACTCTCATTCGTTTGGCCAAACTGGTCCTCACCCTTAACAATTTCTGCTTTGAATCCTCCCACTTCCTCCAGACCAAAGGGGTAGCCATGGGCACACGTATGGGCCCCAGCTATGCCTGTCTCTTTGTTGGCTACGTAGAGCAGTTGATCTTCCATAATTACACCGGCACCACTCCCCACCTCTTCCTCCGCTACATTGATGACTGCATTGGCGCCACCTCTTGCTCCCGCGAGGAGGTTGAGCAATTCATCAACTTCACCAACACATCCCACCCTGACCTTAAATTTACCTGGACCATCTCTGACACCTTCCTCCCCTTACTGGACTTCTCCATCTCCATTAGTGACGACCAACGTGACACTGACATTTTTTACAAACCCACCGACTCCCACAGCTGACTGGATTACACCTCTTCCCACCCTACCTTTTTTTTATATAGAACAATACAGCACAGAACAGGCCCTTCGGCCCACGATGTTGTGCCGAACATTTGTCCTAGCTTAAGCACCCATCCTTGTACCTATCCAATTGCCGCTTAAAGGTCACCAAAGATTCTGACTCTACCACTCCCACAGACAGCGCATTCCATGCCCCCACCACTCTCTGGGTAAAGAACCCACCCCTGATATCTCCCCTATACCTTCCACCCTTCACCTTAAATTTATGTCCCCTTGTAACACTCTGTTGCATCCGGGGAAAAAGTTTCTGACTGTCTACTCTATCTATTCCTCTGATCATCTTATAAACCTTTATCAAGTCACCCCTCATCCTTCGCCGTTCCAACGAGAAAAGGCCTAGCACTCTCAACCTATCCTCGTACGACCTATTCTCCATTCCAGGCAACATCCTGGTAAATCTTCTCTGCACCCTCTCCAAAGCTTCCACATCTTTCCTAAAGTGAGGCGACCAGAATTGCACACAGTACTCCAAATGTGGCCTTACCAAAGTCCTGTACAGTTGCAACATCACTTCACAACTCTTGAGTTCAATCCCTCTGCTAATGAACGATAATACTCCATAGGCCTTCTTACAAGCTCTATCCACCTGGGTGGCAACTTTCAAAGATCTATGAACATAGACCCCAAGATCCCTCTGTTCCTCCACCTCACTAAGAACCCTACCGTTAACCCTATATTCCGCATTCTTATTTGTCTTTCCAAAATGGACAACCTCACACTTGGCAGGATTGAACTCCATCTGCCACTCCTCAGCCCAGCTCTGCATCATATCTAAGTCTCTTTGCAGCCGACAAGAGCCCTCCTCACTATCCACAACTCCACCAATCTTCGTATCATCTGCAAATTTACTGACCTATCCTTCGACTCCCTCATCCAAGTCATTAATAAAAATTACAAACAGCAGAGGACCCAGAACTGATCCCTGCGGAACTCCACTTGTAACTGGGCTCCAGGCTGAATATTTGCCATCTACCACCACTCTCTGACTTCGACCGGTTAGCCAGTTTTTTATCCAATTGGCCAAATTTCCCTCTATCCCATGCCTTCTGACTTTCCGCATAAGCCTACCATGGGGAACCTTATCAAATGCCTTACTAAAATCCATGTATACTACATCCACTGCTCTACCCTCATCCACATGCTTGGTCACCTCCTCAAAGAATTCAATAAGACTTGTAAGGCAAGACCTACCCTTCACAAATCCGTGCTGACTGTCCCTAATCAAGCTGTGTCTTTCCAGATACTCATAAATCCTATCCCTCAGTACCCTTTCCATTACTTTGCCTACCACCGAAGTAAGACTAACTGGCCTGTAATTCCCGGGGTTATCCCTATTCCCTTTTTTGAACAGGGGCACAACATTCGCCACTCTCCAGTCCCCTGGTACCACCCCCGTTGACAGTGAAGACGAAAAGATCATTGCCAACGGTACTGCAATTTCCTCTCTTGCTTCCCACATAATCCTAGGATATATCCCGTCAGGCCCGGGGGACTTGTCTATCCTCAAGTTGTTCAAAATGTCCAACACATCTTCCTTCCTAACAAGTATCTCCTCTAGCTTACCAGTCCGTTTCACACTCTCCTCTTCAACAATACAGTCCCTCTTGTTCGTAAATACTGAAGAAAAGTACTCATTCAAGACCTCTCCTATCTCTTCCGACTAAATACACAGTCTCCCACTACTGTCCTTGATCGGACCTACCCTCATTCTCGTCATTCTCATGTTTCTCACATGCACATAAAATGCCTTTGGGTTATCCTTGATCCTACCCGCCAAAGATTTTTCATGCCCTCTCTTAGCTCTCCTAATCCCTTTCTTCAGGTCCCTTCTGGTTATCCTGTATCCCTCCACTGCTCTGTCTGAACTCTGTTTCCTCAACCTTATGTAAGCCTCCTTCTTCCTCTTTACAAGACAGTCAACCTCCCTTGTCAACCAAGGTTCCCTCACACGACCATTTCTTTCCTGCCTGACAGGTACATACATATCAAGGACACGTCGTATCTGTTCCTTGAAAAAGTTCCACATTTCCACGACATCCTTCACTGACAGCCTATGCTCCCAAATTATGCTCCTCAGATCCTGTCTTACAGCATCGTAATTATCCTTCCCCCAATTGTAAAACCTACCCTGTTGCACGCACCTATCTCTCTCCATAACCAAGGTGAAAGTCACAGAATTGTGGTTCACCCACTAACAAGCCCATCACTTGTCCCAGTTCATTACCGAGTACCAAATCCAATATGGCCTCCCCTCTGGTCAGACAATCTACATACTGAGTTAGAAAAGCTTCCTGTACACACTGCACAAACACCACACCATCCAATCTACTTGATCGAAAGAGCTTCCAGTCAATATTTGGGAAGTTGAAATCGTCCATGACTACTACCTGTGGCTTCTGCACCTTTCCAAAATCTGTTTCCCAATCTGTTTCTCCACATCTCTGCTGCTATTGGGTAGTCTATAGTAAACACCCAACGAGGTGACTGCTCCTTTCCTATTTCTGACTTCAGCCCATACTACCTCCAAAGGCAGATCCCCCTCGAACTGCCTTTCTGCAGCCGTTATACCATTTCTAATTAGCAATGCCACCCCTCCTCCTTTTTTACCACCCTCCCCAATCTTACTGAAACATCTGTAACCAGGAACCTCCAACAACCATTCCTGTCCCTCTTCTATCCACGTTTCTGTGATGGCCACAACATCATAGTCCCAGATACTGATCCACGCCTTAAGTTCACCCACCTTATTTCTGATACACCTTGAACCCATCTCTGTGTCCGCAAGTATTCCCTGTCTGTGCTACCTTCTTCACAGCCTCCCTACATTCTTGGACATCCTGACAAACAGCTAGCCTACTTGCTGGACTACAAGTCCGGATCCCATCCCCCTGCCAAATTATTTTAAACCCCCCCGAAGATTGCTAGCAAACCTACCTCCCAGGATATTGGTGCCCTTCTGGTTCAGGTGCAACCCGTCCTGTTTGTACAGGTCCCACCTTCCCCAGAATGCAGTCCAATTGTCCAAATACCTGAAGCCCTCCCTCCTACACCATCCTTGCAGTCACGTGTTCAACTGCACTCTCTCCCTATTCCTTGCCTCACTGTCACGTGGCACCGGCAACAACCCAGAGATGACGACTCTGCCTGTCCTAGCGTTTAGCTTCCAGCCTAACTCTCTGAGTTCTTGAATGACCTCCCCACCCCTCTTCCTACCTATGTCGTTGGTCCCGGACCCTGGCACCCGGGAGGCAACAAACCATCCGTGAGTCTAGCCCATGTCCACAGAACCGCCTGTCCGTCCCTCTAACTAGAGAGTCCCCTATAACTAGTGCTCTCCTCCTCTCCCCCTTTCCCTTCTGAGTCTCAGAGCCAGACCTTGCGCCACAGACCCGGTCACTGCAGCTTACCCCTGCTACCCCAACAGTATCCAAAGCGGTATACTTACTGTTTAGGGGAACGACCACAGGGGATCCCTGCACTGCCTGCTTCCTCCCCTTCCCACCTCTAACTGTTACCCAGCTACCTCTGTTCTCTGGCGTAGCTATGTCTCTGTAGCTTCTATCTATCACCCTCTCAACCTCTCGAATAATCCTCAGTTCATCCAACTCCAGTTCCAGTCCCCTAACTCGTTCTGTGTGGAGCAGGATCTGACTGCATTTCCTGCAGATGAAGTCGGCAGGAGTATCGGTGGTCACCCCTACCTCGAACATCCTGCAGGAGGAACATTCCACCGCCTGCGCTGCCATAACTCTATACCTCGTCTCCGAAAACAAGAACACTGAGTAGCTTACCTGTGGACTTTAAAATTAGGTTAGAGGAGGAGGATGGGAGGGAGGCCCTACTATGTAGGTCCAGAACACACCCACTCAAATATCAGTCACTTATCTTCCCGACCAGCTCTGCGCTCCAACCTCACCTCCGCCCAGCTCGCGCCGCTCTCCGCTGTGAGCTCTTACCTGTTACCTCTTGCAAATATGCCATCCCGTAATCCCAATTCCTCCGCCTCCACCGGATCTGCTTCCAGAAGGACCAGTTCAAACACCAGATGACCTCCTTCTTTAGAGACCGTAATTTCCCTTCCCACGTGGTTAAAGATGCCCTCCAATGCATCTCGTCCACATCCCGCACCTCCGCCCTCAGACTCCACCCCTCCAACCGTAACAAGGACAGAACGCCCCTGGTGCTCACCTTCTACCCTACCAACCTTCGCATAAACCAAATCATCCGCCGACATTTCTGCCACCTCCAAAAAGACCCCACCACCAAGGATATATTTCCCTCCCCACCCCTCTCCGCCTTCCGCAAAGACCGTTCCCTCCGTGACTACCTGGTCAGGTCCACGCCACCCTACAACCCACCTTCCCATCCTGGCACTTTCCCCTGCCACCGCAGGAACTGTAAAACCTGCGCCCACACCTCCTCCCTCACCTCTATCCAAGGCCCTAAAGGAGCCTTCCACATCGATCAAAGTTTTACTTGCACATCCACTAATATCATTTATTGTATCCGTTGCTCTCGATGCGGTCTCCTCTACATTGGGGAGACTGGGCGCCTCCTAGCAGAGCGCTTTAGGGAACATCTCCGAGACACCCGCACCAATCAACCACACCGCCCCGTGGCCCAACATTTCAACTCCCCCTCCCACTCTGCCGAGGACATGGAGGTCCTGGGCCTCCTTCACCGCCGTTCCCTCACCACCAGACGCCTGGAGGAAGAACGTCTCATCTTCCGCCTCGGAACACTTCAACCCCAGGGCATCAATGTGAACTTCACCAGTTTCCTCACTTCCCCTTCCCCACCTTACCCCAGTTCCAAACTTCCAGCTCAGCACTGTCCCCATGACTTGTCCTACTTGCCTATCTTCTTTTCCACCTATCCACTCCACCCTCCTCTCTGACCTATCACCTTCATCCCCACCCCCATTCACCTATTGTACTCTTTGCTACCTTCTCCCCAGTCCCCACCACCTCCCCCCCGCACCCCCCCCTTCCCCACCTCCCCCCACCCCACCACCACTCCACGCAGTTATCTCTCCACCCTGGAGGCTCCCTGCCTCCCTTCCTGATGAAGGACTTTTTGCCCAAAACATCGATTTTCCTGCTCCTCGGATGCTGCCTGACCTGCTGTACTTTTCCAGCACCGCTCTAATCTAAACATTGTAACCATTCTGTGCTTTTCCGTGTCCGTGAGGATATATTTTTCTTTTTGGAAAAAAACTCAGAATTTCAGATGTGAAAGCTCTGATTGAATTCCTTGAGTTGGGGGCGATAATTGTGCTTAATCCATACCTTTTGCTCAGATTAACTGAGTTTCCTTTATTTGATTGCTTTCATTGACTGGCCCTACCTTCTGCCTGATCACTCTCTTATTCCTCACCTTTGAGTAAAATGCCTTTGGGCTCTCTCTAATCCTTCCTGCAAAGCCTTTTTCAAACCCCCTCCTGGCTCTCCTCAGTCCATATCTGAGTTCCTTTCTAGCAAACCTGTAATCCTCTAAAGCTGTGCTAAATCCTTGCTTCCTCCACCTTACGTAAGCTGCCTTCTTCCTTTTGATGAGAAGCTCCTCTGTTTTCGTCATCCAAGGCTCCTTAATCTTACCCCTTCTTGCCTATCTCAAAGGGACAAATTTGTGCTTCACTCACAACAACTGCTCCTTAAACAGTCTCCACATGTCTGTTGTGCCCTTTCTGTGGAACAATTGCCCCCAATCTGTACTCCCCAACTCCTGTCTGATAGTGTCATAATTTCCTTTTCCCCAATTAAATATGTTCCCTTGGGAGCTGCTCCTTTCCCTCTCCAAGGCTATGGTAAATGTAAGAGGAGAAATTTTTTCTGAAGAAGGGCTAATGCCCGAAACGTCGATTCTCCTGTTCCCTAGATGCTGCCTGACCTGCTGCGCTTTTCCAGCAATACATTTCCATCTATGGTAAATGTAAGGTAGTTGTGGTCACTGTCACCAAAACATTCTCCCGCCGCGAGATCTTACACCTGTCCTGGCTCATTGCCGGGCACCAAATCCAAAATGGCCTCTCCCCTCGTCAGCCTGACTCCATACTGAGTAAGGAAACCCTCCTGAACACACCTGACAAAAATGGCTCCATCCAAACCATCTGCACTAAGGAGGTTCCAGTCAATATTGGGCAAGTTGAAGTCACCCATAACAACAACCCTGCTACATCTGCATTTTTCCAAAATCTGCCGGTCTGAGTTCTTCAATTTCCCTACTGCTATTAGGGGGTCTGTAGAAACCACCAATGAGGTGGCTGCGCCCTTGCTGTTCCTAACTTCCACCCATACTGACTCAGTCGACGAACCTTCCTCAACAACCTTCATTTCTGTAGCTATAACACATTCTCTGATTAGCAATGCTACACCCCCTCCTCTTTTTCCATCCTCCCTGTTCTTTTTAAACATTCTAAACCCTGGAATCTCAAGCAACCATTCCTGCCGCTGTGAAACCCACACCTCCATTATGGCCACAACATCATATTCCCAAGAACTTGAAGTTCGTCACTCTTATTTCTGACACTCCTTGCATTAAAGCAGACACACTTTAACCGATTCCCTTGTTCCATTACATGAAAAACCTTCCCATTAGATTCACAACATCCTGTCACTTCCTCATATCTAACTAACCCCTTTCAGATGTGTAGCTCTGGTTCCCACCCCCCACCAAACTAGTTTAAACCCTCCTGAACCACAGGAGCAAATCTCCCACCCAGGACATTTGTGCCTCTCCAATTCAGGTGCAACCATCCTTCATGTACAGGTCCCACCTTCCTGAGAAGGCATCCCAACAGTCTAGGTATCTGAAGCCCTCCTTCCTGTACCAGCCTCACAGCCACGTGTAAAGCTGCACTCGCTGACTACTCCTCACTTCACTGTCTCATGGCACCGGTAGCAAACCTGAGATCACTACTCTACTCATCCTGCTCTTCAGCTTCCAACATAGCTCTCCATAGTTACTTTTCAGATCCTCAATCCCTTTCCTGGCTATATGATTGGTGCCAATATTCACCACGATTTCTGGCTGCTCACCCTCCCCCTTCAGAATCCTGTAAACCCTATCGGCGACATCCTGGATCCTAGCAACAGGGAGGCAACATACTTTCTGGGAGTCTGGAAGGTTTAAGGTGAGTGGAGAAAGATGTAACAGGGACCTAAGGGGCAACATTTTCATGCAAAGGGTGTTGCATGTGTGGCCAGAGGAAGTGGTGGAGGCTATTTCGATTACATTTAAAAGGCTACAGGAAGGGTACATGAATAGGAAGGGTTTAAACGAAAAGGGCCAAACACTGACAAATGGGACTAGATTAATTTGGGATATCTGGTTGGCATGGACGAGTGGGACCAAAGGGTCTGTTTCCATGATGTATGATTTTCTGACTCTATTTCTCTGTAACATTGCTTCACAAAAACCACTGAGCTTTTCACTGCAGGGAGAGTAGAGTCAGGAAGTGACAATGAAAACAAACCTTGCAGTTTTTTTTAATCACAGTAACAAGAGCCTATTGGTTTAAAGTCTGACTTGAGATAGATGATTTGCTGCAACAGTTTTCTCAATTTGTGCTTTTTAGAATGTTCAGACATAATTCAGGATTGGAACTGGAATTAGCTCACAAACAAATTGGATCCAAATCCTCCTCAATGGGTGTGACTTAATTGTTCATTTCTCCCAAACCATCAGAAATTACAATGTCTGTCTAACCAGTGGATGTGTAACGCTTGTTATTAGCCTTGATGGTTCAATTTCACACACCATTTAAAAACTGAGATTGAAAGCATTTTTGTTCTACCTTAATTTTAAGCTGTGCACTGCTTTAATGATTAATTAAGAAGGTTTCTGCATTCTGAATTCGAAACACAATAAGACATAAAGTCAGAAGGAATGTACCCACTGCTGAGACTGCCTAATCCCATTACATTGTCTTCACGCCTATTTACTCTGGCATTGTTAAATCATATGGAAGCTATTCCTCAGATGGTGTCTACAACAAGCTTCTGTGAGTTTCATAGACGTTGCAGTAGGGAATCAGGACTTTCAGCCTGACTGGTCTGTGCTAGCTTTTATGCTCTGCTGACAGCAGGAAGTTCAGAGTAGAAGTTCACTGGGATGATCACAGGTATGGAGGGACTATCTTATGAACAAAGGTTAAATAGGTTGAGACTCTGCGCAGTGGAGTTTAGAAGAATGAGAGGTAATCATATAGAATTCTCAAGGGGTTTGGCAGAGAGGATGTTTCACTTCATGGGAGAGTCTAGAACCAGACAGCATAATCTTAGCCTTTTTCACTCCAAGGAGAACAGCCCCAACATTTTCAAAGCTGATGTCCCTCACCCCTGAAACCATTCTTTTCAACTTCTTCTGCACTTTCTCCAATGCATTCACTGCTTTCCTATAAGGTAGTGCCCACAACTATGCACAACACACTAGCTGAGGTAGTGATATACAAGTGATATATGCGTGTGATATACAAGCAAAACATGACGTTTTTGCTCTTGTACTTTACAACCTTATTAATGTTTTTGCCCTCATTTTAAAGGGCTGGGGATTTAAATCACTTCAGATTAAGACATTTTATCAGTTCAGAAATCAATGGGTGTTTGCACATTCTCCATAAATTCATGACTCACTCAATTTAAGGGGTTAAAGTACTTAAACCAATGGTGACATGTGAGGGTTTATTTGACCTCATCATGAATTGCAAATTACCCTGCTAAGATTGGGTTTGTTGCCTGTGTCAGTCTTTCTCCCATTTGGCAACAACAGGATATACCAGGAATGAGGTCTGTGGCAGGTGAGATTCATATCCAAGTCCTGTCAGCCATTTTTAAAGGCCTCGGAAGTCAACACAACTTCATAAAATCTTCCCCCATGTATCCAACACACAAGGAGTTCTCTTTATTGCACCTGAACTGGAATGAGCCATTCATCCGCACAGGCCATTCAGTTACATTGTATTTGATCTCCATCTTCGTTTCTTCCATTACAATAGTAACTGGAGTTCTAAATAATTTGATCGGCTGCAAGTTACTTTGGACCATCCAACAGCCCTGTATTGATATCAGCTTTTTCGTTTCTCTCACATGTTTCCATATTCCTTAAAATCCTTGACCTACAAAACTCTATCAACCTCTATTTTGGATTGTTCAATGAAGCCTCAGCCTAAATAGTTATTTTGGTGGGGAATGTTCTTTGTGTGTCAAAATGAATCTTAGCATCACTTCAGAGTGATCTGGTGCTAGTTTTATGGAATGTCCCAACTCCAGGATTCCTTTAATTATCTTCAGTACCTTAACTTGATTACCCCTGAATTTAATATATTCTAGGGAAGACAAGCCTAATGTATAAGTTCCCCTAATTCTTGTCAGTCTTTGTATGATTGCAGTCCTACAGTGGAGTGCTTAGAAGATCACTACTTGATGATTTTATGCTTCAATATTTGAGCCTGAGGATAAATTTGAAATATTCCTGCCAAGTGTCAAACTGTTATAATGGGTTGTGGATTCAGTATAGAAACTATTCATTGTCCCTGTCCTGGGAGTGTTTGATGTGGGCAGTGTATAGAAGGAGCTTTACCCTGTACCTAACTCCCTGCTGTCCCTGTCCAAGGAGTGCTTAATGAAAGGTAGTGTAGAGGGAGTATTACTCTATAACTAACCCTATGCTACACCTTCCCTGGGAATATTTGATGGTGGGAAGTTTACAGAGTTAAATATATTACTCAGCATTAAATTTTTTGCTTTTTGTGTCCCGGATGGTTTGATAGATGACAGTGTAGAGGTAGCTTCACTTGTAATTTAAAAAGGACAAAACTACTCAAGGGTGAACGTGTAGTGCGATGGTGCTGTCCTGCCTTTGGACCAGGAGGCTAGGCTTTAAGGACCATTAAATGCAGAGCTGTGTAACTGAACACATTTTATTTTATTATAAACCTGAAGTGCTGTCTCAGAGTAGAAACTATTCAATTGCCAGTTCTGTTTGACAGGCACAAACCAGTGACTTACCCCTCTCCTCCCTCATAGCACTTTGCAAAAATATCAAAGAGGGGACTACAATCATGCTGAAACATCCTGCATCCCCGCAAAAAATAGGCAATGGTTGCATTTTTAAAAAATGCCCTTCTTTTTCCACTCAACCTCATTAGGCCTGTCTCTCTCTTGCTCCTGAGCATGAATCACCATCAGAGAGGTGGTGGTTCAGTGCTTCAATGGTTCTCTAACAGTGATTCAGAAATTTATCACTGAGCATTTTCTTTTATTAAATTGTTCACTGTTTAACCACTGTGAAGATTAACATGAGAGTATTGAAACATACAACATTTGCATATTCTCACAGGTACATGAGTCTGTGCTCACTTGTGCCAATGTACAGAATTCAGTCTATCAATCAGATTGATTTGCCAATGCTTGGTGTTGTAAGACTGTTACGACCCTTAGTGTTAGCTCCTGTCAAACTAAATCCTCTGAAAACAAGCAGTGTGATATTTTATCCCAGTGATTTATAAGCAATGTCTGAAGTCAAATTAGCCAATCGGTAAATTTCGGGGAGATAGTGGCTTAGTGGTAGTGTCACTGGGCTATTAATCATAGAATCCCTACAGTATCAAAGCAGGCTATTCAACCCATCGAGTCCACACCAACCCTCTGAGAGCATCCTACCCAGGCCCACTTTCCCCCTTCCCTAACCCTGTAACCCTGCATTTTCCACAGCTAATCCACGTAACCTGCACATCTTTGGACTGTGGGAGGAAACTAGAGAACACAAAGAAAACCCACGCAAACACAGGGAGCATGTTCAAACTCCATACAGTTGCCTGAGGGCGGAATTGAACCCAGATCCCTGGTGCTGTAAGGCAGCAGTGCTAACCACTGAGCCACCCATATCTATAAAGAGACTTGTGGAGAGATAGAGTATGTAATACATTATAAAAAGATGAATGTGTTTTATTTATTCATTCACAGGATGAGGGCATCACTGGCCAGGCCAGCTTTTATTGTCCCTTCCTAATTGTCCAGAGGGCAGTTAAGAGTCAACCAACAAGGGTCTGCCAACAAAATTCTTAGTGGCTTCATGGTCATCATTAGACTTTTAATTCCAGATTTTTATTGAATTCACCTCCTGCCATAAAAATATAACAATTGGGTGGAGGAGAGGGGAAGATATTGTGCATGGGTCTGAAAGTTTTAATATCTGAAAGCATGTGGTTAGCAACACATAGTTTACAGCAATGTAATAAATTCCTTAATATTTACTTCATCCAATTTTGGAGTCCAAAGATATGCAAGCTATGTGGATTAGCCAGGCTAAAATGCATCTAGAGATGTGCAGTCTAAGTGGATTAGCCATGGGAAATGCTGGGTTACAGGTATCGGTTAAAGGAGTGGGTCTGGGTGAGATGTCCTTTCGAGGGTTGGTGTGGAATTGATGGACCGAATGGCCTGCTTCCACACCATAGGGATTCTATGATCTACAAATTTGGACAAAAGAGGTGGAGTTACCGTATTCATCATAACAGTAAGAATCAGACACGAATCGAAGTGTTAAGTCTGTTTCTCGCTCCACAGATGTTGCCAGAACTGCTGAGTTTCTCTCGCAATTTCTGTTTTTGTTTCACAACAGTAACATGAGAGCCTGCAATCAAAACCAACATCATTAGTTCCGAGGCTCAATGGATTATCCTGAAATTGTGACTCAATGTTATCTCTTTCTGTAAGGCTGTGTACCATAGTAACCGAGAATCACTTACGTTTATTCAATCAGCAGTGAAGGTGGAGCGAGAAGTCTTTAAGCAGAAGCCAGGCAGTGACAGAAAATCTTTTTAAAAATTTCTTCATCGAATCTTCAAGGAGAAAAAAAGCAGAGATGAAAATGATTTGCTGCCATGCTTCAGTGATCTGCCTAATTACCAGTGAAATGAAAGCAGGGCCATGGACAAACTCAACACTAAATGTTCAAGCTAATTGGGCACAGCATCATCTGCATTAATAACTGCAGGAAACATTTTGATGATTTTCTTTTTAATATCTGTGGAATTTTCATTCTTGTTTTAAATTTGACCCTTGAATTCTCTGTGTTGACACAGAAAACTGAACTGGACTGGACTTGTCATGTACAAATACAGTAGCTACAAGAACAGGTCAGAGGCGAGGGATATTGCAGCGAATAACTCACCTCCTGCCTCCCCAAAGCCTGTTTACCATCCACAAGGCACAAATCACAGGTTTGATGGAATACTCCCCACTTGCCTGGATGGGTGTAACTCCAACAACACTCAAGAAGCTTGACACCATCCAGGGCAAAGCAGCCAGCTTGATTAGCATCACATCCACAAACTCCCTCCACCACCGACGCTCAGTAGAAGCAGTGTTTACTATCTAAAAGATGCGCTACAGAAATTCACCAAAGATCTCCAGACAGCATCTTCCAAACTCTCAACCATTTCCATCTTGAAGGACAAGGGCAGCAGATACACAGGAACACCATCACTTGCAAGTTCCCCTCCACGTTCCTTACCATCCTGACTTGGAAATATATCGCCGTTTTTTCAGTGTCGCTGGATCAAAAATCCTGAAACCCCCTCCCCAATGGCATTGTGGGCCTACCCTACTGCACACAGTTCAAAAAGGCAGCTCATAGAACTTATCCAATGCCCGCTTAAATGCCTATAATGAGGGAGAGTCCACCACTGCTACTGGCAGGGCATTCCACCATCTACTCAAGATCCCCAAGTTGTGGTCAATAAATATGGGCAAGCCGTGTTCCATGAGTGAATACAAAGTTTACAATAAGCAAAGAAACTTTTCTGACCAGCCTCTGAATGAGTAACAATCTGACTGAACAGATATACACATCTGAAGCCTTTGGGACTACTGTGTCATTCTCTGACTGTTGTCTCAATTCCTGTCTGTGCCCCACAACCTGTATATTATCGATATTATTGCAACCCCAGCAAAACCTCAAATTGAAGGATAAAACCCATGTCCAAACAAGTGAGAAAAAAGATATCAGAAGGAGTACAGAAGGCAGAAGGACAGCTGAGGTGGAGATATATCGTCGAGGCTGTTGGATCAAAGTGGGAGATTACTTTTGATTATAGTTCATCTAATAGACAGGATAGAGAGACAGAGCTGGAAATGTGTTGCTGGAAAAGCGCAGCAGGTCAGGCAGCATCCAGGGAACAGGAGAATCGACGTTTCGGGCATAAGCCCTTCTTCAGGAATGAAGAAAGTTTGTCCAGCAGGCTAAGATAAAAGGTAGGGAGGAGGGACTTGGGGGAGGGGCGTCGGAAATGTGATAGGTGGAAAGAGGTCAAGGTGAGGGTGATAGGTCAGACTGGGGTGGGGGCGGAGAGGTCGGGAAGAAGATTGCAGGTTAGGAAGGCGGTGCTGAATCCGGTTCCATCGAATTCAGCACCGCCTTCCTAACCTGCAATCTTCTTCCCGACCTCTCCGCCCCCACCCCAGTCTGACCTATCACCCTCACCTTGACCTCTTTCCACCTATCACATTTCCGACGCCCCTCCCCCAAGTCCCTCCTCCCTACCTTTTATCTTAGCCTGCTGGACAAACTTTCCTCATTCCTGAAGAAGGGCTTATGCCCGAAACGTCGATTCTCCTGTTCCCTGGATGCTGCCTGACCTGCTGCGCTTTTCCAGCAACACATTTCCTGCTCTGCTCTCCAGCATCTGCAGACCTCACTTTCTCCTCCAGGATAGAGAGACAGCTGGAGGAAAGCTGTCTCTGCACTGTTCCCATCCAACTCTCCCAGACCAGGGACAGCATGGGGCTAGATACAGGGTAAAGCTCTCTCTCCACTGTTTCCATCAAAAACTCTCAGGACAGCGACATGACAAGGTTAGATACAGAGTAAAGCTCCCTTACACTGTCACCATCAAACATTTCCAGGACAGGGGCAGCAGAAGGTCAGATACAGCATAAAGCTTCTTCGACACTGTCCTCATCTAACACTCACAGGACAGGGGCAGCACAGGGTTAAACACAGAATAAAACTCTCTGTGGGATATTAGTCATAGTCAAAGCAACTTGGCTGGGCGGGAATTGGAGCAAAGGTTTGAGATCTTCAGAAAAAGGACTAAGGCAAATGCAGAAGGTACTATCAGGAGCATGGGGGGAGCCCACAGAGACCAAGGGATGACTGGCTTGATGTTTGAGTTGATCGAAGAAAGAAAAGTGGTGAAGATATAAAGGAACCAGGTAAAAAATATTGGGCAAAGTTGAGAAGATGCACAGAAATATAGAAGACAGTATAAAGTCATGACGAAATGTTGCAGGAGAGATGATTGAGGATAAAGTGATATAAAATCAGGATGACACAAGAAGTCAGAAATCAGAATGACTCCAAGATACCATACAGGATTAGACAGGAACTAAAACCAAAGTATGGGGGATGTTGGAAATCTGAAACCAGCACAGAGAACGTACTGGAGAAACAGCATCTGTGAAGAGAGAAACAAAGTTAATGATTTGAGTCAGATTCAGAAGAGAGTCATATACTGAACTGGAAATATCAGCTCTGTTTCTCTCTCCACAGATGCTTGCAGACCTGCTGAGTTTCTTCAGTGCTTTCTCTGTGCTTGTACAGGAACAGACTGGTTCACAAAACAACACCACTCAAGGGTGAGGGTGGTATTGGCAGATAAGGTGCTGGAGGCCAGATGGGTAGAACACTTTCAAGAGACAAACCAGCCCTAGCTTGATGTTTGAACTTCAGTCCATCTTAGCAGCTGGACATCAACCTGGGAGAATTGCCTGATCAAAGGCTCATAAAGCGGCACGGTGGCACAGTGGTTAGCACTGTTGCCTCGCAGCGCCAGAGACCCGGGTTCAATTCCCGCCTCAGGCGACTGACTGTGTGGAGTTTGCACGTTCTCCCCATGTCTGCGTGGGTTTCCTCCGGGTGCTCCGGTTTCCTCCCACAGTCCAAAGATGTGCAGGGCCAGGTGAATTGGCCATGCTAAATTGCCCGTAGTGTTAGGTAAGGGGTAAATGTAGGGGTAGGGGTAGGGGTATGGGTGGGTTCGCTTCGGCGGGTCGGCGTGGACTTGTTGGGCCGAAGGGCCTGTTTCCACACTGTAATGTAATCTAATCTAAAAAAAAAAGCCTTCTCCTTCTCCTGCTATCCCTAGTTTCTCTGTTTCTGTTTTTCTCTGTCTCAGAGTAGAGGGGTTTAGGATATAGGATCAGAAAATATTAAAGGAAGCAACTTAGGTTGATAAGGCTATTGACAAAAACCTTCATGGTATTTTAGGTTTCATTATGGAAATTGTGTTTTGAATATAAATCCAAAAAGCCGTTGGTAAACATGAATAGTCTGACCTCAGTTCAGGCACTCTGTACTGCATGATTTTCAATGATACCGTCTGGAAGTGGGAATACAGAGTGGAAGATAGACTTGAGAAACTGATGCTGTGTTTTCAGCACTGCAACTCAGGAAGTATACAGGGGCCACATTTCTGATTCTGAAAGGATGGGCAGGCGACAGAGAATTAGACCCTTTCCAATAGTCAAGGATCAAGAGTGGAGGGTAACTGATTCAAGATTAGAGAGAGCCAGCACAAAGTTATTGTGTTTTGTTCCTCAGTGAGATGCACAGATGAGTTCAGTTTCTATGGCTGAACTGGTGCTTAATGTGCAGTAATTTTAAGATGCCTGTGACATTCACGTATCCCAACTTATATCTGCTTCTCTTCCATTACTTGCTGATGTAATTTGACCCAGGTTTGGCTTGCAATGGAGAGAACACTGAACAATTCAAAAGTGGACAGTATACCTTTCTCCCTTGTGAAACTAAAAGATCTTTTGCGCTAAACAACCCTAAATAACTAGCAAATGAACATTGAGTCATTTCCAGTCATTCAGCTTGTCCATTTTCTCAAGGAACAGAAATAGAGTCTGAGCTATGAAGGTCTGTGATGACGACACTAAGATTTACAATCTTGAAATTGTGGTTCATTAGCTTGATGAGTAACATCGCAGTCAGTCATTGAAAAAGGAAATGTATTCTCACACTGACACTTTGAGACGTCCTGGTCTGCTCAAAATCAAATTTCTCCCAGTCCACTTTATGTTCTCATCCGGCTTAGAACTGAGAAACGATTTGGTCTGCTTCATACTTGTGAAGAGTGATGTGCAATTATGGTTTTGCCATTTGATGTCAACCCATTTTCTGACTCCTCACTGCTTTGTGCAAGTTGGCTTTTTGAAGTATGCTATCGGTTAACTTTGTTCCTTTGCAATTTCTTCTCCTCTCCCTCAAAAATCTTATTGGATAGCAATGAGAGCTTAGAATACACATAAAATATGGCAGATGCTGGAAATCTGAAACAAAAAAAAGAATGCTGGAGAAACTCAGCAGGTCTGGCAGTATCCATGGCAAGAGAAACAGATTTGATGTTTTGAAACAGAAAACAGAACTTGCTGGAAAAGCTCAGCAGGTCTGGCAGCATCTGTGGAGAGAAATCAGAGTTAAAGTTTCCTCAGAACATTTCGAGTCTGGTATGACTGTTCTGCAGAATTCTTCAAACTCTTCAATAACTGTCTCTTGCTGCCAGACCCTGCTGGGTTTGTCCAGCAATTCTCATGGCTTAAGAATAGTCAGCAGTACGCAAAGGTTGTGACCTGTCATAAGTCTGTTGGTGTTTTTCTAATTAGAGAGAGTGAGGTCAACTGATCCATACAAAATTTGATTAGATTTGATTAGATTCCCTACAGTGTGGAAACAGGCCTTCGGCCCAACAAGTCCATTGATGTGTTTGGACTGTTCCCCTTGGGTATGAAATCTCTCAGCCTGACCCTGAACACCTTATGAATTCATTGATGTCAGCATTTGAGTGTGGGTTATATCATGCTGCCAAAGTGTTGTTGAATTAAACCAAAAGATCATACGAAATAGGAACAAGAGAGCCTACTCCACCATTCAATAGGATCATGGCTGATCCAACATTCCTCATGTCCTCTGTTCTGCAATTTCCCTGTAACCCTTGATTCCCCTGCTGATCAAGCGTCTATCTGTCTCAGCCTTAAATATACACAAGGACTCTGTCATGGCAGCTCTTTGTAGCAAGGAGTTCAAGAAGACTGACCCCTTTGAGAGAAGAAATTCCCCCTCATCTCAGTCTTAAATTGGTGTCCCTTTATTCTGAGACTCTCCCCTGAGCGGAAACACCCTCTCACCATTGACCCTGTCAAGTCCCTTGAGAATCAAATATGTTTCAAACAGGTCACCTCTCATTCTTCTAAACTCTAGTGAGTAGAGTCCTAACCTGTTTAATCTTTGCTCAAAAGATAATCACTCTATACCAGGGATCATCCCAGAGAACCTTCTCTAAGCTGTCTCCAATGATAAAATATCTTTCCTTAAATAAGGGGACCAAAACTGCTCACAGTACTCAAGATGTGGTCTTACAGTTGTACAGTTGCAGTAAGACTTCCCAACTCCAAACCGCTTAAAATACAGGACAGCATTCTATTAGCCTTTCTGATTACCTGCTGTAAATGTGTGCCAGCTTTCTGTGTTTTGTGTAGGAGTTCCCCCAAATCCCCTGTGTTGCAGCTTTCTACAGTTTTTCTCCATTTAAATAATACTTTTATTTTGTTCTCCTTCCCAAAATGAACAACTTCACATTTTCCCACATTATATTCCTGTTACCAATCTTTTGCCCCTTACATAACTGTTCAGTAGTTCTCTGTAAACTGTTTGCATCGCCTTTGTAACCTGTAATTCCAGAGTTTGCCAGGAGCTCATTAACTGACAAGAAACAAACTGTGTCCCATTGTCCGCGATGATAATTTCCAGGAAGCTTTGAAAAACATTGATCGCTCAGGAGCTGCTTGTATTTCTCCAGAAAGTCAAAAACGCACGACACTGGGTTATAGTCCAACGTTTTTGTTTAAAAACCACAAGCTTTCAGAGTCCCCCTTCCTTCCTCAGGCAGCTAGTGAGAGAGAATACATCGGGCTCTGAAAGCTTGCAGTTCCAAGTAAACCTGATAGACTACAACCCAATGTCATGTGATGTTTGACTTGGTCCACCCCAGTCCAACACCGGCACGTCCACATCATCTTCTCCAGACATATCTGCTTGGAGTTGTTTGCATGGTTTTGTTGGCTGTGGGTTGTGGAATGGTTGAGGGATATATCTTCACAGCTTTTGCTCTAAGTGCACAAACGATACCGTTTCGATTGAAGTCGATCTGTTACTGGCCACCAGTTTCATGAGATCATTGTCAGAACAGCACAGGAGCAGGCCCTTCGGTCCATGATATTGTGCCGAATGTGACGCCAAATGTGATGCCTGACCTTGGTCCATATCCCACCATTCTTTGCATATTAATGTGCTTATCTAAAAGCCCCTTAAACACCCCTATCTTATCTGCCTCCACCACTGGCAGCGTGTTCCAGCCAATCACTCTCTGTGGAAAAAAGAACCTGCCCCTCATATCTCATTTGAACTTTCTCCAGTTAACATTAAATGCCTGCTCCTAGTATTAGACATTTCAACTCTGGGAAAAAGATTCTGACTGTCAACCCCATCTATGCCTCTCATAGTTATATAATGTTGTTACATTGTAAAAACATTCAGATGTCCTGCAGAAGCTATCCATGTTTCTGCAGTGTGTGTAATGTTTGGTCTGTGGGTCACAGTCCAGCTTGCCAGGAATTACCATTTGGCCCATTTACTGTGTACTAACCCATGCCCAAAATGTACATAAGAACAGATACATGGGAATGAAAATGTCTGTTAAATGCTGCCCCAATCACAGGTTCTTCCTCAGTTACAACTGTTGCTGATAGACTGATTGGTCTGACCTGGCCTGCTTAAATATGGCCCATGTGGCTTCCCATAGAATTAACAGGCTGACATAGGCATTCTCACAGAAGCTAATCCTAACACTAGCCTTTACAGCTAGGTGTTACTATCACCAGCCCTGATTAGATCCTGTCCCACAAGCAGGACAGAACTGACAACACAGGGCTATACAGTCAGGAGGGAGTAACCCAAGGAGTCCTCAACAATCATGTCAAATCCCATATGTCTCTTGGCATCAGGTCAAACTGGGACAAGGGAACTTCCTGCTGACTACCATGTATCCTCCACACTACTGCTGCCATCTTTGGATGGAAAATCAGTGCTCCTCCATATAAAACACCACCCGTAAGGGCACACAATGTACTTTAGGTGGAGGGCCTTGATGTTCACTTCCATGGATGGATCAGTAACACTAGTACTGGATTCTGGAAGGGTAAGCCTGCGATAGCTAGCGAAGGTACTAATATGATGGAAGAATCACCTTGAGGTACCTGAGAGTGACTGGCTTAATTTCAAGGCAACATTTGACTGGATAGGACATCAAGGAGCCGGCAAAACAATCGGCAATAACATTCATAAAGAAAACTCTCCACTGGTCAGGGTCAAACCTGGCATGTAGGAAGATGGTTGTGGTTGTTGGAGATCAATCATCCCAGCTCCAGGACATCGCTGCAAGAGTTCTTCAGGGTAGTGACCTGGATCAAACCATTCTCAGCTGTTTCATGAATAACCTTCCCTCCATCATAAGATTAGAAATGGGTGAAAAGAAATATGTAAGTTAGGATCAGAAGTAGGCCATTCAGCCCTTCAAGCCCACACTGCCATTCAACAAGATCATGGTTGATCAGATATGCAGTTTCCTGCCTACCTCTTCACTGATGATGAAACAGTGGTCAGCACCATTCACAACTCCCCAGATATGGAAGCATCCCATGACCCTTTGCTGTAAAATCTTGATAGCATTCTGACTTGGACTAATAAGGGGCAAGCAACATTCACTTAACAAGTGCCAGACCGTGACCACCTTCAAGGAGGAAATGTCTAACCACTCTCTTTGACATTTAATGTAATCACTATTACTGAAACCACTCCCTCACCAAGGCTCCTTAGACAGAATAAGCTCTTCCTGATGAAGAGCTGATGTTCGGAATATCAACTCTCCTGCTCCTCTGGTGCTGCCTGATTGGCTGTGCTTTTCCAGCACCATACTTTTGACTCTGATCTCCAGCATCTGCAGTCCTCACTTTCTCCTTAGACAGCACCTTCTAAGCCCACTACCTCTACCATTTAAAAGGACAAGGGCAGTAGATAAATGGGAACACCACCACCACAAGTACCCCTCCAACCTATTCGCTGTCCTGACTTAAAAATATGTCATCATTCCTTCACTGTCACTTGGTCCAAATCCTGGAATTCCCTCCTAAAGGGCATGTGGGTCTATCCTACAGCACATGGTCTGCAGTGGTTCAGGAACCAAGGGCAACTAGGGACAGGCAAAAATGCTTGCCCAGCCAGCGATGCTCACATTCCAAATGTGAATGGATAAAGAGCCTCTGAATTCAAATTAAGACTCCCATTTCTGCTCAAAAATTTAATATTGAAGATCTTCACCGAGACCCTCCTTAACCATTTCATTGTACAGTGATGTTTGTGGGTATTCTCAGTGCTGGGGGCCTACAACAAAGAGATTGCCCTAAAAATCAAACTGTTTTCCGTGGGAGTTCTGTCCAAAATGTATAGAAATAATGTTGTCTGGGGTAACCAGCTCCTGAAAGATATAGGAGAAAGGAAAAACCTTATAAGGGGGAACTGGAAAGAAAAAGAAACCAACAAGCTGGGCGGCTCAGTGGTTAGCTCTGCTGCCTCACAACAGCAGGTACCTGGGTTCAATTCCAGCCTCGGGTGACTGTCTGGGTGGAGTTTTCACATTCTCCCTGTGTCTGTGTGGGTTTCCTCTGGGTGCACTGATTTCCTCCCACAATCTGAAGTTGTGCAGGTTAGGTGAATTGACCATGCTAAATTGCCTGTAGTGTTAGGGGTAAATATAGAATAATAGGGGAGGGGAGGGGATTACTCTTCAGAGGGTTGGTGTGGGCTTGTTGGGCTGAAGGGCTTGTTACAACTCTGTAGGGATTCTATGAAGGTGGAGGAGTTTAATTAAAGATTGGAGGACATATTGTCATTACCTCACATAAGTGCTACAAAGCATTTACTTAAGTGTCATTATTTAATTAAACACTACCTTGCAGCGACTTTGAAAATAATTCAAGTGGTTTCTCTTTATTTTGCAGTTTTGGTTGGCAGTCATTCACGTGTTAAAACAACCAGATATCTCATAAAGCAGAAAATCTACTGAGCCAATTCCCCAAGCTGTGGTAAAATGCCAATGTTTAGACAGGCTCGTTTAACAATGTTTGTATTGTACCTCACTCAACCTGTTCCCTTAGACAACATCATCACAATTCCCTTTGCTACCTCCCAGTTTATTGGAAGTTTTGCAAGTTGTTCATCTCTTTATTAACTTGGCAATGACATAGGTGGAGGGGGAAAAGTACAAAAATATGACCCAACATTGATGATTACATTTAAGCAGTTCTGCTGAGCATGTTGCTGAGCAAGGAAAGGAAGTATTACAAAGCAAAGTAAACAGGAGCTGCTATGCTAGGGAACAGACTGATTTCAATCACACAACAAAACAAATATGTTTGAATCACATTTGTGAAATAAGTGGCTGGTGGATAAAGAGTTTTAATCTCACTAGCAATTGTAATGTTGCTTATTCGCCTTCATAAAATTGAAATTGCTTACGGTCATCATCATCATCATGCTCTCATACCATCCACCCATTCATTCTCACTTCATCCACCTCATCCCTCTGATATTCAGGCAAGGTTCACAGAATCCCGACTTAGTGCAGAAAAAGGTCATTCGCCCATTGCACCAACCCTCCAAACAGCATCCTATCCAGATGCCCACCCTATGCTTTTAACCTTGCATTTCCCATTGGCTAATCCATCAATTCTAGCAGCTTCTTCATGGCTACTTTACTGATACCAGGCAAAAAGCTCAAGTCATAGAATCAGGCATCTTCAGACTAGCATGGCTATAGGCGCTGGCAAGCCTACTGCACCTGGTGAGTTGGAGGTTTGGATTAGGAGTTGGCTGGCTGGAAGAAGACAGAGGGTAGTAGTTGATGGCAAAGGTTCATCTTGGAGTGCTGTCACTAGCGGTGTTCCGCAAGGATCTGTTTTGGGACCATTGCTGTTTGTCATTTTTATAAATGACCTGGAGGAGGGGTTAGAAGGTTGGGTGAGCAAGTTTGCGGATGATACGAAAGTCGGAGGAGTGGTAGACAGTGAGGAAGGATGTGGCAGGTTACAGCGGGATATTGATAAGCTGCAGAACTGGGCAGAAAGGTGGCAAATGGAGTTCAATGTAGCTAAGTGTGAGGTGATTCATTTTGGTAAGAGTAATAAAAAGATGGGGTACTG
Source organism: Chiloscyllium plagiosum (assembly GCF_037043375.1). Classification (NCBI taxonomy): domain Eukaryota; kingdom Metazoa; phylum Chordata; class Chondrichthyes; order Orectolobiformes; family Hemiscylliidae; genus Chiloscyllium; species Chiloscyllium plagiosum. The sequence goes on along the minus strand of NW_028270153.1, from coordinate 71,673,193 downwards.
GGCTAACGGTCGGATACTTGGTAGTGTGGATGAGCAGAAAGATCTTGGTGTCCATGTACACAAATCTTTGAAAGTTGCCACCCAGGTAAATAGTGCGGTGAAGAAGGCATATGGCGTACTGGCTTTTATTGGTAGAAGAATTGAGTTCCGGACTACTGAGGTAATGTTGCAGTTGTATAAGACTCTGGTGCGGCCGCATCTGGAGTATTGTGTGCAGTTTTGGTCCCCATACTATAGGAAGGATGTGGAGGCACTGGAATGGGTGCAGAGGAGGTTTACCAGGATGTTGCCTGGTATGGTAGGAAGATCGTATGAGGAAAGGCTGAGGCACTTGGGGCTGTTTTCATTGGAGAAAAGAAGGTTTAGGGGTGACTTGATAGAGGTGTACAAGATGATTAGGGGTTTAGATAGGGTCGACAGTGAGAATCTTTTTCCACGTATGGAGTCAGCTATTACAAGGGGGCATAGCTTTAAATTAAGGGGGGGTAGGTATAGGACAGATGTTAGGGGTAGATTCTTTACTCAGCGAGTCGTGAGTTCATGGAATGCCCTGCCAGTAGCAGTGGTGGACTCTCCTTCATTATGGGCATTTAAGCGGGCATTGGATAGGCATATGGAGGATAGTGGGCTAGTGTAGGTTAGGTGGGCTTGGATCGGCGCAACATCGAGGGCCAAAGGGCCTGTACTGCGCTGTATTCTTCTATGTTCTATGTTCTATGGTATTCCCAGGTGGTCTCCCATCCAAGTACTAACCAGGCCTGAGTCTGCTTAGCTTCCGAGATCAGGTGATGCAGCTGTACAAAACTCGGGTGCGGCCGCACTCAGAGTATTGTGTACAGTTCTGGTCATTGCACTATAGGAAGCATGTGGGAGCTTTGGAAAGGGTTCAGAGGAGATTTACTAAGCTGTTGCCTTGTATAGAGGGAAGGTCTTATGAAGAAAGGCTGAGGGTCTTGAGCTGTTTTCATTAGAGAGGAGAAGGTTGCGATGTGACTTAATTGAGACATAATGAGATAATCAGAGAGTTACATAGGTTGGACAGTGAGAGCCTTTGTCCTCAGATGGTGACGGCTAGCACGAGAGGTATAGCTTTAAATTGAGGGGTGATAGATATAGGACAGATGTCAGAGGTAGTTTATTTACTCAGAGACTAGTAGGGGCGTGGAGTGCACTGATTGCAACAGTAGTAGACTCGCCAACCTTAAGGGCATTTAAATGGTCATTGGATAGCATATGGACAAAAATGGAATGGTGTAGGTTAGATGGGCTTTAGATTGATTTCACAGGTTGGCGCAGCTTTGAGGGCCGAAGGATCTGTACTGCACTGTAATGTTCTAGAATCCCTACAGTGTGGAAGCAGGTCATTCAGCTCATCGAGTCCATACCAACCCTCTAAAGATCATCCCATACCCCACCCCAACCCCCACCACCCTATCCCTATATCTGCATTTCCAGTGGCTAACCCACCTAGCCTGGACAGCCCTGGACACTATGGGCAATTTAGCATGGCTAACCCACCTAACCTGGACATGTTTGAGCTGTGGGAGGAAAGCAGTGCACACAGAAGAAAGCAATGCAGACTTGGGAGAGAGGGCAAACCAATCATCGCCAAAGGGTGGAATCGAACTCTTGAGGTGTTCTTGGGAAAGCAGAGAGTGTTTGTTTCTGCCGCACTATCTCAATACTGCCAATGACTGAATAACTCACCAGATAGCTCTCTGTTGAAGCTCTGTTATTGAGCTTTGTGTAGATCGAAGGGACATAGCCTGGTTACTAAGATCAGTCTGCCAGCTTTCAAGGAAGGTCACCTCTCTGAGATTGACACTAATGGCTGATGGGAAATAGAATGATGAGGAATATAGCAAGAATTAACGAGTCTATGACCAGAACCTTGAAAATTAGCTTCTGATGGAATATTTATTGGGTTCTTACTTGATGGTCACAAGGACCACAGAGTTTAATTTGTTAATAGTATCTATTTCTGCAAATAGATACTCCTTTGTCTGTTTCAATCCAGAACAATTAGCCTAACGACAAGGTAGTTACTCAGGGATCAAATGAAGAATTTAGAATGATTGCCTGTACACAGGGGAATGGTTGAGAATGTACAATTCTCAGCGACATGGAATGGTTGAAGCAGGCAGTATTTCACATGAGGCTTGCTACGTTCATGAAGTGAAGGCAATAGAATGAAAGAATTTCTCATCAGACAGCAGCATATTGTATAATAAGGGAAATTATTATTTGTTAGTAATCTTATTATCTGCAAATCAGACTTTGGTAATAAGCAGCTGCTTATCCTATCACCTGCAGTGAGCAAACTAAGTGCCAAGAATTCTTGCTATGGGGTCAGAATTAGTACTTGGTCACTTCAGTTCACTGCTGGCTATAAAGAGCCTTGATTATTGCCCACCAGGCAATAGCAGATCAGGACATAATCCACAGGCACCTGTTCCCTGCATCCCTTCTACATTGGGATCCAATCATTGTCAATCTCTCAGGATCCTCATGGCACCTAGAATCTTAGAATCCTTACAGTGTGGAAGCAGGCCATTCAGCCTATCAAGTCTGTACCGACCCTCCAAGGAGCATCCCACCCAGACTCACCACCAACCCCTCCCTCCACTACCCCCAACACACTATCTCTGTAACCCCGCATTTCCCATCCACCTCGCTTGCACATCCCTGGACAACATGGGCAATTTAGCATGACCAATCCACCTAACTTGCACATCTTTGGACTATGGGAGGAAAGCAGAGCACCGGGAGGAAACCCACACAGGCATAGGGAGAATGTGCAAACTCCATATAGACAGTTTCCCGAAGGTGGAACTGAACCCGGGTTCCTGCAGCACTACCATTGAACCACTGTGCGACTAGATGCAGCCTGGTGTTGGTTGTGTCCACTGTAAGCCAAGTTCCCTGCCATCATTTGCTGTTCATTAGTCACTAACTGCAACTAGAAAGTTGCCAAAACAATGCCCAGGACGCAGTTTCAGTTCAATGGGTGAAAGCACAGGCTCCCCAACTGCTGAAGAGGCAAGGACATGAAGCATGTGCTTGGAAAGTGCAATCACAGCTAAACTGCAATCATTCCATTGTTCATTTGCAATGCATGCAGAGCAAATGTTTCTCAGAATCAAATGCTAGTCAAAGGTAATTAGTGATTGCAATTGGCATTTCAAGGCTGCAGAAGTTAGTGGCAAGGAATTAAAAAAGGCAAATGCTGGCTTAAAGCGATTCATAACTAAGGGTGCTACGGAAGTGGAGCCGATCGCTTCATCAACTGTTTTGATTTATTACTATGCACTCTATTGAATGAATTAGTTTCACGGTTAACGTAAGTCTGGGGAGGGGGTTTGGATAAGTGCTCAGAGCACAGCAAATGGTACCATTTTGAGTTTATGTATTGGTCATTCAGCTGGCATACCACCTTCACCAATTTTGGGCCCATGTTTTGGCTGAAGCTGAATGAATGATGGAGACATGGCCCTCATGGTGAGGGAGCTGCACGTCTCACAGTATGGAAGAATGATTCCTAGGATGTAGGACTAATGGATGGGGAGAGACTGATGGGTTAGAACTATACCTACTGGAGTTTAGAAGAATGAGGGGGCAACTCATTGAAATCTCTCAACTTCTAACAGGACCAGACAGGGTAAACACAGGAAAGATGTTCTCAATGCCCAGGGAGATCAGAACCTGGGTCATATTTTAAGGGTATCGGGTAGGTATATAGGACGGAGATGAGGAGAAATGTCTTCACCCACAGAGTAGTGAGCCTGTGGAATTCTCTGCCAGTAGAAGCAGACAAGGTCAAACTTTAGGCTAAAGGGATTAAAGGGTATGGGGAGAAAGCAGGAACAAGAGCTTGAGTTGGAAGGTCAGCCATGATTTTGTGGAATTATAGAGCAAGCTCGAAGGGCTGAATGGTCTACTCCTGACCCTTTTTTAAATGTTTCCACATTTTTATGAGGGCGTGCAGCCCTCACCTACAGGGTCCATCCCCATATTGCTTTGCCATTTATGGCACATTGGGAAGTTGCTGTCGTGCCCTTGTAGCCACAGTATTTACATGGCAAGTCCAGTTGAGTTTCTGATCAATGGTAACCCTGAGGATATTGATAGTGGGATATTCAGTGATGGTAGTGCTGTTGAACATCAATGGGTGATGGTTACATTCTGTTTTGTTTGAGAAATGGTCATTGCTAGACACTTGTGTGGCTTGAATGTTATTATGGTGGGACTGGTCTGTGCAGGGGCCCTGGAAAGAGTGATAAATCTGCAAGATGAAGCCCATCAGACATTTACACCCGAGTCACATTTTCATGTTCAGACCCTGACCAATGCTATAATACAGAAGGGGTCACTGCTTGGTCTTAGGTGATGATGTCCATCTGGGGTAGGAGAGAGGTTAGGAAAGAGCGTAGGAGAGAGTGTAGGGGAGAGGGTAGGAGAGAAGGAAGGAGAGTACTGGCACCTCACAGGAACAGCCTAGATTAGTTACTAAGTGTTGCCAAATAGGGGCGATTGGCTCAGGAATTTGCTGGGCTGGCATGGTGGCTCAGTGGTTAGCACTACTGCCTCACAGATTGATTCCAGCCATAGGTGACTGACTATGTGGAGTTTTCACATTCCCCATGCCTGCATGGGTTTCCTCACATAGTCCAAAGATGTGCAGGCTAGGTGGATTAGCCATGGAAAATGCAGGGTTTCAGGGATCGGAATGCTCTTCAGAGGACCAATGTGGACTCAATGGGCCAAATGGCCTGCTTCCACACTGTAGGGATTGAATGATTTAGTCACAATGCTTCCTGCCAGTCAAATAAATAGCCAATCAAACAAGTAAGTGTGAGGTGGGCTGGTGACTGAGGTTTGTTTTAAAGCCTATTTCATTAGGCCTTACAGGACGTGGCTCCAGTTGTTGCACTCCCAGTCAGGCCTCATGGTAAAATAGCTGGTGGAGTGTCCAATAGCATCATCAGGCTGGTATCTGAATACATAAAACGAACTCTCTTCTCCACTGCCCCAGCCCTGGTAGTGATTGAGTCTTTTGAAGTCCGAACTGGTCACACTGGGTGGCAATATTGTGGATAATTCCCTGTTCTGCGTGACTAGTTTGAATGTGGGGAGCTCAAACTTGATTGATTCTGTGATAATATTCACCAACATAATTTGGCTCAAAGCTTACATGATCATTGCAAACGTCTATCTATTACCAGGATGTTGCTAAGACAGTACAGTTTAAGTTATAAAGAGAGATTGGAATTATTTTCACTGGAGGGTGGAGGGTTGAGGGGTAACCATATAGAGGTTTACAAGATAATGAGGGGCAGAGTTAGGCGAATCGCCAAGGTCTTTTCCCCAGGGTAGTGGAGCCCAAAACCAGAGGGTATAGGCTTATGGTGAGAGGGAAATGATTTGAAATTGAACTAAGGGACAACTTTTTTATGCAGTGGATGGTTTGTGTGTGGAATGAACTGCCAGAGGAAGTGGTAGCTGCAGGTACAATTACAACACCTAAAAAGGCATTTGGACAGGTACACAGGTTTAGAGGGATACAGACAAATAAGACAATTTGTCATATTTGTCTGTATCCCATAGGAAGCCTGGTCAGCATGGATGAAGGGTCTGTTTCCATACTCTATAACCTTCACTGGCTTAGGACATGGACTCCAGTAGGTCTGTGGGTCAAAATGTAAAGAGTGAAAGTGAGCAACTATTTTGTTGTTGCAATCTTTAATCCCCGCTTTGCATAGTAGCAATTTGCATTTGTATAACACCATCAGCATAATGAAACATCCAAGGTTCTTTCACCATTCACACAAACTAATTCCTTGCAGTCTTTCAGTTCCACTCTGGTAGCAATTGTTAACTCCTGCCAAGGATGAGGAACCTGCCAAGAGTTGCTCTGCACATACACATGGCTTACCCTGTGACCACTGGCACATGTGCATTTTTTCCTGGAGATTTTCCAGTCTGTGACAGGAGTTACAATTAAGTTTTACAATATGCTATAAATGTTACAATACTTCATAGTGAAGGTCAGAGTGGGAAGGTCATGACAGTGAACAAGGGTGAACAAGGACGGAGTGATCTGAGTGAAAGCAGGCTGCGGTTTGAATTCAGAGCATCTACAGTGTGTGGGATTCACGTTCAGCACATACCAATGTACTGCTATCACAGGCGGGGCAGAGGGCTGACAGAAATCTGGGTTAATGCTGTTTGTCGATAGCCTAATTATAACTGTGTTCCACTGATCAGGTTACAGGGTTAATGATCATTGTGAAGAATCAGCCAATTTCCAATCGCCTAATTATAACAGGAACAATGTGCGAAATTGGCAGGTCTTCAAAAAGGGGCCATCTAATTTTATGAAAGCAAAATATTGCGGATGCAGGGAATCTGAAATAAAAAATGTTTGAAAGACACAACAGAGTCCAGGAATGCCTTCAGACCAGGAAACAGAGTCAATAAAGTGGGTTTAACCTGAGTAGGGTTGGGAGAGGGGTCAGGTGATGAGTGCCGAGCTGGTGTGAGTGGGCACTGGGACCTCAGCGCAAACCCCTTGCCAGCTATTGGGCCTGCCAACTAATTCAGGAAGGGGGTCTGGGTTCTCATCCTGGTGACTCAAACAAACAGGAGTGACTCTTCAACTTAGGCACCTCTAGTGAGAGAGGCAACTGTGCTGGGACTGCATAGAAAATCCCCTCACAGAAGGAGTAACAACATCACTTTTCTCCCATCACCCTCTTTTTGGCCCACCAGATATAAAACCCCACCTGGAAGCCAGTGGGAGGGCAGCTGGCAGCCTCTGTACACAGCAGGGGAGGGAGGAGGGAATGGTTCTTTAATTAGTCATAGAGTCAGACAACATGGAAACAAACCTTTGAGCCAACCAGTCCATGCTGACCATAATCCCATTTGCCTGTGCTTGGACTATACCCCTCAAAACCTTTTTTATTCATGTACTTATCCAAATGTCCTTTAAACATTGTAACCATACCTGCATCCACCCCTTCCTCTGATAGTTCATTCAACACATGAACCAGTCTCTGTGTAAACAAACTGCCCCCATCTCTTTTTTAAATCTCTTTCCTCTCACCTTAAAAATATGGCTCCTAGTCTTGAAATCCACCACTCTAGGGAAAAGGCATCTACCATGGTGCACGGTGGCTCAGTGGTTAGCACTGCTGCCACACAGCACCAGGGTCCCAGATTCAATTCCAGCCTTGGGTGACCGTCTGTGTGGCGTTTACACATTCTCCCTTTGTCTGCATGGGTTTCCTGTGGGTGCTCCGGTTTCCTCCCACAGTCCAAAGGCCTGCAGGTCAGGTGGATTGGCCATGCTAAATTGCCCATAGTGCTAGGTGCATTAGTCAGAGGGAAATGGATCTGGGTGGGTTACTCTTTGGAGGGTCAGTGTGGACTGGTTGGGCGAAGGGCCTGTTTCCACATTGTAGGGAATCTAATCATTCACCTTATCTATATTCCTCGTGATTTTATGTACTTCTGTAAGGTTACCCCTTAACTTCCTACGCTCCAGTGAAAAATGTCCCACCCTATCTAACCTCTCCTTGTAACTCAAACCCTCCATATCTGGCAACATCCTGATAAATGTCTTCTGAACCTTCTCCAGTTTAACAATAGCCTTCCTATAACTGGGTGACCAGAACTGCACACAGTATTCCGGAAGAGACAAAGAACAAAGGACAAAGAACAAAGAAAATTTACAGCCCAGGAACAGGCCCTTTGGCCCTCCAAGCATGAGCCAATCCAAAGCTATTGTCTAAACATTTCGCCCAATTCCTAAGCATCTGTATCCCTCTGCTCCCCACCTACTTATCCATCTGTCCAGACGCATCTTAAATGAATCTACCGCGCTTGTCTGTGCTACCTCTGCTGGCAACACGTTCCAAATGCCCACCACCCTCTGTGTAAAGTACTTTCCACGTGTATCCCCCTTAAACATTTCATCTCTCACCTTGAAAGCGTGACCTCTCGTTATTGAATCCCTCACCCTGGGAAAAAGCTTATCTCTCTCCACCCTGTCTATACCCTTCATGATTTTGTAAACCTCAATCAGGTTCCCCCTCAATCTCCTTTTTTCTAATGAAAACAAACCTAACCTACTCAACCTCTCTTCATAGCTAGCACCTTCCATACCAGGCAACATCCTCATAAACTTTCTCTGCATCCTCTCCAAAACGTCCAAGGGTAATGTGGTGACCAGAACTGTACACAGTATTCTAAATGCAGACAAACCAAAGTCTTGTACAATTTTAACATGCATGTTAATGTTCACTAATGTTCAATGCATCCTAAACATAACGTCCCAACTAAAAGGTCTGAGCAATGAAGGCACCTTCTTAACCGTCCTATCTATACGTACTACAAACTTCAAAGAATTTTTTACCTGATCTTCTCGGTCTCTCTGTTCTACAACACTTTCCAAATTGTCCATCACCATTCCACGCCCACTCCACAGGCCGAGGAAATAGTTTGCCCTGATTCCCAGTCACTTTCTACCTGCCCACCCACCACCCAGAGAAGCTAACATCTCATACAACTAACAACGTCTCACTGGAATGGAACCTTTCATTCAAACATCTTCAACTATTCCCAGCTCTGGTGAAAGGTCCATCAACCTGAAACATTAACTTACTCGCTTCACAGATGCTGCCTGACCAACAGAGCCTTTCGAATATTTTTGACTATTCTTCTTACAAGTCTTCTCCTGGCCATCATTTTGATTCCTTATGCATTCAGGAACACATCTCAAGCATTCATACATAAAATCTGGTCACGGATGAGTTACACAATTGAGTGACAAAAGAAATTCCAATATGTGCTTCCTCAATGTCTTGGTAGTTGGGAGTGAATGGGATGGAATATGGGAAGATAATTAGAGGAGAGTCAGAGAGCTCAGTCAAAGTGGTAATATTTAAGGAAGATCTTGAGTAAAAAAGGGAAGGAGGAAGGGAAGAAGGAAAGATGATCAATAGATAGAAAGATAGATCTGAGAATAGCAACAAGATGGCGGACAACAAACGGAGCACAGAGTCTGGTGAGGTCTGAACAAAGACTGTTTGCAGTTGGAAAGAGTTGGAAAAAGAATTCTCGACCTTACAGGTTGATGTTGGAGCCAAAGGATGTGAAGGAGAAGGAGAATAGAATCTGGAATATACTACCTGAGATCATGAAAGCAGGTTCAGTTGGCTTTCAAATGAGAATTGGGGTATACTCTCCTGACGGGAATAATTGTCATACTCTGAGGTAAAAGTGAAGTGGGACTGATTGGATACTTTTCTCAATGAGTTAGGAGCTAATTCAAAATGTCAAATACTGGTACATCAGAAGCATAGAATTAGTGCAATATAGAATTCAGAGTTCTTTCTTATTCACCCATGGGACGTGGGTGTCACTGACTAGGCCAGCATTTATTGCCTATCCGCTAATCGACCAGATTGCAATTTAAGAGTCAACCACACAGCAGTGGGTTTGGAGTCACATGTAGGCCAGACCAGATAAGGATGGCAGTTTTTTTCCCTAAAGAACATTAGTGAATCAGATGGGTTTTTCCAGCAATCGACGATGGATTCATGGTCATCATTAGACTCTTAATTCCAGATTCTTTTAAAATTATTGAGTTAAAATTCCATCATGGCTGGATTCAAACCCAGATCTCCACCTGGGTCTCCAAATTAATACTCTCACAATGCTATCACCTCCCTGTAATGAGCTGATAGAGACTGGAAAATGGGAGACTAAATGGGAGAGTGTTTAAAGTTTAGTCTCTGGGTAAGAAAGGCATGAATGAGGGTTTCAACAGCACATGGGCAGAGGTACAGGGACAGACAAACCATGTTATGGACAGGCGACCACTTAGTCTTGGTTTTGGAGAGGATAAGAGGTCAGAAACCCAACTTGTGTTAACTGGGATGTTGAGGATAAACAGGAGCTACAGCCTTCTCGTCTGTATTGCTCGAGGCTACTGGACAGACTATATTTGTTTGTCCAGAGGAGTGTAAACTTCACTGGAGCACAGGAGGTTGAAGGGTGACCTTACAGAGGTTTTTAAAATCATGAGGGGCATAGATAAGGTAAATGGCTGGTATCTTTTCTCTAGGCTGGAGGATTTCAAGACTAGGGGCATATTTTCAAGGTAAGGGGAGAAAGATTTTAAAAAAGACATGAGTGACAATTTGTTTACAGAGAGTGGTTTGTGTATGAAATGAACTTCCAGAGGAAGTGATGGATCCGGGTACAACTACAACATTTAAAAAATATTTAGATAAGTTCATAAATATGGAAAGTTTGGAGGTATATGGGCCAGGAACAGGCAGGTGGGTTTAGGTTAGTTTGGGAATGTGGTCTGCATGGATCAGTTGGAACTCTGTGACTGTCTGTGAGCTGTGACTGCCAACATTTTGCTGGAGACAACGTCCAGCGATGTCATCCGTTGTAAGCATCCAGAGTGAGCAGATGATTAACTAAGAGTCAAGATTAGAGTGGTGCTGGAAAAGCACAGCAGGTCAGGCAGCATCCGAGGAGCAGGAAAATTGACTTTTCAGGCAGGAGCCCTTCATCAGGAATGAGGCTGGAAGCCCCGCAGGTGGAGAGATAAATGGGAGGGGAGTGGGGCTGGGGAGAAGGTAGCTAAGAATGCAATAGGTGGATGGAGATGGGATAAATGTGATAAGTCGGAGGGGAGGGGTGAGAGGATAGATGGGAAGGAAGATTGACAGATGGAACAGGTCATGAGGATGGAGCTGTTGGAAGTTTGGAACTGGAGAAAGGTGGAGGTGGGGAAATGAGGAAACTGGTGAAGTCCACATTGATGCCCTGGTGTTGAAGGGTTCCGAGGCAGAAGATAAGGTGTTCTTCCTCCAGGCATCGGGCGGTGAGGGAGGAGGCCCAGGACCTGCATGTTCTCGGCAGAGTGGGAGGGGGAGTTGAAATGTTCGGCCATGGGGCGGTGAGGTCGATTGGTGTGGGTGTCCCAGAGATGTTCCCTGAAGCACTCTGCAAGAAGACGTCCAGTCTCCCTAATGAAGAAGAGGCCACTTTGGGAGCAATGGATGCAATAAATGCCATTTGTGAAAGTGCAGGTGAAACTTTGATGGATGTGGAAGGCTCCTTTGGGGCCTTGGATGAGGTGAGGGAGGAGGTGTGGGCGCAGGTATTTGCAATTCCTGCAGTGGCAGGGAAGGTGCCAGGACAGGAGGGTGGGTTGTTGGGGGGCATGGACCTGACCAGGTAGTCACGGAGGGAACGGTCTTTGGGTGGGGAAGGAAATATATCCCTGGTGGTGGGTTCCGTTTGGCGGTGGCAGAAATGTCGTCGGATAATGCGGTTTATGTGGAGGTTGGTGAGGTGGAAGATGAGGACCAGGGGGATTCTGTTCTTGTTGGAGGGGTGGAGTTTGAGGGCGGAGGTGTGGGACATGATGAGATGCATAGGAGGGCACCTTCAACCACGTGGGAGGGGGAATTATGATCTTTAAAGAAGGAGGCCATCTGGTGTGTTGTGTGGTGGAACTGGTCCTCTTGGGAGCAGATACGGTGGAGGCGGAGGAATTAGGATTATGGGATGGCATTTTTGAAGGAGGTAGGGTGGGAGGAGGTGTAATCCAGGTAGCTATGTGGGTCAGTGGGTTTATAAAAAAATCTCAGTGTCGGTCGTCATTGAAGGAGCTGGGGAGATCCAGGAAGGGGAGGAAGGTGACAGAGATGGTCCAGGTGAATTTAAGGTTGGGGTGGAATATGTTGGTGAAATTGATGAACTGCTGAACTTCCTCATGGGAGCACGAGGTGGCACTGATGCAGTCATCAATGTAGCGGAGGAAGAGGTGGGGAGTGGTGCAGGTGTAATTACGGAAGATCAACTGCTCTATGTAGACAACAAAGAGACAGGCATAGCTGGGGCCCCTACAGGTGCCCATGGCTATCCCTTTGGTCTGGAGGAAGTGGGAGGATTCGAAGGAGAAATTGTTAAGGGTGAGGACCAGTTCAGCCAAATGAATAAGAGTGTCGGTGGAAGGGTACTGGTGAGGACGTCAGCAGAGGAAGAAATGGAGGGCTTGGAGGCCCTGGTCATGGCGGATGGAGGTATAGAGGGACTGGATATCCATGGTGAAGATTAGGCATTGGGGGCCGGGGAAACGGAAGTCTTGGAGGAGGTGGAGGGCGTGGATGGTGTCTCAAACATATGTAGGGAGTTCCTGGACTAGGGGGGATAGGACAGCATTGAGATAGGCGAAGATGAGTTCGGTGGGGCAGGAGCAGGCTGAGACGATGGGTCAGCCGAGGCAGTCAGGCTTGTGGCTCTTGGGAAGGAGGTAGAATTGTGCGGTGTGGGGTTCCTGAACTATGAGGTTGGAAGCTGTGGGTGGAATATCTCCTGAGGTGATGAGGTTGTGTATGGTCGGGAGATGATGGTTTGGTGATGGGGTGTGAGGTCATGGTGGAGGGGCCGATAGGAGGAGGTGTCTTCGAGTTGGCATCTGGCTTCACCAATGTCGAGGTCAGTGAACCAAACTACCACTGCACCATCTTTGTCCACTGGTTTGATGGTGAGGTTGGGATTGGAGCAGAGGGAGTGGAGGGCTGCGCATAGTGATGGTGAGAGGTTGGAGTGGGGGAGGGGGGTAGACAAGTTGAGGCGGTCAATGTCCCAGCAGCAGCTGGAAATTAACTAACCCTGATGATTAACTAACAGTGCCCTGCAGCTTCACAGTCAGACAACCAGGATTACACTCACAATATCCCTCCAGCCTCCTCACGGACCACTTTAGCAATCTCTTCCTTGTCTCCATTAAACACTACTTCTGTTTATAGTGCATTGCTGACCCATCGCTTACGATGCTTAATATGGTTGATTTATTTGTGCCCAAGGTTTGCAAATTGAAAACGGGCATAGCTTTGAAGTGATTTCATGAGTATTAAAATGGGCATAGAAAATGGATATAGATTTTAAAAGTTGAGAAAAGAAGAACAAATAATTTTTGAAAATATAGCTTTGTCACATAATGCCCACAAATGGTTGGATTTCTCCTAATAATATTTGGTTGCGATCTCTCCTCATTGGTCTCCCATCCCTATAGGAATGATTTATGATACGCACAATCTTTAATTATCGATGCTGTTTTTAAATAAATCTGCACAGAAAATTTCCACTTTCTGCAGTGATTTCCCATCATGGAGAACTTTTTATGGTTAGTTTTCCAGAATAAAATAATGAGTCTTGGAACTTTGCACTTTTCTTCATGTCAATTTGTAAGCAGAAGTCGTGTTGTTTCCTCATTGTCGCTGGGTCAAAACCTTGAAATTCCCTCTCTAAAGGCATTGTGAGTCAGCTTTCAAGAAGACAGCGCCTTCTCAAGGGCAACTAGGGACAGACAATAAAGATGGGCCCAGCCAGTAATGCTGGATGGATAAATAAATGGATAAATAAAGCCAACAAGCCTCTGTTTCTTCCCCCTTTGTGTTTATCAAAATTCCCTTTAAACTATCTATACAATTCAGTTCAACCAGTTGTCGTGGTATTATGTTGTACGTTCTCACCAGTCTCTGGTTAAAGACATTTCTCTTGAAATTCCTCTTCAGTTTATTCACAACCAACTTATATTAGAGACCTCCTGTCCAGGTTTTCCTCATGAATGGAAATTTCTTCTCTGCACTTGTTTTGTCAAAGTTAATCATAGTTTTAAAGATTCCTATTTCATTACATGGATTCAGGAAAAAAGCACTCCAGCCAATTTAGTCTTTTCTGACAGTTATACCTACCCCAGCCCACCATTACTCTCACCTTCTTTTTCTCATTTTCCCGAGAGTCTTCAAACCTTTCTAATCTGCGAACCCTGCTGATTTGACCACATCTCTAGTCATTCAGCTCAGCTGCAAAGTTTTCAAACAATTAGGCCTGCATTCACTCTCCAGGACTCACACACATGATGGCCCCTCATTCAGTTGAGGTACATAGAACATAGAACATAGAACAGTACAGCACAGTACAGGTCCTTTGGCCCATGCTGTTGTGCCGAGCATTTATCTTAATCTAAGATCAACCTAACCGACACACCCCACAATTTACTGCTGTCCATGTGCTTGTCCAGCAGTCAGTTAAATGTCTCGAATGTCACTGACTCTACTACCACCGCTGGCAGTGCATTCCACGCACTCACCACTCTCTGTGTAAAGAAACTACCTCTGATATCTCCACTGTACCTTCCTCCAATTACCTTAATATTATGACCCCTTCTGGCAGCTATTTTTGCCCTTGGGAAAAGTCTCTGGTTATCTACTATCTCAATGCCTCTGGTTATCTACTATCTCAATACCTTGTACACCTCTATCAAGTCACCTCTCTTCCTTCTTCTCTCCAGTGTGAAAATTCCTAGCTCTCTCAGCCTTTCTTCATAAGACAAGCCCTCCAATTCCAGGCAGCATCCTGATACCTTGAGGAATTATGATCAATGTGTGCCTCAGTTGGTTATTCACTTTCCTCTGAATCTGAAAGGGTAGAAACCACACAAAGATTGGCCAATGCTCATCAAAGCAACAAGGATCCTCGAAAACAGATAATCTGGACTGGATGGTATAGTGGCTTAATGGTTAGCACTATTGCCTTACAGTGCCAGTGACCCAAGTTTGATTCCACCCTTGGGTAACTGTCTGTGTGGAGTTTGCACATTCTCCCTGTGTCTGTGTGGGTTTCCTCCCACTGTCCAAAATTGTGCAGGTTATGTAGATTGGCAATACTAAATTGCCCATTGTGTCCACTGATGTCTGGGCTGTGTGGCTAACTCATGGGAAATGTGGAGGGTGCAATCTGGGTGGGATGATTTTTGGAGGGTCAGTGTCAACCTGATGGGCTAAGTGGCCTGCTTTTCCACACTCTAGGGATTCTATGATTTATTGCTTATAGGATAATACAGTGTAGAAATCGCCTGCCATATTTCCTAAATTAAAGCAGTAACTACATTTGAAAAATGCTTCATGGTTTGCAAAAGCCCTAATATACAGATCACATGGGAGGGGGTTGAGATATGCAAGTGGGTGTCACAGTGGCACAGTGGTTTGCACTGCTGCCTCACAGCGCAACAGATCTAGGTTCAATTCCCGCCTCAGGCAACTGTCTGTGTGGAATTTGCACATCTCCCCGTGTCTGCTTGGGTTTCCTCCGGGTGCTCTGGTTTCCTCCCACAGTCCAAAAATGTGCAGGTTAGATGAATTGGCCATGCTAAATTGCCCGTAGTGTTAGGTAAGGGGTAAATGTAGGGGAATGGGTCTGGGTGGGTTATGTTTGGGGGTTTGTTGGGCTGAAGGGCCTGTTTCCATACTGTAAGTAATCTAATATTTGTGACAGATCTGGCCATGTGAGTGTAAATTACTATCATCTCCTTGTAGCTGTCTGGTATCACCGTCAAAGGTTCTCATCTTTCACAGAAAGCAAAAGAACTAAATCCAGATTGCGATTTTAATATTTTATTGTGAGAATGTTCTCAGGCAGCAGTAGGGGTAAGACCCTGACTGAAACTAATTACTAATATAATTAATAATTATATGCGGTGCCTAGGAAATCTGATGGTATGTGCCCACAACCAACAAACCCCGTGGAGAGGTAAGGATAGAGGTGACAAAAGATGCTCATGTGAACAACAGATCCCTCACTTTGCTGGGAAATGTGTCCTACGTAAGGCAAAGCAACTGACAAGATATAGTGTAGAAGTATTGGTGCATTACTGCAGTAATACCTTCCAAGCCCATGACAGCAACCACCCAAAAGCAGATAGAGGAGAATATCATTATCTCAAAATGAGACAGCATTCTGATTTGGTACTTCATTGCTGTTCTTTCATCATTCAGGCAAGAACTCTCTTTCAAACGTATAGTGGGAGCACCTTGACCACATGGACTGTCGCAATTCAAGAAGACTCTCTCAAGACCTCTCTCGGATGGATAATATCACTGACTTTGCCAGTGATGCCCACCTCCTGAAAGTCCCCATGCCTGCAGCACCAGGTGTTATTGCCCACTGCCACGGTGTTCAACAACAGAAAGTATGCGCCAGATCTTGGCATCATCTAACAATGTGTCATCAGATGACTTGACATCAATGGCATCATGGTCCATTGATAACAAATGGATATGCTATTAGAAAACCTATTCATTTGAGATGTAGGTGAACAGACTTTATTTTCTTTCAGATGGTTGTGGATTTTTGGGACCACAGAGAGCTGTGGAGGTAATGTCGATGAGCGTTTTAAAGGCACAGGTGAATGGATTTTTCACCAATAAAAGAGTCAATGTTTATCAGAGATATGTGAGAATGTGGTGTTGTGAGCACAATCAGATCATCTGTGATGTTATTGAATGGCAGTGCAGACTCAAGGGACTGAATCCATTATCCAACTCCAACTGGAGGAACAGAGAGGGTGAAGTCTATAGAGAGGGAAAGATGAACTTTTTGAAGTTGTTTCAGTTTTAGTAATACTAATTCAATATTAATGTATTCAGTTTTTACCATTTGTGCAATTTATTCTATAATCCAAGGTGGTGCTGAGCGTGGTGATATTATCCATTTTTCACTGTACCTAGCAACAAGTGACAATTGATTAAATAAATAGATCTAAATAATTTTGTGCATTCATAATACCTAAAGAAATGAACTGTTCTTTAACGGTGCACTGACCCCCATTTACCCACTGTCCCACTCTAACCTTTAAATCGTCCTTCTGAGGCATACACACAGTTATCATGGTCCTCCAGAGATCGCTTACCTTCCCTCTCTAACCTTGTCAGTTTCTCCTTATATATGTCTGTAACTTAACCTTCTTACCATAGAGAACAATCTGAAAGTACTTTGTTCAATGCCCCTTGCATTGTCTGAATCTGTGATGTGAAGCTTGACATTAACTTCCAAAATGTTTTTGAAAAGAGCTACATGAAAGGCTTTGAAACTATAAAGGCATTGGCCTCTTCCTTTGCATGCACAGGCACTTAGTTCAGGAGACAGCATGAGAGATGTTTTTCTCTATATCCCTGCCTCCTGCTGCTTCACACACATTTACAGTGCAAGGATATAATTTTATGACATTACTTTGACAGGACACACTGTCTCCAAATTATCCTCTGACAGGGAGAAGGATTACCTGCATAAAGCAGAGAAGTTGAAGTCAGAAAGCAGCAAGGAGTTTATGTGTATGTCAGAATTAAAATCTCTAAAATGCCTAAGTTAAAATCTCAATCGACATTTATCAGTCAAATGACTAGGTTCAAAACACCCAGAAGGATAGAGCCCAGACAGAATGACACATGTTGAACATCTGTATTATGCTCAATGCAATGTTAAATATCAACCTTCACATCCAATAAACCTAGTTATTTGCCTTCTAAATTAGTGGTTGCCTTTTCTTCCAACAAACACATTCCCCAGCAAGATGTTTCTTCCTCTGGGTTTGAGTTTTGAGTCTAAATCTCTACAGAATCTATTTAATTTTTACAGCAATCCAACATCTTGATGATTCTAATTTAACATAAATTCCTCTCACTTCAATTTCCTGTCGTGGATTACCACAGGATCATAACTCTGCGTTAGTACAACCACACTGGTTGGCACAGTATGTTGGGCACCAAAGGCTGGTGCTACTTTTAATTTTGCCAAATTGTCTGACCTACCATCAAGCCATCTCCTTTGGTTTGCTGACTTATGATGCTCAACCAGACTATCCAGCACAATCTACTGTTTATGCAAGACTTTGATCTCGTTCTCACTGAGGCTATCACCGAAACAAATCACCGCTGAATCAGATACTTGCAAAGAAACAGAAACAATTACAAATAATTCCACAAAGCTTTAAAAAAAACAAAAATCTTGCTAAGGAAATACCCAGAAAGTGCATTTGTTTTTGCAGTATGGCAACAACACAAACATCTGAAATGATGAAATGAAATGTGACTTCAAATTGCAGGATATGAATCATTGAATCCCTACCATGTGGAAGCAACCCATGTGGCCCATCAACTCCATACTGACCCTCTGAAGAACATCCAGACCTACCATATCCATGTAACCCCACGGCTAATCACCTACCCTGCACATCTCTGGACATTGTGGGCTATTTGGCATGGCGAATTTGGCATGCACATCTTTGGATTGTGGGAGAAAGCTGGAGCACACCCATAGACACATGGAGAAAATGTGCAAACACCATACAGTCACCCAAGGTCTGGAATTGAACCTAATGCAAGGCAGCAGCACTAATCATTGGGAAATTGCATTCAATTGCTTAAGCATACCTGGGATGAAAATCCAATCTTGTAACGTCCATTTGACTCACCAGCCAACCTTAGCCAAACTGGCCTGTATGTGACTCCCAACACACTACAATGTGCTTGACTCTTAACCTCCTGTTGCAAATGGCTGAGTAAGCAAACAGCTACCAATGGGCAATGGCGGCCTTTCTACAGATAATTCTGTTTTAAAGAATACGGTCAGGATTTAAGATTTTGTCCAGAAGGACAGCTCTTATTTGTCAGCTCTGGATCAGTGGGGAGCACCTCTGACTTCATAGTCCGAAGGCTGTGGGCTCAAGCCTCACTTGGAGGCTTGAACACATAATCCATAACTAAGGTTCAAACTGAGGATCTTCACCCTGACTTCTCTAGTGAATGTATATGTTTAATAGTGCTGTTGTTAAGAGACGTAGGAGCTCCCCTGAATAAGTCTTTGGTTTGATAATTCTACTTCCTCTGACAAGGTGAAATGCTGCGTCTGTTTTCTTGGGGGCATCGAGCGAGGCAGACAGCCCCATTGTGATAGAGAGTGCTTTTTGATCACATTCAAAATCTCATGGGATTATCCTTTGAAGACTTTAATAATCCTGTGGCATTGTGGAGGGATCTGTGTCACATTCTGAAGGGTTTTAACAGGGACTAAAGAATCTTTTTGGAGTAATTACCAGGAGCCGAACTTCGGAATTCAGCGACATTTGAACCAAGTTTCAAAGATACAGTCAGTGGTGTTACACACTATAATCTTCCTGAGGTAGTGGGACTTTAGAAATAAATACCTCTCATGGCTTAAAAACAAAAAAATACTTCTTTTATAAAGCTTGTCAGCTGATTTCTGTTCACCTCAAACCTCCAGGCTCTAGGTCTAAATCTTAAGTGTCGTTCAGTTTGATGGTAACTGCTTCAACTAAATTTCTCTGCACTTGTTCCCAGTATTAGTCAGGTCCTCAATGACACCAATGCTGCTTTTAGTTCAGGAGGTCATGGTCCCAAACCCCAAAACAGATGCGTGATCATGTTACTTAAAAGGCGAGTTATGTTTCAAATAAAAAGCTCACTCTCGTTTTTTGGTAGTACATAAAAGAAAGGCATGCCTCAAGTAGTTAAAAGGAGAAATTTGAATTCAATAAAAATGGAAGTCTAACGATGACCATGAAACCATTGTCCATTGTCAGGAAAACCCTGTCTGGTTCACTAAAGTTCCTTAGGGAAGGAAATCTACCATCCTTACCTGCTCTGGCCCATATGTGACTTCTGATCCACAGCAATGTGGTTGACTCTCAATTAGAGGTGGGCACTGAAGAATGGCCCAGCCAGTGTTCCCCACATCCTGTGAATGAATTAAAAAAAAAATTAAATCAGCTCCCATGCAAATGTGGCACCATATACAGTGTCACAGAGTTTCTAACATGTCCTCCGGCATAGAGGATCCATCAATTCCCATTCACCGGATTTTGTCGTTGAGTCACTTTTACTGCCAACTGTATTCTACTCAAGGTTCCTGTATATGCTTGGTACCTCAACAAGCCTTTGTGGTTCAGTGGTAGTGTCCCTACTTCTGAGCCAGGAAGTCAAGGCTCATGTCCCACCAGCTCCAGAGGTGTGTAATAACAACTCTGCACAAATCAATTAGAAAATACTCACTCCTGGAGAATCTCCCCAACTCAGTGAAAAACAATCTTGATGACACAGAACTCCCCAGAGACTCCTCCTCCGACCCCTTTAATGGTCTGGTAGACACTGGTGAAATAGAACTGGCTGTGAGGGGTCTTGTACAAACCACAATCCCTGCTGTTTCTGGCTTCAACTCTCTGTCTTTTTAATTGTGTAACAGACAGGAGCGTGTCCCTGCTATATCCTTAGCGTTTACTGTTTGTTTCCTCAACTGGATCTGTTTAGGATTGCAGATGCAGCTTCAATTCAATCGCCAATTTACTGCCCATTTACTTTTTACTTTTTAACTTTCACCTCTATAGCAACCTCAGGTCACATGTGTATTTCTTGAAACTTAAACACTTGTTAGGAAGTTCAATCATGCCTTTTTCAGAAGACTGCGAGGTTCAGTTTTGAATTAAAGGGAGAATTAAAGGGACACCATGCAACAGGATTTAAACTTTTATCATATCCCTGCCTTTGGCCCGGGTCTGGGTTATTGACATTATATCACTGTCTTATATGCTGGCTTGTGCTTTACCAATTTTACCAACAACCTAAGTTCAATTCCCATAATGGCGGTGTCTTCCGCAAAGGTCTTGCCTTCTCAGTCTCGCCCCTCAACCTGAGGTGTTGTGACTCTCAGGTTTAACCATCACTACTTATCCATCTCTAATGAGAGAGAGCAGCTTGACACATTCCTTCCCAACTTCCAAACCAAATCCATTAGCAGATACACCTGTCCTTGTGTGTTCACTAGAAGCCCTAGCATTATAAACCCTTGAGAATCACTCAGTTACAATAGCCATCCGCAGCCATTACCAGTTGATCAGTTACCCATTTAGAATCATAAGTGGTTGCAGAACAGAAAGAGGTCACAGGATAAATCCTACCAAATCACCTGGTAGAATTTAAATTCAATTCACAATTTTGAAGTTGAAAGCTAGACTCATAATGGAACTGTAGCAACTATCATCAATTTTGTTTTTGTAAAAACTCATCTGGTTCACTAATGTCTTTTAGGAAAAGAGATCTGCTTTCTTTATCCAGCCTGACTTACATATGACTCCTTACCCTGAGTAATGACTGTTATTGCCATCTGAAACCATCTCAGAAATGACTCAGTATTTGAGCAATTAGGGACTGGCAACAATGCCAGCCTTGCCAGGGATGTCCACATCTCATTGTGTTAATGGCAGCTTGACTCTAAGATCAAGTTAGCTCTCTTTCATAGGCCTCCAACCTTTGCTATGTGTTGCTGATTGATCATTAGCTATTAAATGTGGCTTTAAGGTACCTAACCTATGTGGTTTTCAGTAGAAACCAATAAGGTATTTGCGTCAAAGAGAAGTACGATAGAAAACAGCTATTTGCATTAGTCATTCACAATTGCACAGTGAATTCCCGCTGTCCTGGTAACACTGTGTCTCTGACTCAGAATGTTGTTGGTTCAAATCCTGCTCCAGGAGTGAAGTGCAAAAGTCAGGGCCTATAATCTAATGCAGTCCTAAGATATCCTATGTTGTCAGACGATGGTGTTTAAATGAAATATTAAACAGAGTCCTGACCTACGCTCTCCCATATAAGATCCCCTGATGTTTTTCAGATGAAGAGCAGGGGAGCTATCTCCAGTGTCTGTACCAATGACCGTCAATGACCACCACAATGGCAGTTTCCAAACAGAATTATGTTGCTGTTTGTGGGATCTTGCTGTGCCAAATTGAACTGCAGGAAACAAGCTTTCTATGTTGTAATAGTGCAACCATTTCTTTGATTGTGAGGTGACATGGGTCATCGTGTAGCTTTCTGTTCACCAAACTCCCACCTGGTTTATTGCCTCACTTTGTGGCTGGATGTAAATTGCCTCTTGTCTTTCCTACATTGTGAAATGGTAGCTACGTTAAGCTATATTTAGTGGCCTGGAAATTGTTTGAGCTTATGTAAGAATTGACGACTTGCTTTGCTTGTGTGTTGCTAGTTAATCACTGACTTCCCAATAATGAGTCTGACCCCCCTTATAATTTATTTCATAAAGGGCTAATCTGTCTCATTAAAGTCAGTCAATCTCTCAGCTTTGACAATGATATAGTGAGTAGCTCCACACCCTCAACAACTTCCACCTGAAATATCATCTATGGCTTACTCCCTTTATGTTATATTGAAATATGCTTGATAATTACATGCTTTGCATTGGTGTTGTGATACTTGATTTATTCATTACCTGTCTCTGCATGACTTTTCATTGTATTGTATATAAGATTCCATATGGCTGAGATCAAAGCTCCTCTTGTACATAATTTTCGTGGTGTTAAACTGTTGGAACACCTGCTCAGAAAATTGCTTAGGCATGTGGTTGCAAGGTTATAATTTACATAATCGTTTGTGAATTCCAGCCCCATAAAATTCTCAACACCTGATCATCAATTCAGATCAGCAAAAGCAAGGAATGGCAAAAAATGAAAATGTTTTCTATGTATTTTATTGAATTCATGCTCTTTCTGTTAAACAATATATTCTTGCCCTTTGTTTCAAAATGACTGCTTGTTTTCTGATTTTGATTACTGCAAATCATTGCTACAGCATATCCTGACCCACATTCATCCTTAAACCAATATCATGGGAACAGGTGATTCCTTTATTTAAGAGCTTCCTGGACATAAATTGGCAAGTGACAACTCTGTTACAGTACTTCATTGTCTCTGAAGAACCTAACTGGGATATTGAGGTAATATAAGGTGAGATATAAATATGAACCCTTTTCTAATCTTACATATGGACAGAGAATGCAACAGTAAGGAGCTGCTGTTGAATTTTACAAGATATTTGTTAGGCCTCAGCTGTACACTCAGTTCTGGGAGCCACAATGTCGCAAAATTGTGAATGATCTGCAAAGAATACAGAAGCGACTTACAAAATTAGTTTGAAGAATGAGATATTTCAGTTATAAAAATAGATTGAAGGAGCTGGGACTATTCTCCTCAGAGAGAAAAAAACTGAGAGATTTGACAGAGTGAGTTTTGAGAAGATTTGTAGCTCAGGTTGAGGTTCTGGATGTTTGTTTGCTCACTGAGTTGGAAGGTTCATTTTCAAATGTTTCATCACCATACTAGGTAACATCATCAGTGAGCCTCTGGTGTAGCACTGGTCTTATGGCCAGCTTTGTATTTATGTGTTTAGGGTTCCTTGGGTTGGTGATGTCACTCCTGTGGTGATGTAATTTACACATCTTTACATACGTATGAGGATGGATTCCACTTCGACTGGGACAACACATCCATCCTAGGACAAGCCAAACAGAGACACGCCTGATAGTTCCTAGAAACATAGCACTCCAACCAGAACTCTATCAACAAACACATTGACTTGGATCCCATTTACCACCCCCTGAGAAAAAAAAACAGAAATGACATTGACTCTACTCCAGTCATCCTGGTCCTGAAGGACAAGTGGAATGGTGGTAATGTCACTGGGTTAGTGATCCAAAGGCCAGGACTAATGTCTCAGAGACATGGATTCTAATTCCACCCAGGAGCTGTTGGAATTTAAATTCATTTTTTTAAAAGTCTGGAATAGCAAGTTAATCTCAATAACAGTGACACTGGAAACTATCATTAAAAACCCATCTAGTTCACTACTGTCCTTGAGGGAGGGAAATTTGCTGACCTTACCTGGTCTGGGTCTACTAGAAAGTGGTTGACTCTTAACTATCCTTAAGGATAATTATGCTTTGTTATCACCAGGCCTTGTTATTGCATAGTCTGCCATTGCACGTTACCCACTGACAGTCCCCATTAATAGCTATTCAGCCCCCTACCCAGATTGTTATCCATTTCTTTGTCTGTCCAACTATCCTGTTTCTCTTTGGGCTCTATCCCCACCTATTGGTTTCTCCTTACCTCCCCTCCCCTCACCCTATCTTCTTCATATATCAATCTTTCCCAGCTACCATCAGTTCTAAGAGACACTCAACCCCGAAACGTTAACTCTGATTTCTCTTCACAGGTTCCACCAGACCTGCTGAGCTTTTCCAGCAATTTTTGTTTTTGTTTCAGATTCACAGCATCTGTAGTTCTTTTGGTTTTTATTTGATAATTAGGCTTTGCTTACCATTCCCACATTCCATGAATGAACAAAACAGAAGTTACTTTTCCACATCTCACTGCTGAGATTGAGAGGCATCTAGTTAATATTTTACTTTCCAATTATATTTGAATATCTGCTTAACTGGCCACGACCACCTGTTTAACTGAATCCAAGAGAAAGGTTTGAGAATTTGAATTAAATTTAATGAATCATCTTGAAATTACAAAAAAAATTAATAAAAGTGACTGTGAAGTTATTGGTTTATCATTGGAAAAAAAACCCAACTGATTCTTAATATCCTTTCGGGCAGGAAGCTATTTAGAAGGTTTCATTGCACTCTGTGGAATATTGCTTTGATAGTTTGGGAAGTAAGTTAATCAAGGACATTCTGTGTAGCTTAGCTACTGACTAATGGACAAGACTCTTGTTTAATCTCTGCATTAGACTGAAAGGACAATGATAAGAATTGAGAAGCTTGACACAGTGAGTACTCCTCGAATGAACAACCGTACAATAGTATATTCTGCATGATGCCCCTATGCTCATTGAACAGTGTCCTAATAATCCCAACAGTGTAAAAGCCAATTTAGTTAGCATTTCTGATATTTTAAAGTGAAGCACAAAAGCATGATACAATAAAAAGCTTTACCACACAGAGAGTAGTTAGAGTCTGCACTGCCTGGAAATGTGGCGGAATCAGGTTCAGTTGAGGCATTCAAGAGGGAATTGGATTTTGTTTTGGATAGTGATGACATGGAAGTGTATGGGGGAGATTGGCACTAAGTTATTGAGCTGGGCTAGCTAACACAGCCTCCTTCTGCAGTGTAATAATTGGGTGAAGCTGATTAAAAGTCAGACTTTGCCATATATATTTCATGGAAGTAGAATTTGAAGGATCAACAACCCAGAGACATTTTGAAAATCATTTGAGCCAAAACGGAGTCATTTTTGGGTCTCTACTAATGCCAAGCCTGCTATCTGATTTAGGACCCAAGACAGACACTGGGCTGCCCTTCAGCAGAGCGGTGCCGAGAGTGTTCTCAATGTGAATTCAGCTCCACTGTCCTTTTGCCAATCATGATTTCCTATCTGGGGACATTACCCAAAGGCTGCTGCATGCACTCCAAAATTCAATTCTTCAATCATATGTATACAGGTGGGCACTGAAGACCCATTTATTCTGCTCATTGTGCTTCTTTGAATCAATTTAATGTTCCCAGAAAGAGACTAACATATTTCTAGCTACTATCATTCCATATTCTTGCTGTCAACTTATTTCTTTATGAATTCCTGTGTCTTGTCTCCTTGTTTTGCTTTAATTACTCCTTCACTGCAGCACCACCCTTTGGTAGGAGGGCGCAATTCCACCACCATGAGTTTATGTCACAAACTTCCACTGAAAATACGCACATATAGATCTGCATTTGAAATATTCAAATGGGGCATAATGCATACTTTATGCAAAGTTAAAAATTACACAACACCAGGTTATAGTCCAACAGGTTTAATTGGAAGCGACGCTCCTTCATCAGGTGATTGTGGAGGGCTTGATCGTAACACAGAATTTATAGCAAAAATTTACAGTGTGATGTAACTGAAATTATACATTGAAGAATTGATTGTTAAGCCTTTCATCTGTTAGAATACAGTGATAGTTTCACTTCTTTCATGTGTAAATCACAAAACCTTTTTTTAAAAGTTGCATTCTCGGGTTAGTTGTTAACAATGGTGATAGCTGGACAATATGTTGAAGGTGTTGCCCCCGTGTTCTCTGTCTATGCCATGATGTTTAGATTGATTCCAATCTAAAAAGTGAGATAACAGAGTTTTACATAAATAAATGCAGTCTTTGAGCTCAGAGTTCTACATGATTGCATGCAGTTTTTGAGCAAAGTACAATGTAACTCTGCAAGTACAAATTCACCCCACAAAATATATGTGTGCATGTGGGTCTTTGTCTGTCTGTGTGTGTGTGTGTCTATCTGGGGTGGGGGTTGTGAATGTGAGAAAGTGTGTGTGTGTGTAGTGAGTGCAGTGTGTCTTAAGTGTGTGAGGGGGTGCATGTGTGAGCGTGGGAGTGTGTGTATCTATAAGGTTGTGTGTGGGTGTCTGTGTGCACATCTGTGTGTACCTGTGTCCATGTGTATGTGAGAGTACGTGTGTGTAGGAGTATCTGTATGTGTGTGTGTAGTGCAATGGTGATCACCTGTAATGTGACATGAACCCAAGGTCCCGGTTGAGGCCCTCCCTATGGGTACCGAACTTAGCTATCAGCCTCTGCTCGGCCACTTTTCTCTGCTGCCCCTCCCAAAGTCCACCTTGGAGGATGGTCACCCGAAGGTCATCACTGAAGTGTTCCCCAACTGGGAGGGAACCCTCCTGTCTGTTGATTGTTGTGCGGTGCCCATTCATCCGTTGTCAGAGCCTTTGCTCGGGTTCCCCAATGTACCATGCCTCCCAGTTGGGGAACACTTCAGTGGTCCAGGACATTCAGCCTCGGACCTTCGGCGATCCACTGAAACTGCTGGATTTTTCACACAAATTAGGATATTGTCCATGTACAACAAAATCTTATGTAATTTTGACCCCACTTCTGGAGCTGATATATTGGGACCCCCACGAATGGCCTCCGCCAATGGTTCAATCACCAACGTAAAAAGCAATGGTGAAAGGGGATAGCACTGCCGGCTGCTCCTAAAAGTGTTTAAATTGTTGGATTGCACCCCCATTGGTGATGACCTCAGCAAGAGGGTCACTGTAGAGAACTTTTACAGATCATATAAAGACTTTGCCCAAGCCAGTCCGCTCCAGAGTATTGAAAAGGTAGGGCCACTCAACTCGGTCAAGTGCCTTTTCTGCATCTCGAGAAATCATCAGTCCCTGTATTGACTGTTGTTGACATGCTTGAATTACATTAAGCAGCCTCCTAACATGATTGGAGGTTCCATGGCCCTTTATGAAGCCTATCTAGTCCTCTTTAACAATAGAAGGTAACACAGTCTCCAGCTTTAACGCGAGAGTCTTAGAGAGGATTTTAAAGTCCACATTTAAAAGTGAAATGGGCCTGTACGAAGCACAGTCCTCCAGGACCTTCCCTTTTTTAAGAATAAGCAAAATATTGGCATCTATCAGAGATGGCGGGAGACAATCATGGCTGTATGAGTCATTAAACATATTGAGCATTGGGCCTGACAATATAGAACATAGAACATAGAACAGTACAGCACAGAACAGGCCCTTCAGCCCACGATGTTGTGCCGACCACTGATTCTCATGTATGCACCCTCAAATTTCTGTGATCATATGCATGTCCAGGAGTCTCTTAAAAGTCCCCAATGACCCTGCCTCCACAACTGCTGCTGGCAACGCATTCCATGCTCTCACAACTCTCTGTGTAAAGATCAGAATTATAGAATTCACTGGGAAGTCCATCAGGACCGGGTGCCTTTCCTCTCTGAAGTTGCTCCATAGCCTCCTGCACCTCTTGCTCTGATAAGGGGGCATTAGAAAAGACTCTTGTTCAGGGTTCATGCCTGGGAGCTCCGGATCCTTCAAAAAAAGACTTCATTTTGGCCCCCTGCCCACAACCTTCAGGTTGCTATAAGTTAGAGTAAGATCTCTGGAATGCTACATTAATCTTTTTGGAGTCACATGTCAGGTTCCCAGACCCTTCCCTAATCGCCGTAATGGCTTGAGGGGCATTCCTTTTCCTGGCAAAATATGCTAAGTATTTGCCTGGCCTGTCACTATGTTCATATAACCTTTGCTTTGCAAAAGTAAGCTCCTTCTTTGCTGTCTGCGTGAGCATTGAATTCAATGCAGACCACAGCGCTATAATCCTCTGTAGCTTGACCACTGAGGGCCTGTCAGAGTAAGCCTTCTTGGCTACCTTCAGCCGTGCTTCGAGGAGACATTGCTGCTCACCCTTCTGCCGCTTCCTTCCGGCAGCGTACAAAATAATTAACCCCCGGCATAGGCTTTGGCAGTTTCCCAAAGGACAGATGGGCTACTAACCGAACCTGAGTTAATGTCTAAGAATGCCCGAAATTCCCTAGAGGAGTACTCCACAAACTTATTATCCTTGAGGTTAAAGAGATCCATTCGCCAGTGCCTTGGACCAATGTAATCTTAACCAACAGGTATACTGGAGCATGATCGGAGATTGTAATATTACCAATCGTACCAAGTACAGGGTTGCCACGGGGGTCAGAAAAACATGAATCCTGGTGTGACACCTGTGCGGATTGGAAAAAAACATAAAATCCATGCCTGTAGGATGGAGACACCTCCAGACATCCACCAACCCTAACTCCACACACAGGTCCACTAATTGTTTAGTTTGTAAAGAGGATATCGGGGGGACTTTGGGTAACCTGTCTACTGTGGGATCCATGAGACAATTAAAATCTACCCCTATAATGATATGCCGGGACTCGAGACTGATCAGTTTAGAGGACGCATCTGACAAAAATTTGAGGGGATGGGCCGGAGGACAATAAACATTTAAAACACCATATTCTTCTCCTTTTGAGAATTGAGCCCGTTTCAGGGCTTTGAGAATTACGAACCTCCTGTATGTGTTTTTAACACACTCTCATAATTTAAATGGGAGATTCCTCCTAACCAATATAGCCACTCCCCTACTTCTGGTATTAAAAGATGAAAAGTAAACCCGATCAAAGCCATACTACCATAGTTCCAAATGCTCCCTATCATCCAAGTGTGTCTCCTGTAACAGAACAATATCCACCTTCTCCTTCCTAAGACTCAAAAGTACCTTATTTCTCCTAATTGGTGATTGACTCCCTTTGATATTCCAGCTACACCATTTAATCAAGTCATTAGCCATAACCTTCTGCAGTAACATTTAAATTCCAAAGAGAAGGAACTTGAATCACCGAGCCTTAGTGTCACATGATCCATCGAACCTAAAAACTACATAAACTTAAACCACTACATTTAACAAACCTACAAAGCTATCAAAGATTATATATAACCAAAACCAGAAAACAAATCAACATATAAAGCACCAACGGTGCTGCATAGGGGAACGTACCCCCTGCCCAAAGGGGGCAACTACCCATCCCAAAACCCAATTTCCCATCCCGCTGCTAACACTGCAGCCCGAGCATTTAAATATCTGAACCGGGCATAGAATGCCTGTAAGTAGGCACCTAGCCATCCCAACCATTTTCCCTCCTCCTAGCAAGAGCCGCAACGCAAACACAAGCAGGAAAGAAAGAAAATACAACATGAATTAGCAATATGAAGGAAGAAAGAGTAATTTTTAAAGAGAAAAAGGGTATATACCATACCCATCCTTTGGTATAAATTAACTTAGAAATTGAAAGTACATATCTCAACCGCTATCAAACACATTTAAACCAGATTATTACCAATAATAAAAGGAAAAGAAAGCCCCAAACTGGCCTTCCTCTGTTTTTAAAGAAAAAAATACAAAGACATACCCAAACAACACTACTATTTGTACATACTAAATTATTCAGATTAGGTTAATTTGTCCACAAAGTCTCTTGCCATCTCCGATGTGTCAAAGAGATGTATGGAACCATCTAAGATGATCTGGAGCACTGCCGAATACCACAGGGAGTACTGGATCCCAAGCTCCCTCAGTCTTCTCTTGACGCTGTCATAGGATTTTCTTTTCTGGATCACTGCCACTGAGAAGTCCTGGAAGAACTCATAAATTAGGGCCTTTGGATCCTTCCCCTAGATTCTGGAAGCTTCCACAATTCCCTCCCTATCTCTATAATGATAAAACTGCACCAAGAGAGGAGGAAGACGTCGACCCAGACCTGGTCTCTGCACCGTGACCCGGTGAGCACTCTTAATCTTCAAGTCTCTCATTCCAGTCTCCAAGTTAAGAAATTTCGGCAAACAGTCCTCAATAAATTCTGCCAGCCACTCACCTTCATTACCCTCCGACAGACCGATGATCTGAATTTTTTTCTCCTGCCCCTGTTCTCAAGATCATCTTGGTCACCTAAATTACGGACCTGCATCTCCAAAGCTTGGATCCTATCCTTGGAGGAACTGGTATCAGCTTCCACCACTGTGACTCTGTGTTCAAACTCATCCTTCCTTTTTTCCAGGTCTCCCAGCTGCTGTTCATCTGCAGGATGGTGGAGATCGGGGCCAGCTTCTCCTCTATCTACTGACCCAACATCATGCAAGATTTCGTGAGCTCTTTCACCAGAGCCTGGTAGGTAATCGAGTCCAGGGATCCTGCAGGCTGGGCCTCGGGCCCGGCCTCAGACGCTCCTGAAGAAGGGCTTATGCCCGAAACGTTGATTCTCCTGTTCCTTGGATGCTGCCTGACCTGCTGCGCTTTTCCAGCAATACATTTTCAGCTCAGATCTCCAGCATCTGCAGCCCTCACTTTCTCTCAGGTTAGAAGTTCGTCCTGCTTGTGCTGCCGTGCGGAGCTCTGCAACGCCCTCCTCCTAGATCGCCGCCAACTTGGATCCCCCGCAGTTTCAATTCTTTACAATTTGAGCTATTAACATTTTAAACATTTGAGAGATTGACATTTTTGTTGGGTGTGAGTGGAAGAGATGAATGAATGATTTCTTTAAAAGCTTTCTTTACCCATTTAACACCCATATAACCTGTGGGTTACGTGGGTGAAAGGTCATGGCCTGGCATGGCCTAGCGGGCATAAGTGGCCAGGGGGAATGTATGAGGGGCACAGAGAACCGTTTGAGTTAAGTTTTTAAGTGCTGTTCCTCATGCAGATTATGGTTTGTGATGCCTCTGATGAGCTGTGGACCATGACTCTTTAAAAACTTGACCTGACTGCACAAAAACTGTACAGCCCTGGGCCACGTCCATCTCCAGTCAGGTCAGGAGTGCCAGGACTGAGCTCACAGCCTGAACCCCTCTCAAAAGGCACTCCTGAAATTTGTAAAGCTCAGGAATGGGGTTATAAATCCAGGGATCAGATCCTAGCCATTGTTTCGAAAGGGCTCATGGATCATCCCAAGTTTGCAGAAATCCCAGACAAACAGATATTGGAGTTGGCACTTCAGATGTAACGCCACAAATGATACTTCTCAAATTACACTTCAGGGCCATACATTTCATAGAAAATGGTGAAAATAAAGTCTATTTTTATCAAAACAGAAATGCCAGTAATTGACTTGAAATCCATTAGCTGTTCAATGACCCTGTGACTAATCTTGTAATTTCCTTCTGGTCAGAGGATGTACATTCTCCCAGTTAGATCAAAGCATTCAAAGGGTTAACTGTCAGAGCTAAGCTTCTGATCCAAGTCAAGACTAGATTTGTAACATATTAGAAAGGTTAAAGCCCTTCAGCTAGCACAGCATCCACTGAGACATTGAGCACAAGAGCTATTTGTTGCCTACTCTTGGAGCAGCCAGAGATGATAACACTATTGCCTGTCTCAATGATAATGAAGATGGCTGTAAATCAAACCTGAACCAAACTGCAGACTAAATAGCATCTGTTCAAGTCTCAATGCCAAGTATCAAGTTGAACAGCAAAACTAACTCATGTCAAATCTCTTACCATCAGCTTCCCAACCAGCATCTGGATAGGTCCAAGTCTGAGGGCAGAAACTTTAAGAAGCGAGGGGGAAAAAAGTACCCACACGCCCATCCTGCCTCGTTGGTGGGCAGTTAGAAGCCCTCCCCCTAGCACTGTAGTTGGGCTAAACAAGCACTGAGTGAGACTCTCACAGGGGTGGGTTCCCATTCTTTGTCAGAGGTGGTGGGGGGAGGGGTTGTTGTTGGTCAATCTGAATGATTGGGCTGCTCCAACAGTCTGGGCAGGCCCACAACTCTCTCGTGGGCACCACTGGAGTAATGGCAGGCCCCATTGCAACTGAAGGGCTTTGAGCTGGGTTTGGCTATACCAACTTAGAGAGGTGGTAGGGTGTGGGTGGGTTTTAAAGAGCATGCAGGTAGGAAGGAAGGAGGGGAAATGCTGTCTTCATGAGGGATGTCCCTGATGGGCAAGGACCATCCACCAATGACAGTACCCCCCTCTTCCTTCCTGTGGCTTTAAAGACAATTTCATTAATCCCACTCCTGCCTGACTGCCCACACAACGCTCAGAAGTTCTTCCCAAATCCCCCAAACCCCTCCTGCACCATCCCTCTATTGGCTCTCAGTGATTTGCTTCCATCTGCTGGGTAGATTGCTTATACTGGTATGTGCTTACCCTTTCCTATGGGGGTGAGCCCAGACAGAGTTTGGGAAACTGTTAGGTTAATCACCTCTTCCACTCCAAAAATCTCATTAAGCACCAACATGGAATACTCACAGGCCATGTAGTGGGCATGTAGTACTCATTCATGGGCATGTAGTACTCATAGAATCCCTGCAATGAGGAACCATCGCATCCACACCAACCTTCTGAAGAGCATCCCACTCAGATCCACACCCCTATGGATCTGTGTTTCCACCTAAACTGCACATCTTTGGACCATGAGAGAAACTGGAGCACCCGGAGGAAACCCACACAGACACAGGGAGATTGTGCAAACTCCACCCAGACAGTCACCTGAGATTGGAATTCAACCTAGGACCCTGGTGCTGTGAGGTAGTAGTGCTAACCTCTGAGCCGCTGTGCTGCCCATGGACATGTTATACCCATGTGGCATTTAATACACATAGACATAGAGTCATAGAGTCATATAGCATGGAAACAGATCCTTTGGTTCAATCAATCCATGCCAAAAATAATCCCAAACAAAATTATTCCCACCTGCCTGCTTCTGGCCCATATCCCTCCAAACCTTTTATTTTCATGGACTTATCCAAACATCTTTTAAACATTGTAATTGTATCCAATTCCACCACTTCCTCAGGAACCACGTCAACCACCCTCTGTATAATACTCAGGGGTCATAAAGTGCTCATGGGCATGTCATACTCATAGGGCATATCATACCCAGTCCTAAGTCTTGATTCTCTCTCGTCTCCAGTCTGGGTCTCTGGCCAATGGTTTGTTCAAACCTCCATTCTCTAAAGACTGCCTCTATCCTCCTCCTTGGTATCAGATGAAGCCCTTCTGTGTAGAAGCCGGGAGGGGGGAGCTGTGGGCATATCTGATCCTTGCAGTGAGCTTTTGACCTTGGATTAGTACAATTAACAAGGCCAACTGCTTCCACCTCTGCAATATCACCCACTCCATCACAGGCTCAGTTCATCTCTGGCTGAAACTCTCATACATTGTAACTTGAGACTCACCTGTTCCTATACACTCCCAGCTGGTATCTTACATTGTGCTCCTTATGAACGTAAGTTCCAAAACTCTGCTACTCATGTTTTAACTCGTAACCTTACTAGTACAAATCTCACTGATTTATATTGATTCCTGTTCAAGTTCCATTTTCCCATCCTTGTTTTCAAATATTTCCAGAACTTATTTTCCCCAACTCTATAATTTCAACCAGCCTTACACCCTCCCAGATCTCTGTGTCTGTCTAATTCTAACCCTTTGTGCATCTCTATTTAAAACTGATCCACCATTGACTTCAGTTACACAGCCCAGCCAAGCTCTGGAATTCTTTTCATAAACTTCTCAGTTTCTTTACCTCACTTTTCTTATTGAAGGCATTTCCTGAGACCCACCTCAGTCACTCAACCATGTGCACTAACATCTCTTTATCTGTCTCCACCTCATTAATTACATTATACAGCTCCTTGGGCTATTTCACTGTATTAAAGATTCTGTATAAACATGATGGCTAACTCTGAGTGAAAGCAATTTGGGACACTATAGCAGAAGTGTTGGGGAGATGCTGATGCAACCAGAGAATGATGGGGTTGTTCCCAAATGTGCAAATACTGACCCAATTTTCCTCTCCAGACAGACACACTGTGAAGACTGTATCATTTTATATTTCTGTAGTTTTGATTGTAGACTGAAACGAGAAAAGAACAGCTTCAAAAAAAAAAGCAAAGATGTTAAAGAATTATTACACTTTTTAAAAATAAACAACCTGACAGTCATTGTAAGTATGGTCTACACAGCTGCTTGTTCAATCTATCACAGGCTTATCACAGCTCGTTTCCTGATTTGTTATACATGGGCAGCACGGTGGCTCAGTGGTTAGCACGGTTGCATCACAGCGCTAGGGACCCAGGTTTGATTCCAGCCACGGGCTGGACTCTGTATAGAGTTTGCATGTTCTCCCTGTGTTTGTGTGGATTTCTTCCACGTGCTCCAGTTTCTTCCCACAATCCAAAGACGTGCAGGTTAGGTGAATTGGCCATGATAAATTGCACATAGTGTGTAGGTTAGATGCACTAGTCAGGGGAAATGTAGAATAAAGTGTAGTGGAATGGGTTTGGGTGGGATTCTCTTCGGACTGTCAGTGTGGACTTGTTGGGCCAGATGGCCTGTTTCCACACGGTGAGGATTCTATGAATCCTGCCAATATTAGGCCACAACACACTGAATTCTTCATCCAGAACACCATGACGCTGCTCAAAACAAAATTTCATGAAACTTGATCTTGAATATATTCAGAGACTTGGCCTCCACAGCCTTCCACAGTGGAGAATTCCACAGGTTCACTATCTTTTGAATGAAGACATTTTCCCTCATCTGAGATTTAAGTGGCCTTGCAAGTCTGTGTCACTTGGTTCTAGACTCTCCCATCAGGGAAAACATCCTCCCTGCGTCTAGTCTGTCCAGCCCAGTTAGAACTTTATACGTTTCAATCACATCCCCTCCCATCCTTCGAAACCCAAGTGAAAACAGACCCAGTCAAACCAATCCCTCCTCATGGGACAGTCCTGCCATCCCCAGTGTCAGCCGAGTGAAGCTCTGCTGCCTTCCCTCTCTGGTAAATATATTCTCTCTGAGATAGGGAGACTAAAACTGCTCACATTATCCAAGTGTGGTCTCACCAAGGCTCTGTGTAACTGCCATAAAACATCCCAACCTGAACTCAGATCCTCTTGCAATGAAGCCCAACATACCATCTACATTCATAGAACATAGAACAGTACAGCACAGAACAGGCCCTTCAGCCCACGATGTTGTACCAACCACTGATCCTCATGTATGCACCCTTAAATTTCTATGACCATTTGCATGTCCAGGAGTCTCTTAAATGTCCCCAATGGCCCTGCCTCCACAACTGCTGCTGGCAACGCATTCCATGCTCTCACAACTCTCTGTGTAAAGAACCCGCCTCTGACATCCCCTCTATACTTTCCTCCAACCAGCTTAAAACTATGACCCCTCGTGTTAGTCATTTCTGCCATGGGAAATAGTCTCTGGCTATCGACTCTATCTATGCCTCTCATTATCTTGTATACCTCAATTAGGTCCCCTCTTCTCCTCCTTTTCTTCAATGACAAAAGTCAGAGCTCAGTCAACCTCTCCTCATAAGATAAGCCCTGCAGTCCAGGCAGCATCCTGGTAAACCTCCTCTGAACCCTCTCCAAAGCATCCACATCTTTTTTATAATAGGGCGCCCAGAACTGGACGCAGTATTCCAAGTGCGGTCTAACCAAAGTTTTATAGAGCTGCAACAAGATCTCACGACTCTTAAACTCAATACCCCTGTTAATGAAAGCCAAAACACCATATGCTTTCTTAACAACCCTGTCCACTTGGGCGGCCATTTTAAGGGATCCATGTACCTGCACCCCAAGATCCCTCTGTTCCTCCACACTGCCAAGAATCCTATCCTTAATCCTGTACTCAGCTTTCAAATTCGACCTTCCAAAATGCATCACCTCACATTTATCCAGGTTGAACTCCATCTGCCACCTCTCAGCCCATCTCTGCATCCTGTCAATGTCACGCTGCAGCCTACAACAGCCCTCTATACTGTCAACGATACCTCCAACCTTTGTGTCATCTGCAAACTTGCTGACCCATCCTTCAATCTCCTCATCCAAGTCATTATAAAAATTACAAACAGTAGAGGCCCAAGGACAGAGCCCTGTGGAACACCACTCACCACAGACTTCCAGGCAGAATATTTTCCTTCTACTACCACTCGCTGTCTTCTGTTGGCCAGCCAATTCTGTATCCAGGCAGCTATGTTCCCCTGAATCCCATTCCTCTTGACCTTTTGAATGAGCGTACCATGGGGAACCTTATCAAATGCCTTGCTGAATTCCATATACACCACATCCACAGCTTGACCCTCATCAACATTTCTAGTCACATCTTCAAAGATCTCGATAAGGTTTGTGAGGCATGACCTGCCCCTCACAAAGCCGTGTTGACTGCATTTAATCAAGCCATGCTCTTCCAGATGGTCATAAATCCTATCCCTCAGAATCCTTTCTAACACCTTGCAGACGACAGACGTGAGACTTACTGGTCTGTAATTGCCGGGGATTTCCCTATTTCCTTTCTTGAAGAGAGGAATTACATTTGCCTCTCTCCGGTCCTCAGGTACGACTCCAGTGGAGAGCGAGGATGAAAAGATCTTCGCAAATGGCGAAGCAATTGCATTTCTTGTTTCCCAAAGCAGCCGAGGACAAATCTGGTCCGGGCCTGGCGACTTGTCAATCTTAATGTTTGACAAAATTTTCAGCACATCAGCTTCCTCTATCTCTATCCATTTCAGCATGCACACCTGCTCTTCAAAGGTTTCATTCACTACAAAGTTTGTTTCTTTCGTAAAGACAGAAGCAAAAACCTCATTTAGGGCTTCCCCTACCTCCTCAGACTCCACACACAAATTCCCTATGCTATCCCTGATTGGCCCTACTCTTTCTTTGACCATTCTCTTATTCCTCACATAAGTGTAAAATGCCTTTGTGTTCTCCCTAATCTGTTCTGCCAAGCCTTTCTCGTGCCCCCTCCTGGCTCTCCTCAGACCATTTTTAAGCTCCTTCCTCGCCTGCCTGTAATCCTGTAGAGCTGAGCTTGACTCTAGCTTCCTCCACCTTATTCCTCATTGTTTGCTGCACCTGCCTGACTATTTGCATTGCCTGTTGTACAAGAACACCTTTTGCACATCCACACTTGCCAATATATCACCATTTAAATAACACTCTTCCCTTCTGTTTTTCACACCAAGGTGTTTCACTTCACTTTCATCCACATTACACTGCATTTGTCATGTGTTTGCCCACTCACTCAACTTGTTTGATTCATCTTGGACCCTCCTTATGTCCTCCTCACAGCTCAAAATTCCACTGAGGTTTGTGTCAAAAGCAAATTTGGAAATCTTCTATTTGGTTCCTCCATGCAGGTCGTTCATCCATATCATGAATAGCTGAGGCCCAAGCACTGGTCCTTGTGGTACCCTACTTGTCATTGCCTGATCCGCAGAAAAAGACCCATTTATTCTCACGCTCTGGTTCGAGTCTGTGAACCGATTTGTTCCCATGTGTTTTAATTTTGCTTAATATGAGGCAGGTATTTGCAGGGCAGGTCATGTCTTACTAACCTGATTGAGGTTTTTGAGGAGGTGACGGAGATGATCAATGAGGGTAGAGCAGTGGATGTTGTCTATGCAGACTTTGGTAAGGTTTCGACAAGGTGCCTTATGGTGGGATCATCTAGAAGATTAAGATGCAAGGGATCCATGGTAACTTGGCCACTTGGATTCAGAATTGGCTTGCCCGTAGAAGCCAGAGGGTAGTCGTGGAAGGGTGTTTTTCTGGCTGGAGGTTCATATCTCGTGGTGTTCCACAGGGATCTGTACTGAGACTTCTGCTGTTTGTGATACATATGAATGACTTGGATGAAAATATAGATGGGTTGGTTAGTAAGTTTGCAGGTGATACAAAGATCAGCAGAGTTGTGGATTTTGTAGAAGGCTGTCAAAGGATTCAGTAAGATATAGATCAGTTGCAAATATGGACTGAGAAATGACAGATGGAATTTAATCCGGGCATGTGTGAGGTGCTGCACTTTTGGAGATCAAATATAAAGGAAAAATATACAGTTAATGGCAGTACCTTAACCAGCATTGATGTACAGAAGAATCTTGAGGTTCAAATCCATAGCTCCCTGAAAGAGGACACGCAAGTAGATAGGATGGTAAAGAAAGCATATGGCATGCTTGTCTTTACCAGTTGGGAATTGGGTATAATGGAGACAGGATGTCATGTTGCAGTTTTATAAGCCTTTGGTAAGGCCACACTTAGAGTATTGCATTCAATTCTGGTCACCATATTAGAGAAAGGATGTGGAGGCTTTGGAGAGGATGCAGAAGAGGTGTACTAGGATGCTGCCTGGACTAGAGGGTAGGAGCTATAAGGAGAGTCTAGAAAACTCAAATTGTTTTCTCTGGAGTAGCATACACTGAGGGGAGACTTCATGGAAGTCTATAATATTATGAGATGCACAGATAGAATTGATAGTCAAAATCTTTCTTCCCAGAGTTGAAATGTTTAATATTAGGGGGCATACATTTAAGATGAGAGAGGGAAAGTTCAAAACAGATGTGAGGGGCAGATTTTTACACAGAGCGTGGCAAGTATGGTAGGCGCTCCCAGGGATGGTGGTGGAGGCAAATATGATAGGGGTATTTAAAGGGATTTTAGATAAGCACATGAATGGAGGAATATGGACAAAAAGGCAGTAATGGAGGAATATGGACCAAAGGCAGGCTGAATGAATTAGTTTAATTTGGCATTATATTCAGCACAACATCATGGGCCGAAGGGCCCATTCCTGTGTTGCACTGTTTTATGATCTATGTTTTATGTTCTAATCCCTCTTAAGTGGGGACCTTATCAAAACCTTTCTTGAAATCCAAATATACTACATCCACTTGTTCTCCCTTAACTATTTTTTGAGTTACATTTTCAAGCAACTCAAGTAGATTAGTTGATCGTGCCACCCCTTTAATAGAACCATGCTGACTTTGTCCAGTTGAATTAATGCTTTTCAAGTGTTCTGTTATCATGTCATTTATAATAAATGAGATCACTTTCTCCACTCCTGATGTTACACTAACTCATCTGTAATTCTCTGTGTTTTCTCTCTCTCTCTTTTTAAATAGTGGGGTTACATTTGCCACCCTCCAATCTGTGGAAATTTCTCCAATGATAATCAGATTCTAGAAGAAGGTTACCAGTGCATCTAATATTTACAAAGCTCTTTGGACTTAGGAAGCAGTACTTAGAAGGTTACAGCTCATTAGACCCCATACACGCAAAAAAACATGGTGGTAACACTAATGAAAGCGGAAAAGGCAGTCTAAAAATAGAGGCAGGCATCCAATGAAATAATGTAGTAAACCTCACAGTTAAAAAGTGAAAATATAATTTTTCAAGACTCATAAAGACTTTGGGGAAAATTGCAGTAGTTAAAAGATGAACTGAGATCAGATTTAAAAATCACACAACACCAGGTTATAGTCCAACAGGTTTAATCGGAGTGACACTCCTTCATCAGGTGATTGTGGAGGGCTCGATCGTAACACAGAATTTATAGCAAAAATTTGCAGTGTGATGTAACTGAAATTATACATTGAAGAATTGATTGTCTGTTAAGCCTTTCATCTGTTAGAATACAGTGATAGTTTCACTTCTTTCATGTGTAAATCACAAAACCCTTTTTTTTAAAAGTTGCATTCTCGGGTTAGCTGTTAACAATGGTGATAGCTAGACAATATGTTGAAGGTGTTAGCCCCCTGTGTTCTCTGTCTATGACCTGATGTTTAGATTGATTCCAATCTAAAAAGTGAGAGAACAGAGTTTTACATAAATTCATGCAGTTTTTGAGCTCAGAGTTCGACATGAATGTATGTGGTTTTTGAGCAAAGTGCAATGTAACTCTGAAAGTACCAAAAAAAATCACCATACAAAATATATGTGTGCAGGTGGGTCTTTGTCTGTCTGTGTGTGTGTCTGTCTGGGGTGGGGGTTGTGAGTGGGAGAGGGTGTGTGTGTGTGTGTGTGTAGTGAGTGCAGAGTGTCTTAAGTCTGTGAGGGGGTGCATGTGTGGGAGTCTGTGTGTCTATAAGGGTGTGTGTGGGTGTTTGTGTGCGCGTCTGTGTGTATCTGTGTCCGTGTGTATGTGAGAGTGTGTGTGTGTGTAGGAATATCTGTGTGTGTGTGTGTGTAGTGCAAAGGTGATCACCTGTAATGTGACATGAACCCAAGGTCCCGGTTGAAGCCCTCCCTATGGGTACCGAACTTAGCTATCAGCCTCTGCTCAGCCACATTCCTCTGCTGCCTGTCCCGGAGTCCACCTTGGAGGATGGTCACCCGAAGGTCGGAGGCTGAATGTTCTGGACCACTGAAGTGTTCCCCAACTGGGAGGGAACCCTCCTTTCTGTTGATTGTTGTGCGGTGCCCATTCATCCGTTGTCGTAGCCTTTGCTCGGTTTCCCCAATGTACCATGCCTCCGGGCATCCCTGCCTGCAACGTATAAGATAGACAATGTTGGCTGAGTCACATGAGTACCTGCCATGTACACGGTGGGAGGTGTTCCCATGCGTAATAGTGGACCTTCGGGTGACCATCCTCCAAGGTGGACTCCGGGACAGGCAGCAGAGGAAAGTGGCTGAGCAGAGGCCGATAGCTAAGTTCGGTACCCATAGGGAGGGCCTCAACCGGGACCTTGGGTTCATGTCACATTACAGGTGTCACCATTGCACTACACACACACACACAGATATTCCTACACACAAGCACTCTCACATACACACGGACACAGATACACACAGACGCACACACAGACACGCACACAGACACCCATACACACCCTTATAGAGACACAGATTCCCACACATGCACCCCCTCACAGACTTAAAACACTCTGAACTCACTACACACACACACACACACCTTCTCACACTCATAACCCCCATCCCAGACAGACACACACACAGACAGACAAAGACCCACATGCACACATATATTTTGTATGGTGATTTTTTTTGGTACTTTCAGAGTTACATTGCACTTTGCTCAAAAATCACATAGATTCATGTCGAACTCTGAGCTCAAAAACTGCATGAATTTATGTAAAACTCTGTTCTCTCACTTTTTAGATTGGAATCAATCTAAACATCAGGTCATAGACAGAGAACACAGGGGGCTAACACCTTCAACATATTGTCTAGCTATCACCATTGTTAACAGCTAACCCGAGAATGCACCTTTAAAAAAAAGGGTTTTGTGATTTACACATGAAAGAAGTGAAACTATCACTGTATTCTAACAGATGAAAGGCTTAACAGACAATCAATTCTTCAATGTATAATTTCAGTTACATCACACTGCAAATTCTTGCTATAAATTCTGTGTTACGATCGAGCCCTCCACAATCACCTGATGAAGGAGCGTCGCTCCGAAAGCTAGTGTGCTTCCAATTAAACCTGTTGGACTATACCTGGTGTTGTGTAATTTTTAACTTTGTACACCCCAGTCCAACACCGGCATCTCCGAATCATGAGATCAGATTGTTCTGTTTTGGTCAGTATGTCAGAAAATCTTTAAGAAGTGAGTTCATTTATCATCATCACAATATTGTTTGTGAGGGTATAAATGTCTCATAGGACTGCAGATGCTGGAGATCAGAGCTGAAAATGTGTTGCTGGAAAAGCGCAGCAGGTCAGGCAGCATCCAGGGAACAGGAGAATCGACGTTTCGGGCATAAGCCCTTCTTCAGGAATCCTGAAGAAGGGCTTATGCCCGAAACATCGATTCTCCTGTTCCCTGGATGCTGCCTGACCTGCTACGCTTTTCCAGCAACACATTTTCAGCTATAAATGTCTCATACTCCATCTTACCTCAGGTCACTTGAAATATAGAGTTTTTGAAAAGATTTGTAGCTCGGGTTGTGGATGAGGTTGTAGATTTGTTCGCAGTGTTGGTGTGGTTTTCTGCAGATATTTTGTTGCCTCTATGGGTGCGACCCTCTCAAACTAGCCCGACAATGGGAGACCAATGGCACTGATGTCGTCACCTAGTGAGACGATGAAACACCTGCAGAAAACGACACCAGCTTGGCGAACGGATCTACGACCTCACTTGAATAATGGCATTCTATCTGATGAGTGAAATGCTTGCATAAAACAGTTAATTGTTATAAATGTCTGTCAGATTCTTCAATACCTAGATATCTATACCCACTTTCTTATGCTGCAGGAGGCTGGACAAATATTATCATATCATATCAGGCAGACACCTTATTACAGGCAAACTCACACCATAGTGGCAGCGATCACCTCCATAAAAAAGAGTCCAATATCTTGCTGGTAGACATTTAGAAAACTAACTGAAGACAAACCTAACAACAGCTTTGGACAACAGGGAATTGAAACAAGGGAGGTTTTCTCATCTTGAACCAGTGTTAGCTTTTGTTAT
Source organism: Chiloscyllium plagiosum (assembly GCF_037043375.1). Taxonomy (NCBI): domain Eukaryota; kingdom Metazoa; phylum Chordata; class Chondrichthyes; order Orectolobiformes; family Hemiscylliidae; genus Chiloscyllium; species Chiloscyllium plagiosum. The sequence continues at coordinate 71,630,867 of NW_028270153.1, read as the reverse complement.
ACAGATCAGGCTAACTACTTTTTGATTGGAATGTCATTTATCTCAATATTCAAAAAATTTCTAAGATTACCTTAATTGCAAATAAATATTTCAATGCAGTACAGAAAGCTGGAAAGCTGGAACACACTGTTCCTGACAGTTGATACATAAGTTATAGTGCCTCATAATACTGAGGAGCAGTTGGAAGTTTACGCTGATATTAAGTCACAAAGCTGGTAAAGAGCACAGTTTCTAAAGCAGTATCATAATTATAGAGTGGGTATTCAGTGACACATCTACTGACTTAAAACTGTTCAAACAATCTTGGCAGCTCTGTTTCACAAATCAAATTAATTCACAACATCACAAGATTGCAAATAAAACAAGGAAGGAAACTTCATAATGGATTTGCAAGATTGGTGACATGTTGAGGAAATTGAAGACAAAGCATCCCAATGCCCTCAGGGATAAAGCAAAACTAATCTGCTTCCAGACATCAAAACACGTGACATGCAAATATTTGGATAAAGTTAAGGAAGACATTGATTGGATGCTCAGACAAAGGGTAATTACATTGGATACAATGTGTAACAACTAGATGGTGTTTAGGAATCGTTATACTACTAAAACCAAATTGTTCAAAAAGCATTGTGTGGAGCAAAATGAATTGAATAAAACAGGTACGTGATATTCACATAATGGCTCCATTTGATGAAAGTTTATCAAAATTAGCCCATTGTACCCTATTCAATCAAACTGGATTCAAACAACTGATTCTGACAAATTTTAATATTTTTGTTCATGAAATGAGGGTGTTGCTGGCTAGGCCGTATTTATTGTCCATCCCCAATTGTACTGGAAAAGTTGAGGGTGAGCTGTAATTTTCCACTGCAGTCTTTGGGGTTTAGGTACACCCATAATGCCCTTAGGGAGGGAATTCCAGGATTTTGACCAAGCGACCATCCAGGCAAGTCGGGGGGTATTAGGGGGATCGGGAGTATTACATCACACTCCTGACTTGTGCCTTGTAATAGTGGACAGGCTTTGGGAGTCAGGAGGTGAGTTAGTCACTGCAGTATTCCCTGCTGTTGTAGACATTGTGTTTATGTGGTGAGTCTAGTTAAATTACATCTGGATGAAGAGTCCAGAAAGCCAATTATGCTCTTAAACCATTTGGGCGTTATTACTTTAACAGGTTATCCTTGGGATCACACCTGCACCAGTGACTTTATGACTCTGGGACATTAAATGCGTCTTTGAGACAGCTACTATAGAAAGTCATAGAGTTGTAGCAGATAGAAACAGACTTTTCAGTCCCACTCCTCCATGCCGACCAGATATCCTAAATTAATCTAGCTCCATTTGCCAGCATTTGGCCCATATCCTTCTAAACTGTTCCTATTCATGAATCCATCTAGATGCCTTTTAAATGCTGTAATTGTACCAGTTCCACCACTTCCTCTGGCAGCTCGTTCCAGACACGCGCCACCCTCTGTGTGAAAAAGTTGCTCCTTAGGTCCCTTTTAAATTATTCTCCTCTCACCTTAGTTTTGGACTCCACTATCTTAGGGAAAAGACCTTGACTGTTCACCCTATCCATGCCCCTCATGATTTTATAAACCTCTGTAAGGTCTCCCTTCAGCCTCCAATGCTCCAAGGAAAACAGCCCTAGCCTATTCAGCCTCTCCCTGGAGCTCAAACCCTCCAACCCTGGCAACATCCTTGTAAATCTTTTCTGAACTCTTTCACTTTTCACAATATCTTTCCTATAACAGGGAGACCAGAATTGAACCAGAATCACACGAGAAACGTCAACCAGGAAGAAGTGTTTAATAAAGTTAGGCAATTCCTGATCTGACAGGAAACTATAATACATTATGATTTTAGAACATAGAACATAGAACATAGAAGAATACAGCGCAGTACAGGCCCTTTGGCCCTCGATGTTGCGCCGATCCAAGCCCACCTAACCTACACTAGCCCACTATCCTCCATATGCCTATCCAATGCCCGCTTAAATGCCCATAATGAGGGAGAGTCCACCACTGCTACTGGCAGGGCATTCCATGAACTCACGACTCGCTGAGTAAAGAACCTACCCCTAACATCTGTCCTATACCTACCCCCTCTTAATTTAAAGCTATGCCCCCTTGTAATAGCTGACTCCATACGTGGAAAAAGATTCTCACTGTCGACCCTATCTAAACCCCTAATCATCTTATACACCTCTATCAAGTCACCCCTAAACCTTCTTTTCTCCAATGAAAACAACCCCAAGTGCCTCAGCCTTTCCTCATACGATCTTTCTACCATACCAGGCAACATCCTGGTAAACCTCCTCTGCACCCGTTCCAGTGCCTCCACATCCTTCCTATAGTATGGCGACCAAAACTGCACACAATACTCCAGATGTGGCCGCACCAGAGTCTTATACAACTGCAACATGACCTCAGTACTCCGGAACTCAATTCCTCTACCAATAAAAGCCAGTACGCCATATGCCTTCTTCACCGCACTATTTACCTGGGTGGCAACTTTCAAAGATTTGTGTACATGGACACCAAGATCCCTCTGCTCATCCACACTACCAAGTATCCGTCCATTAGCCCAGTACCCCATCTTTTTGTTACTCTTACCAAAGTGAATCACCTCACACTTAGCTACATTGAACTCCATTTGCCACCTTTCTGCCCAGTTCTGCAGCTTATCTTTATCCCGCTGTAACCTGCCACATCCTTCCTCACTGTCTACAACTCCTCCGACTTTCGTATCATCCGCAAACTTACTCACCCAACCTTCTAACCCCTCCTCCTAAACCATCTGCTGATCATAGAATCAGCTGATGTATGCTCAGGATTGGGATCAGTAGTCTTTCCAAGCAGAACGATGGAAAGTGTAGACCAGCCCCATTGCACTTCTAGAATAATTAAGACGGAACAGTGTATGCAAGAATTGAAACAGAGATTTTATCAGCTTCCTGGGCATGCAAAAAGTTTCAAATTATGTAAATGTGTCTATAGTTTAAAATAGAAGCAGATCAAAAACTATTGAACACTCTTCTGAATATAAATGAAACACCAATGGCACTATCCAGCCTTCAGAGCTTCAGAGATGAATTGAGTTTGACTCAACAACTGCAAGGCAAGTACCAAATGACGCAAGACACACTATCAAGAATAGCAGATGTAAATACAGCAGAGAAACCAGACTTAGATTTCAAAAAAGGAGGTTGAAACATCAGAAGTTGCAAAACATTTATTAAGAAAAAAGGAGCCAGGAATATGGGAAGCATAAATATGCAATGGAAACATGAGGAAATGCTGTTTGGAAGACTTGTCAGATTATTACTTGTCTGAATAATGCCACATGGTGCCAGTATTTTAAACAGTCTAGACATCTCACTGTTACCAACAACTTAAATGCCAGTTTCTCTCTGTTATACCAGTAAAACATTGCGGGGTCTGCTTTAACCTAAATGCAACCTATTTTCAGCATGACAGACGTAGCTGAGAAGTACTGTTCCCTCACTGCGTCAAAAACCCATCAATACATCTGCTTAATATCCACAGCTTCCTTCCTGTATCCCCTGCTTCTTTAGGTGGTTTCAAAAGATTTTCCCTTTAAAACGTATCTCCCTGCAAAAATGTAGCTTTTACAACAATGGACTTGCATTCCTATGAACTGTGAAGGTAGGAGGTATAGTTTGTCAGTTTGCAGATGACACCAAAATTGGAGGTGCAGTGGACAGTGAAGAAGGTTACATCACATTACAACAGGATCTTGACCAGGTGGGCCAATGGGCCGAGGAGTGGTGTGTGGAGTTTAATTGAGGTAAATATGAGGTGCTGCATTTTGGAAAGGCAAATCAGGGTAGGACTCCTGATGAAGGGCTTTTGCCCGAAACATTGATATTCCTGCTCCTTGGATGCTGCCTGACCTGCTGTGCTTTTCCAGCACCACTCTAATCTGGACTCTGGTTTCCAGCATCTGCAGTCCTTGTTTTTACCTTCTAGAGATATGGGCCAGGTGCTGGCAAATAGGTCAAGATTAGTTTAAGATATCTGGTCAGCATGAATAAGTTAGACTGAAGGGTCTGTTTTCATGCTGTACATCTCTATGACTATGTCTTTAATATGTTGCTGTAATCCACCAGCACCTTGATTACAAAGTTTTCTTCAAAACCAAAATCCACTATAGATTCATAGCGTTATGCAGCACAGAAACAGACCCTTTGGTCCATGTTGACCATGCCAACCAGATATCCTAAATTAATCTGGTCTCATTTGCCAGCATTTGGCCCATATCCCTCTAAACCCTTCCTATTCATGTAACCATCCAGATTCATTTTAAATGCTGTAATTGTACCAGCCTTCACCACTTCCTCTTGCAGCTCATTCCATACATGCACCATCTTCAGTGTGAAGAGATTGCCTCTTAGGTCCCGTTTAATTCTTTCCCCTCTCACGGTGGCACAGTGGTTAGCACTGCTGCCTCACAGCGCCAGAGTACCCGGGTTCAATTCCCGCCTCAGGCGACTGACTGTGTGGGTTTCCTCCAGGTGCTCTGGTTTCCTCCTACAGTCCAAAAAAAAATGTGCAGATTAGGTGAATTGGCCATGCTAAATTGCCCGTAGTGTTAGGTGAAGGGGTGAATGTAGGGGAATGGGTCTGGGTGTGTTGCGCTTCGGCGGGTCGGTGTTGTCTTGGTGGGCCGAAGGGCCTGTTTCCACACTGTAAGTAATCTAACCTTAATCCAATGTCTTCTAGTTTTGGACACCCCTACCCTGGGGAAAAGATCTTGACTATTCATCCTACCCATGCCCCACATGATTTTATAAATCTCTATAGGGTCACTCCTCAGCCTCCGACACTCCAGAGAGAAAAACACCAGCCTATTCAGCCTCTCCTTATAGCTCAAACCCTCCAATCACAGCAACATCCTTGTAAATCTGTTCTGAGCCCTTTCAAGTTTTACAACACCCTTGCTATAGCAGGGCAACTAGAATTGTACGCAGTACTCTAAAAGAGGCGTCATCAATGTCCTCTCGAGCCACAACATGACCTCCCAACGCAATGCACTGTACAATGAAAACAAGCATACCAAATACCTTCTTCACCACCCTGTCTACCTGTTACTCTACCTTCAAGGAATAATGCACCTCACCCCTGGGCCTCTGTTTGGCAACACTTCCCAGGGCCTAATATTAACCATGTAGGTCCTGCCACAGTTCGCATTACCAAAATGCAATGCCTCACATTTATCTAAATTAAATTCCATCTGCCACTAGTCTGGTTTTAGCCTTTTATGTGTTTTTAGAGAGCATGTTTTCCTTGCAGTCCATCAGTATAATAAGGTTGTTTCCCCCATCTGGTACCTCAGTGTACCCCATTCCTGCTGTCCAACACTTTTTATTTTACATCTTTTAGATAAGGGTGAAGATACAAGATCTGATAAGAGACTTTATAATGAATTGTTAAGAAAACCAAGCTATTCGGGTTGGTTCAGAACTAACAAGTATGGGTTTGTGGATAAGCACTACCCAAGGGCTGCAAAGACGTGGTTTGACCAAATAAGGACAAAACATTTGGGATTGGTCGAGAGAGAATTTGGTGCAGTCAAGGCGTAGATTCTGCAAGGTGTACAAATAATTTCAAACAAGGAAAATGGATGAGGTCACACACTTGGCACAGAGAGACGTGTATATAAACAGCATGGGAAATCCCCTATCTCAGCACTGACTCTGGAAACCAATCATCACAAAGAAGTGAGGAAACATCATGTCAGGAGGCATAGTGAAGACACAGTGAAGAGCATGAGCTTGGCCAGCTAAAGGCTCTCCTGGGTGACAATGTTTGAGTGTGGTTTGGATTCAGGGAATTTAGAGGATGCATTTAAGACACCTCAATATTATGTTATAGTCATGATGTCGAAATTCATTGTGGGTTCAGGGAATCCAGAGGGAAGCAATTGTGATGCCTCAGCAATTTAAGTATAATTTCGAGATGCCGGTGTTGGACTGGGGTGTACAAAGTTAAAAATCACACAACACCAAGTTATAGTCCAACAGGTTTAATTGGAAGCACACTGGCTTTCAGAGCACCGCTCCTTCATCAGGTGATTGTGTATAACTTGTGTACAATTTAAGTATAACAGTGTACACACCAGTATTTATTAATAAAGTTGTTTTTTTTTAAATGCTCTGCATGACTTATTGTTTTCTGTTCATCAATTGTTGTCTTTTCAGAAATGGGAAACACATCCTTCATCTTTTCATTTGTGTGTAGCTACTGAAACACTTTGATCGTAATGGCTTCTACTTATCAGCTCAGTCCCAACCTTTTCCATGGTCCTATGAACTCTACACATTCCCCTATCTCATAATGGGCCACAAAATCTTCTCATTCTATCATTAGATATTCCTTCTCCAAATGTGGAATCTTTTCCTTGAGTCATATTCATTACCAGGTTAATTTTCAAAACTCTTATTGCCATTTTCTGGCCTCCACATCTTAACCACATTTTGCGGATCCACAGATTTATTTTTGTCTCTCGCCTTAAACATTGAGGTAATGTTTGTATTTGCTGCTCTTCTTATAATGGCATTGTTTCTCCATTCATTGGCCCTTCTGGATTATATATTAGTTGAAACTTTATTGCTGGAACAGCACAGCAGGTTAGGCAGCATCCAGGGAACAGGAGATTCGACGTTTCGGGCACAGGCCCTTCTTCAGGAATCAGGATTATATATTACTTTGGTGCCAATATTTAGCTGTTGTTTTCTGTGGCAAATATCCTAATTCTGTGCCTCTCTAACCCTTTGTCCATATTCAGTCAGCCCATCATCTACCATCATCTGGTCCCTGTAATTGTCCACTATTTGTGAATTGTTTATCATTTCTAAGACTTGTTCAGATTCTGAACAACTGTCAGGTAACCGAAAGGAATAGGCTTGCACAATTTGATTGTCATGCTGTAAAATTACAGTCTTTTTCATCACTATCTATAAACCACATGGACCATTCTGCTGTTTCTGCCCTTTTCTTTGTAAAATACCAAATCTCCTGGATTAAAATTTATTTCTAATGGCCTTACTTGATGCCATAAGCTTTGCAAAATTTCTCTGAAGCCTTAGTTATAAGGAATATGCTTCTCTATATATGTAATGAATATGGAATGAATTGTAATCCCTTTCCTGGAGTGGACAATGTTTCATAACGCATCACCAAAGAAATTCTTGGATTTCTCCCAAAAAGAAATTGATAGGCCCAAACTGCTTATAGTGAGGCCTTCGCAATACCTGGCCAAATCAAAGCAGATGTTAATCAACAACATGCTTGATGCATCACGACTTTTATGAAGCATTACATCTATCACTATGTGATTTCTTTCATACACTCCATCACTAAAGGGAGTCCCTGCTACAATATTCCTTGGCAAAATGGTTATATTTTCACACATACCTTAAATTCATCATTGGCAAATTCCAGCCCCCACCATTGCCACTTAGAAAATTAAACTCTTCGCCAATCTGGTCCCCATCCATTTGCATTACTGGTCTTCATTTTATTATATTTTATTGTACACAGGATAAATCTGGTTGTCATGTTTACAAAGTGCAAAGTGAATTGCTTTCCCTTATCCCATATATTCACTTTTCTTAAAGTCCATTGTGATGGGAGACTCACTTCGGGACATGATGCTCCATTATATCTTTGGCAAAAGTCTCATTTATTGCTGATCTCTTCGGCACATTTAGTTACTCATTGTCCTTCATGCCTCCTTCCTTTGGTAGGAATTTTTAACTTGTGAGCAGATGGATTGGCAAACCACTGATGTAGCTTTTAGTTAATTAGTATTTTTTTTCTAATGCTTATCATTTTGCTTGGAGAAGTTAGGTCATTTCAGAGAAAGCAATAATTGTGCAAACTATGAATCCACTGACCCCCCAAAAACGATTGCTTTGTCATGTTCTATATCCAGCTTTATTTGAGCCTTGATTGTCAGTGATTAACAGCCAGAGAATTTCACTTGGCTGTGCTGATAAAGTGGCCACATGCAGCTGTGACACAGGGAATCACCAATCCTTTCTGTGATTTCAATGTGCTGTCATCCCCAAACCTGAAGTAGGTAGTAATGTCCTTTACTTAGGACCTTTAGATTTGAAGAATCTAGGTTACATTTTAACCAATCCATTGCCCAACTCAATGCAGGAGAAGGAGTCTTCAACTAAAACTGAAGATTCTTGTAACTGGTCCAACTTCCTTTGATCAGTATTGCAGTCTTATCCTCTCAGTCTTCAATATCTTCCATAATTTTGAAAACTTTATTATTTCATTTTGCATAATTCATTGCACAATGGTTTTTCAAGCCACATTCGGACATAAAGTCATACAGATGTGCAACACAGAAACACAACATTCGGTACAGTTCGCCCATGTTGACCAGATAGTCTAAATAAATCTAGTCCCACTTGCCAGCCTTTGTCCCATATCCTTTCAAACCTTTCCTATTCATATACTAATACAGGAGCCTTGTAAATCTCATAATTGTACCATCCTCCACAACTGCATCTGGCAGCCCATCCATAGACACACCAACCTTTGCGTGAAAAGGTTCCCTTTTAAATCTTTCCTCTCTCACCTTAAATCTGCACCCTCTAGCTTTCGACCCCACCCCCCTCCCAAGGGAAAGTCCCTGACTATTTACCCTATCCATGCCCCTCATGATTTGATAAACCTCTATAAAGTCACCCCTCAGCCTCCAGGGAAGATAGTCCCAGCCTATTCAGCCTCTTCTTATATCTCAAACCCTCCAATCTTGGCAACATTCTTGTAAAAATTTTCTGAACCCTTTCAAGTTTCACAACATCCTTCCTATAGCAGGGAGACGAGAATTGCACACAGTATTCCAAAAGTGACCTAACGAATGTCCTGTACAGCTGCAACATGATCTCCCACCTCCTATACTCAACGCTCTGAACATAGAAGAAAGCATACCAAACATCTTCTTCACTATCCTATCTACCTGCGACTCTACTTTAAAGCAACTGTGAACCTGCATTCCAAGGTCTGTTTGTTCAGCAACACTCCCCAGGACCTTCCCATTAAGTGCATAAGTCCTCCCCTGATTTGCCTTTCCACAATGCAGCAGCTCGCATTTATCTAAATTAAACTCCATCTGCCATCCCTCAGCCAATTGGTCCATCTAATCAAGATCCCATTGTACTCTGAGGTCACCTTCTACATTATCAACTACACCTCTAATTTTGGTGTCATCTGCAAACTTGCTAACCATATCTCCTATGTTCACATCCAAATCATTTATATAAATGACAAAAAGCAGTGGACCCAGCATCGATCCTTGTGGCAAAATGCTGGTCACAGGCCTCCAGTCTGAATTGCAATCCTCCACCATCACCCTCTGTCTTCTACCTTTGAGCTAGTTCTGTATCAAAATGGCTAGTTCTCCCTGTATTCCATGAGATCTAACCTTGCTTATCAATCTACCATGGGGAACCTTGTCAAACAGCTTACTGAAGTCCATATAGATCATGACCACCAGTCTGCCCTCATTAATTCTCTTTGTTACTTCTTCAAAAAACTCAATTAAGACATGACTTCCCACGCACAAAGCCATGTTGACTATCCTGAATCCAAATACATGTAAACCCTGTCCCTCAGGATTCCCTCCAACAACTTGCCCACCACCGACGTCAGGTTGTGTTTCTGTGTTGCATATCTGTATGACTTTTTGCAAGATATGATATAGTTACTTTTCCTTACCACATTCCTTAAATAATGGCACCACGTTAGCCAACGACCAGTCTTCCGCAACCTCACCTGGCTATTGGCTATTGATGATCCAAATATCTCAGCAAAAGGTCCAGCAATCACTTCCCTAGCCTCCCACAGATTTCTAGGGAACACCCCTGATCAAGTCCTGGAGATTTATGCAACTTTATGCATTTTAAGCCATCCAACACCTACTCTCTGTAATATGCATTTTTTTTAAAATCACTACTTATTTCCACATGTTCTATATCCTCCATATCCTTCTCTACAGTAAACACTGATGCAAAATACTCATTTAGTATCTCCCCATTTCCTGCAGCTCCACACAGAGCTGGTCTTTGCTGGTCTTTGAGGGGCTCTATTCTCTCCCTAGTTATCCTTTTGTCCTTAATGTAATCCTTAATGTAGACTCCCTTCTTAACCCTATAAATTATGTCATGTCCCCTTTTTGCCCTCCTGATTTCCTTCTTAAGTATATTCCTAATGCTCTTCTAAGGATTCACTCAATCTCTCCTGTGTATACTTGAAATATGCTTCTTTCTTTCTCTTGACCAAAACCTCAATTTCACTCAGCATTCTCTATATCTACCAGCCTTGCTCTTCATCTTAACAGAAACATACGGTCTCTTGACTGTCATTATCTCATTTTTGAAGGCTTCTCATTTTCCAGCCGTCCCTTTACCTGCAAACATCTGCCCCTAATCAACTGTTGAAAGTTCTTGCCTAATGGCATCAAAATTGATCATCGACCCATTTAGAAATTCAACTTTTAGATCTGGTCTATCCTTTTCCATCACTATTTTAAAACAAATACAATTATGGTCACTGGCTCCAAAGTGATTCCCTAATGACACCTCAGTCACCTGCCCTGCCTTATTTCTCAAGAATAGATCAAGTTTTGCACTTTCTCTAGTAGGTACATTCACAGACTGAATCAGAAAATTTTTTTGAGAACATTCCTCTCCATCCAAACCCTTAACTGTTTGGCAGTTCCAGTCTATTTTGGAAAGTTAAAATTCTTTCCATAACCACCCCATTAATCTTATAGATAACTAAATCTCCTTACAAACTTGTTGGGGTCCATATTATAATCCCAATAAGGTGATCAGCCCTTTCTTATTTCTCAGTTTCAACCAAATAACTTCCTGCATATATTCCAGGAATACAGGGAGAACTGGCCTTTTGGATACAGAACTGGCTTGAAAGCAGAGGACAGAGGGTGATGGTGTAAGGTTGCATTTCAGGTTGAAAGCCTGTGACCGGTGGTGTGCCACAAAGATCAGTTTTGGGTCCACTGCTTTTTGTTATTTACATAAATGATTTGAATGTGAACATAAGAGGTATAGTTAGTAAGTTTGCAGACGACACTAAATTGGAGGCGTAGTGGACAATGAAGAAGGTTACCTCAGAGTACAACTGGATCTTGATCAGATGGGCCAACAGGCTGAGGGGTGGCTGGGTAGGATGTATGTACTTAATAGTAAGGTCTTGGGGAGTGTTGCTGAACAAAGAGACGTTGGAGTGCAGGTTCACAGCTCCTTGAAAGTAAAATTACAGGTAGATAGGATAGTGAAGAAGATGTTTGGTATGCTTTCCTCTACTGTTCAGAGCACTGTGTAAAGGAGGTGGGAGGTCACGTTGCAGCTGTACAGGATATTGGTTAAACTTTGGAATATTGCATGCAATTCTGGTCTCCCTATCGGAAGGATGTAGTGAAACGTGAAAGGGTTCAGAAAAGATTTACAAGGATGTTGCCAGGGTTGGAGGGTTTGAGGTATAGGGAGAGGCTGAATAGACTGGAGCTATTTTCCCTGGAGTGTTGGAGGTTGAAGACCTTGTAGAGATTTATAATATCATGAGGGGCATGGTAGGGTAAATAGACAAGGTTTTTTCCAAGGGGTGGGGGAGTTCAAAACTAGTAGGTATAGGTTTAAGGTCAGAGGGTAAAGATTTAAAAGGGAACCTAAGGTACAACTTCTTCATACAGAAGTAGGCGCATATGTGGAATGAGCTGTCAGAGGAAGTGGTGGAGGCTGGTACAATTACAGCATTTAAAAGACATCTGGATGAGTATATGAATCGGAAGGGTTTAGAGGGATATGGTCCACCACACCACCACGCTCCCCACCCCTCCCCTGCCCCAATCATTCTTCCTTTAGTATTTGTATCCTGGAACACTATGCTGCCAGTCCTGCCCATCCCTGAACCATGTTTCTGTAATTGCTATGATATCCCAGTCCCATGTTCTTTACCATGCTCTGAGTTAATCTGCCTTCCCTGTTAAGCCTCTTGCATTGAAATAAATGCAGTAAATTTATCCGTCCTACCTTGTTCTCTGCTTTGTTCCTTCCCTGACTGCTTGACTTGCTCTTATTCTCAAGTGTACAAGTCTCATACTGATCTCTTTCCTCACTATCTCCCTGAGTCCCACACACACATTAGTTGAAATCCTCCCGAAATGCTTTAGCAAATTTTCCTGAAGGTTTATTTGTCCCCTTCCAATTTAGGTGCAATCTGTCCTTCTTATACGGGTCACTTCTACCCCAGAAGAAATTCCAAAAATCCAAAATGTGTCCTCTTCTCCCCTGCACCAGTTCCTCAGCCATGCATTCATCTGCTCTATCCTCCTATTCTTATCCTCACTAGCTCATAGCACCGGGAGTAATCCAGATACTACTACCCTCAAGGATCTCCTTTTTAAATTCCTGCCTAACTTCCTATAATCTCTCCTCAGAATCTGATCCTTTTCTCTTCCTATGTCTTCAGTTCCAATGTGTATAATGACATCCTGCTGGTCCCTCTCCCCTTTGAGAACAATCTGCACCCTCTCTGAGAATTCTGTGTCTTACAATTGTACCTCCACAACCACCTGATGAGGGAGCGGTGCTCCGAAAGCTAGTGCTTCCAATTAAACCTGTTGGACTATAACCTGGTGTTGTGTGATTTTTAAGTTCGAGGTAAAGCATCCAATCTGCAGACAACAGCATTAAAAAACAGTGACTTGCTGAACGCAAACAGATGGATACATTTCCTGCATTACAAAGATTGCAAAAGGTAACTTCACCTCAGCATGTATATAAATAGTGGTAAAGCACTTTGGGTGCTCCAAGGTTGTTAAAGGTGCTATATAAATACAAGCCTTTTTTTCACTTTTTAGAATTGTTGGATGGCCATCAAAAGCAGGAAAGGGTTAAATTCTTTTCCAAGTATCATGAATTCCCCTTGACCTACCTATAGTATTAGACTTTGATGTTTAAAGGCTGCTGTCTCTGTATTGATCTCTGCTCTTGTCTTAATCATATTAGCATGTTACCAAGTCGAGAAAGGCGTAGCAGGCCTGGCAGGATGTGCCCTACTGTGCCCTCCTTCAGTCGGGGCTGTAATAAGTCCCTGACCTGAGAGGGGTCAGCTCTGTGGTTTCTCTGATGGTTAGTGTTTCTCTCAGAGCTGTCAGGGATGGAGTAAGTGTCCCCTTTCTTCACTCTCCAGCTCTGCCTGCTACTCGCACTGAGGTGGAAACACCAGCATGCCATGAATCTTTGAAACATGGGGGGTCTTCTCACCCTGTGAGAGTTCTTGTATACAGGACATCTTACTGAAGGAGACAGCGAGATGAAAGCATCCCTCTATGAGTCCAGAGCAGCCGGAACCACCAGTAATAAAACTCCACCCAGCATTCTCATTAACTTTATTTACATCCAATGTCTGTGATTCTTTATTCCTTCATGAAGAGTCCTACTTAAAGGTACCACATCAGTCACCATTAAGAAATAAATTCCTCCAAATGGAGAAGGAAAAAGTCATGAAATGATGCAAGAACATCAATAAACTAATCAAACCTGGACAGGATAAAACTGCTGCTCTGGATGGATTGCATCTGATAGAGAAGTAGCTGATTCATGCAGTGGCTCAATGGTTAACTCTGCTGCTTCACAGCACTAAGGACCCGGGTTATATTCCAGCCTCGGGCGACTGCCTGTGTGAAGTTTGCACATCCTCCCCATGTCTACGTGGGTTTCCTCCAGGTGCTCCAGTTTCCTCCCACAATCCAAGGATATACAGGTTAGAGTCAATTGGCCATGCTGCATTGCCCATAATGTCCAGGGATGTGTAGCTTAGGTGGATTAGGCATGGGAAATGCAGAGTTGCAGGGTAAGGTAGCAGGGTGTGTCTGAGTTGAATACCCATTGGAGGGCTGGTGTGGACGCGATGGGCTGAATGGCACTGGAGGAATTCTGTAGAAAGGGAGCAGGTCAGTGGAGTAATAGATCAATTAGCTTAATTACAGTGGTGTGAAAAGCAACGAGATCCTTAATCAAAGAAAATCATCTAGAAATTGAAAAGCCAAAAACTCAGAGGATCTGACAGCATCAGGGGAAAGCAAAACAGAATTAACTTCTCAAGTCCAATATAACTGTTACACACAAAGAAATAGCAGACAGAATTTCAAAGAAAAATTCATTAGTGGATAAACTTACTAAATTCTCTGAAGATTGAACAGAAAATGTAGAATCCTTGCAGTGTAGATACAGGCCATTCGGCCCATTGAGTCTGCACTGGCCCTCTGAAGAACATCCCAACCCCAATCCTATCCCCATATCCCACATGTAAATCCACCTAGCTCTTGCACATCGTTGGACTACGGGCAATTTAGCATGGGTAAAGAAAGGTAATGCATTAGATACTGCATATTTGAATTTCCAAAGGGCCTTTGATAATGTGCTACCTAAGGGGCTGATCATGAAGGTGGGAACTTATCAATTCTGGGATCAAGCAGCAGGCTGGATAATACACTGACTACAAAACAGAAAACTGGGGTTAAAAGTGGTCATAAGATGAGAACTGATGTTCTACAGATATTGCGCTAGGATTATCATTATACACAATTTACATCAATAATGTAAACTCGGAACACATTGGAAGCAATATTTCAAAATGTGCAGATGATGTGCAGTTCTGGAATAAAGTAAACACAAAATAGGATTGTGATCAGTGCGGGAAGATATTAATAAATGTTGGGGCAGATTAGCTAATGGTCAAGCTATGGTTCAGAGTAATATGAGATTGATGTCCAGACCAGTGCTTAAAGTGCATGGGGTCACAGACAAATTTGCCCCGAAGCCTCTCCAGGGAGGCTAAATTAATCAATCTTGATCTTCAAGAAACACAACTGGAGGGACAGCAAAAGAGAGAGAAGCTATACTTGGAGGTGCTGTTTTAATGTTTGTCCCACGGTGTGAAGGAGAATTTAATGAGGTTGCTGCATGCCAGAGTTTGGGAGTGAACTTTCACACGTTGGATTCCCATTGGGGTTATCCTTGTTTTCAGCTGGTTTATTGGCAAGAGATGGTGGGGCTGGAGAAAGAGATGGATCTGTGTTAAGGCCTGTCGAGCAGAATGGGGTGTGGTGGTTGGGTCAGTGTTAAGGCCAGATAAGCAGGATGGGGTGTGGTTGGGTCAGTGTTAAGGCCTGATAAGCAGGATGGGGTGTGTTTGGGTCAGTGTTAAGGCCTGTACAGCAGGATGGGGTGTGGTTGGGTCAGTGTTAAGGCCTGTCCAGCAGGATGGGGTGTGGTTGGTTCAGTGTTAAGTCCTGTCCTGCAGTATGGGTAATGGTTAGGTCAGTGTTAAGGCATGCCCAGCAGGATGGGGTGTGATTGGGTCAGTGTTAAGGCCTGTCCAGCAGGATGGGGTGTGGTTGGGTCAGTGTTAAGGCACGTCCAGCAGTATGGGTAATGGTTGGGTCAGTGTTAAGGCCTGTCCAGCAGTATGGGTAATGGTTGGGTCAGTGTTAAGGCCTGTCCAGCAGTTTGGGGTGTGGTTGGGTCAGTGTTAAGGCATGTCCAGCAGTATGGGTAATGGTTGGGTCAGTGTTAAGGAATGTCCAGCAGGATGGGGTGTGGTTGGGTCAGTGTTAAGGCCTGTCCAGCAGTATGGTAATGGTTGGATCAGTGTTAAGGCCTGTCCAGCAGGATGGGGTGTGGTTGGGTCAGTGTTAAGGCCTGTCCAGCAGTATGGGTAATGGTTAGGTCAGTGTTAAGGCCTGATAAGCAGGATGGGGTGTGGTTGGGTCAGTGTTAAGGCCTGTCCAGCAGTATGGGTAATGGTTGGGTCAGTGTTAAGGCCTGTCCAGCAGGATGGAGTGTGGTTGGGTCAGTGTTAAGGCCTGACCAGCAGGATGGGGTGTGGTTGGGTCAGAGTTAAGGCCTGTCCAGCAGGATGGGGTGTGGTTTGGTCAGTGCTAAGGCCTGTCCAGCAGGATGGGGTGTGATTGGGTCAGTGTTAAGGCCTGTCCAGCAGGATGGGGTGTGGTTGGGTCAGTGTTAAGGCCTGTCCAGCAGTATGGTTAATGGTTGGGTCAGTGTTAAGGCCTGTCCAGCAGGATGGGGTGTGTTTGGGTCAGTGTTAAGGCCTGTCCAGCAGTATGGGTAATGGTTGGGTCAGTGTTAAGGCATGTCCAGCAGGATGGGGTGTGGTTGGGTCAGTGTTAAGGCCTGTCCAGCAGTATGGGTAATGGTTGGGTCAGTGTTAAGGCCTGTCCAGCAGGATGGGGTGTGTTTGGGTCAGTGTTAAGGCCTGTCCAGCAGTATGGGTAATGGTTGGGTCAGTGTTAAGGCCTGTCCAGCAGGATGGGGTGTGGTTGGGTCAGTGTCAAGGCCTGTCCAGCAGTATGGGTAATGGTTGGGTCAGTGTTAAGGCCTGTCCAGCAGGATGGGGTGTGGTTGGGTCAGTGTTAAGGCCTGTCCAGCAGTATGGGTAATGGTTGGGTCAGTGTTAAGGCATGTCCAGCAGGATGGGGTGTGGTTGGGTCAGTGTTAAGGCCTGTCCAGCAGTATGGGTAATGGTTGGGTCAGTGTTAAGGCCTGTCCAGCAGGATGGGGTGTGTTTGGGTCAGTGTTAAGGCCTGTCCAGCAGTATGGGTAATGGTTGGGTCAGTGTCAAGGCCTGTCCAGCAGGATGGGGTGTGGTTGGGTCAGTGTTAAGGCCTGTCCAGCAGTATGGGTAATGGTTGGGTCAGTGTTAAGGCCTGTCCAGCAGGATGGAGTGTGGTTGGGTCAGTGTTAAGGCCTGACCAGCAGGATGGGGTGTGGTTGGGTCAGTGTTAAGGCCTGTCCAGCAGGATGGGGTGTGGTTGGGTCAGTGTTAAGGCCTATCCAGCAGGATGAGGTGTGGTTGGGTCAGTGTTAAGGCCTGTCCAGCAGGATGGGGTGTGGTTGGGTCAGTGTTTCAGGTAATATTGCTTGGTTGTCAAGGTAATGGTAAGTTTTTTATTATGTTTGTACACAGAATTATTCAGTGTTCCATTTGCAGACCTCAACTTAAAACTGCACTCATTTTTCTTCTGCAATGTAGGGATCAATGGTTGCGTGGGAGAGTGGTAGCACTGGTTCAGGTTTTAGACAAGGTGAGGAGAGCTAATGGGGGCCATTCTGGTAATATTTCACTTCCCATTACTTTGATCTTTAGAACATAGAAAAGTACAGCACAGAACAGGCCATTTGGCCCACGATGTTGTGTCGAGGTTTAATCCTAATGTAAGGCCTGTCCATCCTGCTGGACAGGCCTTAACACTGACCCAACCACACCCCATCCTGCTGGACAGGCCTTAACCTACGCACCCCTCAACTCACTGCTATCCATGTACTTGTCCAGCAGTCACTTAAATGTCCCTAATGACTGCTTCCACCACCACAACTGGCAAAGTGTTCCAAGCATTCACAACTCTCTGCATACAGAACCTACCTCTGATGTCTCCTCCAGCCTTCCTCCTAATATCTTCAAACTATGACTCCACATACCAGTCAATCCTGCCCTGGGCAGGATTCCACTCATTCCACTCATTATTTTGTACACCTTGATCAGGTCTCCTCTCTTCCTCCTTCTCTCCAGAGAGAAAAGTCCGAGCTTATTCATAAGGCAAGCCCTCCAGTCCAGGCAGCATCCTGGCAAACCTTCTTTGCACTCTCTCCAAAGCCTCTGTATCTTTCCTATAGTAGGGCGACCAGAACTGGACACAATAGAACATAGAATATAGAAGAATACAGCGCAGTACAGACCCTTTGGCCCTCGATGTTGCGCCGATCCAAGTCCACCTAACCTACACTAGCCCACTATCCTCCATATGCCTATCCAATGCCCGTTTAAATGCCCATAAAGAGGGAGAGTCCACCACTGCTACTGGCAGGGCATTCCATGAACTCACGACTCGCTGAGTAAAGAATCTACCCCTAACATCTGTCCTATACCTACCACCCCTTAATTTAAAGCTATGCCCCCTCGTAATAGCTGACTCCATACGTGGAAAAAGGTTCTCATGGTCAACCCTATCTAAACCTCTAATCATCTTGTACACCTCTATCAAGTCACCCCTAAACCTTCTTTTCTCCAATGAAAACAACCCCAAGTACCTCAGCCTTTCCTCATACGATCTTCCTACCATACCAGGCAACATCCTGGTAAACCTCCTCTGCACCCGTTCCAGTGCCTCCACATCCTTCCATCTCCAAAGAATGGGAGAATCAGGCTTTCACCATATGAGAAAAGCACTATAGGGGCATGGTAACTAGTAACAAATCAAGCTTTCCAAATAATGACATGGTGTGAGAAATGCTTACCCCAAATCAAAGACATCAAAGACAATCAAATACGAGTGAATTTTTCAGGAGCATTTACGTTCTCTTGTTACTATTAAAATAACTCCACAGAGGCTGGTATCCCATCACCAAGTCACCCTTTACTTATACGTGCATAGTACTTGACACTGGTCTGGCTTTCTCAGAGCCAGCTCTCAGAGTGAACAGATTCTCTGGCACCCCTATTTTTTAATTAAACTCCCACACTACGACCTTACTGCGGTAGAGCTTATTTTCCCCAGCACCCATGTTGTGTGTGTGTAGGTACGAGACACAGTGAAAAGACACAAGGTGCACGAATCTTTATTCGGTTTCCACTACCAGGAAGAAAGGAAACACCCGAGTGGCCAGTGACAAGCAGTGCCCTTCACATCAAAGAGCAATGCTGTGTGATCAAACAGTGAAGGGGAGGGTAGGGATTAAATCAAAATAGAGTTGGAGGGGGAACCCCTGTTTTTATCTGTCAGCCAAGGCTCCCTGATTGGACCAGATTAACAGCCACAATTGGGGAACTCATATTCAACATGGCTGACCCCATTGCAATCACTATATCCCTCCTGCTCTAAGTCTGGGAGCATAAGCTAGTTCTTTTCCTTGGAGCCTGTTGCGGGGTAGTGTCACACCAGGCCCAGTTCCTCTGACTCAGCCTTGGTTATGTGCAGTGTGTATCAGACCGCAGCCCTCCTCTTGAGTCTAGAGCATCTCATCTTCAGGCATTGAGGCTGCGACATTCTTGTGTCCATCTCAGACTCGGAGGTTTCTTTGACGCGAGGTGGAGGGGGAGAATCCATGTTTTCTGACAGCCTTTCTGGCTGTTCTTAGGGGCTGAGTATGTTTTGCACCTGCCTCATTGGCAAGTTTGCAGCTTTCATGAGCTTGTTCACGACCGGTGCATCTCCCCAAACTTTGTACATCACGGAACCAGACATTACATTGACCATGTAGCATCTGAGGAGCAGGAAACTCTACATTTCAGGCCGGACGCCTTCATCATTCCTGCTCGATTTTCCTGCTCCTCGGATGCTGCTTTACCTGCTGTGCTTTTCCAGCAACACGCTTTCAACTCTGATCTCCAGCATCTGCAGACGTCACTGTCTCCATCACATTGACCATTTCTCTTACCCATGCAGGGTCATTCCCATGGTTCCTACACCAAACTTTGTCATCTGAAGTAAATTATCTCTCCCACTTCGTGGAGCCTTGTGCCTGGTATTGGCGTTCCATGGTGCTGTTTCACTCTCCCCATCCTCTAGGTCTGGAAAGATCAGATTTAACCTGGTGCAGAGTCTTCTCCCCATTAGCAACTCTGCTGGAGCTATCCCCGTAGTCGCACGAGAGGTGGCCCTATAATCAAAAAGGAACCAAGCTGTATCGAGTACAGCTGTAGGCTGTTTCTTTAAGCTTGCCTTCAAATTTTGGATTGTTCTTCCTGCCAGACCATTGAATGGATAGTATGGAACTGTCCTTCTATGTCGAATGCCATTCAACTTTAGGAAATACAAGAACTCCCTGCTGGTAAATAATGATTCCTTTGCTTTCCAGCCTCCTGGTTTCTGCCTCTATTTTTGCAACTGAGGCAAATGGCAATGGGCGGGCCTTGCAGAATCGTGGAAAGCCAACACATAGGGTGGCCTAGGCTCTTTTGATAGTCCGTAGACATTCCTGAAAAACTTCCATATTTATTTAGAACTTCATTCAGGCAATCTTTATCTAATTAAAAATTTTTAAGCCAATCTGGGTGAATCTTTCTCTACCGATTTTGCCCCATCAGGCTTGTGCCTGGGCCTTTTACTACAGCCAGTGGTAACTGAGTCAGCTGCTTCACTAATGAAACTGGAACCAAAATTGTATCCTTACTCTGTAAAAGTTCCAGGGTATAGGTTCTCAGTTTAGCCAAGGTCTTAGACAACTTAAGGGTTGGAATCCAGAGCGAATTTGTTAAAGACTGGTTCTGTAATCACTGATACAGCTGCACCAGTATAAACCTCCATTAGAACTGGTTGACCATTTAACTAGATGTTTACTTTGATCAGTTTTGATTTGGATGTTGCTACGTAATTTAACTATTCCAAGCCAGATGTAGCTGGACTTTCCAAGGTGTGGACTCTCCTAGATTCTGGCCTATATATTCTCTTACTTAGTTCAAACCCAGTGGGACTCTTTGGTGTCTGAAGCTGCAGACCAGCAACAACTACAGTGGCTTACCGGCCTGGATCCTGAAGAAAATATTAACCGCTTGGCTGAGGTTTTGCTTCATTTGGGATTTTCCTGTGCACTGACCTAGAGTCACTTTGTCAAGGATACGCCCTGAGTGAGGCTGTGCAATTACCTGCACTCGAGTCATGTTTCCCAAGCTAAGTCGGCCTGGCGAGGGTGCCCAGTTCCATCTGCATACCCTGCAAATCATAAGCTCCACTTGCCGCATTTTCTAATGACAAAGCCTGTTGTGCCTGTTGGAGTCCAGTTGGGCTTCAGCTAGTAGGCAGTTTTGCATGGTTACATCATCAATCTTACATACCAAATGGTCCAACAGCATCTCATTAAAGGCTACACCAAAGTCACATGCCTCTATCGGTCATCTTAAACTCATCAAAATTCCTGACACAGATTCCCCTGGCTCTCTGAGCAAACTGCTGAGCAAATTTGATAAGTTCCCAAAATTAGAGGTGGCTTGGTCTCATAATACTCCTTAACTAAATCCGTCAACTCTTGAAAAGCTTAGTATCTGGTGCCAGGAAACATCAGCGTCCCAATAACAGAAAAAGCTGCAGGCTGTCAGGCTGCTTTTCATCTGCCCCAATGTCATTTACCTGGAAAGAATAACGTATTCTTTCCTCATACTGGACCTAGTCTTTGACAGCAGGATCGAATGAGTCAAACGTCCCAAATAATGGAATGATGCCAGAAATGCTTATCCCAACTCACAGATGCTGTTGTGAGCAAATTTCTTCAGGAGCATTTTTTTTTCTCATTGTCAAATGTGGGGAATTGATGGCCTAGTGTATTATTGCTAGACTATTAACCCAGAAATTCAGCTCATATTCTGGGGACTTGGGTTCAAATCCTGCCATAGCAGATGGTGGAATTTGAATTCAATGAAAATCTGCAGTTAAGAGTCTAATGATGACCATGAAACTGTTGAAGGCTTTTGGGAGAAAACCCATCTGATTCACTAAAATCCTTTAGAGCAGGATATCTGCCATCCTTACCTAGTCTGGTCTACATGTGACTCCAGACCCACAGCAATGCAGTTGACTTTTAACTGGGCAATTAGGGAAGAGTAACAAATGCTGATCTCGCCAGCAATGCCCACATCCGGTGGATGGATAAAAAAAAGTGGATGGATCCCCTATGTCCTGATATTTCAGGACTTTACCGTTTCCTTTTCATTTAGTGAGTTTCAATCCTTGAGTTATTAATTTTGCTGGATTATCACATATGTTATTTTCTTTGTCTCCTGTGAAGACTACAAATGAATTATTCAAGTTGTCTCCTATTTTCATCTATGCTTGATTTTAAAGCCATCGTAGTACCCTTCACTACACATTTTCTTGCAATATAATTGTAAAACCCTTGTGTATTAGATTGCTTACAATGTGGAAACAGGCCCTTCAGCCCAACAACCAACCCTCCGAAGAGCAACCCACCCAGACCCATTCCCCTACACCTTATACTATGGGCAATTTAGCATGGCCAAATCACCTGACCTGCACATTTTTGGACTGTGGGAGGAAACCGGAGCACCTGGAGGAAACCCACGCAGACACGGGGAGAACGTGCAAACTCCACACAGACAGTTGCCTGAGGCGGGAATTGAACCCGGGTCTCTGGCGCTGTGAGGCAGCAGAGCTGACCACTGTGCCACCGTGCCGCCCAAATTAATCTTGATACATTTTGCACATCTTCATTTTGGTTGTTCTGTTTTGTCTTTTCCACTAATTGCCAGCCTTAACTTTATTTTATCTTCCAGTTTCTACATTTGCAATATTTTTGTGGAATTTAGTAAGTAGAACTCCTTTTTATAAAAGCTATTCTTTTCTATTATGAGACTCTTGGGAAGTGGCAAGGTCTGTATTTATTACTAATCCCCAGTCACCTGAGAAGGTGGTCAGCTCAAGTGAAGTGCTGTTGACCTATCTAGGGCCTTGCTGGTTCCTGCACTCACTATTCAGACAAGTGTCTGTGAATTCCTTGCCATTCCCCTTGACAAGGCTCTAATTTCAGAAACATATTCATATACAAGATCTTTCACAATGTTATATCATCTATTTTTACTTGAAAATAATGAAAATATAAACACTCCCTTGATGGCCATTGATACTGCTACACAAATCTAATACGATTCAGTTAGTTCATTAGACGTATAGCTTAAAGTAGCAATTTTACTAAAAAGTCATTAGTGCTGTTTTATGCACAATGCAATAAATCTATCAATGCTCGTTCTTTTTTGCCCATAAGTACTGGTGGAGAATTAACATTAATGCATTGACTGAAGACTGAAAGAATCATCCCAGGACAACTTTTAACTAGGATAATATTAAGTGTGAGTGGGGTTAGAAACTAAATGCTTATTGTATTTAGTTAAAGTTCCTCCAAACCAATTTGGCAAGTAAAATTTGGCAGCTGTACTGAACTGAATTTAAAATAAGCAAAACTGATCACTGCAAATCAAATTGTAACATGGGAACCAGTCTTTTTAAATCTGTTCTGCACTATCATGGCTGGCCTGATTGCAGCCTCAAGTTCTGCCCACCTCAATAATCTTTCACTCTTTGCTTACCAAGAATCTATCTACCTCCACCTGAAAAATATCTTGGGCTCTGCTTTGCCAACCTTTCAAGAACAGAGTTCCAAAGATTTTTGACAGGAAAAGTTTAGTTTCATCTCTCTTATATTGGATGACCCCTGAAATTTCTCCAAGTTGCCCGCTAGTTTGGAATTCTCCCACAACAGGGAACATCCTCTCCACATCCGCCCTGCCAAGGACGTGTTTCAATCAAGTCAGCTCCTATTCCAGGATAAACGCCTAGCTTGTCCAACGTTTCCTCATGACAGAATAGGAGTTGAGGCAACGTGTTGAGGTTGTACAGGATGATGGTGAGGCCTCTTCTGGAGTACTGTGTCCAATTTTTGTCCCTCTGTTATTATTATAAAGCTGGAGAGGATTCAAGAGAGATTTACCAGCATGTTGCTGGGAATGGCGAGTTTGAGTTATAAGGAAAGACTGAATCGGCTGGGACTTTCTTCAATGGAGCAGATGGGACTTCACAGAATCATAGAATCCCAACAGTGTAGAAGCAGGCCATTCAGCCCATCGAGTACACAAGACCCTTCAAAGTATATCGCACCCAGATACATCCCTCTACTCTATCCCAATAACCTTGCATTATCGACCCAGCCTGGACACTAGGGACAGTTTAGCATGACCAATCCATCTACCCTGCACATCTTTAGATTGTGGGAGGAAACCAGAGGACCTAGAGGAAACCCACACAGATACTGGGAGAATGTGCAAACTCCACACAGACAGTCGCCCGAGACTGGAATCAAACCCAGGTCTCTGACGTTGTGAGGGCCAGAGTCTCCCAGTCCAATGATAGAGACACAATTATTGTACGAAGCTGCTGATTAAATTGTGCTTTGGAAAAATGTTGTGGTAGTGACTGGAAGTGCCAGTGAGCAGAGCATAGCCAGACCATCAGCTTACGATCTGTGCCAGACACCTGGTAATGAACTACCATTCCCCACCTTGTACACCTGTCTCAGATCACCAACCAAGAGAAACCACGTTAAGTGGGAGAGAACCGTAAGGTGCCCTGCAGAAAGATGACCTGCTGCTCTTCAAACTTGTATAGAGCTTCACCTGAAATGTACAGGAGGCCAAGGTCAGAGTGTGAGTGAGATGAAGAATTAACTAACAAGTGACTGGGAGCTCAGAATCATACTCTGGGCTAGATGGAGATCTTTCACTGAGGTAGTGTCCAATCTGCATCTAGTCTCCTCTGTGACACGAGACAATATGGTAAGGAGTAATGGGCGGCACGGTGGCACAGTGGTTAGCACTGCTGCCTCACAGCGCCAGAGACCCGGGTTCAATTCCCGCCTCAGGCGACTGACTGTGTGGAGTTTGCACGTTCTCCCCGTGTCTGCGTGGGTTTGCTCCGGTTTCCTCCCACAGTCCAAAGATGTGCAGGTCAGATGAATTGGCCATGCTAAATTGCCCGTAGTGCTAGGTAAGGGGTAAATGTAGGGGTATGGGTGGGTTACGCTTCGACGGGTCGGTGTGGACTTGTTGGGCCGAAGGGCCTGTTTCCACACTGTAATGTAATGTAATCTAATCTAAAATAACCACTCCCCAGTCTCCCAGACTCAATGATAAACTTCAACAATGGGGTTTGAGCTATTAGGCAGGAGCTATTTTTCTTGGAGCGTCAGAGACTGAGGGGTGACCTTGTAGAGGTTTATAAAATCATGAGGGGCATGGATACAGTAAACAGCCAAGGTCTTTTCCCCAGGTCTTTTCCCCAGGTTAAGGGGACTCCAAAACTAGAGGGCATGGGTTTAAGATGAAAGGGATAAGAGTTAAGAGGGGCCTTTTTCATGCAGAGGGTGGTGTGTGTTTGGAACGAGCTGTGCGAGGCTGGTACAATTACAATATTTCAAAGGCAGCTGGAGGAACATAGGCCAAATACTGACAAATAGAACTAGATTAATTTAGGATATGTGGTCGATATGGACGAGTTGTGTCGCAGGGTCTGTTTCCTTGCTGAGAAGGTCTCTAACTATGACTATGACTCTGCTCCAAGTAGTTCAGAAGGCAACTGTTAGTGACTACTGTCAAGAGGGAAAGAATGCAGGAGCAGAGACATATTTTGAGGCTGTATAAGACCACATTTGGAGTAGTTTTGGGCCCCCTATCTAAGGAAGGATGGGCTAGTATTGGAGGTGGTCCAGAGTAGGTTCACAAAAATGATCACAGGGAGGAAGATCTTGTCATCTGGTCCCAGGGATGGAGACCAGTTGAGGACTTTAGGTTTGTACTCGATGGAGTTTAGAAGGATGGGGGATATGATTGAAACTTACAGAATACTAAGTAAGTGTACAATACTAAGAACACCGGATAGAGTGAAAGTGGAGAAGGTGCTTCCACTAGTAGGAGAGACTCAGACCCGAGGGCAGAGCCTCAGACTGGAGGCACGACCCTTGAGAACAGAGATGACAAGGAATTTCTTCTGCCAGAGGGTGGTTAATCAATTAACAGAGCAGACTCAATGGACTGAATGGCCAAATTCTATTCTTACATTTTTCGGCCTTATGGTATTATTGTACCTATGGAATCAAGTGGACCCAGCGTAGTATCCAGTTGGCCTTGCGCGGAATCGAGTGAGCCTTGCACAGATTCGACCGGGTCCAACAGGAATCGAGTGGGCCCAGCACAGAATTGAGTGGTGCCTGCATGGAATTGAGACGGCCCTGCGCGGAATTGAATGGGCCTAGTGCAGAATCGAATGGGCCCAGTGCGCAATCGAATGGGCCCAGTGCGCAATTGAGTGGGCCCTGTGTGGAATCAAGTGGGCCATGCGTGGAATTGAGTGGGCTCAGCATGGACTCCTGGCAGTAGTTTCTGGTAAGATGGCAGCAGAGGAGTTGGCAGAGGGGCAAACATGGGACCCGGAATTGACATTGGTGGCTACTATGTCAGTGGAGGTAATGTTGGTGAGGTAGGCCCAGTGGCAAAAATGGTGCCTGAGGTGCCTGAGGATTGCCAAGTGCTGGCGACGGCAAAGCGGTGGTGGCATGGTCATCACGGCAATGTCAGTGTAGGTAGCGGCATCGGCAGTCTGCATCGGAATGGGAGATGTTGGGCTTCAACTGCGGCAATGCAGTAGGCCCTGCTGTGGTCCTCCTGGAATGGACAATAAGGTGAGGGCATTGGTAGGCCTTCATCCCAATGTGGAGATGCCCCAGCTCTCCCAATTTTGAGTGGAGCACAAGAAGGTAGGAAGATGAACTCTGTTTGTACTTATATTTAAGTTTTATATCTTCCTTTCAGTCCAATATTTTAATACTTTCTGTAAGTCAAAATGGTGCTGGAGTATGGCAACATATTGCACTTTTCACTGCATTTATTTGTTAAATACAAATTACAATAAATCATTCAATTCAATTCAATTCAATTCAACTCAACCATGAATCATCTGAGTGAAGGGACAATCACTCAGTTCCCTCTCAACATCAAATTCCAATCACACAACTTGATGTTTTAGAACATTTTCCAGCTGTGATTCTTGCACCATTTTGAGACCATTTCTCCTCAAGTTATCATACCGTCCATATGCTAACATTAGCTGACATGCTAGTGAACAATAGGAAATACGAGTGACTGTAAACACTGCTGAGTGTGGCCAATGGACGTTACAACAGAAATAGTCATGGCAATGCTACAACTTGATATTAATGTTTCAAGTCATCTCTTGTAGACATAATAAGGTTGCAAGATCAGAAAAGCTCTCACTCTGTCTATAAATAAAACATTGTAGCAGAACACTACAGGAGAGACATGACACAACTTCTTGCTGGTTTACCAAATAGTCAATTCGAACCAGCATCAGTAAAATTGTGTTAATAAATTGCCATGTTATTAAGGGGGAGAAATTAAAGACAGAATAGACTGCTGATGGGAGGGAAGCATTTCCGAAAGCATGATGTAACCACAAGCAGACTGACGGGTTTACCAGGGGCAGGGGGTCTCTGAGAGGTTGCTGGTGGAAGGAGAGTGAGAGACGGTCTCAGCCGGACTGAGTGTTCATACTGCCAAATCAGATCAGAAACTAATCCTGTCCATTTCCTGGACTTGTTGTTTCTTGGGGGAAAAAAGACAGGATGTTGAGGCTGTTTGCCACAATAATACTGGGGAAAGACTGAGGAAAACTTTTTGTTATTGTGCAGAACCTGAGAAATCTGGAATCGCACTCCTTTAAAACATCACAAGATAGTGGGTGGCACGGTGGCACAGTGGTTAGCACTGCTGCCTCACAGCGCCAGAGACCCAGGTTCAATTCCCGCCTCAGGCGACTGACTGTGTGGAGTTTGCACGTTCTCCCCGTGTCTGCGTGGGTTTCCTCCGGGTGCTCCGGTTTCCTCCCACAGTCACAAAGATGAGCAGGTCAGGTGAATTGGCAATGCTAAATTGCCCGTAGTGTTAGGTAAAGGGGTAAATGTAGGGGTATGAGTGGGTTGCGCTTCGGCGGGGCGGTGTGGACTTGTTGGGCCAAAGGGCCTGTTTCCACACTTAGTAATCTAATCTAATAAAGATACATGGAGATTTGGCTCTTCAAAATTATGACAGGTTTTAAATTTAGGTTCAGATTTAGATTTTATTGTCATGTGTATTCAAGTACAGAAGTACGGGAGCACAGTGAAAAGTGTATAATGTCTCCAATCACTATGCCATCTTAGGTGGAAAAAACTTAGGTACAACTAGAAAGAGAAACATTGTTTAAAAGTTAGACATTACTTCATGGAATAAGTAGAAAAATAAAGAAATGAGATAATACTTTACATTAAAGTCTTTCTTAACTAAAATAGAAAAGTAAAGGAATAAGTTAAAAGTTCAACAGTTTTAGATGATTCGGAGATGCCGGTGTTGGACTGGGGTGTACAAAGTTTAAAATCACACAACACCAGGTTATAGTCCAACAGGTTTAATTGGAAGCACACTAGCTTTCGGAACGACGCTCCTTCATCAGGTGATAGTGGAGGGCTCGATCGTAACACAGAATTTATAGCAAAAATTTGCAGTGTGATGTAACTGAAATTATACATTGAAGAATTGATTGTCTGTTAAGCCTTTCATCTGTTAGAATACAGTGATAGTTTCACTTCTTTCATGTGTAAATCACAAAACCCTTTTTTTTAAAGTTGCATTCTCGGGTTAGCTGTTAGCTGGTGATAGCTAGACAATATGTTGAAGGTGTTAGCCCCCTGTGTTCTCTGTCTATGACCTGATGTTTAGATTGATTCCAATCTAAAAAGTGAGAGAACAGAATTTTACATAAATTCATGCAGTTTTTGAGCTCAGAGTTCGACATGAATCTATGTGATTTTTGAGCAAAGTGCAATGTAACTCTGAAAGTACCAAAAATATTCACCACACACAATATATATGTGTGCATGTGGGTCTTTGTCTGTCTGTGTGTGTGTCTGTCTGGGGTGGGGGTTGTGAGTGTGAGAAAGTGTGTGTGTGTGTGTGTGTGTGTAGTGAGTGCAGAGTGTCTTAAGTCTGTGAGGGGGTGCATGTGTGGGAGTCTGTGTCTCTATAAGGGTGTGTATGGGTGTCTGTGTGCGCGTCTGTGTGTATCTGTGTCCGTGTGCATGTGAGAGTGTGTGTGTGTGTGTGTGTAGGAATATCTGTGTGTGTGTGTGAGAGTGAGTGTGTGTAGGAGTATCTGTGTGTGTGTAGTGCAATGGTGGTCACCTGTAATGTGACATGAACCCAAGGTCCCGGTTGAGGCCCTCCCTATGGGTACCGAACTTAGCTATCAGCCTCTGCTCGGCCACTTTCCTCTGCTGCCTGTCCCGGAGTCCACCTTGGAGGATGGTCACCCGAAGGTCCGAGGCTGAATGTCCTGGACCACTGAAGCGTTCCCCAACTGGGAGGGAACCCTCCTGTCTGTTGATTGTTGTGCGGTGCCCATTCATCCGTTGTCGAAGCCTTTGCTCGGTTTCCCCACTGTACCATGCCTCCGGGCATCCCTGCCTGCAACGTATACGATAGACAATGTTGGCTGAGTCACATGAGTACCTGCCATGTACACGGTGGGAGGTGTTCCCACACGTAATAGTGGTATCTATGTCCACAGTCTGACACGTTTTGCAGCGTCCACCATGACAGGGTTGTATGGAGTTGTCCTGAGAGCCGGGCGGTTTGCTACAAACAATGATCTGTTTGAGGTTTGGCGGTTGTTTAAAGGCAAGTAGTGGAGGTGTGGGGAAGGTCTTGGTGAGGTGCTCATCCTCATTGATAATGTGTTGCAGGTCACGAAGAACATGGTGTAATTTTTCAGCCCCTTGGAAGTACTGAACAACGAAGGGTACCCTGTCAATTGCAGCCCATGTCTGTCTCCTGAGGAGGTCATTATGGTTCCTTGCTGTGGCACGTCGGAACTGGAGGTCGATGAGTTGAACATTGTACCCAGTTCTTGTGAGGGCATCCTTGAGTACTTCCAGGTGTCCGTCACGTTCCTCCTCATCTGAGCAGATCCGGTGTATGCGTAGGGCTTGTCCATAGGGAATGGCTGTTTTAATATGTTTTGGGTGGAAGCTGGAGAAGTGTAGCATTGTGAGGTTGTCTGTGGGTTTGCGGTAGAGTGTGGTGCTGAGGTGTCCGTCCTTGATGGAGACGCACGTGTCCAAGAATGAGACAGACAGTCGAGAGTAGTCCATGGTGAGTTTGATGGTGGGATGAAAATTGTTGATGTCACTGTGTAGTTTTATCAGTGACTCCTCGCCATGGGTCCAGAGGAAGAAAATGTCATCAATGTACCTGGTGTACAATGTCGGTTGGAGATCCTGCATAGAGAAGAAATCTTGTTCGAACCTGTGCATAAAAATGTTGGCATATTGGGGTGCAAATTTGGTCCCCATGGCTGTTCCGTGTGTCTGGATGAAGAACTGGTTGCCAAAGGTGAAGATGTTATGATCGAGGATAAAGCGGATGAGTTATAGGATGGTGTTTGGAGACTGGCAGTTGTTGGTGTTGAGTACTGAGGCTGTTGCCGCGATGCCATCATTGTGGGGGATGCTGGTGTAGAGTGCAGAAACGTCCATTGTGACGAGGAATGTTCCCGGTTCGACTGGTGCGTGGGTGCTGAGTTTCTGTAAGAAATCCGTAGTGTCGCGACAGAAGCTGGGGATCCCCTGTACAATAGGTTTCAAGATGCCTTCCACATAGCCAGAGAGATTCTCACATAGGACCCATAGTCCTATATACAGGAAAGCCACTCACACAGACCAAGTCCTGAACTATGAAAGCAACCACCCCAACACACACAAACGAAGTTGCATCAAGACACTATTCAAAAGGGCCACAACACACTGCAGTACACCAGAACTGCAAAAAGAGGAAAAGGAACACCTGTACAAGGTATTCGCCAAAAACGGATACCCGCGCAATTTCATCAACAGATGCGTAAGAGAAAGACAACGGAACGAGGACATGCCGCAACCCAAAGGACTAGCCACACTACCATACATCAGGAGCATTTCAGAAATGACAGCCAGACTACTGCAACCACTAGGACTTATAACAGCACACAAACCAACAGCCACGCTCAGATAACAACTCACCAGAACGAAGGACCCGATACCCAGCATGAGCAAAACTAATGTAGTGTACAAAATCCCATGCAAGGACTGCACAAAACACTATATAGAACAAACAGGAAGACAGCTAACGATCCGCATCCACGAACATTAACTAGCCATGAAACGACACGACCAGCTATCCCTAGTAGCCACACACGCAGACGACAAGCAACATGAATTCGACTGGGACAACACTACCATTATAGGGCAAGCCAAACAAAGAACAGCCAGGGAATTCCTAGAAGCATGGCACTCATCCACAAGCTCCATCAACAAACACATCGACCTGGACCCAATATACCGGCCACTACAGCGGACAGCTGAAACTGACAACCGGAAGCGGCAGGGACAGGCCATTATAAATGCCGGAGGAAACACCACAGAAGCGCTTCAGAGGAGGCTCCCAAGCACTGAGGATGTCACCTAGACAGGGGACGAAACGTTTGCAACAAAAATTTCCAGCTCGGCGAACAGAACCACAACAACGAGCACCCGAGCTACAAATCTTCTCACAAACTTTGAACACCTACGGGCGAGAGACGCTAAGACAAGCCAGGAAATGGGAATCCTGCACTAACCGCCTAAGCGCCACATACGAACAACTCCGGTTCCTGCATGAATGCCGAAAGAATCGAATCCTTCCACCATGTGTCAGATACAGACCGCCAGTCAACAATCCACAAGCCAGAGACACAGCCTGACAGAATGGATTCAGGATGGTCCAGGTAACGATTACAGACGCGCGCAACAGACTTCACAAATACAGACAAGAAATTGCGCGGCAAAAGTCGTTAATTTCAAAAACCACTAATCAGGAATGGACCCAGACCATAGAACGGGCTGTCACCATAGGACAGAACAGGACTACACACCGCAAAAAAAAGCACTAAAAGAAAAAATGGCCAAACTAACACACAACAAAGAGGACACCACAACACATACCTGGGTTAAAAACCTCTCCCACAGACAGCTCACAGACACGGAAAGAACAATACTGGTCAAGGGACTCAACTACAACTACAGGGACGCCAAGACAGCAGACTTCCTAGCAGCACAACAATGAGCACCCAAGCCACAAATCTTCTCACAAACTTTGAATGCTCTTCATATGGTCATTAAATCACCAAATATATCCAAAATAGATTTCTAAACATGAAAGGCAACATGCGGATTGGGGACTGCACAGGGAAATGGCATTGAGATACAGAATCAGCCATGATCATATTGAATATTGCAGCAGGAACGATGGGCAGAATGGCTTGCTCCTGCTCCTATCTCCTATGTTTCTCCTCAACAAATCTGTCTTGTACCCAAACTCTTGGATTTGATAATCACGTGATAAACCATCTGCGAGCAATTGCCTGTAAACTTCTTGCAAAATGCCATGAGACATCTTCTTCACCAGAAACATTAAATAATTCCTTTACAAGTAATAATCCAACTGCCTCTTAATCCACTGGAGTGAACCTGCCTCCCCCACATTCTCAGACAGTACATCCAAGACCCTAACTATATGTTAATTATTTGGGTGAGGGAAGTGAATGATCAATATCTAAGTGGACAACACAGAAAAAGGTGGAAAGCACAGAGTCAACAGAGAGATAAAGGCAGGAGAAGTGAGTGGATCAGAGTTTAGCAAATGGAATATAATTTGGGAAAGTGTGAGGTTATGAACTTTGGCAGAAAGAATAGAAGTGCTGCATGTTATTTAGATCAGGAAAGCAGCAGCATAGAATGATAGGGATGCCCTCATGTATGAATCACAAATAAGTAAGCACTCAAATTCATCAAGTAATAGTGAAGACAAGCAGAATGCTGGCCTTTATTTTAAATGGAATGGAGTATAAAGTCCAGGAAGTCTTGGCAAAATTGTACAAGGCCCCAGTCAGATCACCCCTACAATAAATGAATGGCTTCAGCCTCCTTATTTGAGGAAACTAACACTGGCACTGGACACCGCCTCGGAAGGTTCAGGAGGTTGATTCCGAGCGTGGAGAGATCTTCTTATGAGGAGAGGTTGAGTAGTGTACCCATTGGAGTTTAACAAAATGAGAGATGACATTTCTGTAACATAGAAGATTCTTAGGGTATTTAACTGAGTAGATGCTTATGGGACAGTCCAGGATCAGAGAACAATTTCTAACTTGAAAAGTACTCTATTGGCTGTAAAGATATTTGGAAGTCCTGATGCGTGCAATATATTTGCAAAGCTTTCTTTCAGAAGCTGTCCTCAAGCTTTTGCTATAACCCACACTCTAATATAAGTAAATTCTGTTTGTTACACACAGTTTGTGTTCTGCTCTCTGTTTATCTAGTTGCTTTCTCTTCGTTGCCAGAGGCAAGCAAGCATGTGGCAGATTTAAGAGAATGCGAATGGTGTCGGGAGGGATTTGGTCAGAGAGAAGCAGCAGTGACAGTACATTTACACACACACACCCTCCCACCCCTTCTCTCCCCAACTCTCAGCTCTGGAGTGTGAAGGCCAGAGGTGGATCATCGCTGACTCCTGTGTGCTGGTCCCCCTCACACATTGTCACTTCCAATTTACACTGTCTTTGCTACGATGTGAAACCTGTCACTTCTCATTTTGTGGCCTCCCTATGTGTAGGCTTTGTAATTGTGACTAGCTGCAAATCTGCCCATGAAGCCCTAACATCCAGTCAGCTGTCCCTAATGCGAGACACTACAAGCAGAGAAGCCAGTCAATGACGTCTCTCAGTAATAAGACATAATCTATTGAAATCCTGTTGTTTATTTTCTTAATGCTGTCTTGCTTTCTGCTCAAAATCATCATTTGTCCAATGATGGCCCTGATGGTTCAATATGTGACTTTCCATCACGTGTTTCTGTTTAAAATTCCTGGACAGTAGTCACGACACCTTATCGCTGTCCAGAGATCCATTCAGGACACTACGATGTTGCCGTTTTAGTTCAATCACAGGAATGATACAAATAAGAAAGGACATTGAACTACTCCATCAAGATAAACACTGAAAATGCCTCCAGTGACTGCAACAAACTACTTCCTTAACCATTCCTGGGCCTTTATCCCTAGCATTGTACCATTGGATTCTTTTAACATACTCACCCAATCCTCTTGGATTGTTCCATACCAATCCTTACCCCAAATCCAATGCCCACCCTACCAATACCCCTGTCTCAACAACCTCACTTAAGCTACACCTACAGCCCTATCCTACTGTACCTCATCCCACCCATTCCACTTATCCTACTCCTAAACTATTATCAAATCTACCCGACCCTTACCTGTCCCAAACCATCCATTCCCACTCCAATTCTACACAAATGTCATCAACTCCAGACTTTAACTTCTTATAGAGTCATAGAGATGTACAGCATGGAAACAGACCCTTCAGTCCAACTCGTCCATGCCAACCAGATATCCCAACCCAATCTAGTCCCACATGCCAGCACCCGGCCCATATCCCTCCCAACCCTTCCTATTCATATACCCATCCAAATGCCTCTTAAATGTTGCAATTGTACCAGCCTCCACCACTTCCTCTGTTAGCTCATTCCATACACGTACCACCCTCTATCTGAAAAAGTTGCCCCTTAGATCTCTTTTATATCTTTCCCCTCTCACCCTAAACCTATGCCCTGTAGTTCTGGACTCCCCAACCCCAAGGAAAAGACTTTGCCTATTTATCCTATCCATGCCCCTCATAATTTTGTAAACCTTTATAAAGTCACCCCTCAGCCTCCGACGCTCCAGGGAAACAGCCCCAGCCTATTCAGCCTATCCCTATAGCTCAAATCCTCCAACCCTGGCAACATTCTTGTATATCTTTTCTGAACCCTTTCAAATTTCACAACATCTTTCTGCTAGGAAGGAGACCAGATTTGCACACAATATTCCAACAGTGGCCTAACCAATGTCCTGTACAGCCGCAACATTACCTCCCAACTCCTGTACTCAATACTCTGACCATTAAAGGAAAGCATACCAAATGCCTTCTTCACTATCCTATCTACCTGTGACTCCACTTTCAAGGAGCTATGAACCTGCACTCCAAGGTCTCTTTGTTCAGCAACACTCCCTAGGACCTTACCATTAAGTGTATAAGTCATGCTAAGATTTGCTTTCCCAAAATGCAGCACCTCACATTTATCTGAATTATACTCCATCCGCCACTTCTCAGCCCATTGGCTCATCTGGTCAAGATCCCATTGTAATCTGAGGTAACGCTCTTCGCTGTCCACTACACCTCCAATTTTGGTGTCATCTGCAAACTTACTAATTGTACCTCTTATGCTCGCATCCAAATCATTTATATAAATGACAAAAAGTAGAGGACACAGCACTGATCCTTGTGGCACTCCACTGGTCACAGGCCTCCCGTTTGAAAAACAACCCTCCACTACCACCCTCTGTCTTCTACCCTTGAGCCAGTTCTGTATCCAAATGGTTAGTTCTCCCTGTATTCCATGAGATCTAACCTTGCTAATCAGTCTCCCATGGGGACCCTGGTCAAACGCCTTACTGAAGTCCATATAGATCACATCTACTGTTCTGCCCTCATTAATCCTCTTTGTAACTTCTTCAAAAAACTCAATCAAGTTTGTGAGCCATGATTTCCCACGCACAAAGCCATGTTGGTTATCCCTAATCAGATTTCTCCAGTTTCCTCATTTCCCCTCCCCCCACCTTGTCTCAGTCAAATCCCTCGAACTCAGCACCGCCTTCCTAACCTGCAATCTTCTTCCTGACCTTTCCGCCCCCACCCCACTCCGGCCTATCACCCTCACCTTGACCTCCTTCCACCTATCACATTTCCAACGCCCCTCCCCCAAGTCCCTCCTCTCTACCTTTTATCTTAGCCTGCTGGACACACTTTCCTCATTCCTGAAGAAGGGCTTATGCCCGAAACGTCAATTGTCCTGTTCCTTGGATGCTGCCCGACCTGCTGCGCTTTTCTAGCAACACATTTTCAGCTCTATCCCTAATCAGTCCTTGCCTTTCCAAATACATGTACATCCTGTCCCTCAGGACTCCATCCAACAACTTGCCCACCACTGAGGTCAGGCTCACCAGTCTATAGTTCCCTGGCTTGTCTTTACCGTCCTTCTTAAACAGTGGCACGTTTGCCAACCTCCAGTCTTCCGGCACCTCACCTGTGATGATCGATGATATAAATATCTCAGCAAAAGGCCCAGCAATCACTTCTCAAGCTTCCCAAAGAGTTCTCAGGTACACCTGATCAGTCCTGGGGATTTATCCACCTTTAACCATTTCAAAACATCCAGCACTTCCTCCTCTGTAATGTGGACATTTTGCAAGATGTCACTGTTGGACCTCCTGATTATAATCGGCATTTTCTCTTTTTATGCCAGACTGCTTCAGTACCTGAGGAGTTGCGAATAGTGTTGAACATTGTGCAATCATCAGTGAACATTCCCATTTCTGACCTTGTGATGGAGGGAACAACATTGATGAAGCATGTCGGGGCTCAGACAAGATCCTGATGAACTCCTGCAGAGATATCCTGGAGCTGAGATAGCTGCCCTCCAATAATCATGACCATCTTCCTTATGTGACAAGTCTGACTCCAACCAGCTAAGAGTTTTCCCCCGATACCCATTGATTCTACACTCAGCCAATTGCAGCTTTGATGTCAAGGGCAGCCACTATTAGCTCGCATCTGGAATTTCCTGACAGTGACTTTAATCGTCTATGGGAAATATACCACTCAACTGAGCACCAAAACCATTAATTTCATATTAGTAACAACTTCATCTGTTGTAGAGATACTCCCCATGCAATCTCTAACAGAAACTAACACTGAAACAACTGTGGATTCTGCAAATCAGAAACACAATTAGAAATTTCTGGAAAAGCTCAGCAAGTCTGTGGAAAGAAATCAGAGTTAACATTTCAACCCTTCCTATCTATAATCCTAATGCCCTCTGTTGAGATGGAGGTATTCCTCTATTCAGGAGTTGACCCTTTTCCAGCAGGAATTTGGCATGGAGTGTGTTACACTCAGTGCTTCTGTCCATTAAAGGCCAAATTGGTTCACCAGTTCCCAGGCAACTAGCCAATTCGGACTGAAAACAACAAATGCTGGAGATCACAGCGGCTCAGAGGCAGCATCTATGAAGATAGAACAAGCTAATGTCTTTTGAGTTTTGATGACTCTTCATCGGAGCTAGAGGAGATACTTGTTAGTAAGGAAGATGTGTTGAAAAACCTGAGGATAGACAACTGCCCCGGGCCTGACGGGATATATCCTAGGATTATGTGGGAAGCAAGAGAGGAAATTGCAGAGCCGTTGGCAATGGTCTTTTCGTCTTCACTGTCAACGGGGGTGGTACCAGGGGACTGGAGAGTGGCGAATGTTGTGCCACTGTTCAAAAAAGGGAATAGGGATAACCCCGGGAATTACAGGCCCGTTAGTCTTACTTCAGTGGTAGGCAAAGTAATGGAAAGGGTACTGAGGGATAGGATTTATGAGTATCTGGAAAGACACTGCTTGATTAGGGACAGCCAGCACGGATTTGTGAGGGGTAGGTCTTGCCTTACAAGTCTTATTGAATTCTTTGAGGAGGTGACCAAGCAGGTAGATGAGGGTAGAGCAGTGGATGTAGTGTACATGGGTTTTAGTAAGGCATTTGATAAGGTTCCCCATGGTAGGCTTATGCGGAAAGTCAGGAAGCATGGAATAGTGAGAAATCTGGCCAATTGGATAGAAAACTGGCTAACCGGTCGAAGTCAGAGAGTGGTGGTAGATGGTAAATATTCAGCCTGGAGCCCAGTTACAAGTGGAGTTCCGCAGGGATCAGTTCTGGGTCCTCTGCTGTTTGTAATTTTTATTAATGACTTGGATGAGGGAGTAGAAGGGTGTGTCAGTAAATTTGCAGATGATACGAAGATTGGTGGAGTTGTGGATAGTGAGGAGGGCTCTTGTCGGCTGCAAAGGGACTTAGATATGATGCAGAGCTGGGCTGAGGAGTGGCAGATGGAGTTCAACCCTGCCAAGTGTGAGGTTGTCCATTTTGGAAAGACAAATAAGAATGCGGAATTCAGGGTTAACGGTAGGGTTCTTAGTAAGGTGGAGGAGCAGAGGGATCTTGGGGTCTATGTTCATAGCTCTTTGAAAGTTGCCACTCAGGTGGATAGAGCTTGTAAGAAGGCCTATGGTGTACTAGCGTTCATTAGCAGAGGGATTGAATTCAAGAGTCGTAAGGTGATGTTGCAGCTGTACAGGACCTTGGTAAGGCCACATTTGGAGTACTGTGTGCAGTTCTGGTCGCCTCACTTTAGGAAAGATGTGGAAGCTTTGGAGAGGGTGCAGAGGAGATTTACCAGGATGTTGCCTGGAATGGAGAATAGGTCGTACTAGGATAGGTTGAGAATGCTAGGCCTTTTCTCATTGGAACGGCGAAGGATGAGGGGTGACTTGATAGAGGTTTATAAGATGATCAGGGGAATAGATAGAGTAAACAGTCAGAGACTTTTTCCCCAGGTACAACAGAGTGTTACAAGGGGACATAAATTTAAGGTGAAGGGTGGAAGGTATAGGGGGATGTCAGGGGTAGGTTCTTTACCCAGAGAGTGGTGGGGGCATGGAATGCGCTGCCTGTGGGAGTGGCAGAGTCAGAATCATTGGTGACCTTTAAGTGGAAATAGGTACATGGATAGGTGCTTAAGCTAGGACAAATGTTCGGCACAACATCGTGGGCCGAAGGGCCTGTTCTGTGCTGTATTGTTCTATGTTCTATGTTCACTCATGCAATATTGTGGGGCTGGAGTGCCGGGGGGAAGAAAAGGTGTTAACCGATGTATATTGGTCAAGTTTGTCATTCTTGAGGAGTCTGTTTTCCATTTTTGCGTGGTTTGTGCCTGGTGGCAGACCTTTTCTCATGATTTGAAGATACTGCCCCCCCCCCGCATTTGGTCATACTTGATCTCCATGTCCCTGAATTTTGACCAACCTTACTAGGTATGGAGAGGATTGGGTACCTCATAGTGAGCATACCCCAGTCCACTTGAGTCTTCCTCCAGATGTTGGGAATCACAGGGGCTACAGTGCAGGAGCAGCCTACAGGAACAATATTTCCCTTTGCAGTTCTTGCGTTAGATCCTTGAAGATGTTGGAAATTAGTTAATTTATTCATTGGTTTATTGTTTACTCTGTCTATAAAAATACATTCTGGGTGCATTGTCACTTCCCATACTCACCACCCTGCTCAAAAATGCTATTTTAATTTAATTTTATAATTTTCCTTTGTAAGTTTTTGTTTTGTTGGGATAACCTAACATTGCTCCTTATGGGGTTATTTGATTAATTGTAGTGTTACTGCTCAGAACAACATAAAAGAGGCTCTTTGTAACACTCACTATAGAGCTGGGAACTGCATGCTTATAATCTTATAGCAGAGCTATAATTAATGAGTGCCTTCAGATCTCCATCACCAAGTGACTGCCAGAGATTTACCCAATCACCACCCACCAGCTCCCTGGTCCCAGTTCAATGTTCAGATTGTATCCTGCTATAAACATCCTTTCTTGTCTTCCCTGTCTTTGCAGCGAGTCAGTTCTATCTCTTTCTTTTCTCTGTCATCGAGAGAGCTGTACTAATATGCTGTAATTCCCAGCTATATCATCATTCCATCCCTGACTCCCTACATTTATCTGCCCTACTTAATGTCTGACTCTTTCCTTCTCTGTCTGTGTCTTTGTCTGATTGCCTGTCTGTCTTTCACTCTTACTGTCAGTTTCTCTGCCCGTCTCTTTCCTTTTCGGTGTGATTGACTGTCTCTCTCTGTCTGTCTGTTCTTGTCTGATTGTCTGTCTCTCTCTTTCTCTTTCTCTCACTGTCTCTGTCTGTATGTTTTTGGCTGACTTCCCATGTGCATTTCCCGAATTGACTCTGTCTGCCTGTCTTCCTGTCTGTCTCTGTATGTCTCCGCTAGCTTGTCTATCTGTCTGTCTCTATCTCTTTCTCTCTCTCTCTTTCTCTGTGTTTCTCTCTGCCAGTCTGTCCCTGCCTGCAGTCTCCTTCTCTCCATCTGTCTTTCGCTCTCCCAGTCTGTCTCTCCCTCTCTATCTGCCAGTCTCTCTCTCCTTCTCTTGTCTTGCTGTGTCTTCAATGAGATTATTCCCCATCTATCAAAGCCTCAAACCCCTATTAGCAACTAATGGGCCCCTCAATTTGGCACAAGTCCAGTGATCCCATACCCTTTTCATGCCCACTGCATATGGGATGTGAACCTGTGGATATTTTTTCAGAAATCTGTGACTGAAATGATCCTTTTTCACGTATACCCTGTCTGTCAGAAACCTGATTCTAGTTAAAGATGATGTGGAGGTGCTAGTGTTGGATTGGACAGAATCATTTCAGATGTTGGCAATTAATTAATTTATTTATTTGTTTATTGTTTATTCCATCAATAAAATTACATTCTGGATACATTGATGAAGAGGCAGTTTCTCTGAAAGCTTGTGGTTTCAAATAAACCTGTTGGTCTGTAACCTGGTGTCATGTGACTTTTGACCTAGTTAAAATGACCTGGAATATTCTAGCCTGGGTTTGTTCAGAGGCATAGTTGCAAACATGTGAGATAGAAGGTTACATCTGCTGCTTAAGTCTGCTTTGTCATTCAATAAGATCATGGCTGATCTGTTGGCATTCCATATTTCACACCTACCCCTGAAGTCCTTTGATTTCCTGCTGAACAAGAATCTATCCATCTACAATGTGGAGGTGCCGGTATTGGACTGGGGTGGACAAGGTTGAAAATCACACAACACCAGGTTATAGTCCAACAGGTTAATTTGTAAGCACTAGCTTTTGGAGCACTGCTCCTTCATCAGGTGATTATGAAGTATGAGATCGTAAGACACATTCTCACACCACCTGATGAAGGAGCAGGGCTGCAAGAGCTAGTGCTTCCAAATTAACCTGTTGGACTATAATCTGGTGTTGTGTGATTTTTAACTCTATCTATCTACCTCTGCCTTAAAATATTCAATGACCCGATCTGAGGTGGAGAGGGAAATGCTGTGGGCAGGACAGGAGAGGAAGTTGCCAGGCTGGATTGGATTTACATTCTGATCTCTGGTTCATTCAAACAAGTGAACAAGTGGCACATGGGGCAAGCTCGACAATGGTTCAGTTGTACAGCTCAAGACTTAACCTAAAGTACATCACGGACTGCACTCAACAGGGAATGTGATGCAGCAATACCCATGTTAGCTCCCATAATAACAAAGTAATACAGTACCGAAAGATTCAATTGCCATTTATTGCAACATCTGGTAACTACAGATCTGATTATTATAGGCACTTCAGTAAGAAACTCAGAATGCTGGAGAAACTCAGCAGGTCAGGCAGCATCTGTGGAGAGAGAAACAGAATTAACGTTTTGAGTCAGGTATGACTCTTCTTCACAATGGAAAAAAGGAAGGTCATAGAGTCATCAAGTTGTATAGCATGGAAACAGACCCTCTGCTTCACTTTCTCCATGCTGACCAGATAGCCTTAGTCTAGTCCTATTTGCCAGCATTTGGCCCATTTCCCCCTAAACCCTTCCAATTCAGATGCCTTTTAAATGTTGTACCCCCTTCCACCTCTTTTTCTGACAGCTCATTCCATACACGCACCACCCTCTGCATGAAAACACTGCCCCTTAAGTCCCTTTTAAATCTTACCTCTCTCACCTTAAACCCATGCCCTCTAGTTTTGGACTCCCTCACCCTGGGAAAAAGACCTATCCATGCACCTCATGATTTTTTAAGCCTCCATGTTATAAACCTGCAGTCACCCCACAGCCTCCAAAGCTCCAAGGTGAAAAACCTCAGCATTAGGAGGCACAGTTGTTAGCACTATTGCCCCACAGCGCCAGGAACCAAGTTTGATAGGTAGATTAGATTAGATTCACTACAGTGTGAAAACAGGCCCTTCGGCCCAACAAGTCCATACCAACCCTTCGAAGAGCAACCCACCCAAATCCAACACCCTCTGACTAATGCACCTAACACTATGGGCAATTTCCCATGGCCAATTCACCTGACCTATGCATCTTTGGACTGTGGGAGGAAACCAGAGCACCCGGAGGAAACCCACGCAGGTACAGGGAGAAAGTGCAGACTCCATACAGACAGTTGCCCGAGGCTGGAACCCGGATCCCTGGCACTGTGAGGCAGAAATAATAACCACTGAACCACCATGCCACCCTTCCCATTTGGTAGCATGAACAGCCAAGTTTCTGACATCGAGACAGGGTCTAATATAATGAGGGGTACATTGGGTTCCAAGCGATCAATTGTGATAAGGGACTCTCTAGTCAGAGGCACAGATAAGCATTTCTGCAACCAGCAGTGAAAAATCAGAATGGTTACCTCCTTGGTGCCAGAACCAAGGATATCTCACAGGGTGCAGAATGTTCCCAAAGAGGAGAGGGACCAGCAGGAGGTCTTTGTACACACTGAAACTAACAACAAAGAAAGAGAAAAGAATGAGATTCTGAAGGGCAAATATAGAGAGTTAGGCAGGAATTGAAAAGGAGATACTCGAGGGTAGTAATTTCTGGATTACTACCAGAGGGCAGGACTGGCAGCTTAATGTTCCAGGATACAAATGCTACAGGAAGGATAGAAAGGGAGGCAAGAGAGGAGAGTAGTGGTGTTTTTGATAAGGGATAGTATTACTGCTGCACTTAGG
The DNA here is from genome assembly GCF_037043375.1 of Chiloscyllium plagiosum. NCBI lineage: Eukaryota > Metazoa > Chordata > Chondrichthyes > Orectolobiformes > Hemiscylliidae > Chiloscyllium > Chiloscyllium plagiosum. Next base: position 71,588,411 of record NW_028270153.1, on the reverse strand, counting down.
GAGGATATTCCTGGGAAGACATCCAGGGAAGTTATTTGGACGGAACTGAGAAATAAGAAAGGGATGATCATCTTCTTGAGATTGTATTACAGAAACCCCTAATAGGGGAAATGAGAAACAAATTTGCAAGGAGATCTGGAAGAATAATAGGATGGTTATGGTAGGGGATTTAACTTTCCAAACATAGACTGGGACTGCCATAGTGTTAAGGGTTTAGATAGCGAGGAATTTGTTAAGTGTGCACAAGAAAATTTTCTGATTCAGTATGTGGATGTACCTACTAGAGAAGGTGCAAAACTTAACCTACTCTTGGGAAATAAGACAGGGCAGGTGACTGAGGTATCAGTGGGGGAGCACTTTGGGGCCAGCGACCATAATTCTACTAGTTTTAAAATAGTGATAGAAAAGGATAGACCAAATCTAAAAGTTGAATTTCTAAATTGGAGAAAGGTCAATTTTGACAGTATTAGGCAAGAACTTTCAAAAGCTGATTGGGGGCAGATGTTCGCAGGTAAAGGGACAGCTGGAAAATGGGAAGCCTTCAGAAATGAGATAACGAGAGTCCAGAGAAAGTATATTCCTGTCAGGGTGAAAGGAAAGGCTGGTAGGTGTAGGGAATGCTGGATGACTAAAGAAATTGAGATTTTGATTCAGAAGAAGAAGGAAGCATATGTCAGGTATATATAAGAGAGATCGAGTGAATCCTTTGAAGAGTAGTAGGAATATACTTAAGGGGGAAATCAGGATGGCAAAAGAGGACATGAGATAGCTTTAGAAAATAGGGTTAAGGAGAATCCAAAGGGTAACTAGGGAGAGAATGGGCCCCTCAAAGATCAGCAAGGCAGCCTATGTGTGGAGCCGCAGGAGATGTGGGAGATACTAAACAAGTATTTTGCATCAATGTTTACTATGGAGAAGGACATGGAAGATATAGAATACAGGGAAATAGATGGTGACATCTTGAAAAATGTCCATATTACAGAGGAGTAGGTGTTGAATGTCTTGAAACGCATAAAGGTGGATAAATCCCAAGGACCTGATCAGGTGTACCCTAGAACTCTATGGGAAGCTAGGAAAGTGATTGCTGGGTCCCTTGCTGAGATATTTGTATCATCGATAGTCACATGTGAAGTGTCGGAAGCTGGAGGTTGGCAAACGTGGTGGCACTATTTAAGAAAGGTGGTAAGGACACCCCAGGGAACTATAGACCGGTGAGCCTGACCTCAGTGGTGGGCAAATTGTTGGAGGGAATCCTGAGGAACAGGATGTACATGTATTTGGAAAGGCAAGGACTGATTAGGGATAGTCAACATGGCTTTGTGTGTGGGAAATAATGTCTCACAAACTTGATTGAGTCTTTTGAAGAAGTAACAAAGAGGATTGATGTGTGCAGAGTGGTAGATGTGATCTATATAGACTTCAGTAAGGTGTTCAACACGGTTCCTCATGGGAGACTGGTTAGCAAGATCTCATGGAATACAGGGAGAACTAGCCATTTGGATACAGAACTGGCTCAAAGGCAGAAGATAGAGGGTGGTGATGGAGGGTTGGTTTTTCAGACTAGAGGCCTGTGACCAGTGGAGTGCCACAAGGATCGGTGCTGGGCCCTCTACTTTTCATTTGCATAAATTATCTGGATGTGAACATAAGAGGTATAGTTGATATGTTTGCAAATGATGCCAAAATTAGAGGTCTAGTGATGAAGGTTACCTTGGATTACAATGGGATCTTGATCAGATAGGCCAATGGGCTGAGGTGTGACAGATGGAGTTTAATTTAGATAAATGCGAGGTGCTGCATTTTGGAAAGGCAAATCAGAACAGGATATATACACTTAATGGTAAGTTCCTGGGGAGTGTTGCTGAACAAAGAGACCTTGGAGTGCAGGTTCATAGCTCCTTGAAAGTAGTCACAGGTAGATAGGATAGTGAAGAAGGGTTTTCGTATGCTTTCCTTTATTGGTCAGAGCATTGAGTATAGCAGTTGTGAGGTCATTTTGCAGCTGTCCAGGACGTTGGTTAGGCCACTTTTGGAATATTGTGTGCAATTTTTGTCTCCTTCCTAACGAAAAATGTAAAACTTGAAAGGGTTCAAAAAAGATTGACAAGGATGCTGCCAGGGTTGGAGGATTTGAGATAAAGCGAAAGACTGAATAGGCTGGGGCTGTTTTCCCTGGAGCTTCGGAGGCTGAGGGATGACCTTATAGAAGTTTATAAAATCATGAGGGGCGTAGGTGGGATAAATAGACAAGGTCTTTTCCCTGGTGTCAGGGCGTCCAGAACTGGAGGGTATAGGTTTAGGGTGAGAGGGGAAAGATATAAAGGGACCTCAGGGGCAAATTTTCATGCAAAGTGGTGGAGGCTGGTACAATTACTGCGTTTAAAAGGCACCTGAATGGATATATGATTAGGAAGGGTTTAGAGGGATATGGGCCAAGAACTGGCAAATGGAACTACATTAGGTTAGGATACCTGGTCGCATGAATGGTTGGACCGAAGGGTCTGCTTCCATGCTGTACATCTCTATGACTCTATGGCTCGGATGACTGCCCTTATGGAGTTTACACATTCTCCCTGTGTCTGCGTGGGTTTCTTCTGAGCACTCCAGTTTCTTCCCACGTGTCCAAAGAAGTGCAGGTTAGGTGGATTGGCCATGTTAAATTGCCCATAGAGTCCATGGATGAACACCTAAATGCGTTCACCATGGGGAATGCACAGTTCCAGGGATATGATGGGTCTGGCTGGAATGCTCTTCAGAGGGTCGGTATGGACCTGATGAGCCAGCTGGCCTGTTGCTGCACTGGAGGGATTCGATAACTGTATTCAGCCTCTCATTTTAGCTCCAACCCTGGCAACATCCCTGGAAGTATTTTCTGCACTCTTTCAACTTTACCATCTTTCCTGTAGCAGGGAGATCAGAATTGGCCTAACCAATTTCTTGTACAGCCACAACATGACCTCCCAACTCTGCACAATGCACTGCCCAATGAAGGCAAGTGTACCAAATGACTTCTTCATTATCCTGTCTACTATCTTCAAAGAACTGTGAACCTGCACTCCAGGGTCTCTTTATTCAGACACATTCCCCTTAAGTGCATAAGTCCTGCTCTTCAGACCACAAACAGCTCTTGTGATACCACACCCCTCACCAATGCCTCTGTTCTGCCTCGTGCCTCTGGACGTCATTTGCCTATTTGGATAGACAAAATCTTTTGATTGAAGTCTTTTCTTTTAGGTGCAGTCCCAGCACTGGCCTTTAATCCCAGTGACACTTCTCAGAGTGTTGAAGTCCCTGCCAGCCCTCTGATTCCCCCACCCCCCAACCTCCATCCCCAGTACCAATAATGTGAAAGGCTGCTCCTTCCTGTACGTCTCCCATCACCTACTGTGGTCTTGGATCCTGGGGAAGTCTGAGGTTGGGTCACTGCCCTGCCTTCAGACTCAATGCCAAGTTCCACATTGTAACATATAAAATTCTGGCCATTGTGTCCAATTCAGACAGTCCTGCATCCGTGTGGATTGTCCGACAGATAGACAGACAGGGACACGACGGCCGACCTATGAACCCTTGCCTCAACTGTACATGATGAAGATTGATCCTTCAAGCTATTGATTAAAATTAGCAACTTGTCAATGAATCATTGGGATCTCTGTCCAATTTGTGAGCTCAAACCATTTGGTTCTCACATTAGCTTCATGGGTGCTCTATGTGGCAACGAGTTTTGTATCTGTGACTGCAGAGAGCGGGGAGGTGAGGTACTCAATATCTCTGTTGTCACCAAAACAATATGAAATGCAGGAGTACCATTATCCTCTCATATTGAACCCAATTGGTTTAATCTACGTCCAAGGTGGTTGTGCACATCTGTGGGATTTATAAATTGAAATCATTTTTATCTTCAGGAACAGAACATAAATTAAATCCAAGTGCTTCTGGGGGAAATAGCAAAATGAAAATCTCAAATTGTTAGTCAGTCATTTGCCGGACAATTCTGTCCCACTTTCCTATTGTGAGCTTGGTTTACAGGTGAGCGTGACCATTTTTCTTTGCTTCTGTTGAAGTTTTTCATTCCGTTTATCTGAGACGAGCAAGAAAAGAATACTACATCTTCCTTGATCTCAACACTTCCCAAAGGGGAGTCCAGATCGTCATTTGCAAGGTATGATAAAAAAGAAAGTACAAGTGTGGATCGTCGAGAAAAAAATTAAACACTGGGACTTAGACAAGAAGAATCTGAATGTTGAGCAAAAAAGACTTAGAATTCCTCTGCTTTTAGAATTGATGGAAAGCCCTTGCAATTATGATGTTAGCAATGTGAATAGATTAGCAATTCTATTTTTATGTGTATTTTTATAAATAGACAGGAAAGGGTTTTACAAGTTTCCATTAAGCGTTTTAATAACAGAAGTCATATATGAGAAGATAAAAGTAAAAATTAAGACAAAATTCATCTCAGATCAATTTCACTTCTGGGAAAGTTGGTAAAGACGACAAATGGTGGAATGCCCAGAAGTTACCTTCTGATAAAGTTCCACACCAACAAGAATGCCACACTGGGCTGGAAGCCACCTCTTCACTGGGCCTGGGTCAGGGGAAGATGCCTTCTGCTGAAGAAGTTGAAAAAGGTAACATAATAAACAGAAACATGAAGAGAAAGCAGAGAAAGAAAAGGAAAGTAAAAAGCAGATACAGTAGACAGGCTCCAGGCTCCTGTGCTGCCACACTGCTGTCATCTTGCTCGCTTGCCTCTGTGCTTCTGGTCACATGAAGGGCAGCATATCCAAACCCAGGGTCATTCACTGCTGTCCAGGCCCAGCACCCACCACCAGGCCACAGGGGATTAAAAGGAGCATGTATGAAAAGTCCGAAGCTTGGGGTAGTTTCACTCAGTGTAATACCAACCTGCCCAGTTGGAGACCAGCTTCAGAGCATAAGCAAAAGTAAATTTCAAATAACTACAAAATGCAGTGCTCTCTCAAAATGGCCGAGGTCTCACAGTGGAGGGAGCGATATTTATCAAATCCGCTTCCGTCCATAATCTGGGAATGCTTGATGAAGGGCAGCGTAAAGAGGGCTTTACTCTGTATCTAACCTCGTGATGTCCCTGTCCTGCGAATATTTGATGTAGACATGTGTAGAGGCAGCTTTACTCTGTAACTAACCCTGTGCTGTCCTTGTCCAGAGAGTGTTTGATTGGGATAGTGCAGAGAGAGCTTTACTCTATCTCACCCCCTGCTGTCCCTGTCCAGGGGGACTCAATTGACACAATCCTTCCTGATAGGACAAATATCATTTTAGGATTCAGTATGGGAGTATGGACACACTCCCTCTATGGCAAGTACAGTAAACTTCATTTTCACCAGCACCATCTAGATAAACCGGCAAAAATTATATAGTTCAAATACCATGAAGTTTATTGTATTTGGGCGGCACGGTGGCACAGTGGTTAGCACTGCTGCCTCACAGCGCCTGAGACCCGGGTTCAATTCCTGCCTCAGGCGACTGACTGTGTGGAGTCTGCACGTTCTCCCCGTGTCTGCGTGGGTTTCCTCCGGGTGCTCCGGTTTCCTCCCACAGTCCAAAGATGGGCAGGTCAGGTGAATTGGCCATGCTAAATTGCCCATAGTGTTAGGTGAGGGGTAAATGTAAGGGTATGGGTGGGTTGCGCTTCGGCGGGTCGGTGTGGACTTGTTGGGCCGAAGGGCCTGTTTCCACACTGTAATGTAATCTAATCTAATCTAATTATTCTGAATTGAGTTGAATTGAATTTATTGTCATGTGTACCGAGATACAGTGAAAAACTTTGCCTTGCAAGCAATACAGGCAGATCACAGAGTTCAGTAGCATAGATAGTAAACAATCAGTAAACAGCAGCAAAAATAAAAAAACACAGATACAGGTGAGTTTTTGTTTTTGCCGCTGTTTACCAATTATTAAGAGTTTGTGAGTCCATTCAGTATTCTAACCACAGTAGGGTAGAAATTGTTAAGGAAACCGGCTGGTGCGTGTGTTCAGGCTTCTGTCCCTTCTCCCGGATGGTAGAGGTTGTAGAAAAGCATTGCCAGGGTGGGATGGATCTTTGAGAATGCTGGCGGCCTTTCCTTGACAGCGGGCTTGGTCGATGGATTCTATAGATGGGAGGTTGGCCTTTGTGATTGTCCGGGTCAAGTTCACCACTCTCTGTAACCGTCTCCGATCTTGAATGGTATAGTTGCCATACCAGGTAGTGATACATCCAGACAGAATGCTTTCTGTTGGCGAGGGTATTCTGGACAATTATTTATAGTTTTTAAAATTATTTACCTCAATGTAAATATGCTTGTTGTTCAATCAAATGACCACCTGAAATATCAACAGTTGATTCAATTTCAAGTCAATTTCTCCTCAAATTCTGCGATTTCCAAGGAGTCAGCTGAGGGTGTGAGTGAGACGGTTCTCTGCTGGCAAGTTTTATTTAAGGTAAAGTTGCATTATTATTTAAGTGATTTATGCTGTATATAAAGTATAACCATGATGTGTATACCCCCTGCATAACGTTTCTATTACATAGTGTGTGTTTTACATTGATTGTGGACCTCCAGATTATCCACAATATTTGATCAACCAGCATCCTCCTCGTGTCACAGGTGTATGAACAAAAAGCTTGCTGTACATCTTTTCTTAGATAGAAGATCAAAAGTACACATAATAATCCAGGTGTGGTCTCACCAAGGCCCTAGATGGTTCAAATACTTTTACACTAAAGCCAACAGATTTTTGATAGCTAACAGAGTCAAAGGGCAGACAAGAAAATAGAATTAAGACCATAATTGGATCAACCAGCTTCATGTTGAGTATCAGTATGGGATTGAGGGGCTGAATGGCCTACATCTGCTCACGGTGGCTCAGTGGTTAGTACTGCTGCCTCCCAGCGCCAGAAACCCGGATTCAATTCAAACCTCGGACGACTGTCTGTGTGGAGTTTGCACATTCTCCCTGTGTCTGCATGGGTTTCCTCCGGTTTCAACCCACAGACCAAAGATGTGCAGATCAGGTGGATTAGCCATGAGAAATACAGGGTGACAGGGATAGGGTGGGGATGCTCTTCAAAGGGTCAGAGTGGACTTGATGGGCTGAATGGCCTGCTTCCACAGCATAACGATTTTATGTTTCTATTCTCTATTCCTATGTTTATCGGTACATGATGGTACGAGACACAGATTATGCTGGTATTAGTTTAGTACATCTAAATTATCGCCATTACACAGGATCACTCCATTGAAGCCATCAGTCATACATGTTGTTGCTGCATCACTACAAAATGAGCTTAAATTGATCAGGAGTCTCTGCAGCCACACTAACTCCCACAGAAGGGGCTACTGTGGTTAACATCAACTCAGTGGGAAATGCAATGGAATCAATTAAAACAAACATGGTCACAGCAGCTGAACACAAGTGATCATACTCATGCTGACACTACAATTAAACTCACAGTAGAAAAAAGCAGCTAAAACAACATCGACACAAGGCGTCAGCAGGGCTAAACAAAACTTTTTCATTTTTGTCCCCCACCCATGAAGTCTGTTTTCCTCACAGAGGCAGGGTAGCTTGTCAAACATGTCATATTACCGTGCTCAGCAGGCACTGTCAATCTGCGCCAACACTGTGAAGTAAAAATGCACTTACTCACTGCAACTCAACCATGCCGCTAGAGATGCCATAGCAATCCTCTTCTATCACGAGACAATGAGCTAGCTCAGGGATCCAAGCGATGTATTGCGCAAGCATTCGATGGTTATAGCAACTGTAAGAGCTGGTGTTGAATGACATGAAATCCAGGAGACTGAGCCCCTCCTTTCCTTCCTATGAAGGTGAATCAACAGAGTAACAGCAAATAATAAATTCCTGTCACCAGCCATCTGTCATCACTCACTTAGGCATGAAGATAGTGAATTTGAATTACATTGGATTTTCGGAAAAGGTTTGTTACATTCTTGATGATGAAGTGATTTTGTTGATATAGAATACCTGTTTTCATTGCTCCTGTCATGTTGTATTGAGAGCTCAGACAGTCAATGCAAAATGGATCTTTTTGTTGCCCTACTGTTGCTGACCGACATTCCTTTAAACATTTCAATATCACCACTTGAACCATTGAAAGGAGTCTTACCCCACAAGCTTTGTTTCACAACAACATTATGGAAGGTTTGCACTACTTCAGGCATCTCACCCAAAACCCTGAAAATTTCAAAGATGTCGGCTCCCCCCTGCCTCCTCCCCCTTTTCTCCCATGCTAGCCCAGTTCAGTTTCCGGTCAAAGAAAGCCCCAAGTTGTTGATAACGGGGGTTTCAGTGGTGGCATCATCAGTGAGGCAATAGTTAGATTGTTTCTTGTTGGAGATGATCTTTGCCTGACATTGATGTGGTGCAAATGTTACTTGCCACTTAGCCCAAGCCTCAATGTTGTCTACAAGAGCAGGCCAGAGGCTAGGAATACTGCAGCGAGTAATTCACCTCCTGATTCCCCATGTACAAATCAGGAGTGTGATGGAATACTCCCCTTTGCCTAGATGGGTGCACTTCCAACAACACTCAAGAAGCTTGCCTCCATCCCGGACAAAGCAGCCCGCTTAATTGACACCACATCCACAAGCATCCTCTCCCTCCACTACCAGCACTCAGCAGCAGCAGTGTGTATTATCAACAAGATGTATCACAGAAAATCATTGAGGCTTCTTAGAGAGCACCTCCCAAATCTATGACCGCTTCCATCTAGAAGGACAAGGGCAGCAGACACTTGGGAACGCTATTAATTGCAAGTTCCCTCCAATGTAACTCTGCAAGTACACTGACCTTCCTGACTTGGAAATATATCACCTTCACATAAATATATTCCTTCACATCACTGCATCAAAAATCTGGAATTCCCTCCCTAAGGACATTGTAGGTTGACCTATAGCACAAGGACTGTAGTGGTGACAAGCCCTTCATCCCCAGGATCATTCTTGTAAATCTCCTCTGGACATCTTCCAATGAAAGCACATCCTTCCTGAGATACAGGGTCCAAACTGCTCACAATATTCCAAATGCAGTCTGACCAGAGCCTTACCCAGCCTCAGGAGTACCCCTCTGCTTTTGTAATCTTGCACTCTCTAAATGCGTACTAGCATTTCATCTGCCTTCCAAACTGCCAACTGAGTCTGTATGTTAACCTTAGGAGAATCCTGAACTGGGACTCCAAAGCCTTTTTGTGCTTCAGATTTCTGACGCCTTTTCCCTTTTAGAAAATAGTCTATGCTTCTATACTTCCCACCAAAGTACATAGTCTCACACATTCTAACATTGAGGTGGGAGGTTTCCAGGATTTTGACTCAGCGACACTAGAGGAGCGGTGATATATTTCCAGGTCTGGATGATGAGTGTCCTGGAAGGGGGCAGAACACCTCAGTCATCAACATCCTGACACGGTAACTCTGAGATTCACCCCAGAGATGCTGCTGGACCTGTAGAGTGTTTTCATCATGTTACCTCAGCAGGCCATCTCTGGGTCTTTGAGCAACTACCTTCAAGCTTGTGTCCTCTTCATAGAACCTCTACAACGTGGAAACAGACCTTCGGCCCGAAAGTCCACACCAGCCCTCCAAAGAGTACCCACCCAAACACATTCCCCTACCCAATTACTCTACGTTTATCCCGAACTAACACATTCCTGAACACTATAGATAATTTAACATGGCCAATTCAGGTAAAAACAATGACTGCAGATGCTGGAAACCAGATTTTGGATTAGCGGCGCTGGAAGAGCACAGCAGTTCAGGCAGCATCCGAAGAGCACTAAAATCGACGTTTCGGGAAAAAGCCCTTCATCAGGAATAAAGGCAGAGAGCCTGAAGCATGGAGAGATAAGCTAGAGGGGGGTGGGGGTGGGGAGAAAGTAACATGGAGTACAATAGGTGAGTGGGGGAGGGGATGAAGGTGATAGGTCAAGGAGGAGGGTGGAGTGGATAGGTGGAAAAGAAGATAGGCAGGTAGGACAAGTCATGGGGACAGTGTTGAGCTGGAAGTTTGGAACTAGGGTGAGATGGGGGAAGGGGAAATGAGGAAGCTGTTGAAGTCCACATTGATGCCCTGGGGTTGAAGTGTTCCGAGCCGGAAGATGAGGCGTTCTTCCTCCAGGCATCTGGTGGTGAGGGAGCAGTGGTGAAGGAGGCCCAGGACCTCCATGTCTTCGCAGAGTGGGAGGGGGAGTTGAAATGTTGGGCCACAGGGTGGTTGATTGCTGCGGGTGTCCCGGAGATGTTCCCTGGACTGCTAGGAGGCGTCCAGTCTCCCCAATGTAGAGGAGACCACATCGGGAGCAACGGATGCAATAAATGATATTAGTGGATGTAAAACTTTGATCAATGTGGAAGGCTCCTTTAGGGCCTTGGATGGAGGTGAGGGAGGAGGTGTGGGCGCAGGTTTTGTAATTCCTGCGGTGGCAGGGGAAGGTGCCAGGATGGGAGGGTGGGTTGTAAGGGGACGTGAACCTGACCAGGTAGTCACGGAGGGAACGGTCTTTGTGGAAGGTGGAAAGGGGTGGGGAGGGAAATAAAACCCTGGTGGTGGGGTCTTTTTGGAGGTGGTGGAAATGTCGGCGGATGATTTGGTTTATGCGAAGGTTGGTAGGGTGGAAGGTGAGCACCAGGGGCGTTCTGTCCTTGTTACGGTTGGAGGGTTGGAGTCTGAGGGTGGAGGTGCGGGATGTGGATGAGATGCATTGGAGGGCATCTTTAACCACGTGGGAAGGGAAATTGCAGTCTCTAAAGAAGGAGGCCATATGGTGTGTTCTGTGGTGGAACACCTGACCTGCACATCTTTGGACTGTGGAAGGAATCTGATGTACCCGGAGAAAACCCATGTAGACACAGGGAGAATGTGCAAACTCCACACAGACAGTCACCCAAGCCGGGAATTGAACCTGGGTCCTTTGTGCTGTGAAGAAGCAGTATTAACCACTGAGCCCCCATGCCACCTCTGGTTATCAACTGTCCTACTGGTGGAAACCACTTCTCCACCTCTCCCTGTCAAAACTCCTCAAAACTTTAAATATCCATATTAAATTTCCCTTAAATGTTTTGAGCTCCAAGGTGAACATTAGCATCTTTTCTTCATTTCCCCATACATATCCGGAGTTGGAAATGTTATCTTCCTGTGTGAAAGCCAGTTTGATTGCAGTAACTGTAACAATGGAGGGACTGCTACTGTGAGGGTTATACTAATAATCAGTGTAACATGGAGCTTCTGGCAAGAAAGAGCAAAAAGTAGATCAAAGATTTGGGTGGGGATTCAATGATGACAGGAAAACCATTGATATTGTCCTCAGCTGCCTTACTGCATTGTATTGGAGCATATGTTTTCATTAACCTCTCATGCCCAATGTGGTAATTCCCTCCCCTAGGGCTTTTGTTAGAAAGGTTACCATTAATACTTTATTGCTTTGCCAGTCTGGAGGATGCAACTGAAGCTAATTCACACATAAATGTTAACTCAGTGTAAAAGTTGAGAAACACCCTTGGCATTTCCTGGGAGACACATGATGGCTGCAGAGATTGTCAAACTCTTCTGTGTGGGATCGTCTGGAAAGATCTTCACATTCTTAGGGGCATGTTAGGAAGTACAGACACAGATATAGTAAGCAAGGAAACCCTAGAGCACCACACAATCCCCCAAGTTTACAAATTTCTGCCCTTTAATGTCATTTGAGAATCAGAATATTTGTTGTCAAAACAGATAAGATTGGATCCAAATCCCAAATCCTGTGAAGCATAGATGTTTGGGGCTGGATTTGATCAGATACCTGATACCACCTACTTAAGCTGAAAATACATAGGGTTTTAATGGAGGGTGCAGTGGAATTCTGACAAATGGACCCACTCCATGGAATTTGTGCCTAATCAGTGCATTAATGTGAAAACTGTCGGAGTGTGGTTTACCATCTCCAGCCAGGCTCAAATCAAATTTATTAAATTGGGACCCAAATCTGTTTGTTGCGAATGGGCAACATGGTGGCTCAAGAGTTAGCACTGCTGTTTCACAGCACCAGAAACCTGGGTTCGATTTCACTCTCAGGTGACTATCTATGTGGAGTTTGCACATTCTCCCCGTGTCTGCATGGTATTCCATCAGGTGCTCCAGTTTCCTCCCACAGTCCAAGATGGGCAGGTTAGGTAAGTTGACCATGGCTAATGCAGGGTTAAAGGATGGGGTGGTTCTGGGTGGGATGCTCCTTGGAGGGTCAATCTGGATGCAATGGGCAGAATGGCCTGCTTCCACACTGTAGGGATTCTATGATTTTAATGTACTTTCCAATAGATGTGTCTCATTAACACAGCACCTATTTAAACTGTGATCACCTCTTCACGAAAATAAACCTCCCACCTCATGTTGACTTAGCTGCCTGTACATGAGTCTTTCAATGGGAGTTTACTTCAGTTAAAATGTGCTCTCCAGACATTGGGGGTTAAAGATTTGGCACTCTAAGGTGAAACATTTGATTTGGCCGTGAGAGTGATAGTCAATGTTAATGTCTCAATAAACAATTCTATTGAATAGCTGGTGAATATCGCATTGCCATTTGTGGGATCTTGCTGTGCATAAAACTGCCTGTTTTGTGTATTACAACAGTGACTGCATTTTGAAAGTGGCTCATTGTTTTCTGGGGAGGCATCTTGAGATTGTGAATGACTCCTACAGTAATGCCAGTCTACCTATTTTTCAAGGAGGAGAAAGTGAGGTCTGCAGATGCTGGAGATCAGAGCTGAAAATGTGTTGCTGGAAAAGCGCAGCAGGTCAGGCAGCATCCAGGGAACAGGAGAATCGACGTTTCGGGCATAAGCCCTTCTTCAGGAATGAGGAAAGTTTGTCCAGCAGGCTAAATAAAAGGTAGGGAGGAGGGACTTGGGGGAGGGGCGTCGGAAATGTGATAGGTGGAAAGAGGTCAAGGTGAGGGTGATAGGTCAGACTGGGTGGGGGCGGAGAGGTCAGGAAGAAGATTGCAGGTTAGGAAGGCGGTGCTGAATTCGATGGATTTGACTGAGACAAGGTGGGGGGAGGGGAAATGAGGAAACTGGTGAAATCCGAGTTCATCCCTTGTGGTTGGAGGGTTCCTAGGCGGAAGATGAGGCGCTCTTCCTCCAACCGTCGTTTTGTTGTGGTCTGGCGATGGAGGAGTCCAAAGACCTGCATATCCTTGGTGGAGTGGGAGGGGGAGTTGAAATGTTGAGCCACAGGGTGGTTGGGTTGGTTGGTCCGGGTGTCCCAGAGGTGTTCTCTGAAACGCTCCGCAAGTAGCCGGCCTGTCTCCCCAATATAGAGGAGGCCACATCGGGTGCAGAGGATGCAATAGATGATGTGTGTGGAGGTGCAGGTGAATCTGTGGCGGATATGGAAGTTTCCTTTGGGGCCTTGGAGGGAGGTGAGGGGGGAGGTGTGGGCGCAAGTGTTGCACCTCCTGCGGTTGCAGGGGAAGGTGCCGGGAGTGGAGGTTGGGTTGGTGGGGGGTTTGGATCTGACGAGGGAGTCACGGAGGGAGTGGTCTTTACGGAATGCTGATAGGGGAGGGGAGGGAAATATATCCTTGGTGGTGGGGTCCGTTTGGAGGTGGCGGAAATGACGGCGGATGATGCGCTGTACATGGAGATTGGTGGGGTGGTAGGTGAGGACCAGTGGGGTTCTGTCCTGGTGGCGGTTGGAGGGGCGGGGCTCAAGGGCGGAGGAGCGGGAAGTGGAAGAGATGCGGTGGAGGGCATCGTCGACCACGTCGGGGGGGAAATTGCGGTCCTTGAAGAAGGAGGCCATCTGGGTTGTGCGTTTTTGGAACTGGTCCTCCTGGGAGCAGATGCGGCGGAGTCGAAGGAATTGGGAGAATGGGATGGCGTTTTTACAGGGGGCAGGGTGGGAGGAGGTGTAGTCCAGGTAGCTGTGGGAGTCGGTTGGTTTGTAGTAGATGTCCGTGTTGATTCGGTCACCTGAGATAGAAATAGAAAGGTCGAGGAAGGGGAGGGAGGAATCTGAGACTGTCCAGGTGAATTTGAGGTTGGGGTGGGAAGGTGTTAGTGAAGTGGATGAACTGTTCAACCTCCTCGTGGGAGCACGAGGCGGCGCCGATACAGTCATCGATGTAGCGGAGGAAAAGGTGGGGGGTGGGGCCAGTGTAGTTGCGGAAGATGGACTGTTCCACATATCCTACGAAGAGGCAGGCATAGCTGGGGCCCATGCGGGTGCCCATGGCTACTCCTTTCGTTTGGAGGAAGTGGGAGGATTGGAAAGAGAAGTTGTTCAGGGTGAGGACCAGTTCAGTCAGTCAAATCATGGGGGCAAATTTGAGTTCAATTGATGAGTCAATCCCACTCTCAGTTGCTGAGGATATACATGAATAGAGGAACAGAAGAAGGCCCTTGCATCTGTTATACCAATTAGTTCATAGTTGATCATTCTCTTAACTCCATCCACCTGATTTGGCTCCACATTCCTCAATTCTTTTGTCCAACAACAGATTATCCAAATCTATCTATGGGTGGCACAGTGGTTAGCACTGCTGCCTCACAGCACCAGGGTCCCAGGTTCAATTCCAGCCTTGGGCAACTGACTGTGTGGAATTTGCACATTGTCTGCGTGGGTTTGCTTCCCACAGTCCAAAATTGTGCAGGCCAGATGAATTGACTATGCTAAATTGCCCACAGTGTTAGGTGCATTAGTCAGAGGAAAGTGGATCTGGGGGGGTTGCTCTTTTGTGGGCTGGTTGGGCCAAAGGGCCTGTTTCCACACTGTAGGTAATCTAATCTCAACTTTAACATTTTCAATTCACCCACCAATCTCAACACTTTCCTGTGGTGATGTAGGTAGTTGATTTGATTTGATTAGATTAGATTCCCTACAGTGTGGAAACAGGCCCTTCAGCCCAACAAGTCCACACCGACCCTCTGAAGATTAACCCACCCAAACCCATTTCCCTCTGACTAACACTATGGGCAATTTAATATGGCCAATTCTCCTGACCTGCACATCTTTGGACTGTGAGAGGAAACCGGAACACTCAGAGGAAACCCACGCAGACACGGGGAGAATGTGCAAACTCCACACAGACAGTCTCCTGAGACTGGAATCAAACCTGGGACCCTGGCTCTATGAGGCAGCAGTGCTAACCTCTGTGCCACCATGCCATCCCGATTTGGATTCGGTGCAGGACATTGGGAGGCTGCTAGTGGTCATGAAATTACTTTCATGGTTCTGTAGAATCCCTACAGTGTGGAAGCAGGCCATTCAGCCCATCAAGTCCACACAGACACTCCAAAGAGCTTTCCACCCAGACCCACCCCTTCCTACCCAATCCCTGGAACCCTGCACTTCCCATTGCTAATCCAGCTAGCATGCACATTTCCGGGCACTGTGGGCAATTTAGCATGGCCAATCTACCTATATGCACATCTTTGGACTGTGGAAGGAAACCAGAGGAAGGCCACACAGACACGGGGAGAAAATGCAAACTCCACAGAGATAGTCGCCCAAAAGTAAATCAAACCTGGATCCCTGGCACTGTTGGAATAAGTAATGGTCCTGAAAGAGTTAATGTTGGAGATTGTATTCAGTTCTACACAATGTGGTGATAACTCATAGTCTTGGGTATACAATTGTGGATTCTGGCTCCAGATCCTGATGAGGTTAGTTGTATCATCTCTGACTCCTGTTCGTCTTAATGCTTAAGTTGAACAAGTTAATGTATCTTGTACCTATTACTGTCAGGAAAGAAACTACATCTTGTTCCTAAAACAAGTACCTCCTTGTTTGGGTTACAAATGATTTATCCTCGATCACTGCTTACCAAAGAGGCTCTCAATCGTAACACCATAAGGACTCTTGCGGCATGATGGCAGTGTTTGATTAAAAAGTCCCAGATTCAAATCCTACTTAGTCCAGAGGTGTGTCTGACAGGGCTGAATAAAATATCACAAAAGGGAGATTGATGGCCATATTCTAACTTGATCACACACTGCCACACACCATTTGACAGAATACCCAATATCTTCAGGATGAGGAAAGTTCAAAGTTAAAAATCACACAACACCAGGTTATAGTCTAACAGGTTTATTTGGAAGCACGCTAGCTTTCGGAGTGTCGCTCCTTCATCACCTGCGATGCTCTGAAAGCTAGTGTGCTTCCAATTAAACCTGTTGGACTATAACCTGGTGTTGTGTGATTTTTAACTTTGTACACCCCAGTCCAACACCGGCATCTCCAAAGGATGGGGAAAGTGATGGAAAAGTTGGTTGGTTGAATATTTTTAAAGTGGCTAATGATCTATCAAGATGCTGGTTTTCTGGAAAAGGCTTGTGCACCTGCCAAATCCAGGCATTCCTCCAATCCTTATCCTTCTGGCTATTGTTGTATATGGATCTAAGAGTCTGAAAGCACTGTGATTATGTCCTGAGGACTTGGTCAGAAGGAGCTGATAGGAGACAGACCTGAGGCTGTTGTGTTCCCATCAGTCCCTTAGTAATGTAGGTCTTATTCCTACCATCTGTAAAATGGTGCGGTAATGCTCAATAAGACTCTTCAAGTTAGACTGGAAAGATGCCTCTGCACATCTAAACCAGGCTACTTTAGCCTTGTAAAAACCGACACACTTTACAATTACCGCTGGTATATATTGTTTGTATGTTATGGTGTTTTTCTGGAGAATGTTATACCATTTGCCAAGAGTGTAGGTAACATTTGTCAAATCATGTACAACAGCACCCACAATAAATAATAAAAGTAATGATTTGGTCAGCTGCTATCAATGGTCACAACTGGCCAGAAGTCCCCCTGTTGTACGAAATGAAGCCAAGGGATCTTTTAGTTTGATCTTGACTGGCAAAGGGGTTCATTGCGTCTAAAATACTGTGCCCCCTTCAATGCTGCACTCCCTCTGTTCGAACTGGAATGTCAACCAAGATGATCTGCTTATGTCTTTAGGATAGGACTTTAAATGTATAACCGTTTGACTCAGTTCTGAGTGCTGAGTTACCGCTGACTAATAGATCAAACCATTTATAGATTAATAGTGTGAATTGCTGTAGCCATTGCTCCCTCAATTCACACTCAAACTGATTATCACAAGGTATAGTTCAGCGACAGATCCTGTGCCAGTACAGTCGTTGCAAAATGTTCAGTGTAAATATCCCCAAAGTTTTCATATTCCATCAGGCAAAATAATTTTGTAACCTGAGATAGCAACCAGTCATACAATAGTATTGTTATGTTTGCAAAATCCTTTCATTGCTCGAAGACAATTAACTGGTTTCCAGAATTCATTGTGACAGTGCTGCTTTAGGAATTATGAGTTTATTCTGTTTCAGTCTGGTGACAATGAGGAATGTAATTAAAGAATGTGCTTTGTTCTGTTCCATTATGCTGTGTTTAGCAACTTCATATGTGCTCCTCAACTCAATGCTTTTCACCCGGGATTAATGGTTGCAGCCAGCTAAAAGCGTCATAGAGTCATTCAGCACGGAAACAGACCCTTCAATCCAATCAGTCCATAATTCCAAACTAAACTAATCCCACCTGCCTACGCTTGGTCTGTATCCTCCAAACATTTCTTATTCATGTACTTATCTCAATGCCTTTTAAACATTGCAACTGTACCTGTGTCCACCACTTCTTCTGGAAGTTCCTCCCACACATGAACCATACTTTCTGTGTAAAATTCGCCCTGCATGTCTTTTTTAAATATTTCTTCTCACTTTATGGCCTCTAATCTGGAAATCCCCAACCACAGGGAAAAGACACCTTCCCATTCACCTTATCTATACATCTAATGGCCTTATAAAACTCTACAAGGTCACCTTGAACCTCCTACACTCCAGTGAAAAAATCAAAACTTATCCAGCCTCATACCCTCCATTCCAAGCAACATCCTGGTAAATCTCTTCTGAATCTTCCCCAGGTTAATAATATCCTTCCTACAACAGGGAGATCAGAATTGAATATTGTACTCCAGAAGAGGCCTCACCAATGTCCTGTACAACCTCAACGTGACTTCCCAACTCCTATACTCAAAGGTCCGAGCAATGAAGGCAAGTGTACTAAATGATGATTCTAGGTTTGAATACACAGAACATAATGCCTTCACTAATATTGCAAACAGTTGCCCATTTGTTAAGGTATAGCATCCTTCTTGTTCTAATGCAAAATGGTTCTGAAGAACTCAAAACGTTAACTCTGAATTCCTCAGTACAGATGCTGCTGGCTTTGTCCCGCAAACTCTGTTGGTTTCTTGTATCCAAACTATCTACTATTTGTAGGTCTCCCAGTGTTCAATTATTAATTTACCTGCTAACTTATATTTCTAATTCACTTTACTCTTTTCAACTCATTGAGATTTAGGAGAGTGAGATGTTAAAGCTCAGTGACCGGACTAAAGCTTATGTGTAGTGGAACTCAAGAAGGCAAAACAATGTGGGAGACCGGTCGAGTTCCAAGGTAATGAAAGATAATTTGGGATAAACCATCGATTTCATTATGGTTGGAAAGACTCAGCTAGAAGCTAAATAATGCTGGAGGTGGGAAACAATAGCAGAATATGTTACTTGACAGAGTAGAGAATAGTTGAGCGCATAAAATGTTTTTTCTTTCTTTACGACGGAATGCAATGTCTTTCCAGCTCCGTCAACTTACTTTTGGTTTTCATTGTTTGCACAGAAGATAGACTTCACTGGACACCATAAAGTCAGGTTCAGTTTAGGCTACTTAGGATAAAAGCAAAGAGTCAGTTAGACTCGAAACGTCAGCTCTTTTCTCTCCTTACAGATGCTACCAGACCTGCTGAGATTTTCCATCATTTTCTCTTTAGGCTATTTAGGAAGTGCACAAACAGATTCCCAAGCTGAGTTGTAGAATTTTCTGTTGCAAGGAAACTGATCACTTGGTCAAAATAACTCACTTAGACCCAACCTGGCAATCTTAAACTGGACAAGGACATTCAAGTTAATGAAGGAACTATAAAGGCTTCAAGGCACTGAGAGAGAAAGGCAATATATAAATGTGTGTCTTTGTTTTTTTATAATGCAAGAATTAATAGGAACTTCCAGAAGTTCCCTTTTTAGACAATAAAGGAGGAGTTTGAAGTATGGAAAGACACTTCCATTATTCAGCTAAACTGAAGACAGGTTGATTTCTAAACAACTAGTCAAAAGAAATGACAAAGAAACGTTTGTAACCATAAACTTCAAGAACAATGTCACGTTCAGGAACTGAAAAATCCATCAGACCTGCATTTGTTCACAACAATCAAACAGAATATAACAATTCAGAGGATTACAGGATGAATGGCTTCTCTCTGTAAGAATGTACTGTAAAATTTGATGAACCTATGAATACATGTCTGAGAAACTGAGGCCGAAAAGCCAGCTTTCTCTTTAAGGGATTAAAATTCCTATATTTACCAGACTGCTGAATGGATTTGTTGCAAAGTTCTGGCAAAGGGCCCAGAGGAGATGAGGGCCTGGATTATTACTAACATTAAGAAGATGAGCTATGTTCCGAAGCATGACTAAAGCTGTTAAGATTGAAGGTGTTAATGATAAGTACAGGTCAAGGAATGATCTGTAGCATAGAACATGCTGGTAGCTGAGTCAGGTGATATTAAGAAGGGGACAGATGAGGGATGCACAGATAATGATCGAAACGTTGATGCAAGGATAGGGAGGAATCTTCCTTAGAACCCTATATTTCCCATGACTAATCTACCTAGCCTGCACATCCCTGGGCACAATGGGCAATTTAGCATGGCCAATACACTGGGATGAAAAGAAATGAACTTATGAAGCATTTTGCAATATCTCTCAAAAGCATCCCACAACCCTTCACATTGGCATTCCTTGGCATTCCTTTCTCCAGTTTCTTTTCCACACTTCCTCTTGGCACCAGGCCTTCTTAAAGAATTGTGTCCCTCAGACAGCAGGTACCTCTGAGTCAGTTTCTTCTGAACGAGGCACTCCCAAGCATTGACAACTTGTTGCGTTTCTTGAAGGAAGTCTTTGAAATGTTTCCTTTTCTTGTTCTTACTTTTGGTGTTCAGGTACAGTCCTTAAGCTTGATGAAGAAAATTTGCTTTGATAATGCAACAAAATACATTTTAATTAGAATCATTCTTTTAATATATGATATGCAGCAGTAACCATTTTGAGCACAGCAAGTTCACACAAACATCAATTGGCCAGGACACCCACCAAAGCCCCTTGTTACCTGGAGATTACGCTGAGGATCTTGAAACATTGTAAGTGAAGGTGAGAATGTATTGACTTAAATCAGCCATGCACTAAATTTGTTTTTTTATAGAATCCCTACAGTATTAAAGTAGGCCATTTGGCCCATCAAGTCCACACCGACCCTCCGAAGAACATCCCACCCAGACCCACCCTATCCCAGCAATCATGGCTAACCCACCTAGCCTGCACATCCCTGAACACTGTAGGCAATGTAGCATGGCTAATCCACCCTATCCTGCACATCTTTGGATTGTGGGAGGAAGCCAGGGCACCCAAAGGAAACCCACACAGACTTGGGAAGAATGTGCAAACTCCACACAGACAGTCACCCAAGGCTAAAATCGAACCCAGGTCCCTGGTGCTGTGAGGCAGCAATGCTAACCACTGAGCGATCATGCCACCCCAAAGGGTAGGTCAAACAATAGGTTTTAAAGAATTTGTCAAAAGGAGGGAAACGATACAGAGAGGTAGAGAGATGTTGCGACAGTATTCCAGAGCCTGAAGTCGAGACAACTGAAGACAGCCCCATAATTTATGAAGCTGAGGCTCTACAAGATGCCTTTTCTGAAAAGCAGAGATATTCCAGAGGGTTGTAGGGATTGGAGGACATTACCAATTTAGGGAGGAGTTGAACCACAAAGAAGTTTGAAACATGGTTAAGAATTTTAATTTGTTAAAATCAAGACTTCACTTATAACCAGGGGCCAATGTAAGCCAGTGAACACAAAGGTAGGAGATAACAGGACTTGGATGTGAGTTAAGGCGTGGGCAACAATGTTTTAAGTGATCTTAAGCTTCCAAAGGATAATATGTGTAGGAGCGGACGAGAGGTGTCAAATACGATGCCCAAGCTGAGAACAGCCTGGTTTGGTCAGAAGTTGGTAGCTGGGGAGCTGAATCTTTTGAATGAACTGATGAGGGTGGCTTTGATCTTCCAAAAAATGTAAATGAAAAAGTCTCTGCCCATTTGGTTTTGCTTGTCGGACAGGCATTCTGACAATTCAAAGGTAGTGAAGAGTTTGAAAGGGGCAGTAGTGATGTACAAAAACAGAAATTGCTGGAAAAGTTCATCGGGTTTGGCAGCATCTGTGGAGAGAAATCAGAGTTAATGTTTTGGGTCAAGTGACTCTTCCTCAGAACTGATGGCAGCAAGGAAGAGGTTGGTGTTATGCAGAAGACAGGGTGAGGGGAGTAGGTAAGGAGTAAATGATAGGTGTAAATGATTGAGGCAGCACAGTGGCTCAGTGGTTAGCACTGCTGCCTCACAGTGCCATGGACCTGGGTTCAACTCCAGCCTTGAGTGACTATCTGTGTGGAGTTTGCATGTTCTCCCCATATCTGCACAGGTTTCCTTCAGGTGATCTGGTTTCCTCCCTCAATCCAAAGATGTGCTGGCCAGGTGAATTGGCCGTGCTAAATTGCCCAGAGTGCTAAGTACATTAGTCAGAGGTAAATATAGGTAGGGGAGTGGATCTGGGTGAATTAAACTTCAGAGGGTTGGTGTGGACTTGTTGGGCTGAAGCGCCTGTTTCCATACTGTAGGGAATCTAATCTAAACAGGTGGGGATAGACCCCAAAGAGCAATAAGGACAGTTGGACAAAGGAGTGGATAACGGTCAGCCTGGGAAAATGAATAGCTACTAATGAGGACTATTAGTGGCTAATGATGGATGGTGTATAATAGCAGACCAAGTGATAACTAGGCATGGTGTGTGGGGTTGGGATAAGGACATGGGAGAAGGTGTCTCAAACCCTAAAACTGTTAAACTTGGCATTGACAGGCTGTAGAATTCCTAAGTGGAAAATGAGGTGCTGCTGAGATGGTGATATACAATTGGTTTTGCAAGTATATTGTATATTGACAACCTGAGACTGTCTTTTAGGAAAATGCTGGCAAGGTGGCACAGTGGTTAGCACTACTGCCTCACAACACCAGAGACCTGGGTTCAATTCCCGCATCATGTGTGGAGTTTGCACATTCTCTCTGTGTCTGCGTGGGTTTCCTCCCACAGTCCAAAAATGTGCAGGTTAGGTGAATTGGTCATGTTAAATTGCCCGTACTGTTAGGTGAAGGGTAAATGTAGGAGAATGAGTCTGGGTGGGTTGCTCTTCAGAGGGTGGGTGTGGACTTGTTGGGCCGAAGGGCCTGTTTCCACACTGTAGGCAATCTAATTTTCTGTGGGCGGCACAGTGGATAGCACTGCTGCCTCACAGCACCAGAGACCCGGGTTCAATTCCCACCTCAGGCAACTGTCTGTGTGGAGTTTGCACGTTCTCCCGTGTCTGTGTGGGTTTTCTCCGGGTGCTCCGGTTTCCTCCCACAGTCCAAAAATGTACCGGTTAGGTGAATTGGCCATGCCCATAGTGTTAAGTGAAGGGGTAAATGTAGGGAGATGGGTCTGGGTGGGTTGCTCTTCGGAGGGTCGTTGTGGACTTGTTGAGCCAAAGGGCCTGTTTCCACACTTTAAGTAATCTAAAAAGTTGGATGGGCTACACAGTCTTTGTGCTGAATAATGTTAGTTGAAGGATGAATTTTGGTAGACAGCAGGATAACAGTTAACTCATGAACTTCAAAACCTACCCGATACAACATGCCGCGATATTTAGGATCAAAGAAGAGCCATACTGAACTCAAAATGTGATTTGAGTTTCTCTAGCATTTTGTTTTTTTGCATTCATCCATACAGTGATAGTCAAAAATCTGTACTCGGTCCTTGATCAAACCCAAACACAGAGTGGTACAAGCAGTGTGACCCAGTCTTGCTGGGTCGTTTATTCACATTGTGTGCTTCCTGAAATTGTGCATGGCAGCTCTCCAGTGAATCCTCCTGCTTGATTATTCATGCTCTCCTTATTGCTGAATATAGGAATAGGGATGTCTTGCTGCAGTTATACAGGGCCTTGGTGAGACCACATATTGTGTGCAGTTTTGGGCTCCTAGTCTGAGGAAGGACATTCTTGGTATTGAGGGGAGGCTAACAAAGGTTCACCAGGCTGATTCCCTGGATGGTAGGCCTGACGTGAAGAAAGACTGGATTGACTGGGCTTGTATTTGCTGTAATTTCGAAGAATGAGGAGGTATCTCAGAGAAGATAGGGGGAGGCGTGGCCTTGTTAATCAAGGATAGTATAACGGAGGCTGAGAGAACTTTTGAATGAGAACTCATCTACTGAGATAGTGTGGGCTGAGGTTAGAAAAGGAGAGGATAGGTCACATTGCTTGGAGTTTTTTATAGGCATCCGCAGAGTTCCAGGGAGGTGGAAGAGAGGATTAGCAAAGTTTTTCTGGGTAGGAGTGAAAGGAACAGGGTGGTCATTATGGGGGACTTTAACTTCCCCAACATTGACTGGAAATGCTATACCTCTAGTACGTTGGATGGATCAGTTTTTGTTCAACGTGTATATGAGGGTTTCCTGACACAGTATGTCGAAGGGCCAACAAGAGGGGAGGCCACACTCAATCTGGTGCTTGGTAATGAACCAGGCCAGGTGTTTGATTTAGTTGTAGATGAGCACTTTGGAGAGAGAGGCCATAATTCAGTTACGTTTAGTTTAGCGATGGAAAGAGATAGGTATATACCCATTATCGATGGGGCAAGGGCAATTATAATGCAATTAGGCAAGAATTAGGATGCATAGAATGGGGTAGCAAAATGGAAATGTGGAGCTGGTTTAAGGAACAGATATTGCACGTCCTTGATAGGTATGTCCCTGCCAGGCAGGGAGGAAGTGATAAGGTAAGGGAACCGTGGTTTACAACAGAAATTGCATCTCTTGTTACGAAGAAGAAGGAGGCTTATGTGTTGATGTTGCAATGTTTAAAAGACTGGAGGATTGCAAATGTTGTGCCCTTGTTCAAGAAGGGCAGTAGAGATGACCCAGGTAATTATAGACCAGTGAGCCTTACTTCTGTTGTAGGAAAAGTTTTGGAAAGGATTATAAGAGATAAGATTTATAATCATCCAGCAAGCAACAATTTGATTTCAGATAGTCAACATGGTTTTGACAAGGGCAGGTCGTGTCTCACAAACCTCATTGAGTTTTTGAGATGGTGACCAAGCATGTAGATGAAGGTAGGGCAGTTGACAGAGTATACATGGACTTCAGCAAAGCCTTTGATAAGGTTCCACATGGTAGCTGTTGGAGAAAATGCAGAGGCATGGGATTGGAGGTGATTTAGCAGTTTGGATTAGAAACTGGCTTTCTGAAAGAAGGCAGCAAGTGGTGGTTGATGAAAAATATTCAGCCAGGAGTCTGGTTACTAGTTGTGTGCCACAAGGATTTGTTTTGGGACCACGACTGTGTGTCATTTTTATAAATGACTTAGACGCAGGCATAGGTGAATGGATTAGTAAATTTGCAGACGACACTAAAGTTGGTGGAGTAGTGGACAGTGTGGAAGAAATTACAGGTTGCAGGGGGACTTGGATAAACTGCAAAATTGGGCTGAGAGGTGGCAAATGGAGTTCAATGCAGCTAAATGTGAGGTGATGCACTTTGGGAAGAATAATAGGAAGGCAGAGACAAGATCAATGGAAAGATTCTTGGTAGTGTGGATGTGCAGAGGGATCTTGGAGTCCATGTACATAGATCCCTGAAATTTGCCACCCAGGTGGATAGTGCTGTTAAGAAGGCATATGGTGCGTTAGGTTTCATTTGTAGAGGAATTGAGTACCATAGCAGCAATATCATGCTGCAACTATACAAAATGCTGGTGTGGCCACACTTGGAATATTGTGTACAGTTCTGGTCCCCATATTTCGGGAAGGATGTGGAAGCATTGGAAAGGGTGCAGAGGAGATTTACCAGGATGTTGCCTGGTCTGGAGGGAAGGTCTTATGAGGAAAGGCTGAGAGACTTGAACCTGTTCTCATTGGCAAGAAGAAGACTAAGAAGGAATTTGATAGAGACATACAAGATGATCAGAGGATTAGATAGGGTAGACAGCGAAAGTCTTTTTCCTAGGATGATGATGTTAGCATGTACGAGGGGTCAAAACTACAAGTTGAGGGGTGATAGTTTTAAGTTGAAACTTTATTGCTGGAACAGCACAGCAGGTCAGGCAGCATCCAGGGAACAGGAGATTCGACATTTCGGGCACAGGCCCTTCTTCAGGAATGAGCAGAGAGTGTTCAGCAGGCTAAATAAAAGGTAGGGAGGAGGGACTTGGAGGAGGGGCGTTGGAAATGTGATAGGTGGAAAGAGGTCAAGGTGAGGGTGATAGGTCGGAGTAGGATGGAGGCGGAGAGGTCAAGAAGAAGACTGCAGGTCAGGAAGGCGGTGCCGGGCTGGAGGGATTCGGCTGAGACAAAGTGGGGGGAGGGGGGATGAAGAAACTGGTGAAGTCCAAGTTCATCCCCTGTGGTTGGAGGGTTCCCAGTCGGAAGATAAGACGCTCCTCCTCCGACCGTCGCGTTGTTGTGGTTTGGCGGTGGATGAGTCCAATGACCTGCATATCCTCGGTGGAGTGGGAGGGGGAGTTGAAATGCTGTGCTACAGGGTGGTTGGGTTGGTTCGTCCGGGTGGCCCAGAGGTGCTCTCTGAATCGCTCCGCAAGTAGGCGGCCTGTCTCCCCAATATAGAGGAGGCCACACCGGCTGCAGCGGATGCAGTAGATGATGTGGGTGGAGGTGCAGGTGAATCTGTGGCGGATATGGAAGTTTCCTTTGGGGCCTTGGAGAGAAGTGAGGGGGGAGGTGTGGGCGCAAGTGTTGCACCTCCTGCGGTTGCAAGGGAAGGTGCCGGGAGTGGAGGTTGGGTCGGTGGGGGGTGTGGATCTGACAAGGGAGTCGCGGAGGGAGTGGTCTCTACGGAAAGCTGATAGGGGAGGGGAGGGAAATATATCCTTGGTGCTGGGGTCTGTTTGGAGGTGGCGGAAGTGACGGCGGATGATGCGCTGTACATGGAGATTGGTGGGGTGGTAGGTGAGGACCAGTGGGGTTCTGTCCTCGTGGCGGTTGGAGGGGCGGGGCTCAAGGGCGGAGGAGCGGGAAGTGGAGGAGATGCGGTGGAGGGCACCGTCGACCACGTCGGGGGGGAAATTGCGGTCCTTGAAGAAGGAGGCCATCTGTGTTGTACGTATTTTGAACTGGTCCTCCTGAGTGCAGATGCGGCGGAGACGAAGGAATTGGGAGAATGGGATGGCGTTTTTACAGGGGGCAGGATGGGAGGAGGTGTAGTCCAGGTAGCTGTGGGAGTCGGTTGGTTTGTAGTAGATGTCCGTGTTGATTCGGTCGCCTGAGATAGAAACAGAAAGGTCTAGGAAGGGGAGGGAGGAGTCCGAGACTGTCCAGGTGAATTTGAGGTCGGGGTGGAAGGTGTTAGTGTAGTGGATGAACTGTTCAACCTCCTCGTGGGAGCACGAGGCAGCGCCGATACAGTCATCAATGTAGCGAAGGAAAAGGTGGGGGGTGGGGCCAGTGTAGTTGCAGAAGATGGATTGTTCCACATACCCTACGAAGAGGCAGGCATAGCTGGGGCCCATGCGGGTGCCCATGGCTACTCCTTTTGTTTGGAGAAAGTGGGAGGATTGGAAAGAAAAGTTGTTCAGGGTGAGGACCAGTTCGGTCAGTCGAAGGAGGGTGTCGGTGGAAGGGTACTGGGTGGTACGGTGGGAAAGGAAGAAGCGGAGTGCTTTGAGTCCTTCGTGATGGGGGATGGAGGTGTACAGGGACTGGATGTCCATGGTGAAGATGAGGCGTTGGGGACCGGGGAAGCGGAAATCCTGGAGGAGGTGGAGGGCGTGGGTGGTGTCACGAACGTAGGTGGGGAGTTCTTGGACTAATGGGGACAGGACCGTGTCGAGGTATGCAGAGATGAGTTCGGTTGGGCAGGAGCAGGCTGAGACGATGGGTCGTCCGGGGCAGTCAGGTTTGTGGATTTTGGGCAGGAGGTAGAAACGGGCGGTGCGGGGTTGTGGGACTATGAGGTTGGAGGCGGTGGATGGGAGGTCCCCTGAGGTGATGAGGTTATGGATGGTCTGGGAGATGATGGTTTGGTGGTGGGGGGTGGGGTCATGGTCAAGGGGACGGTAGGAGGAGGTATCTGCGAGCTGGCGTTTGGCCTCAGCGGTGTAAAGGTCGGTGCGCCAAACTACTACTGCACCTCCCTTGTCTGCTGGTTTGATGGTGAGGTTGGGGTTGGAACGGAGGGAGTGGAGGGCTGTGCGTTCCGAGGGTGAGAGGTTGGAGTGGGTGGGAGGGGTGTGGGAGTTCAGGTAGCGGTTAATATCGCGGCGGCAGTTTGCTATGAAGAGGTCGAGTTTTAAGACAGATGTCAGAGGCAGGTTCTTTACACAGAGAGTGGTAAGAGCGTGGAAGACCCTACCTGTTAATATAGTCAACTCAGCCACATTAGGGAGATTTAAACAATCTTTAGATAAGCACATGGATGATTTTGGGATCATGTAGGGGGACGAGCTGAGAATAGTTCACAGGTCGGTGCAACATCGAGGGCCGAAGGGCCTGTTCTGCGCTGTATTGTTCTATGTTCTATGTTCTATGAAACATATAAAATCAGGCTAAATGCAGGAAGAATGTTCCCAAAATTGAGGAAACTCAGAACTAGGGGGTCACATAAGGACTGAGATGAGGAAGAGTATCTTCACGCAGAGTATTGTGAATCTGTGGAATTCTCTACCACAGAACGCTGTTGGGGCAAGTTCATTAGATAGATTCAAGAGGGAGTTGGACATGGCCCGTGTGGGGATCAAGGGGCATGGAGAGAAAGTGGGAGTGAGATACTGAGATTTCATGGTCAGCCATGATCATATTGATTGGTGGTGTGGACTTGAAAGGTTAAATGGCCTACTCCTGCATCTATTTACTATGTTTCTATAACCGAAAGAAAACAACTCATCAACTCCTGGGTTTAGATTTGTGCTATCAAATTGCTTCTCCCTGGTTTTGTCCACCCAGACATCCATGCCTTGTTACTCTGTGTGTTTATTTAATTGTATATGTAAATATTAAAAAGGAGTAGCATTTTAGTTATAGAGTTATAAGTTAGCAATTCATAGTTCCTTCCTGCTATTGGTTAAAAGCAGTTTGATTACAATATATAGTAAAGTATTGTTTTGTAAATGAAAACCTGGTGTACGTATTCATAGATTCATAGAATCCCTGCAGTGTGGAAGCAGGCCATTCAACTTATCAAGTCCACACTGACCCTCTGAAAAGCATCTCACCCTATCCTATCACCCTGCATTTCTCATGGCTAATCGACCTAACCTGAACATCCCTAGATAATTCAGGGCAATTTTGCATTGTTAATCCACGTAATCTGCACATTTTTGGACTGTGGGAGGAAACCTGAGCACTCAGAGGAAACCCAGGGAGACATAGGGAGAATGTGCAAACTCCACACAGAAGGTGGAATCGACCACAGTGCTAATGACCAAGCCACCTGAATTAGACAATTAAGTAACATAGGACAACTCAACAGCAAAATCAAACCTTCGCATTTGTGGTGATTCTGGGAATAATGGGGTTTTGTTTCATCGCATTACACAAGTGGGTCGTGATCTAGCCCGCAAGGTTTGTTGGGAATGAAAGGTTAACTTGGAGGCTAGTGTTATCAAGTCATTCGTTTGTTTCTATAAAAATAATGTGAAACAGTGAATGACCACACAGTCGCTTCTCCGTTTGTCAATACTGGAATGAACCAGGACTTGTACTCCTTGCAATCTGTTCCATTATGTTCGAGCAACATTTCACTGTTGCCAAGCGTGGTGTTAGAATGTAAGTGACTGATAGATGGTTATCAGTTCTGGGCAGGGCTGAGAAATCCCACAGATTTGATTGTGGGCCCAAAGCCAACCTTCCCATTAAGTACTGGAAGGATGCAAACATTGGACTTCAATAGCATTGCAGTATAGAGACCTCGATATAAATGAGGAGATTTTGGCTCCTGCAATACTTCTCCTGGAGCTTAGCTGTTTATTTGAGAGCAAATTGTTGAGAAAGAAAGAACACACATTGATACATCACTGTTCACACAGCATAGATTGGGCCAAGGTCTATGAACCTTGCATCTGGCCTGACTGCTATCTTTTGCTATTGCTGGAGGGACATATTGCAAGTTCAAGCTAGGCAGGGTAAAGGGATTGATGCCTTGGGCTCAAGTTCAGTTAACCATAGCAGTAACTCAATTCATTGAAAGATTTAACTGTTTATTTAGCATCACGTTCCTCATATCTCCCTCCCTGACAATATTGTGGGTTTACCTACAATAAATGAACTGCGAAATTCAAGAAGGCAGCTCTTTATCACCTTCTCAAGGGCAGCAAGGGAATGGGCAATAAATGCTGGCCAGCCAGCAACGTCCACCTTCTGAAAATATGAATAAATCTCATTTCAAGTGGCATAGTTCAGCAAAGTGGTGCACATTACTGAACAGTTTAAAAACAACATGATAGCCAAGACCTCCAGCTCACCTTCAATCTAGTCCAACCTAGCAGCTACGAATCATTGAACTGATATCAACACAAGCTAAAGGTCATCAATATCAAAGATTCATTCACTCTCTCTACTGATTCAATCTGTATCCTATTCAAATTTATAGATGTCTTGTTATATCCTGAAGGCAACCTCATAATTAACTTTGCCCAGTCTTTTTTGACTAATTGTCATGCTCACTGGTTTAATATTGTTTGTAATTTCCCTTATGGGTTCACTGCCACTATGAAAAATCAATGTGTTCGCTCCCAAAATACTGGACTAATTCTAAGTGACATGTATCACTTTCATGAGTAAAGGGAACAGGAGACCAATATTCAATAATGTTGGAACATCCTCAAACACATTGTTGTCCTAGTGATTGGGGTTTGAGGTAAAGTGAGGAATTCCAAAGGTGAGGAAGGTTCCAAACACATTATACAAGTTGAACATCCCTAGATTTCCTCTTGTGTGAATCTGAGTTGGAATTATATTGGAGCTGAAATAAGGAAAAGTGAGTACTGCAGAGACTGGAGAGTAGAATTAAGAGTGTGGTGCTGGTAAAACACAGCAAATCAGGCAGCATCCGAGAAGCTGATGCTGATGCAGGACTTTTGCCCAAAATGTTCAACTCTTGGAGTTGAAATAATTCTACCTTATATTTAACTATCAATGAGACCTGTGGCAGCCCCATTCCTAGTGTCCCAGGGACCCACTGGGTTCAAGTTACAGTCCAATGGCTTATCCAGGCTGAAACTTCAGGGCCTTACTTAGCAATGCTGCACTTTCAGATGCGTTGTCTTCTGAGTAAGGTACTTAACTGAGAATCCATCTGCCTCTGCAGCAGGGTCTGAAAAATCCACAGTACAATTCCAAAGAGGAGCAGGGGAGTTATCCTGATGCCCTATTGAATATTTATCCCTCAGCCGACTGCACAAAAATAGGCCATTTGTTTATTATCATGTTTTGTCTGTGGGATCTTGCTGTGTGCTCACATTAAAATCACAATGAAACTTCAGAAATGCTTCTTTGTGACTTAAGGTTTTGAGGTTGTGCATGTGTTTTATAAATTCAAGACATTGTCTCTTCTTTACAGTCAGATGAAAATGACTCCACATTGAAATATAGAGGCATCAATGGGACAGTTCAGAGGCATTTGGATGGGTATATGAATAGGCAGGGTTTGGAGAGATATGGCCGGGTGCTGGCAGATGGGACTAGATTGGGTTGGGATACCTGGTTGGCATGGACGGGTTGGACCGAAGGGTCTGTTTCCATGCTGTACATCTCTATGACTCTATGACTCTAAGTGACCAGATTAGAGGGCAAACAACTGAGACTTTCAAAAGAGCAAAACCCTTGTAGCAAAAGTCAGAATGTAGGGCCACGAGAGTGAATTGCTCGACTTCTGTGTGTGGACAGCTTGTTGAGTGCCTTCATGCTGTCTTCAGTAATCAAAAGGAAACCCTCAGAAACATCAAGCCGGACCATGGTGAAGTGTTGAGAGCTCCTGGACTGAGAATGAGTGTGAGCTGTACCAAAGTGACGTATCACATCCCACTGTGGAGAACGAGTTTCACAAAATCCTGACACTTTGAACACTAAGAAATAAATCAATGCATAGATATTTGTTATATCTGATGATTTCATTTGAAATAAACTCTTTTAGTTTTGCAAGGGGGAATCATGTTGATTCAGTTGCTTGGAGTGTCTGTTGACTCTTTACTGACTTGTGCCTGTTCATCAAGACTGTGGGTGTGGTCAACAAGATTCTGGAATGTAACAGGAGGCATCAGGCCAAGGAAATTTGTAGAATTTGTAATTTCATTTACATTTGTTGTCATACAGAACCTGGTGAGAATCATCTCTGTACTTCTCTGAAGTGCAAAACACAATATCCTCCACCTGGTGTTAAAAACTGCAGCAAATGGAGACTCTGGGTGGACTGCACTAGGAAGTGGTATTAACTCTCAACTAAGAGGTTTACAAAATTATGAGGGGCATAAATAACGTGAATGGTAAAGGTCTTTTCCCTAGGTTGGGGGAGTTCAGAATTATTTTTATGATGAGGGAAGAAAGATTGAATAGGAACCTGAGGGGCAATATTTAACACCAAGGATGGTTTGTATGTGGAATGAATTGCCAGAGAAAGTGGTAGATGCAGGTACAATTACAACATTTTAAAAATATTTGGACAGGTACATGGATAGGAAAGGTTTAGAGGGATATGGGCCAAACACAAGCATATGAAACTGTTTAGTTGGGGAAACTTGGTCGACATGGGGACTAGTTGAACTGAAGCATCTGTTTCCATGTTATATGACTCTGTAACGTCTTGTGCTCCACATTGAAAGTCCTCCCACTCGCGAGACACATTAACTGCGGACCCCAGCAATGCAGGATGATGAGATCAAAATAGCCAGTTTATGGGGAAAGAGCTAGGGAGTGGGACTAATTCAATACTATGTTCGAAGAACCAACACAAATACTAGGGGCTGAATGGTCTTCTCCTGTGCACTCAGGTCCTATAAAATTGCTATGTCTCTGAGTTAAAAGCTTGTAGAGACTTATGCACCTGATCCAGGCTGATGCTTCAGTGCAATACTGCCAGAATGCTGCAAAGCCAAAAGTACCACCTTTCAAATAAAAAATTAACTAGAGGCCGTTTTCTCTGTCAAGTGGGGCAGACAGGCTCTCTCAGTGCTGTTCGAGGAAGAGCAGGCCAATTCTCTCTCATAGTTTAGTTAATATCAATCCCTCAACCAACATCATGGAAACAGATTGCCTGATTATTGCTATTTGTGAATATGTTGCCTGCCCCTTCATTATAATTGTGACTACAATTTAACAATAGTTCATTAGATCTCAAACTGAGGGCCTGACCCATGCTGGGTTTGCCATTCATTGACTGGTCTGCTCCTTTTCCCATCTCCAGCCAAGCAATCAGTTGCCTCCAGGGGGAAGGCTGGTATTAATCATTACCATGACTCACACCCCCTGCACCATTATAGGAGGTAGGGCCTAGCAATAGCTGGGTGAATGAGCACAAGCCTTCTCCTGGGTGTTAGCCAGCTATTTATTAATTGAAATTCCTGTCTCTGCTTCCTGGGGCTGCCTGAAACATGCCTCAAACCTATAGCCCTCTGAAGCAGAAGACAGAATCCTGATACTGGCTATCTCCAAGATCGTGGCTGATTTTGAACAGGGACTCTTCATTTATAGAATGTAAGCATCACTAGCTAGGCCAGCATTTATTACCCATCCCTAAATGCACAGTGAGCAGTTAAGAGTCAACCATATTTCTGCAGATTTGGAGTCACGTGTTGGTAGACCAGGTAAGGATGGCTGTTTTCCTTCTCTAAGGGATGTTAGTGAGTCAGATGAGTTTTTCCCACAACAGATTCATTAGACTCTTAATTCCAGACTTTTAATCAAATTCAAATATCTCCATCTGCTGTGTCAGGACTCGAACCTGTGTCCCCAGGACATTACCTGGGGTGTTTAGATTAACAATGCAGTGAGAATATCTCAAGACCATTGCTTCCCCACTTACACATATATTTCCACCTCTATAACAGTACCTGACTTCACCCCTCTCTCTCTCTGCTTAGTTGCAGCTCTAACCCTCTTTCATGCCTTTTTCTATCTAGATCAGGCTATCCTGCTCCTCGGATGCTGCCCAACCTACTGTGCTTTTCCAGCATCACTCTAATCTTGACTCTGATCTCCAGCATCTGCAGTACCCACTTCTACCGACAATTCCAATCTCACTTCTTCCTTGTCTCCCACATTTTGCACTCCACAAACCCAAGATCATCTAAAACTCTGCTGTCTATGGCCTAATGTGTGCCAAGTCCTGTTCCGTTATCACTCTCCTGTGTCGTTATCACTCTCCTGTGTTCATTGACCTAATTTGGTTCCTAGCTGAGTAGCACACTGAGTGTTCTCATTCTTATTTTCATAGCTACAACCCTCCCTATCTCTGCTTTCTCATCGAACATCACAGCCTGTGAGATCTCCATTCTTATCCAACTTTGGCCTTTTCAGCATCACCAATTTTAAGCAATTGCCTTTGCTGGCTGAATCTTCACTTATCTTGGCCCTAAACTTGGAAATCCCTTCCCTACAGTTATCCAATTTAAAGATACTCTTTGGCCAAGCTTTTGGACATCTGACCCAATATCTCCTGACATCATTTAGATAATCTTTTCACAGAATAGAAGATTAGAGCATTCCTACAGTGTGGATACAGATTATTCAGCCCATCAAGCCCATGCTAACCCTCCGAAGAACATCCACCCAATCCTGTAACCCTGCATTTTCCATGACCAATCCACCTAACCTGCACATGGTTTGGACTGTGGGAGGTAACCAGAGCACCCCCACAAAGACAGTTGCCCAAGGGTGGACTTGAACCTGGGTCCCTGGTGCTATGAGGCAGCATGACTCATCATGGAGCCACGGTGCTGCCCCGTGTTTAATCATTCTCCTTTGAAGTACCCCAAGACATTTTACTTTGTTAACGTTATCCTAAATCCTTTTTTGTTTGTCTAAAACTTCTGCCTCAGGTTTCAATGGCAAACAACAACTTGGTCAACAATCCATTTAATATAGTATACCTTACTTACATTAATAAATAGTAGGACAGATTCATAATGATACCAGTTGCTTAGACATCCCACAGTCCCTGATGAAGAGTCATCTAGATTCGAAACATTAGCTTGCTGTCTCCAGATTCCAGCATCTGCAGTAGTTTGCTCCTACAGCCTCGGGCCTGTCTCAGGTGGTCCATCTATTGATAGTTCACCTGGTATGTCTTCTGGAGCAGGTGGCGAAACTTGCCTCCCCAGCTGCAGTGATGAGTTGTTTATGGTGTCTTTTCTTCATACCCCTTTACTTGCTCTGATTATGTTGAATAAGGGTATAGCTGGCTTTGACCCATTTCACTGGTTTCCAAAGACTTTTATAAGTGTGAACCAGTCACCCTGTGCCTCCAGCAACAAGCAAGAAACCCCATGTCTACACCCTCCTACTGATCATAAACTGATTACTAGATTTCAGTGACATAAAGACAAAACACAAAATATGGTTCCATTTTCAGCACAGATTACCACTCATACAGTGGAGACTGAGAAGCAGCATTATGATCAGCATTAGAACCATTGCATCAGATCCTGTGAATAGAGATTACTGAGCTGCTTTCCTAGTTTTTCCTCCATCCTTGTTTTTTTTTCCCTATAAGGAAGTTAAAGTTTTAATGAGTGGAGTCATATGCCAATGCTTCATAAATGTTTACCTGTAGATAGAGTCGAAAAGTGTGGTGTTGGAAAAGCACAGCAAGTCAGGCAGCATCTGAGGAGCAGGAGAGTCGATGTTTCAAGCATGAGCCCTTTATCAGAAATGTGCAGGGGGAAAGGGGCTGAGAGATAATAGGAGGGTGGGGCTGGGGATCTGAGGTAGCTGAGAAGGCAATAAGTAGATGCAGGTGGGGTGATGATAAGTTGGAGGGGAGGGTGGAACGAATAGGTGGGAAGGAAGATGGACAGGTAGAACAATTCAGGAGGATGGCGCTGAGTTGGAGGATTGGATCTGGGATGAAGTGGGGGGAGGGGACATGAGGAAACTGGCGAAATTGTGATGATACCGTGTGGTTGGAGGGTCCCAAGTCGGAAGACTCTCCTGCTCCTCAGATGCTGCCTGACCAACTGTGCTTTTCCAGCATCACACTTTTTGACTCTGATCTCTAGTATCTGCAGTCCTCACTTTCTTCTACTAATCAAGGCAATCAAGGATTACTGGGAAAGGGCAGGAAAGTGGACATGAGGAGTGTTGTATCAGCCATGATCCTACTGAATGGTGAAGCAGGATCGAGGGGCCGAATTGCCTACTTTGGTTCCTATTTCTTCTGGCCATATATGCAAGCCTTCCCTAACTGTGCTCTACATCCATCCAGAACCATTCCATCTACTATGCCCACACTTACCTTGGTGCCCATATAGAACCGCCTTCCTAACCTGCATTCATCTTCCTGACCTCTCCGCCCCCACCCCACTCCGGCCTATCACCCTCACCTTGACCTCCCTCCACCTATCGCATTTCCAAAGCCCCTCCCCCAAGTCCCTCCTCCCTACCTTTTATCTTAGCCTGCTGGACACAATTTCCTCATTCCTGAAGAAGAGCTTATGCCCAAAACGTCGATTTTCCTGTTCTTTGGATGCTGCCTGACCTGCTGCGCTTTTCCAGCAACACATTTTCAGCTCTGATCTCCAGCATCTGCAGCCCTCACTTTCTCTGCCCATATAGAAGTTGATTTTAATGGAGAGGCAGCCCTTTCTCCCAAGTTCTGAGTAGTTTAATTCCACATCCACCAAATGGATGGTGCAGGCACTTTGAAAATAAACAGAAGCTATTTTCATATGTACTGCTTAAAGAATAAAGACAGCTGCAATGTTTCAAGGTGTGTGACCTGTACTCTTCTCATGATGATGAACGTACTGCAAATGGATCCTTAATGTCAAGATCACTCCTGGATATTGAATATACCACAAAGGCTAAGATATCTACCACTGTTCTGGACAATGCAAACAGAAGGTTTACTATAGCCAAGAAACAGATGGGCCAATAGACCAAAGAGTGGTTGATAGGGTTTTATTTAGACAAATGTGTAGTGTTGTATTATGGAAAGGCAGATCATTAATCGTAGGGCCTGGAGGACTGTTGCCGAACAAAGAGACTTAGGTGTGCAAGTGCATAGGTTCTTGAAAGTGGAATCACAGATAAACAGGGTGGTGAAAAAGGCATTTGGTACTCTTGCCTTCATTGGTCAGAACATTGAGTATAGGAGTTGGGATACAGCTATATAAGACATTGGTTCAGCCAATTTTGGAATACTGCATTCGATTCTGGTTGCTCCTCTATAGGAAGGCTGTTGTTATAATTGAGCTACAAGGATATTGCTGGAACCAAAGGATCTGAAATATTGGGAGAGGCTGAATAGGCTGGAGCTTTTTTACCCTGAAGCATCAGAGGCTGAGGATGACCTTATAAAAGTTTATAAAGTCATGACGGGCATGGATAGGGTGACTGGTCAAAGTCTTTTTTCTAGGGTGGGGAAATCCAAAACTAGAGGGCATAGATTTAAGGTGAGAGGGAGAAGGTTTTAAAAAGACCTGAGGGGTAACTTTTTCACACAGAGGGTGGTGCGTGTGTAGAATGCACTGCCAGAGGAAGTGGTGGAGGCTGGGACAACGATAATATTTAAAAGGCATCTGGATGTGTATATGGATAGGAAGGGTTTGGAGGGTTATGGGCCAAGTGCTGGCAAGTAGGACTAGGTTAGATTGGGATATGGTCGGGATGGGCAAGTTGGACTGAAGGGTCTGTTTTTATGCTGTATGACTCTATATTTGTTGAATTGTAAATAAGATACTGGTGTCAGCGATGTATTCAGGTCAAGAATGGAAGGTTCTCAGTTCAATCATTGTTGGAGAACCATTGGATATAGCTGACCAATAACAAAAACACTGTCACCTTTGATGAAGAATCAAATGTCGGCCAATATGTACATTGTAAGTTTTTGGGTCATGTGACTTTGGATTTATTTCAAGCAAGTACATAGTGGGAAGTTGTGGTCGGACAAGCTGCTCAAAATGATAGATTGGCTCAGTGGTTAGCACTGCTGCTTGACCAGCGCCAGGGACCCAAGTTCAATTCCCACCTCGAGCGACTGTGTGGAGTTTGTACATTCTCCCTGTGTCTGTGTGGGTTTCCTCCTGGTGCTCTGGTTTCCTCCCACAGTCCAAATATATGTAGGTTATGTGAATTGGCCATGCTAAATTGCCCATAGTGTTCAGGGATGTGTAGGTTAGATGCATTAGTCAGGAGTAAATATAGAGTAATAGGGTAGGGGAATGGGTCTGTGTGGGTTACTCTTCAGAGGATTAGTGTGGACTTATTGGGCAAAATGGCTGCTTCCAGACAGTAGGGATTCTCTGATTCCATGGTTTATGACAAATGGACAATAAATGAGGCATGCTGGGAAATTGAAACAGGCCTTGGCCAGAAGTGACTGAGCTCAAAGGTGCTAGAATAAACATGCTGCAGAATCCAGACAGGCTACAGCTACAGACAGACAGAATATAATTGACCCAGCAACTGCAGACAATACAATATATTGGAATTGGAATTGAATAGAATCGACCTGAATGCCATCCCCGGGCCAATCAGAAACATTGAGTTGTCTACCAGATGAAGGGGAGCCTCACATTCTTATTTGGAAAGGGCTACCTGAGCTGTATGTCCCCTAACACCTCCAGGAGTGGATGCTCAAGGACCATCCTGCCATCGACACATCAACGCCTGGTTAGGTCGAATCAATCAGGGTGATCGAACCCTGATCAATCTATCGGTGAGCATCGAAGACCCTCCCAAAAGGGCACGAAGACTTCTAAGTATAATAATGGCTGCAACACCACCCTCAGGAGTGGAAACTTGAGACCAGCCACCGTGGAGAGGAGAAGATACCCCTGGGACCACAGAGAGAAGACCAGCCGATCACCACTATGTGGATCAAAGCCAAACTCTCGTGTGGTGGGATATGATCATCCAGAGTTAAGTTAAGGCACAAGGTGGGTTATTAGATTTATGGTGTAAATTGTTACCTTGTAGAGTATTTTATTGTTATATTAATTGTGTTAATTTTAATTATTATCATTTGTTATTAAGAGCCAACTTTGCTAGACATAAGAGTTAAACACTGTGTGGCAGGCGCAACAAAATGTTACACTAAGAAAGGAACTGGACATATTCTTTCTTGTCGGTGAGTGTTCTGTCACTCCCATTGCTACTTATACCTATTGCAAGTGAACAGTCTCAGTAAAGTTTAGGCCAAGTCCTAATCAACAGGATATTATCAACTGCTGTTTGTGGGAACTTGCTGTGTGTAAATTGACTACTGTCATTCATAGTGGCTACATTTCAAAAAGGTGTGTTCGTGGTTGCAAACCGATGTCCTAAGGGCAGAGTAAAGTGTTAATATTAAATATGCAAATAGCCACCCTACATCATGTGGTGACATAGTAGTTTACCAGGTTTAAGAGGTTTACCAGGATGTTGCCTGGATTAGAGGATATGAGCTTTAAGGAGTGGCTAGAAAAATGCTTGTTGCTTTCTCTGAAGTGGCGGAGGCTCAGGGGAGACTTGATAGAAGTCTATAAAATGATGAAATTTTTAGATAGGGTTGACAGTCAGAATCTTTTTCCCAGAGTTTAAATGTCTAAAACTAGAGGGCATGCAGATGGGGAAAGTTTAAAGGAGATGTGAGGGGCAAGTTTTTTACATAGAGAATGGTAGGAGTCTGGAACATGCTGCCATGGGGTGGTAGTAGAGGCAGATATGAAAAGGGGGCTTTTAGGTAAGCAAGTGAATATGCAAGGAATGGAAGGATATAGACCAAAGGCAGGCAGAAAGGATTAATTTAATTTGGCGTTGCGTTTGGCACAACAACGTGGGCCGAAGGGCCCTTTCCAGTGCTGTGCTGCCCTGTGTCAGAAGTCACATGACACCAGATTAGAATCCAACAGGTTTATTTGAAATCACAAGCTTTTGAAGTGCTGCGCCATCATTAGGTGCAGTGATACTCTTGACTCCAGAGAGAGATGGCTTTGTGTTCAACATCACGTGAATAGTTTGCACTTTGTTTAATATTTTGATCTCACTCAAAGCCTAGACTCACCATTCTCTCTATAGAACATGCTAAGAAGCCAGCTTCTTCCCAGAGCCACCAACATGCCTACAGACTAAGATCATGAAAGGTGCAATATAAGGCCATTATGTCAAAGAATATATTCCTGTGTGAGCTTCGACATGCAGCAGACACATACTTGCCAGTAGTTGCAAACTCAGCAATTCTGATCAAACTGCTTTCAATAAGTGTTAAGTTGGTTCCATTAACTGAGGCTGGAAGCATTGATACTGAGTAGACTCATGTAAAGACGGGTGTCTCAGTGATTGTGCTAACCAGACAACAACACACACTGTAAACAAGGCAGACTATATGACCCTGCAGCGTGTTGCTAGTTACTGAAAGCAAACATAATCTCAGTTGTAAGGGCTCTGAATCTGTCTAGCTCTGCACACTCACCAATGTTCACTTCTGGCATAGCTCCAAGGCTGTTAACTGTGCAATGCAGGCACCACCTCACACTTTGCTAGCTTTCTAACCAAGCATCTCAATGCCTTGTTTCTGGGCAAGTTGTGATTGCGTGGGTTTAATGATCCATGATTTGTTTAATTCTCTTAGACATGGCCTTTTTAAGGGGATATGTGCACCAGACCATGAAGAAATGGAATTGAGCACTTGCCTGGCAGCATTCTTATTCTCAAAGTCCCTCTTGGTGAACCACTGCAAATTTCTTGTTTAATTCAATCCTATTTTCAATTCATCTGAACCATTTTCAAAAGTAGAAAATGTGCAGAATGAGTTAGAAGGTCCACTGTTTGAAAGTAAAGACCAGAGCAAGGAGATAGGGAGGAAGAAAGGAATCATCACAGGGTAGAAATAGAGAAAGGAAATGAAGGTAAAATGTAGGGAAGGAGAAGAGAAGGTGAAGAAGATTGTGATAGATGGGTCCAAATCACATCACAGCAAATGATGCAATTTAAATTCAATCAAAATCAGGAACTAAAAGCCTAACGATGATCGTGAAACTATTGTCAACCCCATCTGGTTCTCTAATGTCCTTTAAGGAAGGACATTACTAGTCTAAATGTGACTCCTGACTCACAGTAAAGTGCCTAACTCTCAGCTACCCTCTGAAATGTAAAAATTGTAACAATCACGACAAAGTTTCAAAAACAGAATGAAACCAGATGGAGCACTAGGCATCAGAAACATCAACAGGAAACATAACCCTGTGACCCTGTAGAGTCCTCCGTACTGACATCTGGGAGCTAGTGCCAAAATTAAAGATCGAGAAGGACAAGGGCAGTTGATGCATTGGAACACCACAATCTACAAGATCCCGTGCAAAACACACCATCCTGATTTGAAAGTATATCACCATTCCTTCACTGTTGCTGCCTCAAAACTCTGGAATTCCCTTTGAATAAGACAATTAGCCTACCTTCAATACATGGACTACTGCAGCGGTTCACAAAAGCAGCTCACCATCTTCTCAAGGGACCAATAAATACAGGCCCAGTCAGTGACACCCCACATCCCATGGAATGAGCAAATGAATTAGATAGTGAAAGGCAATGGAAGGGAAGGAATGAGAAAGAGAAACAGGAAGGACAAGGAGCAGGGAAAAGGAATTGATGAGATGTCTACACTCAGGAAATAGGCTTGACTTCTCATTGCGTGCTCGAGCCTTGGGAGAAGTGCTGAGAATGCAGGGTCTGTGGGCGAGGAGGTACATCCCTCCTTCAGGGCAACTCAGAGCCTCCTAGAAATGATAATCACCTCCCCTCACTGAGTGAGGAGCTCCATTATAAAACCTGCAGAGCGACGACACATTTGTGAAACTGCTAAATATGTCAAGGACACCAAAATAGAAAAGAAGTTCGGACCGGTCCAAGATTCAACTGGTCTAAACTGGTATTTACTGGTTCGGAACTGGTCTCAGCTGGGGGTGACTGATTTACTGAAAATGCAATAGGGTCAGCAGGGATCCAATAGGGATTGTAGATTTGGCACCAATCCTATTCAGTTGACTCTTAGATTGTACCCATCCCACGCCAGCTGCCTGAAATTTTATTGGTTACTGTCTCAGGATTGGATATGTTCAGCCAATAATAATCTGTCTGTTTAGCATGTTCATTGTGTCATTTCTGCACCTTTGTGTGCATAGAATTGCAACAATTGCACAAGCAGCAATTTCAAAGGAGGTTTGCAAGTGTTGACAGGTATACCTTGCCTTAATTGATTCTTGAGAATAAACTGAGAATACACGTGAACTAATATATTTGCAATGTGCACATATGTCAGGGCTGTCAAAGTGGGAGAGGAGGTGTCAGAGTAGGGGAGGGAGCATCAGAGGAGAGTGTCAGAGTTGGGGAGGGGTGTGAAACTGAAGGAAAGGGTGTTAGAGTGTGGGAGGGGGTGTTAGTATGGTTGGTGTTAGTGTGTCACAGTGGGAGTGGGTGTGTCAGAATGGGGTAAGGAGTGTCAGAGTGGGGAGAGAGTGTCAGAGTCAGGGAGGACACATCAGAGTCAGGGAGTGGATGTCACATTGAGGAAGGGTGTGTCAGAGTGGGGGAGGGTAAGAGACTGGGGGAGGGTGTATCATAGTTGGAGTGGGGGTGTCAGAGTGGGGGAAGGAGCGTCAGACTGGGGGAGGGGATGCCAGAGTGCGAGAGGATATTTCAGAGTGGGGAGGGAGTGTCACAGTCGGATGTCTGGCTGGGGGGGGGGCGGTATTGGAGTGGAGATGGGGATGTTAGTGTGGGGGAGGGTGTGTCACAGTGGGGGTAGAGGTGTCAGAGTGGGGGAAGGAGCATCCGACTCAGGGAGGGGGTGTCAGAGTCAGGGAGGACACGTCAGAGTTAGGGAGTGGATGTCACAGTGGGGAAGGGTGTGTTAGAGTAGGGGAGGGAGTGTTGGAGTTGGGGAGGGAGTGTTAGAGTGGGGAAGGGGGGTGTCAGAGTCAGGGAGGGAGTGTTGGGTGTGTCAGAATATGGACGGATAGGTTTTCAGAGTTGAGGAGAGATTGTAAGACCTGGCCCAGTGCTGCTGGCCGTAATCAGGAGTTTATAAGCAGGCAGCAATGCACCATGAAAATGTTTCCCATCTCAATGACTGCCTGCCAAAAAAACATTCTTCCAGATCACAGGTAGTGTACACATTTGGTAGAATTATTGGTGACTGTCTAAAACATGCAGTGGTTCTTTGAACATGCTCCTGAGAAACCTGTTTAAAGGCCCCTTGAAGATATTTGACATATATATTGCACAATCTTGAATAACAATTCTTTGTGTTCTTTTTATGTTATGCAACTGAGGTATGTGGATTCTGTTTATTTGAAGATACCTGGGAGGGGTTATTTCTGATTGAAGCTTAGACAGTACTGA
The DNA here is from genome assembly GCF_037043375.1 of Chiloscyllium plagiosum. NCBI lineage: Eukaryota > Metazoa > Chordata > Chondrichthyes > Orectolobiformes > Hemiscylliidae > Chiloscyllium > Chiloscyllium plagiosum. The sequence continues at coordinate 71,545,640 of NW_028270153.1, read as the reverse complement.
GAGGCTCAGGAAACGTGAATGTGGAAAAGACGTTTCCATTAGTAAGAGAGACTCGGACCCAAGGGCACAACCTCAGAGTGAAGGGATGACCTTTTAGAACTGAGATGAGGAGGAATTTCATCAGCCTGAGGGGGGCTAATCTGTGGAATTCATTGTCGCAGAGGGCTGTAGAGACCAAGTGATTGAGTGTATTTAAGACAGAGATAGATAAGTTCTTGATTAGTAAGGGTTAAAGACAGAAGGTAGAAGAATGAGCTTGAGAAACATCAGCCATGATCAAATGGTAGAGCAAACCCAGTGGGTTGAATAGCCTAATTCCACTCCTATATCTTAAATCTTATAATTAAAGCTAATACATAAAGTACAGAGGGATCTCAAGACACACACAAATAGGCTGCAACAATGCAGAGTGACCGTGGCCTCAGGTCATATGATAATATGCTGGTCATTCATGCATTTGTATGTTGAGTTCTCAAAGCGACGCCACTCTTTAAGTGTTAGTCCCCAGTACACACAAATGGGTAGTTTCCAAATGCAGAAGACAGGAATTACACGTGGCCAGACCAAGAGGAAAGATTTCCTCTCGTAATGAGCATGACAAACCAGTTGGAGTTTTTTGGATTATCTATCACTTTTACCAACACCAGCTATTTACTTCCAGATTTTAAAAACTGGATCGTGGTGGGTTTGAATGCACATTCTCTGGATCCTGAGTCTATGCATAACCACTGCACTTCAGTATGATGGTGAGTTCTGTAGGCCATGTGCACAGGTAACCATAAAACCATGGGCCAGTTCTCTAAAAGATGGGATGTATGAACTAGCAATGATCCTGAACTCAACTCAGAGCACAGAGAAACAAGGAAGTACAGGGTCAGAAAGAGTTAACTCAGAAACATGCAGTTTGAATTACATCACCAACTGTGGTCCTACCTTCTGCAAGCGAAGAAATGCAAGACATCAGCTTTAACTTTTGAAGGGCTCCTGACAGAAAGGAAGGGGGGAATAAAAACCTTTTTCTAAGCTGACTGGAAGAAACACGTAAGGAGCTCACTGGCAGGTGACATGCTGTCTTTGAGGTGGTCTGGATATTGATCTGAAGTGAACATGTTCCAGCAGGTGACTTGGCAACCTCTGAGCAAGAGGTAATTTGCCCACCTCTTTATGTTATATTTAGTTGGAATCAAAATATGAACAACATGCAACAAGTAGAGAGAGTAGGAGGTGGAGAGCGAGTTAAGGCTTTGGCCCAAATTGCTCACTATAATAATCACCGATTGTGGTACAGGGGCGTATTGGTCTGTACTCAGATGTGCTGGGGTACTCCAGTCTGTAAAATCAGGGTCTACATCCTCGTCTCTGAGGAGATAGGAATCATAGAATCGCTACAGTGTGGAAGCAGGCTATTTGGTCCATCAAGTCGATACACAACCCTCCAAAGATCATCCCACCCAGATACACGACCCCACTCTATCCCTATAATCCTGCATTTGCCATGGCTAATGTACTTAGCCCACACATCCTGAGATACTATGGGCAATTTAGCTTTGCTAATCTGTCTAACCTGCACATCTTTGGACTGTGGGAGGAAACCGGAGCATCTGGAAGAAACCCATGCACACAACAATGTTAGATAAACTCAAGCACATTTATCCTTGTGCTCATTGACCTATGCTAACAGCATTGGTTATAAAATCCTCCTCCTTGCATTAAAGACCCTCCCTGGCATCATCCCTCCCTATCTCTGTCATGTCATCCAGTCCAACAAGCTTCCGAGACCTCTGCACTCCTCCAATCTTAGTCTATTGTTCATCCCTCACCTGCCTTCAGCCACTGAGGCTTGATCTGGTAGAATTCCTTCACTAATATTCTGCACCTCTCCTTCATTACTTACAATCCTCCTGGCAATGTCTCTTCTACAAGAAGTGTCAACCACACTTTATGGGTCTCGGTGCCATGCCTTCCTCGGTAAATATTCTTTGCTGTTGACACAAGATTGGGAGCAAAAACAACATTGAGAATTTCTGTTTCCAGAAAACATATGACACTCAGAACATGCCCAAAAGGATTTAAAAAGTTCTGGCCAATGAATGCTCCGGTCAGTTTGGATGGCAGATAATTATAGATCTGCCTTTAGATATAGAGTCTCCTGGACTCAAAACAATTTACTGAGTTCACGGTCTAGGTCTGCAATGAAAGCACTGGCTTTGCAGGCTTTAGTGAATAAAGCACTTCCCCCAGTACATGGTGCCCTGCTTTGAACCACTAGACCTCAACTGATAACCGGCACTCATTAGCAATATCACTGAAAAGATGGAAGGAAAGAAATTATAGATTTTACAGAGAGGAGTCACGTTCCAGAAAGAGACTATAAGCTAATTTACTCTTTTTCTAACCCAGCGTTGTCCCTGCCCTGATGGTGATAGTGTAAAGAAAACTTTATTCAGTGTATCTAACCTCATGCTCTACCTGTCTGGGAGAGTTTGACAAGTACAGTGTAGAGGAAGCTTTATTCTGTATCTAACCCTGTGGCTGTCGCTGTCCTGGGAGTGTTTGATGGGTACAGTGTTGTGGAAGCTTTACTTTTGGTTCACTTTCACTTTTAAAAAATAAAGGGAACCTTATCTTTCATTTAAAGTGTAGAGGAGCTTTACTCTATATCTAACCTCATGCTGTTCTTATCCTGGGAGTAATTGAGTCAAAGAGATGTACAGTACAACAGACCCTTTGGTCCAACTCGTCCATGTTGATCAGATATCCTAAATTAATCTAGTCCCATTTTCCAGCACCTGGTCCAAATCCCTCCAAACTCTTCCTATTCATGCACCCATCCAGATGTCTTTTAAATGTTGTAATTATACTAGCCTCCACCACTTCCTCTGGCAGCTCATTCCATACACGCACCACCCTATGAAAAAGGGTATGAAAAAGTTGGCCCTTCGGTCCTTTTTAAATTTTACCCCTCTCACCCTAAGTCTATGCCCTCTAGTTCTGGACAACACCACTCCAGGAAAAAGACTTTGTCTAAATACCCTATCCAAACCCCTCATGATGTTATAACCCTCTATAAGGTCACCCCTCAGCCTCCGACGCAGGACAAACAACCTCAGCCTATTCAGTTTCTCTCTGTAGCTCAAGCCCTCCAACAACAGCAACATCCATTTTTTGTGAACCCTTTCAGGTTTCACAACATCCTTCCGATAGGTGTTGGCTGGGGGAAGAGTTGAGGGAGAATTACTTTCCCTTGTGCTTTATTTTCAGTTTAAAAGAGTGAGAAGGAGCTTTATTCTGTATGTAATGCTATACTATTTGATGGGGACCGTGGAAGAGGAACTGTATTGTATATCTAACAATATGCCGGCCACTCTGTGGGAGTGTTGGATTGATGATGAAGGGACAGTTATAATCTCAGTGCTCTCTGCCCCTCTTTGGCTGAATGGCCCCCAACCACAAGCTGAGAATTCCTGAGTGGAATACTCCTGATCCTGCTCACCCAGATTCTATATTGTTCCAGCTGCAAGTTGCTGTCAGGATTCTGAATATGGAGCTAGAGAAAACCCAAAAATCTTGTTCGCTGCTGAGGAACTTGTTAGAGAAAGTCTGTAGTGTCTCGATAAAGTACAGCATTAGATATAAGGAAAAAATACATTGCCTCTATCAGCCTGGAGTTTGAAATTAAGAGAGATTTTCTTCATACTTGCATTATTATAGTGCCTCACAGTCACTATGATAATGAAATATTTTTTAAAATGCAGATACTATTGGAATAGGAACTGCAACAGCAAATTTGCAAACAAGCTGCCGTAAAGGGCAATGTTAACTGAATGATACATAATAAACAGAACACCACAGGCAACTCTTCTTCTACAGAATAGAGGCATGGAATATTTTACATCAAGCTTAGAGAGTAGACCAGACATACTTTCAATGTCTTATTTGAAAGACAGCTCTTCCATCAGTGTAGCACTCTCTTGGTGCTACATTGGATTAATAGAATGTCCACTATCTGCTCACATTCATTTTGAACTAAGAAGTCACTGTGCCTCAAGACTGGCGACTGCATGGAGCATCAGTCCAATTCCTTCTTCCTTTGAACCAATGTTCCTTCTCAAATCAGGGCTTCCCCACTCACTGAACTACAGGAAATCATAAAACCTACCCATCACCTTCCAGTCAACTGTGGCTCTTTGGTGCTGTACTGCCTCCTTGATTTTAGTGAAAACTTGCCTGGCAGTGCATTGTTCCAATTCTCCTTGGGGACTGGGAGAATCTGTCCAAATGTTAGGGAGAAAACAGAGATCTGTCATTGAGGCATTTCCTGCCTTAGGAAATTAAAGCCTTAGCTCACCTGCACAAAGAACATCCTACTGCACAATGTCACAAAGCTAAGGCAACAGAATTTAAAAATGAATTGAGACCACCTAGCATTGTAGCAGAAAAAGAGCAATAGAATTGTTCTCCAATTTATTCCCAGGACAAGGGTGTCACTGGGAAGATTTACTGTCTTCTTGGACACCTGCAGTCTACGTGATGTAGGTGAAGCCATCGCACCAGGATTTTCACACAGTCTTGAAGAATTTGAAGGAAAACATGGGAATTGTTGGAAAGAAAAAACCGAGAGCCGTCAAGACAATCTTCTACCATCTTCTTCCTTACATAAAATGGTAGTGTCATACAGTGTAGAAACAAGCCCTTAACCCACCAAATCAATGCCAAACAACAGATGTAAAATACTAATCCCATTTATCTGCAGTTGATCCATAGCCTGGCATTTTAATTCCTCATCCAGATGCTTCTTAGCTGTTGAAGGAGTACCTACCTCCATCACCCTCTCAGGCAGCACATTTCATGTTTTTACCATTCTCTGGGTGAAAAATGTTTTCCTCAGATCCCCTATAAATCACTTACTCCTCACATTTAGACACATATCTGCCACGGGGAAAAGATTCTCATGACTTACCCTGTCTATTTTCCATAATTTTTGAGACCTCAATCAGATTCCACCCTCAGCTCCAGGGTCAAATTCAAAAGTCACCACCTGCCATGGTCGGTTTGAACGTATGCCCTCAAGACATTGGCATAAAGTTATGGATTGTTAGCCCAGTGACATTGCCTCTCCTACATGTTTAAAATGACTATCCATAAGACTCTGTCAGTGAGCCTAGACCAGGAGGTGAGGGTTACACCAATGTTGGACAGTTTTAGGACCCATGGGTCCAAGGTCATTTAGTCTATTCAATCACATCACAGTCACTACATGTTCTGGCTCAAATTACTCCTGCATTGTGTCCCAAAACATTACTTTTATGAATGGAATTTATCTCATTAGAATCTGAGTAACTAACTGCCTCGACCAGGTCTCAGCCACCAGGAATTAATCTATAGATTAACAACTGAAATTCTCTTTTTGAAAAAAAGAAGTCAAACTATTTTCCAATGCTTCCCTAAGGTTGAGACCATTCTATATTACCCATGATGCCAATTTTCTGCACTGTTGCAGATGGTGGGTCAATAGTTGAACTACAAAAAGAACAAGTCCAATACTTTCCAATGTGTCAGACTCTGGAAAGTCCACTCAGATAGATGAATGGTTGATCTGATCAGATCAGAGTTGATCTGATAGGGGTTTTGTTGGATCAGGGAGTCTAAAAATGAGCTGCTCCAATTACCAATCAGGTAATGGGAGCTACACCAAGGCTAGCATATTTCTTTTATGTTCATTCTTGGAAAGTATTCATTGTGCATCCCTAACTGTCCTTGCGAAGGTGATGATGAGCTGTCTTCCTGAACTGCTGCAGTCCATGGGGTGTTGATATGTGGTTAGGAACTAGACCAACTTTAGAACGACAGTCTGTAACTTGCTGAGAAAGATTATGTAGCAGATTTCAGTATTTTACAGATGATATGCAGAGTGTACATTTGTGGAATGTTTTTCTAAAGCTTATTCTCAAGTGCAGTAATATTAACAACAAAAAAAAAGATTCCATTGACAGACTTTGTGATGAACAGGGTCTGGCTTAAGGGTGCTCCCTTGATCCCAGATGGGGCAAGTAATTGTTAAAGTGCACTAAATCGTCTTTGCTCTCAATGGCTCCATGATGGTTTGCAAATAAAGACAGTTCCAGGAATGTTACTGAGCCACAGAGTCATAGAATATAGAATATAGAACATTACAGCACAGTACAGGCCCTTCACTTCATATAACACAGAAACAGACCTTTTGATCCAACTTGTCTCTGCCGATCATAGATCTCAGCTTGGAATCAGAGTTCACAGAGTTAGCTGTTATGGTCATTCAGGTATGAGAAATAAGAGCAGAGGTAGGCCATATCACCAATCCATCATGCCTGTTCTGCTATATACGATAGACAACAGGTGCAGGAGTAGGCCATTCTGCCCTTCGAGCCTGCACCACCATTCATTTGATTATGGCTGATCATCCTCAATCAGTTTTCTGTTCCTGCCTTATCTCCATAACCCTTGATTCCACTATCCTTGAGAGCTCTGTCCAACTCTTTCTTAAACGAATCCAGAGACTGGGCCTCCACTGCTTTCTGGGGCAGAGCATTCTGCACACCCACCACTCTCTGGGTGAAAAAGTTTCTTCTCATCTCTGTCCTAAATGGCCTACCCCTTATTTTTAAGCTGTATCCTCTGGTTCAGGACTCACCCATCAGTGGAAACATGTTTCCTGCCTCCAGAGTGTCCAATCCTTTAATAATCTTATATGTCTCAATCAGATCCCCTCTCAGTCTTCTAAACTCAAGGGTATACAAGCCCAGTCACTCTAATCTTTCAATGTAAGATAGTCCCGCCATTCCAGGAATTGACCTCGTGAACCTACGCTGCACTCCCTCAACAGCCAGAACGTCTTTCCTCAAATTTGGAGACCAGAACTGCACACAATATTCCAGGTGCGGTCTCACCAGGGCCCTGTACAGCTGCAGAAGAACCTCTTTGCTTCTATACTCAATCCCTCTTGATATGAAGGTCAGCATGCTATTAGCCTTCTTCACCACCTGCTGTACCTGCATGCTTGCCTTCATTGACTGGTGTACAAGAACACCCAGATCTCTCTGTACTGCCCCTTTACCTAACTTGACTCCATTTAGGTAGTAATCTGCCTTCCTGTTCTTGCCACCAAAGTGGATAACCATACATTTATCCACATTAAACTGAATCTGCCATGCATCTGTCCACTCACCTAACCTGTCCAGGTCACCCTGTAATCTCCTAACATCCTCTTCACATTTCACCCTGCCACCCAGCTTTGTATCATCAGCAAACTTGCTAATGTTACTATTAATACCATCTTCTATATCATTAATATATATTGTAAAAAGCTGCGGTCCCAGCACTGATCCCTGCGGTACCCCACTGGTCGCCACCTGCCATTCCAAAAGGGAGCCGTTTATCACTACTCTTTGTCAGCCAACCAATTTTCAATCCAAGTCATACTTTGCCCCCAATACTATGCGGCCTAATTTTGCTCACTAACCTCCTATGTGGGACTTTATCAAAGGCTTTCTGAAAGTCCAGTTACACTACATCCACTGGATCTCCCTTGTCCATCTTCAGAGTTACATCCTCAGAAACTTCCAGAAGATTAGTCAAGCATGATTTCCCCTTCATAAATCCATGCTGACTCTGACCTATCCTGTTACTGCTATCCAGATGTGTCGTAATTTCATCCTTTATAATTGACTCCAGCATCTTTCCCACCACTGAGGTCAGACTAACTGGTCTATAATTTCCTGTTTTCTCTCTCCCTCCTTTCTTAAAAAGTGGTACAACATTAGCCACCCTCCAATCTGCAGGAACTGATCCTGAATCTATCGAACTCTGGAAAATAATCACCAACGCATCCACGATTTCTAGAGCCACCTCCTTCAGTACCCTGGGATGTAGACCATCAGACCCCAGGGACTTATCAGCCTTCAGACCTAACAGTCTCTCCAACACCAATTCCTGGCAAATATAAATTCCCTTCAGTTCAGGTCCTTCAGCCACTGTTACCTCTGGGAGATTGCTTGTGTCTTCCCCAGTGAACACAGATCTGAAGGACCAATTCAACTCTTCTGCTATTTCTTTGTTTCCCGTAATATATTCTCCTGTTTCTGTCTTCAAGGGCCCAATTTTAGTCTTAACCATTTTTTTCCCTTTCACATACCTAAAAAAGCTTTAGGCTCCAGCACCAGCTGTTCTAAGAATCCATCTTGGAGGCACTCCACAAAGTCTCTTTCTTGAGGTCCAATACCATCCTGATTCTCCCAGTCTACCTGCATGTTGAAATCCCCCATAACAACTGCAGTAACATCCTCCTTTATATTTTTGGCCAGTTTACCTTTGTACCTCATTTTTTCTCTGCTAACTTCCTTCTTAGTAATCCTCTGTTGTTCTTTAAAAGCTTCCCAGTCCTCAATTTTCCCACTTATCTTTGCTATGTTATACATTTTCTCTTTTGACTTTATATGTTTCTTAACTTCCCTCGTCAGCCACAGCCACCCCTGCCTCCTCATAGGATCTTTCTTCCTTTTTGGAATGAACTGATCCTGCATCTTCTGCATTATACCCAGAAATATCTGCCATTGTTCCTCCACTGTCATCCCTGCTAAGGTATTGCACCATTGAACTTTGGCCAGTTCCTCCCTCATAGCTCCATAGTTCCCTTTATTCAACAGAAATATTGTCACTACTGACTGTACCCTCTCCCTTTCAAATTGCAGATTGAAGCTTATTGTATTATGGTCACTACCTCCTCATGGCTCCTTCACTTCGAGGTCCCTGATCAATTCTGGCTCATTGCACAACACCAGATCCAGAATTGCCTTCTCCCTGGTAGGCTCCAGCACCAGCTGTTCTAAGAATCCATCTTGGAGGCACTCCACAAAGTCTCTTTCTTGAGGTCCAATACCATCCTGATTCTCCCAGTCTACCTGCATGTTGAAATCCCCCATAACAACTGCAGTAACATTAAGAGCATTGTTGATTCTTTGCCTGAATTTCACTTCCTGTCCTATCTTCATATCGCTTGATTCTCTGGGGGCTGAATTTTATAAGGGTTGGGGAAGTCCTGTTGGATTTATCAGTTGAGTTCATAAAGTGGTGTTCCTCTTCCCTAATCCCTTTTCCACCAGCCTGCGCCCACCATGGGCACGGGCAGCATAATATTCAGGTCAAGAGGCTTCTTAACAGAATTACAGGCCATTCAGCTGATCGTGCAATGCACCAGAAACAAGCTCAACTGTGTGTTAGATTTTGCGTGAAATGTCAGGTGGGTTCCTGTATCATAGGGTGGTGCGCCAGGTTGGGAGGGGAAAAGCAGCAAACTAGCAGCTTGTCATACTTTACAAGCCCCATCTTGGCCAATGACTCTCCCAATAGGGAGTGAGCAGTATGATCCAGCCCAGAAGCCAGCTGCTTTCAATATTGAGCATATATAACAGCTGGAGATGCACAGCCCTCTATGGCAAAGAATTCCACAGTTCTGGGTAAAGAATTATTCATGTCAGTCTGAAGAAATCAATTCTTGGCCTGAGACTATGTTCTATATGGTCCAATCAATAGAAACCATTTCTCAACATCTACCCAGTCCAGCACTTCGAAAGGTTGCATGTTGATTTCACTCATCGTTTGTAATGATCCTCATGAAGGGTAATCCAGATTCACTGATTCTGTGCAGTACTGAAGGAAAGCTGTTGTTAAACTTGAAAGGGTTCATAAAAGATTTACAAGGATGTTGCCAGGTTTGGGGAGTTTGAGCTACAGGAAGAGGTTAAATAAGCTGGGCTGTTTTCCCTGGAGTGTCAGAGGCTGAGGAATGACCTTATCAAGGTTTATAAAATCATATGGGGCATGGATAGGGTAAATAAACAAGGTCTTTTTCCCATGGTACGGGAGTCCAAAACTAGGGAGCATAGGCTTAAGGTGAGGAGGAAAGATTTAAAAAGAATCTAAGGGGCAACTTTTTTCACACAGAGGGTGGTGCCTATATGGAACAGGCTACCAGAACAAGTGCTGGACATTGGTAAAGTTAAACATTTTAAATGGAGGGTGCATGAATAAGAAGGGTTTAGAGGGATATAAGCCAAATGCTGGCAAATGGGACTAGATTTATTTAGGATATCTGGTCAGCATAGACGAGTTGGACCAAGGGGTCTGTTTGTGTGCTGTACATCTCTATGACTCTAAAAATCTACTGAGGGTCATTCCTCTTCTCCCGGGAAGGAGTAAAAGATCCCAAAATGGTATTTTTCTGGAACCTCCTCTCAATGCCCTAGCCAATGTTACTCTCTCGATCAAAATGACTGACACAGCTTATTGTCATATTTGCTGTAAATATATCACTTTGATATTTCCCCATTACCTCAATGATTGCACTTCAAAAATTACTTAATGTCCTGGAAAATCTATTGGGATGTCCTGAGATTGTGAAAGCGCTATAAAAATGCAAGATTTTCTTTTCGGTTTTCAATTGACATCTCAAAAATAAATTATCTGATCATTCACCTCATTGCTGTTTATGGAAGTTTATAGGACAAGCTAGTTGCCACATTCCCTGCATTGTAACATTCAAACTTTATATGCTTTATTGGCTATAAATCAATCTGGGACATTGTCGTATAGGTGTTTAAATGTAGTAGGGACCAGGGTGAGTGTGATTTTAAAATTTCAGTGTTCAAGTTGGTCAGTGCATCCCCAGGATTACAGTCAGCAATGTTTAAAGTGTTTTTGGGTAGGATTGACATCAATCAATAGCCCCTTAAATCCTTGTTAAAAGGCCAGGGAATGCCTTTTCCATCAGATTTTCCAATGTCAACCTGGTGAATCCTTGTGGCCTGGTGTATGTTAATACCCAACTGTTTAGTTGTTGAGGTAGGATCTGGGCATTTGTCTCCAATGAATGAAAAAGCTCAGTTCGTGGATATCTATGGCACGAGGTAGGATCTTTATTTTGGCTTTTCCTGTTAACATTAATGGCTCTCTGAAGAGCCATCAGCTCAATTGATCAAGATGGCAGCAGCACCAAGATGGCTGCCTTCTGCCTTTGTCAATGACTCCAGGAATGCAACTCCTGGAGACACTTGGTAACACTAACTGGATGGCTTACTCCCCTCCTGCCTAATTACGATATTAGTATTTGAATCATACATCACAAGACTGACACAGAGGAGGTGTGGGATTCATCTACATTATAGATTTCTGGCCCCAGTGTGACAATCCTGATTTTGTCTTCCTTTATCTTCCTCTTTGTCCTAATCCTGTCACTGAATATTTCTTGTGCTTGACCACCACCTGAGAAGTCATGAGTTCAAAACTCAAGCCTTACTTTTGAATTCAGTAAGTTTTACATTTGAATTCACCAAGTTTTGCATTAGAATTCAGTAAGTTTTATTTTGGTTCTGAATGAAAATAATGATAATCATGAAGACTATTGGCTTGTCACAAAAATGCAAACTTTTTCCGAATGCCCTTCGGGAAGGAAAAGATCGACTAGGAGCAGGTTAAAAAAAAAGAGATCTCACTAGGCTGTCCCTTATACCAAGACAGAAATATCTTTTAAATTCATTCCTGGGACATGAGTGTCACTGATGGGATCAGTCATTTATTGTTCATTTCTCGTTGTCCTGAAATCAGTCATGAAACCACGATGCATTTAGGCAAGTCTAATTCTAGAGCAAATTATACAATGAATGGAAGAGCCTTGCGAAAAGTTGATGGGCAGAGAGATCTGGGAGTGCAGGTCCATTGTACCCTGAAGGTTGCTGCACAGGTGGATAGAGTGGTCAAGAAGGCATATAGTATGTTTGCCTTCATTGGACGGGGTATTGAGTATAAGAGCTGGCAAGTCATGTTAAAATTGTACAAGACATTGGTTCAGCTGCATTTAGAATACTGTGTACAGTTCTGGTCGCCACATTACCAAAAGGATGTGGACGCTTTGGAGAGGGTGCAGAGAAGGTTTACGAGGATGTTGCCTGGTATGGAAGGTGCTAGCTATGAAGAGAGGTTGAGTAGGTTAGGTTTATTTACACTAGAAAAAAGGAGATTGAGGGGGGACCTGATTGATGTTTACAAAATCATCAAGGGTATAGACAGGGTGGATAGAGACAAGCTTTTTCCCAAAGTGAAGGATTCAATAACAAGAGGTCACGCTTTCAAGGTGAGAGGTGGAAAGTTTAAGGGGGATACGTGCGGCAAGTACTTCACACAGAAGATGGTGGGCATCTGGAACAGGTTGCCAGCAGATGTGGTAGGGGCAGACACGGTAGATTCATTTAAGGTGCGTCTGGACAGATGCATGAGTAGGTGGGGAGCAGGGGGATACAAATGCTTAGGAATTGACCGACAGGTTTAGACAGTACATTTGGATCAGCTCAGGCTTGGAGGGCCAAACGGCCTGTTCCTGAGCTGTAAATTTTCGTTGTTCTTTGTTCTTTCTATCTCATTGCTGTGGATCTAGAGTCACATGTAAGACAGACCAGATAAGCACAGAAGATTTCTTGCCCTATGAATGAACCAGATATGTTTTAATTAAACAACAGTGGTTGTCACACAGTTGCTATTAAGTTACGTTTTAATTCCAGATTTCCATTGAGCTCAAGTTTCACCATTGGCAATGGTGGGATTTGAATCCATGCCCAAGAATATGGTCTGGGATTCAGTGACATAACCACCATAGGGGGAGGCGATGGCCCGATGATATTCTTGTGAGACTGTAAACCCAGAGACCCTGGGGACCTGCTTTTGAATCCTGCCATGGCAGAAAAATGGAATTCCAATTCAGTAAAAATCTGGAATTAAGAGTTTATGATGACCATTGTCAATTATCAGGAAAACCCAGCTGATTAACTAATGTCTTTTAGGGAAGGAAACTGTCATCCTTACTTGATCTGGCCTATATGTGACTCCAAACCCACAATCATGTGGCTAATTCTTAATCCCCCCTCTGGGCTATTATGGACGGACAATAAATGCTGATGTAGCCAGTGACACCCACATTCCCTGAATGAATTTTTCTTTACTTTAACACTTCACCCTAACGTCTGACCCATCCTGATTGTATCTTCAAACAAGGTTTGAATCAGGTTCAACTGATCATCCCCGTCTGGGTCAGACACCAAGAATGGGGTGCTGTGTGAGGGAATATTGAATTATTTTATAAGTAAACAGGACATTTTGCCCGAATGCTTCATGCTAGTTGTTATGTTCCAGAGAAATATCCTTCCATCTAGAAGACTCTGACTGCCTGTGAAGCATCTCTATTAGTACAGGCATCCCCACTGGAATTATCTTCTTCCTCTTATGTGGCTTACAACAAACTATATTTCCTCTTGTGTGGAGCGCAATGACACAGATAGACGTTTAAGTGGCCAGTATGCAAACATTTATCTGATCTTTACTAGTCTTCATCCTCGGTGTGAACCTTCTCTCACTCTGATCACACCCCTGACCCTTTCTCTCTTCTGCTTCCTTCTGCCCCATGAATGCATCAATCTTCTCCTGAATGTTTTAATGCTCTCTCTCCATTGACCCCATCTTGTAGAATGCTCCAAATTGTTTCTTTGTAAAAATAATGCACTGAGATGGCAGCGATTAGAGTTGGTGCCCAGAATCCAGTCAGACCTGGGCTCCTTGAGCAAGCTCACAAGGCCTTGGTTATCATCACACTTATTATAGACTCTTGTTCAGCAGGTTTCTCTATTCTGGTGTGTGTATGTGTGTTTTCCTTGTATTTGAGGATTAGCCATGTCTTTGCATGTTGTTTGAAGAGATCAGTGGGGGACAAAGTTAATGCCAGCAGTCACTTCTTTTACTGTTTATTTTCAATCATCGCCTGTTATAATCTTGTCAGCTGGTGCCTTGCCAATTCCTTGCTAGCTACGCCCATGGGTTTGTGTCACAACAGTACAGCTCAGCGTTGCTATGGTTTCACCACAAGTTAGCATTTAGCCTCACAAAGAAGAAATCCATTAGACAGAATCTATTTTTTGCCCCAGTCTTCTGTGTGAATACTTCACAAATCTGTCTTCACTGCCCAAACATATTGGGCAAGAAGACATTTTTGCAAACAAAATCGGATTTTATCCTTGATGACTGCAACTTGACATTTGGCAGTGATCGGTATTTGCACGTGTGATTAGAAGTAAAATGCATTTTAAAAAAATAGCACTCTGAATGATTTCATTGGATTGCAAAGAAAATATCCACTTACAGTCCCTCCGCAGTCAGCGACTATTGCAGAAATGCTCTCACAAAGTTTCCCAAATGTTTTCTCATTGTCATGAATGTTTTCAAGAAGATGTAAGATAGGGCTAAAGGGATCAAAGGATAGATGAAGAAATTGGGAACAGGAGACTGAGTTGGATGATCAGCCATGGTCAGATTGAATGATGAAGCAGACTCGAAGGGCTGAATGGCCTACTCCTGCTACTGGAATGGAATAGCAATGTATTGTCACATGTATATTTCCAAAAAAACAGTTTTATATGTCACCCTATCATGGCACATACATTAATGATAGATGTTATAAATAAGAAAGAAAAAGTAAATGTTCATCACAGTTCAACTAATGGCTCCTGGATTTGGGATACGCTGGCAAACCAGGCCAAGATCACCATGCAGGGCCGAGACTGCCACAACACTCTGGGACTAGACCTCCATGTCGAGATGAAGCTGCCAGGTAGAGCTGCGACAAGACTGCCATGCTGGGCTGAGATCTCCATACCAGGACTAGATTTCCACATCAGGCTTAGACTTCCATGCTAGGCCAAGACCGCCCCTCTTGGACAAGACTGCCACACCAGGAGATTGCCCTCGCAGACTGGAGGCCTGTGACTAGTGGAGTGCCCCAGGGGTCAGTGCTGGGTCCATTGCTGTTTGTTTTGTGCATCAATGGATGGGAATATATAAGGCATGATTAGTAAGTTTGCTGATAACAATAAAATAGAAGGTATCGTAGACATTGAGGAATGTTGTCAGAAGTTGCAGCAGGACTTTGATCAGCCGGGGAAATGGGTCAAGAAATGGCAAATGGAGTTTAATATTTTGCATTTTGGAAATCATATCAAGGTAGAAGTTTCATGGCAGGGCCTTAAGGAGTATAGTGGAACAGAGGGATCTTGGAGTTCAGATTCACAGTTCTCTGAAAGTGGAGTTACAGGTAGACAGGGCAATGAAGGAGGCTTTTGTCACACTGGTTTTCATCAGTCAGGCACTGAGTTTATAAGTTGTGAAGATGTGTTGCAGTCATTCAGGACGTTGGTGAGGCCGTACTTGGAGGATTGTGTTCAGTTAGGTCACCTTGCTATAGGAAGGATCTTATTAAACTGGAAAGCAGAAAAAATTTACAAGGCTTTGCTTGGACTCAATGGTCGGAGTTATAAGGAGAGGTTGGACAAGTTAGGACCATTTTATTTAAAGCATTGGAAACTGAGCGGGGATCTGAAAGAGATGTATAAGATCATGAGAGGCATAGATAGGGTGAATGCACCCAACCTTTTTCCTAGAGTTAGGGAATCGAGGACTAGAGGTCATCAGTTTAAGGTGAGAGGGGAAAGAATAAAAGCAAACCTGAAGGGCAAATCTTTCACACAGAGGGCGGTATGTATATGGAAGAAGGGCCTGTGGAAGTGGGTATATTAACAACATTGAAAAGGCATTTGGATAAATACATGGATAGGAAAGGATTAGAAGGAAATGGATCATGTGCAGGGAAATGGGGTTCATGTTGATGGACATTTTGGTCATGTTATGACATGGGGTAAACGCTCCTGCTCAATTTGACCCAGCAACACAGAAAAGATTTATCCCATGCAGTGGTCTGTGAAAATTCAATAGGCCGAGAACTAGTTAGAGTAATAGTAACAACTTTATTTCTTAAAGTATAACAGGGAATAATTAACTCATAACTGTTTACAACTCCTTCTTCTAACCTATCTTTTACTTTCCCTTTTATAATACTCGTCCGATAAAAGTCCCAATTAAGATTTACAAAACAAAACTTTTTATCTCAAAACCAAGCAGCTTCAGTTTTTCTCAGTGAAGGTCCAAGTGTTGAGAACAGCAGATCAGCTGCTATCTTTGCATTGACTCTCTGTGTAAAGAACCCGCCTCTGACATCCCCTCTATACTTTCCTCCAACCAGCTTAAAACTATGACCCCTCGTGTTAGTCATTTCTGCCCTGGGAAATAGTCTCTGGCTATCGACTCTATCTATGCCTCTCATTATCTTGTATACCTCAATTAGGTCCCCTCTTCTCCTCCTTTTCTCCAATGAAAAAATACTAATTAACTAAAAGCTACATCAGTGGTTTGCCAATCCGTCTGCTCAGAAGTTAAAAATTCCTACCGAAGGAAGGAGGCATGAAGGACAATGAGTAACTAAGTGTGCCGAAGAGGTCAGCAATAAATGAGACTTTTGCCAAAGATATAATGGAGCATCATGTCCCGAAGTGAGTCTCCCATCACAATGGACTTTAAGAAAAGTGAATATATGGGATAAGGGAAAGCAATTCACTTTGCACAGAGAGTTGTGAGAGCATGGAATGCGTTGCCAGCAGCAGTTGTGGAGGCAGGGTCACTGGGGACATTTAAGAGGCTCCTGGACATGCATATGGTCACAGAAATTTGAGGGTGCATACATGAGGATCAATGGTCGGCACCACATCGTGGGCTGAAGGGCCTGTTCTGTACTGTACTGTTCTATGTACTGTTCTATGTTCTATGCAGTTAGCATGTGAAAGTATGTTGACCATAAGCTACTCTACCATGTGGAATGGCCAAGGTAAATAGCACAGATGTCTTTAAAGAGAAAGGGGATGACGAGCTCAGTCAACCTCTCGTCATAAGATAAGCCCTCCAGTCCAGGCAACATCCTGAACCCTCTCCAAAGCATCCACATCTTTCTTATAATAGGACGACCAGAACTGGACTCAGTATTCCAAGTGCGGTCTAACCAAAGTTTTATAGAGCTACAACAAGATCTCACGACTCTTAAACTCAATACCCCTGTTAATGAAAGCCAAAACACCATATGTTTCTTAACAACCCTGTCCACTTGGGTGACCATTTTAAGGGATCTATGTACCTGCACCCCAAGATCCCACTGTTCCTCCACACTGCCAAGAATCCTATCCTTAATCCTGTACTCAGCTTTCAAATTCGACCTTCCAAAATGCATCACCTCGCATTTATTCAGGTTGAACTCCATCTGCCACCTCTCAGCCCATCTCTGCATCCTGTCAATGTCCCGCTGCAGCCTACAACAGCCCTCTATACTGTCAACGACACCTCCAACCTTTGTGTCATCTGCAAACTTGCTGACCCATCCTTCAATCCCCTCATCCAAGTCATTAATAAAAATTACAAACAATAGAGGCCCAAGGACAGAGCCCTGTGGAACACCATTCACCACAGACTTCCAGGCAGAATATTCTCCTTTTACTACCACTCACTGTCTTCTGTTGGCCAGCCAATTCTGTATCCAGACAGCTATGTTCCCCTGAATCCTAATCCTCCTGACCTTCTGAATGAGCCTACCATGGGGAACATTATCAAATACCTTGCTGAATTCCATATACACCACATCCACAGCTTGACCTTCATCAACGTTTCTAGTCACATCCTCAAAGAACTCGATAAGGTTTGTGAGGCATGACCTGCCCCTCACACAGCCGTGCTGACTGCATTTAATCAAGCCATGCTCTTCCAGATGGTCATAAATCCTATCCCTCAGAATCCTTTCTAACACCTTGCAGATGACAGACGTGAGACTTACTGGTCTGTAATTGCCGGGGATTTCCCTATTTCTTTTCTTGAAGAGAGGAATTACATTTGTCTCTCTCCAGTCCTCAGGCACGACTCCAGTGGAGAGCGAGGATGAAAAAATCTTTGCAAGTGGCGAAGCAATTGCATTTCTCATTTCCCAAAGCAGCCGAGGACAAATCTGGTCCGGGCCTGGCGACTTGTCAATCTTAATGTTTGACAAAATTTTCAGCACATCAGCTCCCTCTATCTCTATTCATTTCAGCATGCACACCTGCTCTTCAAAGGTTTCATTCACCACAATGTTCGTTTCTCTCGTAAAGACAGAAGCAAAAAACTCATTTAGGGCTTCCCCTACCTCCTCAGACTCCACACACAAATTCCCTATGCTATCCCTGATTGGCCCTACTCTTTCTTTGACCATTCTCTTATTCCTCACATTCCTCACACAAATGCCTTTGTGTTCTCCCTAATCCGTTCTGCCAAGCCTTTCTCGTGCCCCCTCCTGGCTCTCCTCAGACCATTTTTTTAAGCTCCTTCCTCGCCTGCCTGTAATCCTGTAGAGCCGAGCTTGACCCTAGCTTCCGCCACCTTATGTAAGCTACCTTTTTCCTTTTGACGAGAAGCTCCATCGCTCTCGTCATCCAAGGTTCCTTTATCTTACCACTTCTTGCCTGTCTCAGAGGGACATATTTATTAATCACTTGCAACAACTGTTCCTTAAACAGTCTCCACATGTCTATAGTGTCTTTACCATGGAACAATTGCTCCCAATCCATGCTTCCTAACTCATGTCTAATCACATCATAGTTTCCTCTTCCCCAATTAAATATCCTCCCATTTTGCCTAATCCTCTCCTTCTCCATAGCTATGTAGAATGTGAGGCAGTTGTGGTCACCTAGACAGGGGACGAAACGTTTGCAACAAAAACTTCCAGCTCGGCGAACAGAACCACAGCAACGAGCACCCGAGCTACAAATCTTCTCACAAACTTTGAATACAATGCCTCCATATATAACAATGGGGTCAGTGAACTCAGTTGACCCAACATCTACTGAACAATTCCTGGACACTATGGGCATTTTAACATGGCCAATCCACCTAACCTGCACATCACTGGGCTGTGGGAAGAAGCCCAAGGTGGCACAGGGAGAATGTGAAATCTCCAAAAAAACAATCACCTGAGGTCCCAGGTCCCCACTACTGTGAGACGACAATGCTAACCACTGCGTCAACATTATAGCCTCAAGCAGTTTTGAATCCTGCCATAGCAGATGATGGAGGCTGAATTCAATAAAAAAAAACAGTCTGGAATTAAGAGTCTAAAGATGACAATGATCCATTGCCGATTGTCAGAAAAACCCATCCGGTTCACTGATGTCTTCAGGGAAGGAAACTGTCTACATTTGTGTCCAGACCCAAAACTATGTGGTTGACTATGAACTGGGCAAGATGGGTAATAATTACTGGCCTAGTCAGCAATGTCTTCATCCCATGAATGATTTAAAAAATCATGAACTTTTCACTTACATTTTGTCTACGATTAACTGTCAACTTTCATAATTATACCGTAATCCTGTAAACATTGCCTTCTTTTCACATAAGCGCGATTCTGAGGTACACAACAGTGTGGTAGGACCATGTGTTTCATATTTTAATTGTTGATTTATATTCTCTGCTGTCTGTGATCAGTTGACACATGGGGCTAATGATGTTATATATCTCGCTCTTAGTGCCATAGCAGTTTTCCTTGATGTTGCTGATGTTGTGGTGTTTGGAGGATTTTGCTGCTGGCATTTCACTGGCTATTGACCAACTCAGGTGAAGGTTCAACATGGACTTTGTTCTTTTGCATTAGCTCACTCTTTTCAGTATCAGTGATGCATGGTCTTGGAGTCACTTCTACATTTCTCTGGTATCAAGATTTTCATGATTGAATCCAGTACATATATGAGGTAAAAACAATGACTGCAGATACTGGAAACCAGATTCTGGATTAGAGTGGTGTTGGAAAAGCACAGCAGTTCAGGCAGCATCGAGGAGCAGTAAAATCAACGTTTTGGGCAAAATCCCTTCATCAGGAATACAGGCAGAGTGCCTGAAGGGTGGAGAGATAAATTTATTCCTGATGAAGGGCTTTTGCCCGAAACATCAATTTTCCTGCTCCTCGGATGCTGCCTGAACTGCTGTGCTTTTCCAGCACCACTCTAATCCAGAATCCAGTACATATATACTTCATCCTTTCAACAGCTCAGCCAGGGATTTAATGTGTTCATTAAAATGTTGACCTCCTTCTTCCTGTACACTAGTTGGTTGTTGCTCTAACCACTTTGGTTATTTGAAGGGCTTATTTTGTTTAATAAAATTGTCTTGTTCTTTCTGCTATTGAGGAGCTGTACAGATATCTTAGTTCACCCTTGAAAGCAGTGACAATAGGCTAGGTTTGGGCTTTCCGCATTCTTTCAGTGTTTGATAAGTGTCCTCTCGACCAGCTGAAATGTATCTTTCTGTAAGTCTGTTTCCCTAGTGGGTCAAATAGAGATAATGTTAAATCCATACTCTTCCACAGATTCTGAACATTCTTTGCAGATGAATCATGTTTCATTGTCACATGTCATTCTTTCAGGGATTGGGGTTAGTTAGATCAGATGGCTGGTTTGCAATGCAGAGTGACATCAACAGAATAGGTAAACCCCCACACTGGCTGAGGTTACCATGAAGGTCCCACCTTCTCAACCTCTCCCCTCATCGAAGGCATGATGATCCTCAAAGTAAACCACCACCAGTCATCTCCCTCCAATGAGGGGGCAGCTTGTGGTCTGGTAAAACTATGGCAACTCTGCTGTTCAGGAATCCCTTACCTAGTGATCAAAACTCTTACAGCCAAGATGTCTGTTGCACCTCTCAGATTTTTCATTCTTCCAAAGAAGGTGAACTTCAAAACAAAAACGGAAGTTGCTGGAAAAGCTCACCAGCCCTGGCAGCATCTGTGGAGAGAAATCAGAGTTAACGTTTCGGGTTGAGTGACCTTTCCTCAGAACAAAGTGAACTTTGAGTCTGCGAGTATGAGATCCCAGTTTTGTTTGTGCATGAATACATCAGCTTCCACAGTATGGATGGCATTGAGTGAATCACAGCATTCCTGGTAGTCTCTGTGCCATTGTGCAGACAGTCAATTTCAATGATCAATTTCACTGACACCGAAGGCCTGGATATCATCAGCTATGCTAAACATTCTTTCATCTATCTACTGGAATACATCCTGGTTCACTTTAGAGGCTAAAAGGTAAATGCAGGAATTTGTACTTGCCCAGGAATGGGTAGAATATTGTTAACAGTGAAGGTTTCTCATCATGATCTTAAAAGATTTCGCGCATCAAACTTGATGAAAGCTTTTACCTGTGGTGAGTCCTCCAGTACTGTAATAGAGTAATAAATCTTCTTGGTGTAATTAAAATCTTTATGATCCCGACAAATTGTTAGTCGTTCAATTAGCTTGTCTCTCACTAGGATGGAATTTAGCCAATCGATAGAGTTAGAGACTCTGACTCTGACAATCACTTTCTTTTCCTTTATCTCTTGAAGCTGTCTTTCAAGCGTCCCTTTCATTAGAACTAAAGAGCCATAGAAATGATACAGCACGGGGGGGGGGGGCTATTTGGCCCATCTTGTCCATGCCAACCCAAAGATATCTGAAGAGGGAGGAATCCACCCATATCCGCCACAGATTCACCTGCACCTCCATACACATCATCTATTGCATCCTCTGCACCCGATGTGGCCTCCTCTATATTGGGGAGACAGGCCAGCTACTTGCGGAGCGTTTCAGAGAACACCTCTGGGACACCCGGACCAACCAACCCAACCACCCTGTGGCTCAACACTTCAACTCCCCCTCCCACTCCACCAAGGATATGCAGGTCTTTGGACTCCTCCA
Organism: Chiloscyllium plagiosum; assembly: GCF_037043375.1. Classification (NCBI taxonomy): domain Eukaryota; kingdom Metazoa; phylum Chordata; class Chondrichthyes; order Orectolobiformes; family Hemiscylliidae; genus Chiloscyllium; species Chiloscyllium plagiosum. The sequence continues at coordinate 71,523,937 of NW_028270153.1, read as the reverse complement.
TCGCCAGACCACAACAAAACGACGGTTGGAGGAAGAACGCCTCATCTTCCGCCTAGGAACACTCCAACCACAAGGGATGAACTCGAATTTCACCAGTTTCCTCATTTCCCCTCCCCCCACCTTGTCTCAGTCAAATCCATCGAATTCAGCACCGCCTTCCTAACCTGCAATCTTCTTCCTGACCTCTCCGCCCCCACCCCAGTCTGACCTATCACCCTCACCTTGACCTCTTTCCACCTATCACATTTCCGACGCCCCTCCCCCTAGTCCCTCCTCCCTACCTTTTATCTTAGCCTGCTGGACAAACTTTCCTCATTCCTGAAGAAGGGCTTATGCCCGAAACGTCGATTCTCCTGTTCCCTGGATGCTACCTGACCTGCTGCGCTTTTCCAGCAACACATTTTCAGCAAAGATATATGAAGCCCTTTCTAATCTCATCTTCTTGCATTTGGCCCTACAGTTTGCAGTTCTTAAAATGCAGATGCACATACATTTGAAAGGGTTCAGGGTCTCTGCCTCCACCACAAACTCAGACAGTGAATTCCAGACACCCACCATCCTCTGCATAAAAACGTTTTTCCTCACGTCCCCTCTAATCTTCTACCACTTAGCTTAAATATATGACCCTGACTTTTGAACACCCTGCCAAGGGACACAGGTTTCTCCTGTCTACTCTATCTCTACCCCTCACAATTTTGTATACCTCAATCACATCACCACATCTCTCCCCTCCCCCAGCTCCCCGTGTAGCTACAGTTCTCCGGCCCTTGTAACTTTCTAGGAGATCTTCTCTGCACTTTCTGCAGAGCAATCACATCCTTCCTGTATTGTGGTGACCAAAACCACATACAGTTGTGGCCCCAGTTGTGTTTTATGCAGGGATGCTCAAAAATATTCAAAACATCCAACTACCTCAACAGACACACGTAGTCAAGATCTTTCACACTTCCAATCAGAGAACACTTTTCTATAGATGCAACTTCCATGTCCTCAGGATCTAGCACAATTAGCAGCAACTTTTCACGCTGAGATGGCAGGACCATCTGTCTCAGTGATAGAGATCATACAACTAACCTAGCTTGTTTCCTGTGTGTGCCCCTCTGATGTATGTTGGTCCTAGCTGTCAAGTCTCCATTCCCTTATTTGCTGGGAACATGACGTATTTTGATTTCGGGACACATTTTTTCGCATAGCAATGTCCTTTCCACCTTTCAGGAGCGATTTTCTGGTCTGAGTGGGATGAAATTACTTTCTGCTCCTCTATTTAGCTTCAGTTTCAGATTTATGGTGTGGGATTATTTTTCACTCTCCTCCTGATCTGAATTGTTCTGTGAATTTCTTTTATCTCAGAGCTGTCACATCCAGACATTTAATGTAACTGCCTCATTCCTATATTCATTATCTCCTCAAACACATCCTCACCTTCATGGATATGGATATTTTGGGGTTTTTTTCTCTTTTGATCTATTAGTCTATCTCGAGGAACACATTTATGCCTACTTTCTTTATTCTGTTCTTCACTTCTCAGTGATAGAGATTTCTACAGACTCTGCAGTTTGATCCAAATGTGAGCCATTTCCTTCTGGCTGTGAGCTCAGACAGGAGTCCACATCTCTTGTATCTCTTTCTGTTCAGAGAGCATTCTTCTGCTGCTATTCCACTGCATCAATCCAGCAGCCTTTCTCCTGCCTTACTGAAGACATCTTCGTCTGTCTACTCATACGTTCATGTGCCCTGGCCAAGCCAACAGCCTGTGATATCGGGTACTTATCAACTTTTTTTGTATACAAAGCCATAAATGAGCTGATCTAACAACATTTCATCTATGTCCTTGAACTAACACTTGCTGGCTACATTTCTCAGCCTTGTTACAAAATTATCGCCTGGCTTCTGTCTCAGATTTTAACATTGATATATCACCAGATCTAGAGAAGGTGCTTGGATTGTTGAAAATTTTCCGCCGTCATTTCCGCTACCTCTAAACGGACCCCACCACCAAGGATATATTTCCCTTCCCTCCCCTATCAGCATTCCAAAAAGACCACTCCCTCCGTGACTCCCTCGTCAGGTCCACACCCTCCACCAACCCAACCTCCAATCCCGGCACCTTCCCCTGCAACCGCAAGAAATGTAAAACCTGCGCCCACACCTCCCCCCTTACTACCCTCCAAGGCCCCAAGGGATACTTCCATTTCCGCCACAAATTCACCTGTATCTCCACACACATCATTTATTGCATCCACTGCACCCAATGTGGCCTCCTCTATATTGGGGAGACAGGCCGCCTACTTGCGGAACATTTCAGAGAACACCTCTGGGACACCCGGACAAACCAACCCAACCACCCCGTGGCTCAACACTTCAACTCCCCCTCCCACTCCACCAAGGACATTCAGGTCCTTGGACTCCTCCATCGCCAGACCATGGCAACACGACGGTTGGAGGAAGAGCGCCTCATCTTCTGCCTGGGAACCCTCCAACCACAAGGGATGAACTCAGATTTCTCCAGTTTCCTCATTTCCCCTCCCCCCACCTTGTCTCAGTCAAATCCCTCAAACTCAGCATCGCCTTCCTAACCTGCAATCTTTATCCTGACCTCTCCGCCCCCACCCCGCTCCAGCCTATCACCCTCACCTTGACCTCCTTCCACCTATCGCATTTCTAACACCACTCCCCCAAGTCCCTCCTCCCTACCTTTTATCTTAGCCTGCTGGACACACTTTCCTCATTCCTGAAGAAGGGCTTATGCCCGAAACGTCGATTCTCCTGCTCCTTGGATGCTGCCTGACCTGCTGCGCTTTTCCAGCAACACATTTTCAGCAGTTGTTGAAAATTTTGTCTGTTTTTTTTGTTGTCATCACCAATCTTCCAGTTATTAAAATAATCTAATTTTTTCACTTCCAGGCACCCAGGAGGATGAACATGACCCTTTCCTTTTTGCTAGTGCCTTTTAGAAAGCTACTAATTGTCAATCAACACTTTTGTTTGAACCTCCCAGAAGGCTGCATATATCTCTATTTAAAGACCTAGGGGTTCAGATGATGTCTGTGTCGCATATAGCTTGATTAAGAAGGAGTTTAGTACGCTTGCCTTCATTGCTGAGATCTTTGAGTATAGGAGTTGGGATGGTCATGTTGAGATTATACAACATTGGTTAATTGGTGAAGTCTCTTCTGGAGTACTGTGTGCAGTTCTGGTCACCTTGTTATAGGAAGGATATTATTAAACTGGAGAGGGTTCAGATAAGACTTTCCAGGATGTTGCCTGGAATGGTATTATAAAATGTTATAAAAGAAATAAATTATAAAAATAGGCTGAGACTTTTTTCACTGGAGTGTAGGAGGTTGAGAGGTGACCTTATAGAGATTTCTAAAATCATGAGGGGGATAGCTAAGGTGAATAGCAAAGATCTTTGCCCAAGAGTGGGGAGTTCAAAACTATGGGGCATATTTTTAAGGTGAGAGGAGAAAGATTTAAAAGGGACCTGAGGGACAATGGTTTTACACACAGGGTGGTTCGTGTATATAATGAACTTCCAGTGAAAGTGGTTAAGTGCAGATACAGTTACAATGTTTACAAGATATTTGGATAAGAACATGAATAGGAAAGTTTTGGAGGGTTTTGGGCCAAACGCAGGCAGGTGGGACTAGTTCAGTTTGGAAACATGGTCAGTGTACACTAATTGGACTGAGGGGTCTGTATGACGCTATGACTATTAAAGGTTGAAGCTGTGCTTTCGTTACTACAGCAGCAACTATCTCATTTTTGTACAATATTACTCGATTGGTGTCTCCCTATCTTTGATGTCAATTAGGGCTGCCTTTTCTCAGTCCAATTCATCACAAAATTTATTTGAAATGTTTGTGTTTTACTCACACATAACTGCTGCCTCCATGTTATGTTTGGTCATCCCTGATTTCTAAACTAATTGTGTTTTTCAGAATAGATTCTGAAGCTTTTATTGAGTTCATATTTTTGTCTATCTGGGTGGATGGTGGCCTAACACATTAGTAGCTTAGTACACAGGCCATGGTGAGTGATGTAGCACCTAGGATACCACCATATGGAAGCACAATAATACAGTTCCTAATTCTCATTGAATAAAAGAACAATATAACAAAGAGAATAATTGAAGTTTTTAAGATAATTTCAGAAATCACTAAGAAAAACAATTTCCTCTGGTGCAAGAGTTGAGAATAACAGGCATAACCTTATCATAAGAGTTAGGTTGATTTAGGGTGATTTTAGAAAACATGTCTTGGCACAAAGATCATAGAAATTCAGAACTCTCCCTTGAAAATCTATTGAGATTAGACCAGTAGAAAATCTGAAAATTCAGATTTGGAGGTCATTGTTAGTCTAGACTTTTTCTTTAATGCATTCATGCAAGCTGAACATCATTGGCAAGGTCAAAATCAATTGGCTGCCCCTAGTTGCTTTGGAGAAGAGGACAGTTTTCTGCATTCTTCGTGCAGTTCATGTGCTGGGGTTTGACCATTATTTTGACTCTGCAACAGTGAGGAGTGGCGATATATTTCAAAGTCAGGATGGTGAGTGATTTGGAGGGGAACCTGCAGATGATGATGGCCCCATGCTTCTGATGCCTTTGAAGATTTGGAAGGTGCTGTCGAAGTAACCTTGATGAAATTCTGCTGTATATCTTTTCGATAACACACATTGCTACAACTGAGCATCAGTGGTGGAAGGAGTAGACACTTGTGAATGTGGTGCCAATCAAGCAGGACATTCATCCTGGATGGTGTCAATCTTCTTGAATGTCACTAGAGCTGCACCCAGCCAGGCAAGTGGAGAGTATTCTTTCATACTGCTGACTTATGTCTTGTAGATGGTGGATAGGCTTTGAGGAATCAGGAGGTGAGTTGCTAACTACCAAATATCCAGTCAACATATTTTCAATTAGTCATAGCCCCCGTTATCACCTACCTATTTCCTCTTCTGAAGAAGGGTGTCAAAACATTAACTCTGTTGTCTGTCCACAAATACCTTGAGATCTGGTGAGTTTCTCCAGCAATTTCTGTTGTTTGTTTGAGGTGAATACCCTATCTCTACACTATCTTCCTATAGTGCTATTAGGCCATTGGAACAGATGAAAATGCCAGAGAAGGGATAGATTTGACTGGATACAAGAAGATAAATAGAAGGGATTACTTTTGAAGAATTTTGAGTAATTCTGAAGAACTCTGGCAGATCAACAAGGCTTTTCAATTCTCAGAGTTTGTTGGGAATTAACATCTGAATGAGCGAGGTAGCCAGGAGCAGTGTTTGATGTGTCATTTTGAAGCGGTTTTTCTCAGGTGCCATTTGTGGGCTCTGGAATCTACCTGTTCCAAAGCCTCACCAGTTTTTCATCCAATGTCTAAGGCCTTGAATGGTAATCATTGGTGGCTACTCCCTGTTTTCTCAGAACAAGTCCTTGTTTGGCAGATAAAAAAGGAAATTCGCCTTCTGCCAGGCAAGTGAAGACCTCTGCATTTTAAGAAATTTGCTTAAATGCATAAGCTTTGTGTTTTCAATGACTAAACAACAAACAATTAACTGTTTGGTGTCAATGGAAAGTAGGATTTGACTCCTCATCATGAAATTCCTGGTCTAAAGATCATTGGATATTCTATGGGCAATTCATAGATAGGATGTGACAAAAATTCCAGGAGGATTTAGTCATCCAACAGTGTTACACTAAAAAAAATCAGTTCCTCTACGTAAATTGCAGTTTAAAAAGGAGACGCCCTGCTGTATTGTGCATGTAAGCAAACCGCAACACTCAGTAAAGCTCACTAACTGCCCAAGCAACAGAAAGAAGCAGGGCACATCTACAAGCAGAGCTGAATAAAGGTCAATATAACCAAGATCAATATTTCAAGGCAACTAACTTCACTCATGTGTACAATACTTTGAATTTCAAGGACTTTTATCTAGTCGCACAGCCTGTTGTGACCTCAACCTACATTTCAATTTGTAATTTGATTAGTCCTTTCTCCATAGCAGTTTTACATTTTCTGAAGATGCTGAGAGTGCCATTAAGATAGGAACATTACTGGACAGGATTGAGCAGCAAGACCCATTTACAGCAGTCTGCTCAAAGCCATTCTGCTGTTTTGGACACCCTGATGTTGCAAACTACACTGACATGATGTCATGCACAGGGCAACAACCTGACTGAAGCATGTAAGATTTTTAAGGGACTTGACAGAGTAGATGCTGAGGGGTTGTTTCTCCTTGTGGGAGAGTCTAAGACCAGAGGATATCATCTTAGAATAAGGGTTGCTCATTTAAAACAGAGATAAGGACGAATTTCTTTTCTCAGAGGGTAACGAATCTGGCTGTTGAGGCTGGATCATTAAGTATGCTCAAGGCTGAGATAGAGGGGACACAAGAATTAAGGGTAAGAGGCAGCAAAGTTGAGTTAAAGATTATCAGATCAGCCATGACTTCATTGAATGGTGGAGCAGACTTGATGGGCTGAACGGCCCGCTTCTATGTCTATGCCTCATGGTCTGATAAATGTAAATTGTCCTCTCTTTAAAGCCTGACACCTGAGCTGTGATATCACAATGAACTCTTTAAAGAATGCCAGTTGTGCACCAACCTTTCCCATTGTGCAGAAACTCTTTAACATGTCAAATCGAAAATGTAATGCAGCATGGTTTGCAGAAATGCTGATTCTCTCTCCAGTGCTTTTGATCTTTCCCTTCATGGTTTTTTTTCGGGCTGCAGCCACACGGTCAAACTAGCAGTTAAAAAATAGTTGGGTTTAGCAGTTAACTTGGATCAAATATAAAATTGTATTCTTCAATCCCAGATCTTGATGCATTATCCCAACCATAAGTGAAATTCCTTTCATTGCTTGAGAACTTAACAAACAGCAAAATTCACAACTGATCTGTTTGGGAGAGGTCACAGCACAGAAACAGATAATTGAATAGCTTTAAGTATAGCCTTACTGTAAATCTACAATAGTGAGTAGAGTGAGTTCTTTCTTGATTATCTGTTATTACTGGGATCAGTCTCCTGATTAAAATTTTAAAATATAAGTAGTAAGTTAGCCTGGAGCAGAGTTTTGCAGAGCAATAAAACGATGCTATTTTCTGGGAGTGTAGATTAGAAGGAGAAAAATGGTCTTTAATCAAGTGATATGCTCTTCCTGTCAGATGTGGGAGTTTCAAGAGAGTTTATGGGTTACTGAGGATTACATCTGCAATAAATGTCATTGGTTACGAATCCTGTCAGATCAAATGGATCTATTAGAGCAACAGTTAGAGGCAATGAGGAACTTACAAGAGCTATGGGGTGTGATGGATGGCAGTTATAGGAAGGGAGAAAAGCTGCAGATAAAGTCAAGTAGATGGTTTAACTCTTAGAAAGGTAGAAGGGGTAGGCAGGAAGTATCGGAGTATTCAGTGGCTATCCCCATTTCAAACAAGTGTGCTGTTTTGGAAAATGTAGGGGCTGATGGACTTTCAGGGGAATTTACTGTTGTTTGTGATATACATAAATGATCTGGAAGAGGGCATTGTTAGTCTGATCAGTAAGTTGGCAAATGACACAAAGATTGGTGGAGTAGCAGAAAGGATAGCAGGCTGTCCAAGAATACAGGAGAATATAGATAGACTGGAGAGTTGGGCAGAGAAGTGGCAGATGGAGTTCAATCCAGGCAAATGTGAGGTGATGCATTTTGGGAAGTCTAATTCTAGAGCGAACTACATTGTAAATTGAAGAGCCTTGGAAAACATTGATGAGCAAAGAGATCTGGGCATTCAGGTCCATTGTACCCTGAAGGTGGCTGCACAGGTGGATAGAGTGGTCAAGAAGGCATATGGTATGCGTGCCTTCATTGGACAGGGTATTGAGTATAAGAGCTGGCAGGTCATGTTAGAATTATACAAGACTTTGGTTCAGCCGCATTTAGAATACTGTGTACAGTTCTGGTTGCCACATTACCAAAAGGATGTGGACGCTTTGGAGAGGGTGCAGAGAAGGTTTACGAGGATGTTGCCTGGTATGGAAGGTGCTGGCTATGAAGAGAGGCTGAGTAGGTTAGGATTGTTTTCATTAGAAAAAAGGAGATTGAGGGGGGACCTGATTGAGGTTTACAAAATCATGAAGGGTATAAGCAGGTTAGATAGAGATAAGCTTTTTCCCAGGGTGAGGGATTCAATAGCAAGAGGTCATGCTTTCAAGGTGAGGGTTGAAAAGTTTAAGGGGGATATATGCACAAATACTTTACCCAGAGGGTGGTAGGCGCCTGGAAAACGTTGTCAGCAGAGGTAGTAAAGGCAGGCAAGGTAGACTTATTTAAGGTGTGTCTGGACAGATGCATGAGTGGGTGAGGAGCAGAGGGATACAGAATGCATAGGAATTGGGCAATAGGTTTTGACAGTGGATTTGAATCGGCTAAGGATTGGAGGGCCAAATGGCCTATTCCTGGGCTGTAAATTTTTTTTGTTCTTTGTTCTTTGAATGTAGCACAAACAACCAAGTTTCTGGTATTGAGACTGGCTCTAATGTAATGAGGGGTACATCATGTTCCAGGCGATCGATTGTGATAGGGGACTTGCTAATCAGAGGCACACACAGATGTTTCTGCAGCCAGGAGCAAAAAATCAGAATGGTGTGTTGCCTCCCAGGTGCCAGCATCAAGGGTGCAGAATGTTCTCAAAGGGGAGAGGGCCCAGCAGGAGATTGTTGTACACATTGGAACTAATGACATAAGAGGGGAAAAGGATGAGATTCTGAAGGGAGATTACAGAGAGTTAGGCAGGAATTTAAAAAGGAGGTCCACAAGGGAAGTAACATCTGGATTACTCCCAGTGCTACGAATTAGTGAGAGTAGGAATAGGGGGATAGAGCACATAAATGTGTGGCTGAGGAGCTGGTACATGGAAGAAAGATTCAAATTTTTGGATCATTGGAAACTCTTCTGGGGTGGAAGTGACCTGTCCAACAAAGATAGATTGCACCTGAAATGGAAGGGGACTAATTTGAGAGTACAATAGGTAGATGGAGGTGGGAGTACCCATCTCCATCCACCTATTGCACTCTCAATTACCTTTCCCTGAGCCCCACCTCCCCCCATTTATCGCTCCACCCCCTTGGCTCCCATTCTTGATAAAGGGCTTTTGCCCAAAACGTTGATTTTTCTGCTCCTCAGATTCTGCCTGACCTACTGTGCTTTTCCAGCACCACACTCTCAACTCTGATCTCCAGTGTCTGCAGTACTCACTCTCACCTGATAAATTAAACTGCATGTACTTCAATGCAAGAGGCCGAACAGGGAAGGCAGATGAACACATCATATGGTTAGGAACATGGGACTGGACATCATAGCGATTACGGAAACGTGGCTCAGGGATGGACAGGGCTAGAAGGAGGATACAACTGTTAGAGGAAGGATAGAAAAGAAGGCAAGAGAGGAAAGGGAGTGGCATTTTTGCGAAAGGATAGCATTAAAGCTGTACTGAGGGAGGATATTCTTGGAAATACATCCAGGGAAGTTATTTGGGTGAACTGAGAAATAAGAAAGGGATGATCACATTATTGGGATTGTATTATACACTCCCTAATAGTCAGCAGGAAATTGAGACACAAATTGCAAGGAGATTTCAGTTATCTGTAAGAGTAGTAGGGTGGTTATGGTAAGGGATTTTAACTTTCCAAACCCTTACCCTTTTGTTAAGGGTTTAGATGGAAAAGGATAGACCAGACCTAACAGTTGAAGTTCTAAACTGGAGAAAGGCTAATTTTGACAGTATTAGGCAAGAACTTTCAAAAGCTGATTGGAGGCAGATGTTCACAGGTTAAGGGACAGCTGGAAAATGGGAAGCCTTCAGAAATGAGATAACGAGAGTCCAGAGACAGTATATTCCTGTCAGGGTGAAAGGAAAGGTTGGTATGTGTAGGGAATGCTGGATGACTAGAGAAATTAAGGGTTTGGTTCAGAAAAAGAAGGAAGCATATGTCAGGTATAGACAGGAGAGATCGAGTGAATCCTTAGAAGAGTGTAAATGCAGCAGGGATACACTTAAGAGGACAATCAGGAGGGAAAAAAAGTTACATGAGATAGCTTTGGCAAATAGAGTTAAGGAGAATCCTAGGGTTTTTATAAATACATTATGGACAAAAGGGTAACAAGGGAGCGAAAAGGGTCCTACAAAAATTAGCAAGGCAGCCTTTGTGTGCAGCCGCAGGAGATAGGGGAGATACTAAACAAGTATTTTGCATCAGTGTTTACTGTGAAGAACCATTCTAAGTTCAGCAGAGATTCACATGCATTTTCTCTAACCTGATTTATTGCATCCCGTTGTTCCACATATGGTCTCTCCTACATCAGAGGGACCGAGCACAAAATTGGGAACCAGCTCAGGGAACATTAATGTTCCGTGCGCTCCAATCAACCCCACCTTCCGGTTGCCAGCCATTTCAACTCTCCCACCCACTCCCCAACAGCATGTCCATCCTGGGTCTCCTCCACCATCAACACAAGGCCATATACAAACTGGTGGAAGAACACCTCATCCTCTGTCTCAGGAGCTTGCAACCATACGGCCTTAACATAGAATTCACCAGCTTCCAAATCTCCCCACCTCCCACCTCCCTTCAGGCCCAGGCCTCCATCCTCTCCCCATAGCCTTAACCTGACCTTACCTGTCCATCTTCTTTCTCATCTATCCACTCCAGCCAACTCACTGACCAATCACAGCCACCTCCTAACTGCATCCACCTATCGCCATGGAAGAAATAGAATGTAGGGAAATAGATGGTGACGTCTTGAAAAATGTCCATATTAGAGAGGAGGAAGTGCTGGATGCCTTGAAACACATAAAGGTGGATAAATCCCCAAGACTTGATCGGGTGTACCTTGGAACTCTGTGGGAAGCAAGGGAAATGATTGCTGGGCCCCTTGCTGAGATATTAGCATCATCGACAATCACAGATGAGGTGCCAAAAGACTGGAGGTTGGCTAACGTGGTATCATTATTTAAGTAAGGTGGTAAGGACAAGCCAGGGAACTATAGACCAGTGAGCCTGACATCAGTGGTGGGTAAGTTGTTGGAGGGAATCCTGAGGGGCAGGATTTACACATATTTGGAAAGGCATGGACTGATTTGGGATCGTCAACATGGCTTTGTGTGTGGGAAATCATGTCTCACAAACTTGATTGAGTTTTTTGAAGAAGTAACAAAGAGGATTGATGAGGGCAGAGTGGTGGATGTAATCTATATGGACTTCAATAAGGCATTCAAAAAGGTTCCCCATGGAACACTGGTTCGCAAGGTTAGATCTCATGGAATACAGGGAGAACTAGCCACTTGGATACAGAACCAGCTCAAAGGTAGAAGACAGAGAGTGGTGGTGGAGGGTTGTTTTTCAGACTGGAGGCCTGTGACCAGTGGAGTGCCACAAGGATCGGTGCTGGCTCCTCTACTTTTCGTCATTTACATAAATGATTTGGATGTGACCATAAGAGGTATAGTTAGTAAGTTTGCAGATGACACCAAAATTGGAGGTGTAGTGGACAGCGAAGAAGGTTACCTCAGATTACAACGGGATCTTGATCAGATGGGCCAATGGGCTGAGGAGTGGCAGATGGAGTTTAATTCAGATAAATGCAAGGTGCTACATTTTGGGAAAGCAAAGCTTAGCAGGACTTATACACTTAATGGTAAGGTCCTAGGAAGTGTTGCTGAACAAAGAGACCTTGGAGTGCAGGTTCATAGCTCCTTGAAAGTGCTAGGTAAATAGGATAGTGAGGAAGATGTTTGGTTTATTGGTCAGAGCATTTAGCATATGAGTTGAGAGGTCATGTTGTGGCTGTACAGGACATTGGTTAGGCCACTTTTTGAATATTGCATGCAATTCTGCTCTCCTTCCTATCAAAAGGATTTTGTGAAACTTGAAAGGGTTTAGAAAAGGTTTTACACGGATGTTGCCAGGATTGGAGGATTTGAGCTACAGGGAGAGGTTGAATAAGCTGGGACTGTTTTCCCTGAAGTGTCGAAGACTGAGGGTTGACCTCATAGAGGTTTATAAAATCATCAGGGCACATGGATAGGATAAATAGACAAAGTCTTTTCCCTGGGGTGGGAGAATCCAGAACTAGAGGCATAGGTTTAGGATAAGAAGGGAAAGATATAAAAGGGACCTAAGGGCAACGTTTTCACGCAGAGGGTGGTGCGTGTATGGAATGAGGTGCCAGGGGAAGTGGTGGAGACTGGTCCAATTGCAGCATTTAAAAGGCATCTGGATGGGTATAGGAAGTGTTTAGAGGGATATGGGCAAAGTGCTGGCAAATGGGACAAGATTAGGTTGAGATATCTGGTCGGTATGGACGAGTTGGACTGAAAGGTCTGTTTCTGTGCTGTACATCTCTATGACTCTCGGTCTAATTCATTATCTCTAAAGTCAGTAGAAGTGCTATCTTTTTATTTTAGACAATGCAGGGAGTTTGGGCTTTCAAACAAATCAGAACCAATTGCAAGTGTGAGGCTTTTTCTTCAATATATATTTATTGAAAAAATTGTTTACTCTTTTACAAAATGAGAAAAGGTTATAAAAATACAAAAATACAGAAAAACAGAAATTATGTCATAATATTATACTGCAGTAATGTTAACAAAAACTACATACTACTCGATGGGATACAATCATCTCATATTTACTTAACTCAAAATAAACTTGAATTAAATGAAATAAAATTAAATTACAACTGAATTAAATTAAATTAAATTAAATTACATTACATTACTCCACTTGCTGCACCTCCACCAAAGCTCCCACCCACAAGCAACAGTTATTATACCCATATCTACTAGGCCTCCTTCCTCCCCCTCACCCCCCCGCCGGGGTCCTGGGACCACTACATATAACCCTCATGGCTATACAAATGCCCTAGTCAGTACCGCTGATAGGTCCGTGTCTACGTAATTTAAAAAGGGTTACCATGTCTTCTGAAATTGTTCTGTTCCATGGTGCACCATACTTGTCAGATAATCTTGGGGGAAAGTACTCCATCACAAGTCTGCACCACCCCACAAGACCTGGGACTTTTTCTGATATCCAATTCATTTGGATGTTCTTCCTTGCACAATGTGTAAGAATGTTAAATAACCGCTTCCTGTGCTCACCCAGAGAGGGCAGATTCAGCAGTCCCAAAAGAAGGGATACCGGATCCATCTTAACTTCAATTCCCAGGATCTTCTCCAGCTCATTCACTATGGCATCCCAGTATCCATGAATCTTGTAGCAGGCGTGTAGCAACGTGCGCTAATTCTACATTTGGGACATCCTGGAGAAGATCCTTTCTTAAAATTTGCGAACCTTTCTGGTGCCATATGGGCCCTGTGCATAGCTTGTGCTTTATTGCACATTGAGATGTTCTTCACATTCTCCCATATATCCTCCCATGTTTCTGACAAAATTTCTTACCCTAGTTCCTGATTCCAGATCCCATGAGTCTCTTCATATCACCCAAAGTGCTCCCTCTCTGCAAATGGTATATGGTACTAACAGTGTGAGGTTTTTAAGAAGTTCTGAGAATATTTAATGTTCATCTCAAATTGCCAAGAATGGTGACAACTGACTCGAGTTCTCACTGGGCCCACTGAGAGACAATCACATAGTGATGGCATGGTCACTTTGATAGACACCCCCACACCTCCTCCCTCACCTCTGTCCAAAGCTCCAAAGAACCATTCTAAGTTCAGCAGAGATTCACATGCATTTTCTCTAACCTGATTTATTGCATCCCGTTGTTCCACATATGGTCTCTCCTACATCAGAGGGACCGAGCACAAAATTGGGAACCAGCTCAGGGAACATTAATGTTCCGTGCGCTCCAATCAACCCCACCTTCCGGTTGCCAGCCATTTCAACTCTCCCACCCACTCCCCAACAGCATGTCCACCCTGGGTCTCCTCCACCATCAACACAAGGCCATATACAAACTGGTGAAAGAACACCTCATCCTCTGTCTCAGGAGCTTGCAACCATACGGCCTTAACATAGAATTCACCAGCTTCCAAATCTCCCCACCTCCCACCTCCCTTCAGGCCCAGGCCTCCATCCTCTCCCCAAAGCCTTAACCTGACCTTACCTGTCCATCTTCTTTCTCAGCTATCCACTCCAGCCAACCCACTGACCAATCACAGCCACCTCCTAACTGCATCCACCTATCGCCATCCCACACACCTTTCCCCCATCCCTCTATTTAATATGCAGCGTCCTTCCCCTACCCCAGACCTGTTGAAAGATTCTGAATTGAAACATTGACTCCCCTTCCCACCTGATTCTGCTTGACCTGCTGTGCTTTTTCCAGCTCCAATCTTTATCCATTTAGATAGATGACAAACTCACATGTAATTGATCAATTCAGAATTTCAGACTTAACCTGCCGAAATTCAAAGCCATAATCTGATTTCATATTGTCCAACTCTACAACCAGAGCCACAAATTAACAAAGACTATCATTGGCTGTGAGATACTGACTCTCTGCTCATGGATATAGTACTTATCTACAGAAAACAAGGAAATTAGGTCAGAGTTGACTATCCCCACTGCTTCTCAGTTAAAAAAAAACTGTTTGAGTCACTGCAAGGGAGCTAGGATAGCATTGTGGCTCAGTGGTTAGCACTGATGCCTCATAGTGCGAGGGTCCTGGGTTCAATTCGCAGCCTTTGTTAGCTGTGTGGAGTTTGCACATTCTCCCCATATCTATGTGGGTTTCCTCCCATGGTCCAAAGATGTGAAGGTTAGGGGGTTTAGCTGTGCTAAATTGCCCATAGCATCCAGCGTTGCATGGGATTAAAGGTTACAGGGATAGAGTAGGGTGATGCAGCTGGGTAGGATGCCCTTTGGAGGGTAGTGTGGACATGATGGGCTGAAGGGCCCACTTCCACACTGTGAGGTTTCTATGAAGTGCTTTTCTGATCTGATTTCTAACATTTTGTTCCAACTCTATTGAATTGAATTGAATTTATTGTCACGTGTACTGAGGCACAGTGAAAAGCTTTGTCTTGCAAGCAATACAGGCAGATCACAGAGTTAAATAGCATAGATAAGTAAACAATCTGTAAACAACAGCAAAAACAAAAACACAGGTACAGGTGACTGTTAAGAGTTTGTGAGTCCGTTCAGTATTCTAACAACAGTAGGAGAGAAACTGTTTCGAAGCCGGCTGGTGTGTGTGTGTTCAGGCTTCTCTACCTTCTCCCCGATGGTAGAGCTTGTAGAAAAACATTGCCAGGGCAGGATGGATCTTTGAGAATGCTGGTGGCCTTTCCTTGACAGTGGGCCTGGTCGATGGATTCGACAGAAGGAAGGTTGGCTTTTGTGATTTTCCGGACCGAGTCCACTACTCTCTGTAACCGTCTCTGATCTTGAATGGTAGTTGCCATACCAGGTAGTGATACATCCAGACAGAATGCTCTCGATGGCGCACCTATAAAAGTTAGCAAGGGTATTCGCTTCCATGCCAAATTTCCTCAGCAACTGAAATCAGGAACATCTCCACTGGGTCCTAAGCAAACACCCTCCAGTAAAAAACCACACCGTAAATTACCTGCTACACTGGGTCCTAAGCAGATCCTCTGCAAAAATACACTAAACTGCAACCTACCTGCTCCACAGGGTCCTACAATGGATCACTTAACTGGAAGCAGTCACAATCCACTCCACCAGATCACCGGATCACTCAAATGTAAGAAACCTGCGACGTAGCCGGGTAAGTGTGCCGGCCTACTAGTAAGACTGAGACTACGTGGTTTCAGGACACCCTTTCCTAGCTTACTCCAAGTAAATGTACAATCTCTGGAGAACAAGATGGACGAACTCAGATCACGGTTCAGCTTCCAGCGTGAACTGTGGACTGCTGTGCACTCTGCTTCACAGAAACCTGGCTCAATCCATCCAGTCCTGACTGCGCACTTCAGACTGGGAACAATAGTTCATCCTCACTAACACTCAACACTGGAGTCCTCCAGGGGTGCGTACTTAGCCTCCTAGTGTACTCACTATATACCCATGACTGCGTCGCCAAATACCAATCTAATGCCATTTACAAATTTGCTGATGACACCACCATTGTCAGTCGAATCTCAGATGGCGAAGAAACAGACTACAGATGGGAGGTGGAAGACCTGGAAAAATGGTGCACTGAGAACAACCTAGCTCTCAGTGCTGGCAAAACCAAGGAACTCATTATTGACTTTAGGTGGGATGTTATCCTGCCCCCACCACCCTCTCTATACATTAACAACACAGAGGTGGAACGAGGGAAGAGTGTCAAGCTCCTGGGTGTGGTCATCCACAACAAGCTTTCCTGGACACTTCATGTGAATGCACTGGTTACAAAGGCCCAACAACGTCTCTTCTTCCTCAGGCAGCTGAGGAAATTTAGCATGACGGCAAATACCCTTCCCAACTTTTATAGGTGCGCTATCGAAACCATTCTGTCTGGATATATCACTACCTGGTATGGCAACAGTTACAGAGAGTGGTGAACTCTGCCCGGACAATCACAAAGGCCAACCTCCCAACCTCCCCTACTATCTGTGTTCTGTAAAGACTGTTTCTTCTGCAACTACCTCGTCAGGTCCACGACCCCCAACAACCCACTCTCACCTCCCGGCATTTTCCCCTGCCACCGCAGGAATGGCAAAATCTGAACCCACACCTCCCCCCCTCACCTCCATCTAAGGCCCCAGAGGAGCCTTCCACATCCATCAGAGTTTCACCTGTACTTCCACATGTCATTTACTCTATTCGTGGCTCCCAATGTGGTCTCCTCTTCCTTGGGGAGACAGGACACCTACTCGCAGAGTGTTTCAGAGAACATCTCCGGAGCACTTGCCCCAACCAACCCCATCGGCCTGTGGCTGAACATTTCAACTCCCCCATTGTCTCAGCATGCTCCTGCCCCACTGAACTCATCTCTACCTACCTCGACACTGTCCTATTCCCCCTAGTCCAGGTACTCCCCACATACGTTCGAGACACCACCCACGCCCTCCACCTCCTTCAAGACTTCCGTTTCCCCAGCCCCCAATGCCTCATCTTCACCATGGATATCCAATCCCTCTACACCTCCATCCACCATGACCGGGGCCTCCAAGCCCTCCGTTTTTTCCTCTCCAGACATCCCCAACAGTACCCTTCCACCGACACTCTCATTCGTTTGGCCAAACTGGTCCTCACCTTTAACAATTTCTCCTTTGAATCCTCCCACTTCCTCCAGACCAAAGGGGTAGCCATGGGCACACGTATGGGCCCCAGCTATGCCTGTCTCTTTGTTGGCTACGTAGAGCAGTTGATCTTCCGTAATTACACTGACACCACTCCCCACCGCTTCCTCCGCTACATTGATGACTGCATTGGCGCCACCTCGTGCTCCCGCGAGGAGGTTGAGCAATTCATCAACTTCACCAACACATTCCACCCTGAACTTAAATTTACCTGGACCATCTCTGACACCTCCCTCCCCTTCCTGGACCTCTCCATCTCCATTAGTGATGACCGACTTGACACTGACATTTTATTACAAACCCACCGACTCCCACA
The DNA here is from genome assembly GCF_037043375.1 of Chiloscyllium plagiosum. Lineage (NCBI taxonomy): Eukaryota > Metazoa > Chordata > Chondrichthyes > Orectolobiformes > Hemiscylliidae > Chiloscyllium > Chiloscyllium plagiosum. Next base: position 71,506,366 of record NW_028270153.1, on the reverse strand, counting down.
GCTACCTGGATTACACCTCTTCCCACCCTATCTCTTGCAAAAATGCCATCCCGTATTCCCAATTCCTCCGCCTCCGCCAGATCTGCTCCCAGGAGGACCAGTTCCACCACAGAACACACCAGATGGCCTCCTTCTTTAGAGACCGCAATTTCCCTTCCCACATGGTTAAAGATGCCCTCCAACGCATCTCGTCTACATCCCGCACCTCCGCCCTCAGACCCCACCCCTCCAACCATAACAAGGACAGAACGCCCCTGGTGCTCACCTTCCACCCTACCAACCTTCGCATAAACCAAATCATCCGCCGACATTTCCGCCACCTCCAAACAGACCCCACCATCAGGGATATATTTCCCTCCCATCCCCTTTCCGCCTTCCACAAAGACCGTTCCCTCCATGACTACCTGGTCAGGTCCACGCTCCCCTACAACCCACCCTCCCATCCTGGCACTTTCCCCTGCAACCGCAGTAACTGTAAAACCTGCGCCCACACCTCCTCCCTCACCTCTATCCAAGGCCCTAAAGGAGCCTTCCACATCCATCAAAGTTTTACTTGCACATCCACTAATATCATTTATTGTATCCGTTGCTCCCGATGCGGTCTCCTCTACACTGGGGAGACTGGGTGCCTCCTAGCAGAGCGCTTTAGGGAACATCTCCGAGACACCCGCACCAATCAACCACACCGCCCCGTGGCCCAACATTTCAACTCCCCCTCCCACTCTGCCGAGGACATGGAGTTCCTGGGCCTCCTTCACCGCCGCTCCCTCACCACCAGACGCCTGGAGGAAGAACGCCTCATCTTCCGCCTCGGAACACTTCAATCCCAGGGCATCAATGTGGACTTCAACAGTTTCCTCATTTCCCCTTCCCCCACCTCACCCTAGTTCCAAACTTCCAGCTCAGCACTGTCCCCATGACTTGTCTGGACTTGTCCTACCTGCCTATCTCCTTTTCCACCTATCCACTCCACCCTCTCCTCCCTGACCTATCACCTTCATTTCCTCCCCCACTCACCCATTGTACTCTATGGTACTTTCTCCCCACCCCCACCCTCCTCTAGCTTATCTCTCCATGCTCCAGGCTCACTGCCTTTATTCCTGATGAAGGGCTTTTGCCCGAAACGTCGATTTTGAAGCTACTTGGATGCTGCCTGAACTGCTGTGCTCTTCCAGCACCACTAATCCAGAATTTCAACTCCCCCTCCCACTCTTCCAAGGACATGCAAGTCCTGGGCCTCCTCCATTGCCACATCCTAACCATCCGATGCCTGGATGAAGAACAACTCATCTTCCACCTCAGGATGCTCCAAACCCAAGGCATCCATATGGACTTCACTAGTTTCCTCATTTCCCCTCCCATCAAATTATCCCAGTTCCAACCTTTCAACTCGGCACCACCCTCATGAACTGTCCCACCTGTCAATCTTCCTTCCCACCTATCTGCTCCACCATTATCCCACCTCCATCCACCTATTGCAATCTCAGCTACATTCTCCCCAGCCCCACCCCCCTCCCCATTTATCTCTCCACCCCCAAGGCTCCCAGCCTCATTCCTGATGAAGGGCTTTTGCCTAAAATGTTGATTTTCCTGCTTCTCGGATGCTGCCTGACCAGCTGTGCTTTTTCAGCACCACACTCTCAACTCTGAGCACAGATCTTCATGAGCAGCAGCAAAAGCAAAATCAGCATTGAGAGGAAGCTGGTTGAGCAAGATTTATTAAAGATTTTAACTATTCAGAGCTGATTTAGGGCACATGAACAAACATTAATGACAGTTTAGAATGGTATAGGCAGTTCTCTGATACGTTTAATTCAAACATTTAAATAAGACATGTAAAAAGATGAAGAAAATGTTGTTTCAGAGTGAAAGCATTTTTCACCCAGCATCCAACTAAATTGTCGTATTGGAACAATCATTACCATACCAATGGCAATGTCAAAACCTGGACATATCTCACTGTAAATGAGTTAACTTCATTTCATGTCAACAAGCTTAATTTTCTTCTCTTTAGGTAGTCTTGGAATGCTGGGAGCTGGATTATTTCCAAAGTGCAGTAAAACAATTTGTCTTCAGGTTAGAGTATAATGTTTTGAAGCAACTTAATTAGCTTTTTGAACATGGGACGTTTTCCCTTGCTGATAGCCATTGTCACCATCAAATATTCCCCTATCTGATAAGTCAGTGCTGTCCAACACATCATTTACTCCATATATTAAAAATAGTCATTTGGTAATTGCATTTCTGATCAGAAAATTTGAAATTAAGCATATGCATCATCACTGGGCATGTGATCCTAAATCACAGATTCCTGATGAAGGGCTTAGGCCTGAGACGTCGATTCTCCTGCTCCTCGGATGTTGCCTAACCTGCTGTGCTTTTCCAGCATCGCACTCTCGACTCTGATCTTCAACATCTGCAGTCCTCACTTCCTCCACAGATTTATTTGTTTTGATGAAGCAACAAGGTTGAGGGATTGGTTCATGAGGAATGATTCTATACTTCGGATGTGTTCTCAATGGAACACCAGAAAGTTGCGAGGGGATATAACTGCTGTTTCCAGGATGAAATTATGTTGACCCTGACAGACTTGGCCAGAATAACAGAACTGTGAGACCACAACCTGCACTACAATCAGATAAATACAACAATGTCCCATCTGTGAACACAGTGTGTAAAGTGTATTGATTAATCCAGAAAGGACTAGGTAGATTTCATTCAGAGTAATTTCATTCATTCTGGGATATAGTCGATGAATAATTTGAAACTTGTGTGGTAGGTACAGCAGGATCAGTTGATTTGGACCAATGGTTTCCAAAGTTATCTCATCACTGGAGTTTCATGCACTGTATAGAAGGATAGAAAGTAGGTGCAGGAGTAGGCCATTCGGCCTTTTGAGCTTGCATCACCATTCAATATGATCATGGCTGATCATGCAATTTCAGTATCCCATTCCTACTTACTCTCTATACCCCATGATCTGTTTAGCTGCAAAGGCCACATCCAGCTCCAGCATTAGATAAATATATCTAATAAACTGACCCCAACAGCTTTCTGTGGGAGAGAATTCCACGGGTTCTCAACTCTCTGAGAGAAGAAATTCTTCCTCATCTCAGTCCTGAATGGCTTACTCCTTATTCTTAGACTGTGACCCCTAGTTCTGGTTTTCCCCAACAACGGAATTTTTTTTTTCCACATCCGGCCAATCAGGATTTTGTATGTTTCTGTGAGGTCCTCATTCTTCTAAATTCCAGGGAGTGCAAACCCAGTCGATCCAATCTTTCTTCACATGTTAGCCCTGCCCTCCCGGGAATCAGTCTGGTGAGCCTTCGCTGGACTCCCTCAATCATAAAAATATCCTTCCTCAGTCTAAGAGACCAAAACTGCGCACAATACTCAAGGTTTCGCTTCACCAAGGCCCTGTAACTGTAGCAATACATCTCTGCTCCTATGCCTGGCTCTATTCCACACTAATAAATTCAAATTATCTATAACAATTTGTTAACAACTCCTTTGTGATTGCGTCATAGAACAGGTTGGTAGATTGTATACATTGTATATCTACTATCCATCAAGATATATGTTCCATGTTACAAACCATTTTGCAGCTATGTAAAACCCTTGTTGGGCCGCATTTGGAGTTTTGTGTATAGTTCTGGTCACCACACTTTCACAAGGACTTGGAAACTTTGGAGAGAGTGCAGAAAAGGTTCACCCGGAAGTTGCTTGGTCCCGAGGGCTTTGGCTATGAGGAAAGGTTAAAAAGACTACAATTGTTTTCACTGGAAAGACAGCAGCTGAAAGGAGATCTGATGGAGGTCTACAAAATTATGAGAGGCACAGATAGGGTGGATAGTCAGAGGCTTTTTCCCAGGGTTGAAGTTTCAATTACAAGAGGGCACATGTTCAAGGTGTGAGGGGGAATGTTTAAGAGAGATGTGTGAGGGAAGTTTTTCACGCAGAAAGTGGTCAGAGCCTGATAAGGTGATGGAAGCAGGCACCTTGGCAACTTTTAAGAGACATCTAGATGGTTACATGAATAGGGAGGGGATAGAAAGATACAGACCAAATAAAGGTAGAAAGTTTTTTTTTAGTTTATTTGGGGCATGATGATCAGCACAGGTTTGGAGGGTCAAAGGGCCTGTCCCTGCACTGTACTGCTCTGTGTTCTTGTTCTTTGTTCCCATAAAGCAGAGAAGGTTGACGGGAGTGACTGTAGTCTACAAAATGATAAGGATATGGATAGGAGCAATAGGAATAAACATATCCCCTCAGTAGAGGGGTCTATAACCAAGGAGACAGATTTAAAGTAAGGGGCAGGAGGCTTTGAAGGAATTTAAGGAGAGTTTTATCACGTAGAGGGTGATGGGTGGAACTCACTTCCTGGAAGGATTGGAGAGGAGGAGCCATTAAGAGGTATTTAGATGAAGACTTGAAATACTATATAAGGCCAGGTTCCAGAAAAATAGGACTACAGTAAATACTAGGAGAAAGTGAGGACTGCAGATCAGAGTCGAGAGTATGGTGCTGGAAAGGTACAGCAGGTCAGGCAGGAGAATAGACAGGAATGAAACGCAGATATCATGGGCCAAAGGACCTCTTTCCATGCTGCATTATTCTCGGACTTTATAAATAATTACCGCTATGCCCAATTAGCTCTCAGTTCAGTAACACCTCATTTCGAAAATTCTTACTTTTTGTTTCAAATCCCTCCATCATAGCAAGTCATAGAGAATCATGCTTGATTAGGGACCAAAAAAAAACTGCAGATGCTAGAATCCAAAATAGGCATGCAGGAGACTGGGAGGACACAGCAAGCAGGAAGTGGAGAAGTTGACATTTCGGGTGTAACCCTTCCCTAGTCCTGAAGAAGGGCTACACCCAAAACATCAACTTCTCCACCTCCTGATGCTGCCTGACTTGCTGTGTCCTTCCAGTCTCCTGCCTGTCTATCGAGGATCATACAGCATGGAAACAGGCCCTTCGACCCACCATGTCTTTGCTGGCTGGCAAATACCAAACTACACTAATCCAAATTATCTGTACTTCGTTCATAGCCTAGCATATCCTGGCAAGTTCAATGCTCATCCAGATGCTTCTTAAATATTGTGAGAGTACCTGCCTCCACCACCCTCTCTGGCAGCAAGTTCCATATTTCCACCATACTTGAGGTGAAAACTTATTTCCTCAGACCTCCTATAACCACTTACTCCTCACCTTAAACTTCTGCCCTCTGGTCTTAGACACATCTGCCAAGGGAAAAGTTTCTCATAATCTATGCTCCTCATAATTTTGAATATCTCAATCAGATCCTTCCACAATGTCCCCTGCTCCAAAGAAAACAAACCCAGCCTATCAAGTGTCCCCTCATAACTATTTACTATCTCCTCATGACTTCATTTCTATTCCAAGCAACATCCCGGTGAAACCCCTCTGCACCCTCTCCAGTGCAATCATGATCTCCCAATGGTGTGATGATCAGAACTTCATACTGTATTTCACCAGTGGCCTAACCAATGTTTTATTAAGTTGTAACAAGACTTCCTTGTTCCCAAATTCTACTCCAGCAAGTCTTCTTCACCATCCTATCTATCTGTGCTGACACCTTTGGGGATCTACGGACTTGTACACCAAGGTCCTTTTGTTCCTCAGTTCTCCCCAGGGACCTACCATTCAATGGCAAAGGTGAGGACTACAGATGCTGGAACTCAGAGTCTAGATTAGAGTGGTGCTGGAAAAGCACAGCAGGTCAGGCAGCATCCAAGAAGTAGGAAAATCGACATTTTGGGCTGAAGTACTGAAGGCAGGGAGCCTCCAGAGTGAAGAGGTAAATGGGAGGAGGTTGGGGTGAGGAGAAGGTAGTAAAGAGTACAATAGATGGATGGGGGTGGGGATGATAGTGATAGGTCAGAGAGGAAGGTGGAGCGGATAGGTGGGAAGGGAGATAGGCAGGTAGGACAGGTCATGGGGGCGGTGCTGAGTTGGAAGGTTGGAACTGGGGTAAACTGGGGCAAGGGGAAATGAGGAAACTGGTGAAGTCCACATCGATACCCAGAGGGTTGAAGTGTTCCGAGGTGGAAGATGAGGTGTTCTTCCTCCAGGCATTGGGTGGTGAGGGAGCAGCGGTGGAGGGGTCCCAGGGCCTGCATGCCCTCGGCTGAGTGGGAGGGGGAGTTGAAATGTTGGGCCACGGGGAGGTGGGGTTGATTGGTCCAGAGATCTGTCCCAGAGATGTTCCCTAAAGCACCAATGTAGCGGAGACTGCATCAGGAGCAATGGATACAATAAATGATATTGGTGGATATGCAGGTGAAACTTTGATGAATGTGGAAGGTTCCTTTGGGACCTTGAATGGAGGTGAGGGAGGAGGTGTGGGCGCAGGTTTTGCAATTCCTGTGGTGGCAGGGGAAGTTTCCAGGAGGGGAGGGTGGGTTGTTGGGGGCGTGGACCTGACCAGGTAGTCACGGAGGGAATAGTGGAAAGGTGTGGGGAGAGAAATATATCCCTGGTGGTAGGGTCCGTTTGGAGGTGGCAGAAATGTTAGCAGATGATGCAGTCTATGAGAAGGTTGGTAAGGTAGAAAGTGAGGACCAGGGGTGTTCTGTCCTTGTTACAGTTGGAGGGGTGGAGTTTGAGGGTGGAGGTGTGGGATGTGGATGAGATGCATTGGAGGCCATCTTCAACCACATGGGAAGGGAAATTGCTGTCTTTAAAGAAGGAGGCCATCTGGTGTGTTCTGTGGTGATGTATTCAATGTGCATATCCTTCCTTTATTAGACATTCCAAAATGCATCACCTCACACTATCAGGATTAAATTCTATCTGCTATTGCTCTGCTCAATCTTCCAGCTAATCTATAGGCTAAGACCATACTCCTCACTATCAAACCATCACCAATTTCTGTGTCAACTGCAAACTTACTAATTATACTTTGTACATTCACATCCAGTTCATGAATGGACATAACAACAGCAAGGGCCCCAGCACTGCTAACTGTGGTACACCACTGGTCCCAGGCTTCCAATCACAAAACCAACCCTCCACCATCACCCTTTGTCTCTTATCTGTAAGCCAATTTTGGATCCAGTTTGCCAACTTGCCTTGGATCCCATGGATTCTTACCTTTTGGATAAGCTTTCCATTTGGAAGCTTGTCAAAGGCCTGACTGAAATCCATGGATACCACATCAATTGTATTAGCCTCATCAATATATTTCATTACCATTTCAAAAAATTCATTTAAACTAGTCAGACAGGATCTCCCTTTAACCAATCTACGCAAACTATCCCTGATTGATCCCTGCCTTTCTGAGCGTTTATTGTTCCTGTCTTTTAGAATTTTTTTCAATAATTTCCTGACCCGTTTGTCAGACCAAGAAGGAAATGGAGGAAATGGTGTGACAGTGTGACAAATTCGTGGCCTTAACCGTTGCTACCAACCAATTGAGCTTGGCAGCCTAACTCCCCAAGGTGATACGAGCCAATTAGAGGACCAATAGCTGAACAGTCTCAGTTGCACCACTGCTCTGTCCTCCTTATTAATCTTAACATGCTCCAGAACCTCACCATCCCAAATGATATCCACAGCTACAATGTCTTTCTCCTCTCTCCTTACAAATGACAAATGTTCATTGAAGACCCCATGTCCACTGGCTCCATGTAAAGATTGCCCCTTTGGTCTCTAATAGGTCCCATTCTTTCCCTGGTAATGATCTTACTCTTAATATATTTAGAAAGTGCCTTGGAGTTTTCCTTAACGCTATCTGGCAAAGATATTTCATGACCCTTCTTTGCCTTCCTAATTTAATTTTACCCACTCTCTCGATACCCCAATGGCACCCCCTGTCTTTAATACTGTACCTAACATATGCTTCCTCCTTTTTCTTTATTAAACTCATGATTGCCCTTGACATCTAGTAAGGGCTCTGTTGCCCTTACCCTTCTCTCTTGAAGGAGCACACTGGCCCTGAATGCTCACTCATACAAAAGCTCCCAATGTTGACTTATCGGTAAGTTGCTCCTGTCAGTCTGTTTGCCAGATCTGTCTGATGATCCTGAAATTAGTCTTCCCCCAATTTAGACACTTAAATTCTGCACTATCCTTATCCCTTTCCACAACAACTTTGAAACTTACAGAGTTATTGTCACTATCTCTAAAATACTCACTTTCTGAAGCTTCAACAACTTGATAGGCTTCATCCCCTAGGATTAGGTCTAGCACAGCCCGATCTCATGTAGGACTATGTACGTACCGGCACATATAGCTCTCCCGGATGCACTTTTAAAATTCCATCCCGTCTAATCCTTTCACACTAAGGCGATCCCAGTTAATGTTAGCGAAGCTGAAACTCCCCACTACTACAACTTTACTCCTCACTGTGATTTGCCTACATACTTGCTCCTCTATCTCTCTCTGACTGGTGGGAGGCCTGATTTGCCTCTTTCTTATTTCTACGTTCTACCCAGATGGTGTCATTTAAAAGACATCCTCCCTCATTACTGCAGTGATGGTCTCCTTTACTAATCAGGCATGTCCCCACTGTTCTTACATCTCCCATTAACACAGTTGAAGCTTCTATACCCTGGAAAGCTGAGCTGCCAGTCCTGCCCTTCCTTAACCATGTGTGAGTGATTGCAATCATATCATATTTCCCTGTGTTGATTAATGTTCTAAGATCATCTGTCTTACCAAGCTCCTTATATTAAAATAGATATAATGGAACTATGTAGATCTCCCAGGTATTATATCCTGCCCATGTCTTCTCTTCCTATTTGACTATCACAGCATTCCTCTGATTGGATCTTACTTGCAACTTTACTCTATGCCCCATCATGCTGACAAATTAGTTTATAACCTAGTCAACAGCCCCCCTATTTCCAAACCACAACTTATTTCTATAAAGCCCTTCAGCCTCAAAATCCTCCAGATGTCTGTTACTACTCCAACCATCTAAACTGACTGACTGTAGATTCAGTCATTGAAACTCCCATCAGGGATGGCACGGTGGCTCAGTAGTTAGCACTGCTGCCTCACAGTGCCAGGTACGCAGGTTTCATTGTACCCTTGGCCACATGTTGTATGGAATTTGCACATTCTCTGTGTTTCTGTGTGGTTTTCCTCCCACAGTCCAAAGATGTGCAGGCTAGGTGGATTGGCCATGCTAAATTGTCTACAGTGTCCAGGGATGTGTAGATTATGTGGTTAGCTATGCAAAAGCAAGGTTACAGTGATAGGGTGGGTCTGAGTGGGAAGCTCTTTGAAGGGTTGATGTGGACTTGATGGGGCTAAATGGCCTGCCTTCATGATTCTACAGAGAAGGGTGTGGGGGGACCTGGTAGAGGTGTATAAATTATGAGGGGCATGGACAGGGTGAATAGAAAGCAGCTGTTCCCCTTAGTCAAAGGGTCGAGAACAAAGGGGCACACTTTTAAAGAGAAAGGGGGCTTGAGGAAATGTTTTCTCACCCAGACGGTGGTAGGGCTTTGGAATGCATTGCCTGGGAGAGTGGGTGACACAGGAAACCTAACAATCTTTAAAACATGGGAACAAATTACTGCAGATGCAGAACTGAAAACAATAAATGCTGGAGATCACAGCGGGTCAGACACCATCCATGGAGAGAGCAAGCTAATGTTTTGAATCTAGATGACTCTTCATCAGAGCTGAAGTGAAATGTGGAAGGACAGTATTTATGCTATAGTTTGGGGAGGGAGGAGGGAGCTAGCTGGTGGGATTGGTGGAGGTGGTGCAGTCGGGGTAGTGGGTGAGGGGTGCTGTTGGAGAAAAGTTGTTAGCAGTTTACACTAAGTCAGAGGTGGGGAACCTTTTCATGTTGGAAGGCCGCATTATGTTAGTTGTAATCTGATAAGGCCGCATCCAAGAAACTTCAATTATATATTCTTCAAAATTCACATTATTTCGTAAAAATCTAACAATTATGTACTAACTAACTGAAAAAAATGAAAAAAAGTGTTAATTCTAAAGTTAACTAACCTTTTAATGACTTTGTTGTGACTGCTTTTTGTAGGAAAGCATTTGAATATTTGGTTGCAGCGTGGAGGTTGGCAGTTTTAGCTGATCCTCTAGATGGGTATCCGTCATTTGTGACCTTAAGGGTGTCTTGATTTTGGTTAAGTAGGAGAATGTAGATTCGCAGCAATAAGTGGTTGAAAAGCAAGAAAGCATTTTTCGTGCATGTTGCCGCAGGCATGGGGATTCTATTGCATTTTTCCATATTTCAATCGGATCTTTCTTAGCGTCAAATAAGGACTTTAAAATGTCAACTTCTGAGACCTCAATCAATTCCACCTGAAGTTCTTTGGGATCCTTGGAGACATCAACTAGGTGAGGTTGAAATGCTAATTTGAGTGTGAAGTCAAGATTCTCAAAGTCAGAGAACCTTTCATTGTATTTCTTCTACTCTCTGGACGAAAAAAAATTAATAAAAAATAAAAGATTTGTTCTGCAAAATTTGGATTCATTCAAAAGGCCACACACAAAGGCTGCATGTGGTCTTAAGGCCGTAGGTTTCCCACCCCTGCACTAAGTGATCAAAATGTGAAAATACAGAACAATGGTGTGTCTCCTGCCAAAATTGAAAGGACTGTAAGTGGGGTGGGGGAGGGGAGGACATGATAACAAGCTAAAAGAAAGGAAAGAAATGGTTCACAGTTTAAGGGTGTTGAACTCAGTATTATGTCCAGAATGATATAAAGACCCTATTCTGAAGATGAGATGTTGCTCCTCCAGTTGCTGCTGTGTTTGACTGGTGATGTTGGTTGTAGAATGGATTAGGGTGTCCAGGAGGGAGCGATCCCTGTGAAATGCAGAGAGGGGGACTGAGGGAAAAGTGTGTTTTTTTGTTGGTGTTCTGTTGGTGTTGTCTGAAATGGCGGAGGATGATCCTATGAATGCAGAAGCTGGTGGGATGAAAAGTGAGAAGAAGGAGGACCCGATCATGTTGTTACTCGTGATGGGAAGGGGCAAGAGTGGAAGCACGGACAATAGGTCAGATGCAGTTGAGGGCCATGGAAGAAGCAAGACATGGCAGCAGCGCTGTTATGGAAGCTGGTATCATCCAAACAGATGCGATGTGGGCGAAGGAGCTGTGAAAATGGGTCTTTGTGGGACGTGGGGTGTGTCAAGCTGTAGTGAAGGTATGTGTGGGAGTCTGTGGTTTTGTAGTGGATGGCAGTGGACAGTTTATTCCCCGAAATGGAGACAAAAAGGTCAAGGAAAGGAAGGGAAGTGTCAGAAATGGATGATGTGGAAGTTATAGAGGGATGGAAATTGGAGGCAAAATGAATGAAGTTTTCAAGGTCCTGGCGGGAGCATGAAGTGGCACCAAAGCAGTCATCAATGTACTGAGAAAAATGTCGTGGGAAGGGGCCAAGGATTGTTCCACATACCCCATAAAGAGGTAGGCATAACTGAGACCTAGGCGGGTGCCCTTAGCCACTCCTTTGACTTGGCAGAAATGAGACGAATGAAAGGAGAAATTGTTCAGTGAGAGAATAAGTTCAGCCAGATGGAGGAGAATGGTGATGGATGGGGATTGTTCAGACCTCTGGTCGAGGGAGAAGCTGAGAGCTCTCAGACCATCCTACTGGGGAATGGAGGTATAGAGGGATTTTAAAAAATGCTTGGATAAGCACTTAAAATGTCAAAATTTTCAAGGCTATACACCAAGTATAGACTGCATTTGCTAGAATTTAGAAGAATGAGAGGGGATCTAACAGAAACATATTAAAATTATGACAGGAATAGATAAGATAGAGGCAGGCAAGTTGTTTCTGCTGGTGGGTGAGACTAGGACGATAGGACATGGCCTCAAGGTTAGGGGGAGTAGATTTAGGACAGAGGTGAGGAAGAACTGCTTTTCCCAGAGAGTAGTGAATGTCTGCCAAAGGAAGCAGTAGAGGCAGCTTTATTAAATATAGTCAAGACACAGTTGGATGGGCTTTTGCATGGTAGGGGAATAAAGGATTATGGGGATAATGCAGGTAGGAGGAGCTGAGACGAAGGATGGATCAGCCATGATCTTAATGAATGGTGGAGCATGCTTGATAGGGCCAAATGGCCTACTCCTGCTTCTATTACTATGAAGCTAAATAGAACATAGAACATCACAGGCCTTTCGGCCCTTGATGTGGCGCTGACCTGTGAAACCAATCTAAAACCCATCTAACCTACACTATTCCATTTTCATCCATATGTTTAAATGCCCTTAAAGTTGGCGGGTCTACTACAGTTGCAGGCAGGGCGTTCCATGCCCGTACTACTCTCTGAATAAAGAAACTACCTCTGACATCTGTCCTTTATCTATCGCTCCTCAATTTAAAGCTATGCTCCCGTGTGCTAGCAACCACCATCTGAGGAAAAACATTATCACCATCCATCCTATCTAACCCTCTGATTAGCTTATATGTCTCAATTGAGTCAATGTGGTTGACTCTTAAGAGCTCTCTAGCCTCGCAAGCTATTCAGTTCAAGGTCACTTACGTGTGGGAAACAAATGCTGGTCTGGCCAATGATGTCCACATCCCATGAATGAGAATCAATACTATAGAATCATAGAATCATAGAATCCCTACAGTGTGGAGACAGGCCATTTGGCCCAACAAATCTAACCGCTCATCCGAAGAGCATCCCACCCAGACCCATTCCCCAACCTTATTACTCTACATTTTCCCTGACTAATTCACCTAGCCTATACATCCCTGGACACTATGGGCAATTTACCGTGGCTAATTCACCTAATCTGCCCATCTTTGGACTGTGGGAGGAAACCGGAGCATCCAGAGGAAACCCAGTTATTGTTTGACCTGTGCAGCTCACCTCTGTAACTGCACAATCTGGGTAACAGGGAAGGACTAAATTGAAGCCTTGCTTTGAAAGTGAGCAATAGTATTAAGCTGCTCTTGAAAAACTAAGATGAAGAAATGTGTCTACTTTGATTTCCCATGGTGACTAATGCAGGCAACCCTTGGTAATAAATCAGCAAATGTTCATTCATAGATTCGGAGATGCCGGTGTTGGACTGGGGTGTACAAAGTTAAAAATCACACAACACCAGGTTATAGTCCAACAGATTTAATTGGAAGCACAGTAGCTTTTGGAGCCGCTCCGAAAGCTAGTGTGCTTCCAATTAAACCTGTTGGACTATAACCTGGTGTTGTGTGATTTTTAACTTCATTCATAGACAGTGTGACTCATATCAATTATCCAGAGTCTGATTCCTTTGTAATGGCACTAACTGTGTGAGGTCGTGGAGTCTCAGTCTGTGGGAGGCCTGCCATTTTATTTTGATGTCACCAAATGATGTAAGCAACCAACATGGTGTTCCACCAAATCCCTTCTGTTATCACACGAGGATTACCTCCACAATCAAATCCTCACCATTGACTTGTTCATTGGATAATGCTCGCCATTAGCTGCAGTCTGTGGTGCTCAGGAAAGAAGCTGTGAACATTTTTTTAATTTGGTTTCTTTATCTTCATAATCTTCAATGGATCTTGGTAATATAATTTCAAGATTTCAAACTGAATGACTTGAGGACCACAGCCTTACTCCAGCTAAAGAAAATGTTTTAACCTGAATTTTACCTGATAACCTGGGGTGTCACGGTGGCTCAGTGGTTGGCACTGCTGCCTTACAGCACCAGGGTCCTAGGTTTGATTCCAGCCTTGGGTGACTGTCTGTGTGGAGTTTGCACATTCTCCCTGTGTCTGCGTGGGTTTCCTCCCACAGTCCAAAGATGTGCAGGTCAGATGGATTGGCCATGCTAAATTGCCCATAGAGTTAGGTGCACTAGTCAGGATGAAATGGGTTTTGGAAGTTCGGTGTGGACTGATTGGGCCAAAGAGTATGTTTCCACACTGTAGGGCATCTCATCTAATTTCTCCATTGCTGATTCCATTTTGGATTTGAAAAATCAAACCACGTGGATTTTGAGACAATATTTTGCATCCATGACAATGCAAAGAGTTGTTTAAGTAGTTCGAAATTGAAATTACTAGAATAAAATATGGGTTAATACTTGAGTCTTCTGAATGTAGAAGTTAGGTTTAAAATTCCTTCAATATCCTACCAATCTCCCCTTTAATTCCTTTCACAAATTTTGCTTAGTGGTTGTGACACTGGTCTAACAGCTCAGAGATCTTGAGCTCAGTGTTGTGAAAGTGAGTGTAATAAATCTGGCAGCTTAATCTGGAGTAGCACAATGGCTCAGTGGTTAGCACTGCTGCCTCACAGCAGCAAGGACCTGGGATTGATTCCACCCTTGGGTGACTGTCTGTGAGAAGCTTGCACATTCTCGGTGTGTCTCTGCGAGAGTGCTCCGGTTTCCTCCCACAGTTCAACAGATGTGCAACTTAGGTGGATTGGTCAAGCTAAATCACCCATAACATCTAGGGATGTGCAAGTTAGGTGGGTTAGTCATGGAAAATGCAGGGTTACAGGGTCTGGGTAGGATGCACTTTGGAAGATTGCTGTGGACTTGATGGGCTAAATGCCTGCTTCCACATTGTAGGAATTATATGATTCTAAGTTTTTGACCTGGTATCAAAAAAAGCCATATAAAATCTGGTGCACTGAAGTCCTTTGAGGAAGGGAGCTTACAACCCAAGCCTTAGTAAATTCCTATCTCTTTATGATCTTGAACTTCCTTATCCATGTAAGGTACTCCAGCACACAAGCCACAGCGATCTATTCTCCAAACCTCTTGATTTATTACATCTCCACCTTTTACACATCCTTAAAACCTACCACTCTTTAATTTGTCCTAATGCTAATTTACATGTGGGGAGGTGCTACTGGAACTGTATAAATCATTGGTTAGGCCATAGACTGTTGTGTACAGTTCTGGCATGCACATTGAGACATAGACATAGAATACAGCATAGAAACAGATCTTCGGGTCCAACTCATCCATGCCGACCAGATACCCTAAGTTAGCCTAGTGCCATTCACCAGTTTTGGCCCACACCCCTCTAAACCCCTCCTATTTATGTACCCATCCAGATGTCTTTTAAATGTTGTACCAGCCTCCACTACTATCTCTGGGAGCTCATTCCATATACGCACCACACACTGCATGAAAACATTGCCCCTTAGTCCCTTTTAAATCTTTCCCATTTCACCTTAAACCTATGCACTCTAGTTTTGGACTTCCCTGCTCTGGGGAAAAGAACTTAGCCCTTCACCCTATCTATGCCCCTGATGATTTTATAAACTTTTATCAGGTCAACCATCAGCCTCCAACACTCCAGATAAAATAGCCCCAGCCTGATCAGCCTCTCCCTACAGCTCAAACCTTCCAACCCTGGCAATATCCTTTTAAATCTTTTCTGGACCCTTCCAAGTTTCACAACATCCTTCCTATAGCAGGGAGAAATGAACACAGTATTCCTAAAGTAGCCAAACTCATGTCCTGTACAGCCACAATATGACCTCCCAAATCCTTTACTCAATACCAGGAGAGATGGGATAGTACTGGAGACGGTTCGGAGGAGATTTACCAAGATGTTACTGAGCTGGAGAGTTTTAGTTATAAAGAGAGATTGGATGGACTAAGTTGATTTCCTTAGAACAGAGGAGGTTGAGGAAGGACATGATTGATTAAGGGGCATAACAGTGGAGTATGTGCACATTTCCAATAATTAGTGGGGAGTGTGGAGCAGTTCAAGACTGCTCCACACCCATATCTGGTTCAAGACTAATTTTGCTCTTGTGTTTTTTACTCTTGGCAGCATTACATGGCTCTATTGCGCCCACACCTCCCCCCTCACCTTCGTCCAAGGCCCCAAAGGAGCCTTCCACATCCATCAAAGTTTCACCTGCACTTCCACACACACATGTCATTTATTGTATTCATTGCTCCCTCTACATTGGGGAGATCGGATATCTTCTCGCAGAGGACTTCAGAGAACATCTCTGGGACACCCGCACCAGTCAACCCTACCACTCCATGGCCAAACATTTAATGCCAAGGACATGCAGGTCCTGGGCCTCCTCCACCGCTGCTCCCTAACCACCAGATGCCTGGAGGAAGAACGCCTCATCTTCCACCTAGGGACCCTTCAACCCCAAGGCATCAATGTGTACTTAACCAGTTTTGTCATTTCCCCTCCCCCCACCTTATCCCAGTTCCAACCTTCCAACTCAGCACCATCCTCATGACCTGTCCCACCTGTCAATCTTTCTTCCCACCTATCCGCTCCACGCTCCTCTCTGACCTATCACCTTTATCCCCACCTCCATCCTCCTATTGCACTCTCAGCTACCTTCTCCCCAGCCCCACCCCCCTCCCATCAATCTCTCCACCCCCGTGGCTCCCAGCCTCATTCCTGGTGAAGGGCTTTTGCCCGAAACGTCAATTCTCCTGCTCCTTGGATGCTGCCTGACCTGCTGTGCTTTTCCAGAATGACTCTAATCTTGACTCTAATCTCCAGCATCTGCAATACCCACTTTTAATTACGTGGCTCTATGTCGAATTTGAATTTATCACCCTCACTGGGAAGTTTTACTATTTTAAAAGCATTATGCATCCTTTTGATAATCTCAAGCATTTAGGGGGTGGACAGTAACAATCCTTTGTAAGTAACACCCACAACAAAGAACAACTAAATAAAAATAACTGAGGGCTCTCGTTAGCAGTATGAAATGGAGGGGAAATAGAACATAGATTCATAGAGATTGCAGAAAAATGACCTGTGGCCATTTGAGTCAGCGCCGGTCAAAAACAACTATCGTATTCTAATCACACTTGGTCCATAGCCTGGTCTGCCTTGGCATTGCTTCTTAAATATTATGAGAGTTTCTGCCTTGACCACCCTCAAGGCTGTTAGTTCCAGGTTTCTGCCACCCTCTCAGTGAAAAAAACGTTGTCCTCACATCTTCTTTAAAGTTCCTACCACTGACCTTAAATCTATGCCTCCTGGTCAATGTTCACTCCAACAAGGGAAACAGTTTCTTTCTGTCTACCCCATCTATGCCCCTTATAAATTTGTACATCTCAAACATGTCCCCTTCAATCTTCTCTGCTCTAAGGAAAGGAACCCCAGTCCATCCAATCTCTCTTCATAACTGAAACTCTCAAGCTTCTGCAACATCTTAGTAAATCTCTGTCTGCACCCCCTGCAGTGCTATCACATCCCTCCAGAACTCTATACATGACTCTAGTGTGGCTGAACCAACGTTTCATATAGTTCCAGCATAATCTTCCTGTTCTTAAACTCTATGCATCGACTGATAACGGCGAGTATATCACATGCCTTCATTATCCAGTTTAAGGTACCAGTGCACATGTACACCAAGGTGCCTCTGATCCTCTGTGCTTCAGACAGCCCTGTCATTTGTCATGTATTGCTTCGTCTGATTTGTCCTGTCCAAGTGCATCACCTTACATTTATCCAGATTGAAATCCATTTGCAACTGATCATCCCATTTTACAAGCTCATATATATCTTCTAATCTAAGGCTGTCTCCTTCTCTGTTTGCCACCCCAACAATTTCCATATCATCCATGAATTTACTTGATCCATGACCAAGCCTCTTACATGGAAACTAAATAATTTATATAAACCATAAATAGCAAGGACTCCAATACTGATTCCTGTGGAATCCCACTGGGCATAGACTTACAATCACAAAAACACCCCTCAAACATCACCCTCTGCTTTCTGCCATTCAGCCAATTTTGATTGCAATTTGCCTAATTTCCTTTGATCCCATGGACTTGTAGCTTTGCTGTCAGTCTCCCAAGCAATCAGTCAGCTTCATAAAGCTCCAAACTCTATGTCTTCAATGGACCAAAAATGACTTGCAACATCTCAAGAGTTCATCTTGACGAAAACAAGTGTAACAGGGAACACTTGGACTTTTAAAACTTAAGTGCATGCTACCTCTTTTTTAATCATCTTTCTGTGTGTATGTTTGTGTTTGTGTGTGTGTATGAGAGAGAGAGAGAGAAAGTGAGTGGCACTTGCTGCATCTACATTTTATTGTAGAATAATAAACTATGATCCTTTTTAGAAGCTTACAATTTGTCCGTTCTTAAGAGCTACAGTATTCTTTGTGGGGGATGGAGGGAGGAAGTTAAAACACTTTGATTTCAATTCCTAGTTTGATAACAATGCTATAGTAGTAGAAATCCTGATTTTTTAAATAGACTCTGATATTGTAGTTTGTTGGATTTGTGGCAGCTTCATGGTGTGACAAATTCAACTTTTTAAAGTCAGTGGCCCAGATCGATAAATGCTTTCTGAAAATTTCATCCAAGGTTAACAGCAATAATTAAGTTAACACTATTTTTTTTTAATTTGGCAGTTCATCCACATTTCCACTATTTAGTGGAAGGGCAAAGGGCATTTATTCATACTGAACCGTATTCAAGAATACTTTTGATCTTATATCTTTTACTTTTGACTCAGGTAGACTCTAACTTGGTGATGGACCAGTTGGGACAGGTGCCCTCTTTCTGTGCTATGAGTTTTATGTATCTCTAGCTGGTGGCATTATCCAAGGCAAAAGTGAGGACTGCAGATGCTGGAAACCAGAGTCTAGATTAGAGTGGCGCTGGAAAAGCACAGCAGATCAGGCAGCATCTGAGGAGCAGGAAAATCGACATTTTGGGCAAAAGCCCTTCATCAGGAGTGGAGGCAGGGAGCCTCCAGGGTGGAGAGATGCATGGGAGGAGGGTTGGGCTGGGGAGAAGGTAGCAAAGAGTACAATAGGTGAATGGGGGTGGGGATGTAGATTATATGTCAGAGAGGAAGGTGGGTAAGGCATTATCCAATCCTCACAACATTCTTAAAATGCAGAAACAGGCAAGTCATGAGGCCCAAACAACATTACTGGGAATTGGTATCAGCCTGCGAGAGTTTTGATGATTCACATGTCAACACTAAGAAAGTAATGAAAGAGTTAACATTATCGTTGTGCAATTTCTGAGCAAATATCCATATTGGTGATGATGATTAAGTGTTGAAGTATTTAGCAATTACTGGAAAACTGGCATCGGATACGAAAATTAAAGCGATATGACACAATTGGTTGATCTTCATCCAGGTTCTCAACATTCACACCCTTTGGAAAGAAGCCAACAAACATAATAACTATGAATTGTCTTCCTGCACCAACATATTCTCACCTGCTGTACACTTTCCCACCAAACCATTACATCCCATTTTGGTTAGAACTTCTTAAATGTGGATGGAAATGTCACAGCTGCATAAAGATCTGGTTGGACACATTCAGAGTACTGCTTCCAGGTTTGGACACTACCTCAGTAAGACTACAAGGAACAAACTGCAGATTCACCATAATAATATTAGGGCAACAAAACAGATAGCCTTGTAATGATAGTTTACATAGAGAAGGCTATTTGATTCAGTGTTCAGAATTAAAGCTGCTATAATTGAGTTGTTTATGATGATTATAGACATTAATAAGGTTGGTAGAGAGAAACTATTTACTCTGGAGACAATCCAAAACTAACAAGGCACAACATTAAAACTAGACGTAGACTGTTGACAGCTGAATTCAGAAATGTTTCTCCACACAAAAAGTGATGGAAATCCAGAAATGTCTCTCCCGCAGAAGGAAGCTCTTGGGATATTAAGTTAAAATTTCAAAGTAAAACCGATCAATTTTTGTTCGGCAGAAGTATGAATGGTTATGGAACTAAGGCAAAGGGAAATGATGTGAAGACACCAATGTTGTACTGGGTACAACCGCCTGATGAAGGAGCAGCACTCCAAAAGCTAATGCTTTCAACCAAAGCTGTTGGACTATAACCTGGTGTCGTGTGATTTTTGAATCAGCTCAAGGGCCTCCCTGTCTTCCTACATGTCTAACATATTTTCAAACTTCTTTAGTAAGTTGTGGGTGTTGGTAATCCCTAATTGCCCAGATCTGAGTGGCTTACTTATCCACTTCAGAATGAAGCATTTTTCTATGGATCTGGAGTCACATGAAGGCTCGATCCATTAAGATTGATAGACATCAATGAACCAAATGCATTTTTACAATAATTGACAATAGTTTCATGTTGTCCACTACTAAGACTAGCTTTCAGTTTCAGGTCTTCTTGATTCAATTGAAATTCAACCAGTTGCTGCGGTAGGGTTTGACCCCATTTCTCCAGATTAGATTACTTACAGTGTGGAAACAGGCCCTTCGGCCCAACAAGTCCACACCGCCCCGCCGAAGCGCAACCCACCCATACCCTTACGTTTACCCCTTACCTAACACTACAGGCAATTTAGCATGGCCAATTCACCTGACCTGCACATCTTTGGACTGTGGGAGGAAACCGGAGCACCCGGAGGAAACCCACGCAGACATGGGGAGAACATGCAAACTCCACACAGATAGTCGCCTGAGGTGGGAAATGAACCCGGGTCTCTGGCACTGTGAGGCAGCAGTGCTAACCACTATGCCACCGTGCCGTCCAGGCTTTGAAGATATTTGTCCAGTAGCACTCCCATGATGCCCCATTGCAGAAATGCACCAAGAGTTACAACGAGATTGTACCTCTCACAACCTGAGAATCTTCTGAAATGCTTTAGAGCAATGAAGCGCTGTTCAAATATCATTACTGGTGGACCCACACAAAATGGGCAATGATTTTCCTTTTGCAGTCATTCTGGTGTCAGGAGTACCAGTCATATCTTTGTCAGTTCTCAGCTTGAAGCAGGTCAAAGCTGTAGTTTGACTGCAGCCAGGGCAGGGTGGCAGATCCTCATTGTACCGCACCCAGGACAGAGATTGAATCTCACCCTGTGAGCTACTACTCTGGACCAGCTGTCCAGCCAATGTATCACCACAGAACCCTAGTTGCTATGTCAACATGCACTTTAATACGCACGTTGTAGTGTGGAGCCATCAATAGTGATGATGGAGGTTCCAATTTCATTCCATCACACAGCTGATTAGGAGTATGTGCGGTTCTTATTATTGGCCATTGGGATGTGCTGTATTACAAACTGTCACTGTTGATCCCCAATTTTGGCTTCAGTTACATTAATTATCCAATACCCCTCCTCATCAGTTACAACAAATATTAACATAACTCCTCATCAGTTCCAGTAAGTATCCAACATGTCCCTCATCAATTACAATAAATACCCAATCACCTCCTCTTAATTACAACAAATGCCAATGTTTCCCTCATCAGTTACAACAAATACCCAACACACCACCTCATTAGTTACATTAAATATTCAATTAACCTCATTAGTTACATTCAATACCCAATATGCCCCACATCAGATCGGGTAAATACCCAAGATGTCCCTCATCAATTGCAATAAATACCCAACACCTCACCAGTTACAGTAAATGCCCAACACCCTCCTCGTCAGTTACAATAAATGGCGAACACGCCCTCTCATTAGTCATACTAAATACCCAGCAGGTCCATCATCAGATCCAGACGAAAGTGAGGACTGCAAATGCTGAAGATCAGTAGAAGAGTGTGGCACTGAAAAAGCACAGCAGGGCCGGCACTACCCATGGAGCAGGAAAGTCAACGTTTCAGATGTTTGCCTGCTGTGCTTTTCCAGAGCCACACTGTTTGGCGACATAATCAAATCCAGTAAATACCCAAAATGTCTCTCATCAATTACAATAAATACCCTCAATTCTGGTAAATACCCAAACTACCCCTCATCAGTTACAGCAAACACCCAACCAAATCCGTCATCAATTCGAAGGGTCCACTCTACTCAAAGCCAAGTGAGCCTAGGCAGAGAAGTTTGAAGACGATGGGTTTAATTTGAGCAGTGCAGTCCAAGAAACATTCTTGCCCCGCTCTTTAGGAGAATGTGAGGACTGCAGATGATGGTGATCTGAGTTGAGAGTGTGATGCTGGAAAAACACAACAGGCAGCATCCGAGGAGCAGAAGAGTCGACATTTCGGGCAAAAGCCCCTCATCAGCCTGATGAAGGGCTTATTCCCAAAATGTTTATTCTTCTGCTCCTTGGATGCTGCCTGACCTGCTGTGTTTTTCCAGCACCACACTCTTACCCTGCTCTTTAGCCGAGATAGCAATTGTTGTGTGTGGAGTCTGGAATCCAAGCATGATACAAAAGGATTATGGTTACAAGTAGTTCTCGGTATGAAGTTGTGTAACACAGTGAAACAACAACTGCATTCAGCAAATTGTCAAACAAAGAATATTGCCAGTAATTTGAGTTAAAACAGAAAATGATTGAAATGCACAAGTCAGTAAGCATTCATAACAGGTAGAAATGATCACTGATTTGCCTTTCTATCTCTCAATTCGAACTGAAAGATGGCTGTTCCGAGGTGAAGCTACTTAGATAAACTATTGCAAAATCACAGCTCATAGAGGATACATTCCTGAAACTGTTTTTTGTCACCTTGGATCCTATCTTTCTGTGTTACTCATTGGTTGTGTGAGCCATATTCTCAAACATTGTCACATGCAAATAATAAACCTTGAAAAGCTGAAAATAGCTGTTCAGTGATGAGTCCAGGTTGCACACAATAGTTTCTCGATTGCACAAGAATCTGCAAACTTGGCACAATGAATGTATATGAAATATTCAGCCTCACCCCATCCGGGTTAGGAAATCAGGTGAAACTGTATCTGGTTTCTCACCAGTTGTCATTATTACTCCTCAAATTCAAATTATATTTCTCTCAGTCAGTGCAGATGAAATCTAAATTGAAATTTAACAGAATCACAGGATTGTTACAGCTTAGACAGAGGACATTCAGCCTGTCATGTCTGTGATGGCTCCCTGAAGGAGACAACTGCAGTCCCCTGACTTTTCCCTATATCCGGGCACATTCTTCCTTTCAGATAAGAATCCAGTTTCCAATACTGATTAATCCTGCCTGCCCCATTCTCTCAGGGCCAGCACAGATCAATCCACTTGTTGCTTTCTCCTCACGTCTTGCATTGCTTACTTTCCTGTGCATCCCCGTTTCAATTATCCAACAGCGCAGTACAGGCACTTCAGCCCTCAATGTTGCACTGACCTGTGGAACCAATCAGAAGTCTATCTGTCCTACGCTATTCTGTTTTCATCCATATGTCTATCCAATGACCATTTAAATGCCCTTAAAGTTGGCGAATCTATTACTGTTGCAGGCAGTGCGTTCCATGCCCTACTACTCTCTGAGTAAAAAAACTACCTCTGACATCTGTCCGATATCTATCACCTCTCAATTTAAAGCTACGCCCCCTCGTTCTAGCCATCACCATCCGAGGAAAAAGGCTTTTACTGTCCACCCTATGAAACCCTCTGATTATCTTATACATCTCAATTAAGTCGCCTCTCAACCTTCTCCTTTCTAATGAAAACAGCCTCAAGTCCGTCAGCCTTTCCTCATAATATCTTCCCTCCATACAAGGCATCACCTCTGAATCATTTCCAAAGCTTCCACATCCATCGTGTAATGTGGTGACCAGAACTGTACACAATATACAGTTGCAACATGATCTTATGGTTCCGAATCTCAATCCCTCTACCAATAAAAGGTACCACACTGTATGCCTTCTTAACAACCATATCAACTTTCAGGGATCTATGTACCTGGACACTAAGGTCTCTCTCTACTCATCTACACTGCCAAGAATCTTACCCATGACTTGGAGATGCCGGTGTTGGACTGGAGTGTACAAAGTTAAAATTTAAATCACCTGATGAAAAAGCAATGTTCCAAAAGCTAGTGCTTCCAAAGAAACCTGTTGGACTATAACCTGGTATTGTGTGACTTTTAATGAAGAATCTTACCATTAGCCCACTATTCTTTATTCCTGTTTCTCCTTCCGAAGTGAATCACCTCACACTTTTCCATATTAAACTCCATTTGCCATCTCTCAGCCCAGCTCTGCAGCTTATCTATGTCTTTCTGTAACCTACAACATCCTTCAGCACTATCTAGAACTCTACTGACCTTAGTATCATCCACAAATTTGCTAACCAATCCTTCTACACCCTCATCCAGGTCATTTATAAAAATGACAAACAGCAGCAGCCCCAGAACAGATCCTTGCAGTACACCACTTGTAATTGAACTCCAAGGTGAACATTTCCCATCAACCATCACTTCTTTCCCATCTCCTTTCTGCTAGCTACTTTCTGATTCAAACCACTAAATCACCCTCAATCCCATGCGTCCATATTTTCTGAATTAGCCTACCATGGGTAAACTTATCAAATGCCTTACTTAAATCCATATACACCACATCAACCGCTTTACCCTCATCCATCTGTTTGGTCACCTGCTCAAAGAACTCAATAAGGTTTGTGAGGTACAGCCTACCCTTCACAAAACCGTTGTTCACTATCCCTAATTAATTTATTCCTTTCTAGATGATTATAAATCCTGCCTCTTATAAACTTTTCCAAAACTTTACCCACAACCGAAGTAAGGCTCACTGGTCTATAATTACCAGGGTTGTCTCTACTCCCCTTCTTGAGCAAGGGGACAACATTTGCTATCCTCCAGTCTTCTGACACTATTCCTGTAGACAATGACAACATAAAAATCAAAGCCAAAAGCTCTGCAATCGCCCCCTGGCTTCCCAGAGAATCCTAGGATAAATCCCATCTGGCCCAGGGGATTTCTCTATTTTCAGACTTGGCAAAATTGCTAATACCTCCTCCTTGTGAACCTCAATCACGTCTAGTCTAATAGCCTGCATCTCAGTATTCTCCTTGACCACATTGTCTTTTTCAAGTGTGAATACTGGCAAAAATATTCATTTATCGCTTCTCCTATCTCCTCGGACTCCACGCACAACCTCCCATTCCTGTCCGTGACTGGCCCTAATCTTACTCTAGTCATTCTTTTATTCCTGATATACCTCAAGAAAGCTTTCAAGTTTTCTTTGATTCTACCTGTCAATGACTTCTCACGTCCCCTCCTGGCTCTTCTTTGTTCTCTCTTCAAGTCTTTCCTAATTGAGTCTAATTAAGCGTCCTAATTGAGCCTTCACGTCTCATTCGAACATAAGCCTCCTTCTTCCTCTTGACAAGAGATTCAACTTCTTTAGTAAACCACAGCTCCCTTGCTCGACCATTTTCTCCCTGCCTGACAGGTACATACTTATCAAGGACGCTCAATAGCTCTTCCATGAATGAGTCCTACATTTCAATTGTGCTCATCCCCTGCAGTTTCCTTCCCCATCCTATATCTTGCCTAATCGCATCATAATTGTCTTTCCCCCAGCTATAACACTTGCCCTGCAGTATATACCTATTCCTGTCCATTGCTAAAGTGAACATAACCGAATTGTAGTCACTATCACCAAAGTGCTCACCTACCTCCAAATCTAACACCTGGCCAGGTTCATTACCCAGTACCAAATCTAATGTGGCCTTGCCCCTTGTGTCATGAAACCCTGCTGGACACATTGGACAACAACTGACCCATCTAAAGTACTTGAAGTATAGTATTCCCAGTCAATATTTGGAAAGTTAAAGTCTCCCATAATAACTACCCTGTTCCTCTCGCTCCTATCCAGAATCATCTTTGCTATCCTTTCCTCTACATCTCTGGAACTATTTAGAGGCCTATAGAAAACTCCCAACAGGGAGACCTCTCCCTTCCTGTTTCTAATCTCAGTCCATACTACGTCAGTAGACAATCCTCATCAAATATCCTTTCTTCCACCATAACACTGTCCTTGACTAGCAATGCCGCATCTCCCCCTCTTTTACCATCTTCTCTGTTTAGATTAGATTAGATTCCCTACAGTGTGGAAACAGGCCATTCAGCCCAACCAATCCACACTGACCCTCCGAAGAGTAACCCATCCAGACCCATTTCCCTCTGACTAATGCACCTCACACCATGGGCAATTTAGCATGACCAATTCACCTGACCTGCACATCTTTGGACTGTGGGAGGAAACCGGAGCAACCAGAGGAAACCCACGCAGACACGGGGAGAATGTGCAAACTCCACACAGACAGTCACCCGAGGCTGGAATTGAACCTGGGACCCTGGTGCTGTGAAGCCGCAGTGCTAATCACTGAGCCCACCGTGTTCTTACTGAAACATCTAAATCCCAGAATCTGCAACAACCATTCCTAACCCTCTTCTATCCATGTCTCTGTAATGGCCAAACATTGAAGTCCCAGGTACCAACCCATGCTTCAAGTCACCCACCTTATTCTGGATGCCCTTGGTGTTGAAGTAGACACACTTCAAACCACCTTCCTGCTTGCCAGTGAGCTCTTGCAACCTTGAAACCATATTTCTGACCTCACTACTCCCCACCTCCTGGACGCTGGAACTACAATTTCAGTTCCCATCCCACTCCTGAAGAGCATTAGCAAATTGCCCCCCTCCCAGGATATAGGTACCCCTCTGGTTCAGGTATAGACATTCCAGTTTGTAGAGGTCCCACTTACCCCAGGATGAGTCCCAATTATCCAGGTATCCAAATTCTTCCACCAATTTGAACAGTTTTTCCCTCTGAACTCTGCTCAGCCCATCTCATGAACACCTTGACCAGATTTCCACACAACTATCTCTTCTCCAAAAGAAACAGTCCCAAGATGGCAGTCCCCTGCAACAGTAGATTGCGGTGGTTCTCGGACTCCCAGCCTAGCTGCTTATTCTGTGATGCTGTGGAGTCTGTGGATCATGTGTAAATTGGGTGTGGGCGTTTGCACTCCCTTTTTAGTTTTCTGGAAAAACCTTCTTCTCTGCTTTTGGTTGCACTTCAGCTCCACGCTCCTGATCTTTGGGCACCAAGTGCGAAGCGGGGGAGGGTAATGAGGTGTCCACCAACACCTTCGATGTTTTCAGGGAGAGGTGGGCACCGCGAGGTGGGGAGTGCATTATTTCCCCTTCTGACTCTATGTTCATTTAGTCCCTGCCCTCTCCCTTCACTGCTTGATCACGCGGCATTGCCCTCTCTCAAGAAGGGCACTGCTTGTCACTGACCACTGGGATGTTTCTTCCTGGTGGTGGGATATAAATAAAGATTTATGCACTCTTTGTTTTTGACTGTGTCTCACACCTATACACACACAACATGGGGAGGCGGGAAAAAAAAGGAAAAGAAACAGTCCCAACCTCTCCAATCCAGCTACATCGCTGAAATTCCTTTTTTCTAAATTACTCTAGTGATTTTTTTTCCCTTTACTCTCTCCAGTGCTCTCATACCCTTCCTAAAGGATTTATCCAGATGCAAGCCTCCAATTGAGGTGAACTAGTGTGTATACAGGTTTAAAATCACCTCCTTGTCCATATTAATAAAGCTTAGTTGTCTGCTTTATCTTTTTTCCTTATTCATTCACAGGATGAGGGTGTCGCGGACTTTGCCGCATTTATTGTCCATCTCTAATTGCCCAGAGGGCAGTTAAAGGTTAACCACATTGCTGTGGGTCTGGAGTCACACATAGGCCAGACCAGGTAAGGATAGCAGTTTCCTTCCTAAAGGATATCAGTGACCCAGATGTGTGTTTCTGACAATTGGCAGCACATTGTCATCATTAGATTATTAATTCCAGATATTTAGTGAATTCAAATTCCACAATCGGCCAAGGCAGGATTCGAACACAGGTCCCCAGAACATTGTCTGGGTCTTTGTGTTAATAGTGTAGTGATAAAATCACTAGGCCGTCACCTCCCCTAAAGCTCTATAAAGCTTTTCTCAATCTATCCTGCACTTCTGCAGATTATTCACTCTGATCTCACTGCTCCTTAGAACAGAGAGCATAGAACACCGAACACAGAACAGTAGAGCACAGGAACAGGCCCTTTGGCCCACAATGTCTGTTCTGACCATGATGTTAATCTAAACGTATCCCATCCATCTGCTCATGCTCCGTATCCCTCTATTCACTGTCTGTTCATGCCTCTGTCTAAATTCCTTCTAAACATTGCTTTTGAATTTGCATCTACCACCTCCCCTGGCAGCACATTCCAAGCACCTACTACATTGTGTGAAAAACTTGCCTCCCATATCTCTTTTAAACTTTCCTCCTCTCACCTTAAACCTATGCCACTTACTATTTGACATTTCCACCCTGGGAGAAATAAGACTCTGACTACCCACCTTATCCACGCCTCTCATAATTTTATAGACTTCAATCAGGTCGCCCCCTCAGCATCCGATGCTCTACCGATAACAATCCAAGTTTGTCTAACCTCTCCTTATAGCTAACACACTCCAATCCAGGAAACATCCTAGTAAACCCCTTTTGCACTTCCACAAAGTCTTCACATCCTTCCTACAGCATGTTGACTAGAACTGCACACTGTATTCCAAGTAAGGCACATGTGAAGTTTTATACAGCTGCAATATGAAGTGACAACTTTTATACTCAATGCCCCAATTGATGAGGGCCAATGTGCTGTACATCTTGACCACCATATCCACTGTGTTGCCACTTTCAGGGAAGTGTGGACTTCAACCTCAACTTCCCTCTGCATATCACTGCTCTTAAGGGTCCTGCCATTTACTGTATATATTCTTCTTGCATTTGACCTGACAAGATGTATCACTTCACAATTGTATTTGGACTGAACTCCATCTGCCATTTCTCCAGTCAACTTTCCAACTTTCTATGGTGAAGTGACAGCCTCGTGATATTGCCGCTAGACTATTACTCCAGAAACATCCAGCTAATGTTCCATGGCCATAGGTTTGAATCCAGCCACAGCAGATGGTAGAATTTGAATTCAACAACAAATAAAAGATGGACTAAGAATCTAATGATGACCATGAAACCATTGTTGGAAAAACCCATCTGATTCACTAATGCCTTGCAGGGAAGGAAATCTGTCATCCTTACCTGGTCTGGCCTACATGTGACTCCAGACCCACAGCAATGAAGTTGACTCCCAACTGTCCTCTGAAATGGTCTAGCAAGCCACTCATTTGTATCAATCACTTACAAACTGTCCTCTGAAATGGTCTAGCAAGCCATTCATTTGTATCAATCACTACAAAGTGTCAAAGAAATGACACTAGATGGTTAACCTGGCACTGACCTTAGGCACTGGGACAGACTACAGCAGAAACAGCCCTGTTAACTCTGCAAAGTCCTCTTTATTAATATCAGGGGCTAGTGTCAAAATTGGGAGAGCTGTCTCACAAAATCATCAAGCAACAGTCTAACAGAGTCACACTTATGGAATTATACCTTACAGACAATGTCCCAGACCCCACCATCACCATCCCAAGATATGTCCTATCCCACCAGCAGGAAAGACACAGCAAGGTGGTGGGATACAGTTAGGAGGGACTGTTCTGGGAGTCCTCAGTTTTGAGCCCAGACCCCATGAGGTCTCATGGCTTCAGGATAAACATGGGCAAGGAAACCTCCTGTTGATTATCACATACCATCCTTCCTCAGCTGATGAATCACTACTCCTCCATCTTGCACAAGATTTGGAGGAAGCACTGAGGGTGGCAAGGGTACAAACTCTGGGAGGGGGATTTCAATGTCCATCACCAAGAGTGGCTCGTCAGCACCACTACTGATTGAGCTATTGATGGAATAACCCCTATGGTGATATATGAACTGTTTCTTCACTGTGTTTTTGCTTTGTCTTTCCTCATCTGAAAGTATTGTGATTCGCTGATGTGCAATGACACAAGTGATAGCTCAAGAGCCTATCCCATGTGTGAATCCAGACTGAGACTATCAGTGGCCTATACACAGTCAAGCCTAATCCATTACTACCCCAGAATCTTGTCTCGAGCTGAGGGGAGTTGAGGCTGTACTGTGGCATTACCTTTGCCACCACAGCTGAGATCAGATGCCCATCCCATGACCATGGAGGCAATCATTTCCAATGTCTTACCCAAACATAGAGCTGCATCCACTTGCATTGTCACACTTTACTAACTAACAAATGGAACATTGAGCATTGAGCACTTTACTAACTAACAAATGGAGCATTGTGGTGAATTTTGGAGACACAGACAGCTGATCAGATGAACGTTTGTTCTGAAGAATGCAAAATTGTTAAAATGCCAGAGTATTGGATGGTCACATAGATCCCTGCAATGTGGAAACAGCCATTCAGCCCATCAAGTCTACACTGACACCCCCCCCCCCCACCCCAAAGGAGCATCCCACCCAGACCCATCCCCCGACCCTGCATTTCCCATGGCGAATCCACCTAGCCTGTAGATTCCTGGACACTATGGGCATCTCAGCATGGCTAATCCATCTAATCTGCACATCTTTGGACTATGGGAGGAAACTGGAGCACTCAGAGAAAACCCACACAGACACAGGAAGAATGTACAAACTTCACATGGGCAGTCAGCTGAGGCTGGAACTGAACCCAGGTTTCTAGCACTGTGAGGACAGTACTGCCCTCACTGTAAAGGAGAAGGAATTAGACATGGGAAGAGGAAAGAATCAAAGTCAAAACAAGGTGAGATCACTGATCTAGCATCAAATTAACAGGCAGTGAATTGAAAATGTTTTTGAGTCGAAATGAGGATCAATAAATCATCATTTAATGTCGTTTGGAGTCAGTGGAATGGATACTCAGGTGTCCTGTGCAATGCACTTCGTTCCGGATCACTCCCTTTCGACATGAATTTCCAAAACATGTTTTAGATCTCATTAATTTCCTGGAACAGACAATCTGTTATTTCCAACCAACATTTTCCCAATAACTGACATTAAGCTTATAGTCATAGTTAGCGTTTCTTCCCATTTTAAATAAAGGTGTTACATTGACAGTTTTCCAATCCTTTGGGACTTATTCAGAATCAAAGGCTTCCTCGAAGATTAGTCCCAATTCGCCAACTATCTCCAAAGCAACTTCCTTCAATATCCTCGGATGCATCCCATCAGGTCCAGGTGATTTATCAGTCTTCAGTATCCATTAGTTTCCACAGTACTATTTCTCGAGAATTAATCCCTCCATTTATTTCCTCTCCTCCTTTTGGCCTTGAATATTTAGTATTTTTGGCATACATTAGTGTCTTCTATTGAAAGACCGATGCAAACTATTTGTTCACCTCCTCTGCCATTTACTTGTTTTCCTTTATGATTTCCCAGCTTCATTCTCTAAGAGGTCTATGCTTAGATTAGCCTCTCTCCTTATTTTTATAAGTTTAAAGAAGCTCTTTCTGTCCATCTTAATAGTATTTGCAAGTTTTCCCTCAAAGTTTAACTTCTCCCTCTTCATTATTGTCTGTGTGTATTTTTGTTGGTTTTAAAACTTTCCCAAATATCTGCCACATTGTATGTTATTTCTTTCAATTTGATGTTCACCTTAACTTCTTTGGTTTACCACGGTTGGCATATCATCTTTCCAGATTTAGAGAAGCTGTGTTGGATTGGGGTGGACAAAGTTAAAAATCACATAACACCAGGTTATAGTCCAACAGGTTTCTTTGGAAGCACTAGCTTTCAGAGCGCTGCTCCTTCATCAGGTGGTTGTGAAGCAGGGCCATAAAGCAAAGAATTTATAGCAAAAGCTTACAGTGTCATGCAGCTGAAACGATATATTGAACAAACCTAGATTAAGTCTTTCATCTTTTAGAATGGGTCTGCTGGATTCAGTTCTTTAATATGTAAATCCCAGAACTTCTTCTAAGTCACATTCTCAAGATGACTTAAGGTTTCATAATAAAAGGTGCCATCTCAGCTCAGGCGAAAATAAGTACTGCAGATGCTGGATATTAGAGTCAAGATTAGAGTGGTGCAGGTCAGGCAGCATCTGAGGAGCAGGAAAATCACTATTTCAGGCAAAAGCCCTCCATCAGGAATTTCCTGACCTGCCATCTCAACTCAGACAATGCCTTAAAGGTGTGAGGTCAGAGTCTGTCTGTATCCCAATCTTGAGTTAGACTGGTTCTATTTCCAAAGTGGAATTTAGAAAATATTACATGGATTGACTGCCTGCATTGACCATCTTCCAAGGCGGACTTCAGGACAGGCAACAACACCAAGTGGCCGAGCAGAGGCTGATAGCCAAGCTCATCACCCATGGGGATGGCCTCAACTGGGACCTTGGGTTCATGTCACACTACAGGTGACCCCACTGCATTACACACTCACACACACGCAATCTCACACAAGCACACACAAACATACACACACACACTCTTACATACTCACACAGACCCTCTCTCATACATAAGCTCTCTTGCATCTGTACACACATAAATCCCCCCGCACTCACCCCCAAGCACACACCCTCTCACAGGCTTATACCCCATCACACTCACACACATACTTTACCAAGCTTGCACAAACACAAACACACACACTCTCACGTGCAGTCACAGGCATACACTCAAATGCACACACTCAAATGCACACACTCACTCTGTCTCTCTCTCTCTCTCTCTCTCTCCCTCTCCCTCTCTCCTGAACGTGCACACACATATAAGTTTATGGGGTGAAGATTGTGCTTGACTGAAGATTTCACATGGACCCCGCCAGTAGCAGAGAGAAGTGCTGTAATCACAAAGAATAACTAATTCTCCTCGAGGCAGCTCAACAGATATTGGGTATCCTTTGTCATGTAACACATGGAGACACTGTACGCAAAGTGTTCCTTCTTCTCTCTTGATTTTGGAACTGGGGGAGGATGGGATTGGGCAGCACACGTGTGAGCATGTCACATTGTTTTATTATTCTCCCTGTGTGGAGAAAAAAAGTGTTTGTGGAACAAAAAAAAACAGCAAACAGCTTTATTCAGATCTGGCCATCTGCCAGAAAGGCATCGCTCCAAGGTCATTGCTGCAGATGCTGGAACAGAATGTGTTTACTATCTTCGTCTCAGGCAGAACTCAGCATGCTCTCCCTTGTGACAAAGCAATGCACAACCATTGGGGGCAGGAAAAATACTGATTTTTAAAAAATATATAAATAATAAAGCAACGCCAGTGGCTGAGAGAAGCAATGAAGGCTGCTCCGAATAGTGAACTTATTGTCATTTTGTCTCAGCACCTCCCAGCTAAACCAATCTCTTTGACCAGCTACCTTACTACCTCTTATTTTAGACTTGGCGGAAGTGAGGACTGCAGTTGCTCAAGATTAGACCCATGAGTGTGCTGCTGGAAAAGCACAGCAGGTCAGGCAGCATCCAAGGAGCAGGAGAATCGAAGTTTCGTGAAAAAGCCCTTCAACAGGAATGAGGCTGGGAGCCTCGGGGGTGGAGAGATAAATGGGAGGGGGGTGGGGCTGGAGGGAAGGTAGCTGAGAGTGCAATAGGTGGATGGAAATGGGGAGTAAAGGTGATAGATCAGAGGGGAGGATGAAGCAGATAGGTGAGAAGGAAGGTGGACAAGTAGGACAGTTCATGAGGGCGGTGCTGAGCTGGAAGATTGGAACTGGGATAAGATGGGGGGAGGGAAAATGAGGAAACTGGTGAAATCCACATTGATGCCATGGGTTGAATGGTCCCGAGGCGGAAGATGAGTCGTTCTTCCTCCAGGTGTCGAGTGGTGAGGGAGCGGCAGTGGAGGAGGCCCAGGTCATGCATGACCTCGGCAGAGTATGAAGGGGAGTTGAAGTGTTCAGCCACGGGGCAGTAAGGTTGATCGGTGCGGGTGCCTCAGAGATATTCTCCAAAGCACTCTACGAGTAGGCGTCCTATCTCACCAATGTAGAGGAGACTGGATCAGGAGCAACGGATACAGTAAATGACATGTGTGGAATTGCAGATAAAACTCTGATGGGTGTGGAAGGCTCCTTTGGGGCCTTGGACAGAGGTGAGGGGGGAGGTGTGGGTGCAGGTTTTGCAATTCCTGCGGTGGCAGGGGAAGGTGCTGGGGGGGGTGGGGGGGTGTTGTTGGGGGGGGGAAGATGGCATAGACCCAATGCTGTAGTCAAAGAGGGAATGGGCTTGACAGAAAGTGGATAGGGGTGAGGAGGGAAATATATCTCTGGTGATGAGGTCCGTTTGTTGGTGGCGGTAATGGCAGAGGATGATGCGGTGTATACAGAGGTTGTTGGGGTGGAAGGTGAGGACTGGGAGGGTTAAGACTTGTCAATGCCAAGGCAGTAATGATGAGTTCAGCGTGTAATAGAGAAAGCAAATGGAATGTTGGCCTTTATTTCAAAGGGAATGAAATATAAAAATAGGATGGTTTTGCTAAAACTAGACAAATAACCCTAGTTAGACGATACCTAGAATACTGTGAACCGTGTTGGGCTCCTTACCTGAGGGAAAACATGTTGACATCGAGGCAGTCTCAAAAATGTTCTATCGGCTGATCCTGAGTGTGGGGAGACTATCTTTTTGAGAAGACGTTGGTTAGAATGGTCTATCCTCACTGGAATAGTGAAGAATGAGAGGTGACCTTTTTTGAAGGATACAAGATTCTTAGGTTAGTTCAGTTGGCTGGACAGCAGGTTTGTATTGCAGAGTAATACCAACAATATGGATTCAATTCCTGCACAGGGTGAGGACACTCAGGGACATGGAGCCTGACCTACTGCCTCAGAGGTAGGGACACTACCACTGTGCCAGCTGTGCATCCTCCATCCAGATACCTAATTACATTGTTCCCAACCAGTAGCCATCAGCTAACCAGGGCTTAAATTGGGAGTATTCCCCCAGCACCAAATCTCTTGGCTTCTCTTTATCTGAATATTTGCTTCTGTTATTCTTTGTCAAATTTCATTTTGTTTCTTTGTGTTAAAAGCGTAATGAAATTTCTAGCTGCTGTTGATCTTGTTTCGACCTTGCTCACCCTAGAATTGAGTTTCAAAGCCTCATAAATCTTTGTAAAGAGGCTTTTTCTGCCCTCTATTCAGAAGCTCATACATTTAATTTTGGAATTCCTGGCCTCTCAGTCCTAACCCCAAACTATTGGAGAGGGGAATTTCAATTGATCACGCCCCCTCCTTTGATCATTTTAAGCGTATCAATTTAAATATGAAAGACTCACCTTCTCAACCTTTCCCCTCACCTGAGGCATTGGTGACTCTCAGGTTAAACTACCATCGGTTCTCTCTCTCTTTTTCCCTCAATCTCTCTCTAATGAAAGGACGGTGGCAGCTTTATTTTTTTTTAACTGTACCTGAGGCTGATGAAGTTCAACGGAGAATCTAATGGAATTCTATGTTTCATCATAAGGGGTATAAAATATAACAGTCACATTGCACTTGGATACAACTTCAGTAAAACTTCAATTCAAGCACTGGGGGAAAAGCTCCACAATACAGTACACTGAGGCTTTTCATCACAGCTCATTGTCTAAAAGCAGAAAATACAAAGAAACACTTCAGTTATCAGGTCCCTATCTGTGTTAAAATATTTCAAATTATGGGGTGATAGCAGAGAATTACTTAAAATGATCAAAGACGGGGTGTGATTGATAGAAATTCCCCTCTTATAAGGACATAGAACTAGGAGCAGGAGTAGGCCCTCTGGCCCACTGAGCCTGCTCCATCGTGGCTGATGTTTTTGTGAACTCAGCTCCACTTACCCGCCCATTCACTATAACTCTTAATTCCTTTACAGTTCAAGCATCCAGCTGTCTTTGCCTTAAAATCATTCAACAACGAAGCCTCAGCTGCTTCACTGGGCAGGGAATTCCACAGATTCACAACCCTTTGGGTGAAGAGGTTCCTCCTCAACTCAGGCCTAAATCTGCTCCCCTTTATTTCGTGGCTGTGCCCCGTAGTTCTAGTTTAATGTTTAGAGATCAATAGTTTACGGTTAGGGCTGACGGACCAGTGATTCCAAAACTAGATGTACAAACTTTCAAATAAAGGACCGAAGAAGCCTTTTCCCAAAAGATTATGAGGCTTTAGAACTCAATTCTAGGGTGAGCAAACCCAAAATAAAATCAACAATGATTAGGGTTTTCATACGTTTTTAGCACAAAGAAATAAAATGAAATTTGACAAAGAATGGCAGAAGCAAATATTTGTACTTGTGTTCAAAGATTTGGATAAAGAGGAACACAGAGGCCAAGAGGTTTGGTGCTGGGTGAGTACCCCAAGTTGAAGCCCTGGCTGGTGGATGGAGCAATGAAACTGGATACTTGGATGGAGGAGACTCATGTGGCATTGTGGTAGTGTCCCTATCTCTGAGCCAGTCGGTTAGCCACCTACATCTGAGATGTATCACAGAGTTAGGGAGCTATACAGCACGGAAACAGACCCTTCAGTCCAACCAGTCTGTGCCGAATACAATCCCAAACTCATTTGTCTTGCCTGGTTCTGGCCCACATCCCTCCAAACTGATCATAACATATCTGAACAGATTGATTAAAAATAATTGATAGTAGATGGGATAAGGGAGGGTAAGAATGATTCAACATTCTGTTTTTTGGGAGGGTGAGCACAGACATGGACTGATTGGGGCTGAAGGGCCTGTACCAGTGTATTATTGTTGTCATGTCCTGAAGAATGCTGGGTAATCTGTGTGTTTCAACATGAATCGGAAGCAGTGAGTGATTTAAGAAAAATACTCAAAAGATTAGCTCAAAGAAATAAATCGTGCTGACAGGATCTTTGATGACATTTTGGCACAGAGATGTACGTTTGTATTTCACTGCGAGAATCTCGCTGCTCTTCAATGTTAGATGCCGCTGTTTGATGCAGGTCTAATCCAGTCCTCTCCCATCTATCTAAACTCTGCCTGTTCTTGTCTATATCATTCCAGTCAGCTCAGCAAACAAAATCACAACGAAGTAACTTTCAGAGCTAACAGAATAAGCCATTCAGAGAGCCAACAGGATCTACAGTGGGGCAGGTCAGTGCCCTAGGGGTAATAATGTGTTCTCGTGCATTAGTCACTTTAGTCCACCAATTTTTATTTCACTGCTACAACTGAAGTTGCTGAAATGTCGCGGCCTTTCTAGGAGTGGAGGAAGGAGCTATTGTACTGCACTTTTTCACAGTAATTTGTCAGGACAAGGGTGGATCACAGCAGAATTCCCAAACCACATCACTCATGTCAAAACTTTTATTTCTCGATTTATCTCATTTATTACTATGATTTTGTCGGTCTGTCATGCTGCACTTTTTATTTCTTTATTTTTCTACTTTTTTCCCTAAGAATTTGTATTTAAGCATCTCTACCTTTGCATTCAAGATGGCGACTTGTAAACTTTTCACTGTACTCATGAGAACACATGTGACAATAAAACTAATTCTCATATAATACTGTCAGTCACACAGCAATATTTCAAAAGGTGGTTCAGTTGTTGTAAAGACATTTGGCCCAGGCTATGGTCATGAAAGGAATTGCGAGCATTCACAACTTGCCTTCAGAACAGACATGAAATTCCTAATATTTGGTGGTTATTTTGTGTTAATCTTTCCCTATGGTGGGTGTGCAGTTTTGTCTACCTGGGGAATAAATTATCTTTTTGCAGGTTGAAAAGCAATAGGGGTCTTCTTCATCATAACATATTGAATCTCAGCTTCTCTCCAGTCCCCACGGGGTACCCATACACTATGAGGTCAACCTCTTTCGTCCTCTGAGTCCGAGGACTTAGGCCTTTTTTTTTCCTGTAGCCTCTGTTGGGACATTTTTGCACCAGCTCCAGTTCCTCTGATTCAGCCTTGGCTACAGGCAGTGTAGACAGCAACCCGCCTCTTACGGCTGGAGCATATTGGAAGAAATTCATGCTCTCCTTCATCTGCCATGTCCATCTCAGATTTTGCCAACTCACAGAGAGGAAGAATCAGACTTTCTCGACACTCGACAGAAGCCACGGGTTCTGACAGCCTGGCCGGATGTTCTGAGGGGCCAGGTATGATTTGCTCCTGGCCTGTTTGTGAGGTTTCACATGGTTCCCATTTTAGCTCAGGACCTACCCGAACTTTGTACACCCCGCAGTGGGGCATGACATCTCTTTATCAATTGCTGCTCATTTTGTATTTTCTCACTATAGCCTTGGGCAGGGGAGACAGTAGAAGAACTTACAATCTGATCAACATTTGACTTCCTGGCCTATGATATATTGTAGCTGCTGTAATTTAGCTCCTATAAGCTACACTGTGGGAAATAAAGTTAAAAATCACACAACACCAGGTTAGAGTCTAACAGGATTAAGTGGAAGCACACTAGCTTTCAGAGCGACGTTCCTTCATCAGGTGGTATAGATGGTATTTGACTGTGCCCTGCATTTCTGACATCCTATGATATGCTGGTCAACATTTCTGCCACTGAATGCCAACATAATACTTCCATTCTGCCCTGGCCAGCTCAGACTGTAGGCTCTCATGGCCATGGTTCAGTGGACATGCTCAAAGTTCCCTGCTTTAAATCTCGGCAGTAAAGCAGACACTGAGGGCAACACTGGTGGGAGGGAGAGGCTTACCCAGGATTGAACTACCTTAACAATGTGGCATCGGTGCAACGGCTTTAAACAGCCTGAGGCCCTCTCTCCATTTTCAGCCATCGATCAGATTTGCCAGCTCTGATGATAGATGTTGGGAGTGAAGGAAGCAAGCAGTCTTGTCACTGAGAGTTCGGTACAGAAAACCCTGCAGGCATCAAGCATTTTTGGCCAAAAATTCCACTTGAAGAAAGTGAGGACTGCAGATGCTGGAGATCAGAGCTGAAAATGTGTTGCTGGAAAAGCGCAGCAGATCAGGCAGCATCCAAGGAGCAGGAGAATTGACGTTTCAGGCATGAGCCCTTCTTCAGGAATGAGGAAGGTGTGCCAAGCAGGCTAAGATAAAAGGTAGGGGGGAGGGACTTGGGGGAGGGGAATTGGAAATGCGATAGGTGGAGGGAGGTCAAGGTGAGGGTGATAGGCTGGAGTGGGGGTGGGGGTGGGGGCGGACAGGTCAGGAAGAAGATTGCAGGTTAGGAAGGCGGTGCTGAGTTCGAGGGATTTGACTGAGACAAGGTGGGGGGGAGGGGAAATGAGGAGACTGGAGAAATCTGAGTTCATCCCTTGTGGTTGGAGGGTTCCTATGCGGAAGATGAGGCGCTCTTCCTCCAACCATCGTGTTGCTATGGTCTGGCGATGGAGGAGGCCAAGGACCTGCATGTCCTTGGTGGAGTGGGAGGGGGGGTTGAAGTGTTGAGCCATGGGGTGGTTGGGTTGGTTTGTCCGGGTGTCCCAGAGGTGTTCTCTGAACCGTTCCGCAAATAGGCGGCCTGTCTCCCCAATATAGAGGAGGCCACATCGGATGCAGTAAATGATGTGTGTGGAGGTGCAGGTGAATCTGTGGTGGATATGGAAGGATCCCTTGGGGCCTTGGAGGGAAGTAAGGGGGGAGGTGTGGGCGCAAGTTTTGCATTTCTTGCGGTTGCAGGGGAAGGTGCCAGGAGTGGAGGTTAGGTTGGTGGGGGGTGTGGACCTGACGAGGGAGTCACGGAGGGAGTGGTCTTTTCGGAACGCTGATAAGGGAGGGGAGGGAAATATATCCCTGGTGGTGGGGTCCGTTTGGAGGTGGCGGAAATGACGACGGATGATATGCTGCATATGGAGGTTGGTGGGGTGGTAGGTGAGGACCAGTGGGGTTCTGCCCTGGTGGCGGTTGGAGGGGCAGGGCTCAAGGGCAGAGGAGCGGGAAGTGGAGGAGATGCGGTGGAGGGCATCGTCGATCACGTCGGGAGGGAAATTGCGGTCTTTGAAGAAGGAGGTCATCTGGGTTGTTCGGTATTGGAACTGGTCCTCCTGGGAGCAGATGCGGCGGAGACGAAGGAATTGGGAATATGGGATGGCACTTTTACAGGTGGCAGGGTGGGAGGAAGTATAGTCTAGGTAGCTGTGGGACTCGGTTGGTTTATAGTAAATGTCCGTGTTGATTCGGTCGCCCAAGATAGAAATGGAGAGGTCTAGGAAGGGGAGGGAGGAGTCTGAGACAGTCCAGGTAAATTTGAGGTCGGGGTGGAAGGTGTTGGTAAAGTGGATGAACTGTTCAACCTCCTCATGGGAGCATGAGGCAGCGCCGATACAGTTGTCGATGTAGCGGAGGAAAAGGTGGGGGATGGTGCCAGTGTAGCTGTGGAAGATGGACAGTTCCACATATCCTACAAAGAGGCAGGCATGGCTGGGGCCCAGGTGGGTGCCCATGGCTAGTCCTTTGGTTTGGAGGAAGTGGGAGGATGGAAAGAGAAGTTGTTCAGAGTGAGGACCAGTTCAGTCAGTCGAGGGAGGGTGTCAGTGGAAGAGTACTGGTTGGTACGGCGGGAAAGAAAGAAGCGGAGGGCTTTGAGTCCTTCGTGATGGGGGATGGAGGTGTACAGGGACTGGGTGTCACTATGGACACCCAGTCTCTGTACACCTCCATCCCCCATCACGAAGGACTCAAAGCCCTCCGCTTCTTCCTTTCCCGCCGTACCAACCAGCACCCTTCTACTGACACCCTCCTTCGACTGACTGAACTGGTCCTCACCCTGAACAACTTCTCTTTCCAATCCTCCCACTTCCTCCAAACCAAAGGAGTAGCCATGGGCACCCACCTGGGCCCCAGCCATGCCTGCCTCTTTGTAGGATATGTGGAACTGTCCATCTTCCGCAGCTACACTGGCACCACCCCCCACCTTTTCCTCCGCTACATCGATGACTGTATAGGCACTGCCTCGTGCTCCCACGAGGAGGTTGAACAGTTCATCCACTTTACCAACACCTTCCACCCCGACCTCAAATTCACCTGGACCGTCTCAGACTCCTCCCTCCCCTTCCTAGACCTCTCCATTTCTATCTCGGGCGACCAAATCAACACGGACATTTAGTATAAACCGACCAACTCCAACAGCTACCTAGACTACACCTGCTGCCATCCTGCCACCTGTAAAAATGCCATCCCATATTCCCAATTCCTTCGCCGCATCTGCTCCCAGGAGGACCAGTTCCAATACTGAACAACCCAGATGGCCTCCTTCTTCAAGGACCGCAATTTCCCCCCAGACGTGATCGACGATGCTCTCCACCGCATCTCCTCCACTTCCCGCTCCTCCGCCCTTGAGCCCCGCCCCTCCAATCGCTACCAGGACAGAACCCCACTGGTCCTCACCTACCACCCCACCAACCTCCATATACAGCGTATCATCTGTCGTCATTTCCGCCACCTCCAAACAGACCCCACCCCCAGGGATATATTTCCCTCCCCTCCCCTATCAGAGTTCCGAAAAGACCACTCCCTCCGTGACTCCCTCGTCAGGTTCACACCCCCCACCAACCCAACCTCCACTCCTGGCACCTTCCCCTGCAACCGCAAGAAATGCAAAACCTGCGCCCAAACCTCCCCCTTTACTTCCCTCCAAGGCCCCAAGGGATCCTTCCATATCCACCACAGATTCACCTGCACCTCCACACACATCATTTACTGCATCCGCTGCACCCAATGTGCCCTCCTCTATATTGGGGAGACAGGCCGCTACTTGCGGAACGTTTCAGAGAACACCTCTGGGACACCCGGACCAACCAACCCAACTACCCTGTGGCTCAACACTTCAACTCCCCCTCCCACTCCACCAAGGACATGCAGGTCCTTGGACTCCTCCATCGCCAGACCATAGCAACACGACGACTGGATGAAGAGCGCCTCACCTTCTGCCTAGGAACCCTCCAACCACAAGGGATGAACTCAGATTTCTCCAGTTTCCTCATTTCCCCTCCCCCCACCTTGTCTCAGTCCCAATCCTCGAACTCAGCACCACCTTCCTAACCTGCAATCTTCTTCCTGACCTCTCTACCCCCACTCCGGCCTATCACCCTCACCTTTACCTCCTTCCACCTATCGCATTTCCAACGCCACTCCCCCAGGTCCCTCCTCCCTACCTTTTATCTTAGCCTGCTTGGCACACCTTCCTCATTCCTGAAGAAGGGCTCATGCCTGAAACGTCAATTCTCCTGCTCCTTGGATGCTGCCTGATCTGCTGCGCTTTTCCAGCAACACATTTTCAGCTCAGAAATTGCACTTGGCAGGAATCACCGTCAATTTGTACACTTTCCAGTCTGGCTAATTTAGTAAAAATGCAGGAAAGCAGCGAACACTGATTACTTTATACCACAATTAGAAGAGGTGATAGTAAACACAGTGGATGAATAGACAGAGTGACAGGAACGGACACAGAGAGAAAGACAAGGGAATCAAAGAGAAAAACCAACAGACAAGGAGGAGACAGACAGAAACACTGGTGAGAAATAGAATAACAGTGAATAACACTCGCAGGAAGGGAGAAGGACAATGGTAGAAGCACATCAAGAGCAAATGGAGATAAGATGATAGAGAGAGTGAGAGAGACAGTGAGGCTGAGGGAGATGCAGGAACAAGCAACAGTAGAGACTGACAGACACACACACAGTAGAGAGACAGAGACTTTGACAGAAACTTACAGTGAGAGGGAGAGACCTACACACACATACACATGCGCACAGACACACACACACATGCATACGCACACGCACACACACATAAAGAGGTAGACACAGAAGAGGAAGGAAAGTCAGGAAGAGACAGAACAAGAGAGACAGAGTGGGGAAATTAAAAGACACATGCAATGAGGGAGGGTGAGTGAGACAGAACATTGGTGAGACAGCATTCAGAAGAAAGAGAAAAGGAAAAAAAGAAACACATACATCTGGACAGAGAGACAGCAACTGAATCACACACAGAGTGGGAGAGAGACGGAGATGATACAGAGTTAAACAGACACAGAGGGAGAGATAGATGGAAGTGATACAGAGTTAGAAACACATAGAACCTTGGCTGAGAAGATTAGAGTGAATCTAAAGAGGTACTTCAAATACATTAAAGGAAAAAGACTAACTAGAGAGAGAATATGGCCCCTCAAGAATCAAAGTGGACATGTTTGTGTAGATCCACAGGAGATGGGCGAGGTACTCAATGAATATTTCTTCTCTGTGTTTACTGTGGAGACTTGGGAACTTGGGGAAGTTAGTGGTGATATCTTGGGGACAGCCCACATCACAGTAGAGGTGGTGTTGGACGTATTAGAATGTATGAAGGTGGATAAATCTCCTGGTCTTGACAGGGTATATCCAAGAACACTGCAAGTGGTTAGAGAAGAAATTGTGGGGTCCCTGGCTAATATTTTTCCATCATCATTAGTCACTGGTGAAGTCCCAGAAGACTGGAGGGTAGTGAATATTGTGTCATTATTCAAGAAGGGCTGCAAAGAAAAGCCTAGGAACTATAGACCAGTAAGCCTAACATCTGTGGTGGGTAAGTTACTTGAGAATATTATGAGGGATAAGATATACACACATTTGGAAAGACAATGTTTGATTAGGAGTAGTCAGCATGGCTTTGTGCATGGGAGATCATGCCTCACAAATTTGTTCGAGTCCTTTGATGAAGAGACCAGCAA
This sequence comes from Chiloscyllium plagiosum, assembly GCF_037043375.1. NCBI lineage: Eukaryota > Metazoa > Chordata > Chondrichthyes > Orectolobiformes > Hemiscylliidae > Chiloscyllium > Chiloscyllium plagiosum. Next base: position 71,463,132 of record NW_028270153.1, on the reverse strand, counting down.
GGTTGATGAGAGTAGGGCAGTAGACGTAGTCTATATGGATTTCAATAAGGCCTTTGAAATAGTTCCATATGGTAGGCTGCTCAGGAAGGTTAGATCACATAGAATCCAGGGCGAGCTGGCAAATTGGATATAAAATTAGCATGATGGTAGGAAGCAGAGGGTATTAGTGGAAGGATGCTTGTGGGGTCGGTGTTGGGCCTATTATTGTTCGTTACCTATATCAATGATTTGGATGAGAATGTACAAGGCCTGATTAGTAAGTTTGCTGATGACACTGAAATTGGTGGTATCGTGGACAGTGAGGAAGGTTATCAGAAATTGCAGCAGGACCTTGATCAGCTGAGGGAGTGGGCCGAGAAATGGCAAATGGAGTTTAATATAGACAAGTGTGAGGTCTTGCATTTTGGAAAGTCAAATCAAGATAAGAGTTTCATGGTGAATGGTTGGGCCTTAAGGATCAGAGGGATATTGAAGTTCAAGTTCACAATTTTCTGAAAGTGGAGACACAGGTAGACAGGGCAGTGAAGGAGGCTTTTGGCACACTGGCCTTCATCAGTCAGGGCACTGAGTATAGAAGTTGGGAAGTTATGTTGCAGTTATACAGGACATTGGTGAGGCCACACTTAGAGTATTGTGCTCAGTTTTGGTCACCTTGCTGTAGGAAGGATGTTATGAAACTGGAAAGAGTGCGGAAAGAAATTACAAGGATGTTGCCTGGACTCAATGGTCTGAGTTTTGGGAGAGGTTGGACAAGCTAAGACTTTTTTCCTTAGACCATAGGAGACTGAGGTGGGGGGGAGTCTTATAGAGGTGTATTAGATTATGAGAGGCATGGATAGGGTGAATGCACTCATTCATTTTCCCAAGGTTGGGGAATCGAGGATTAGAGGGCATCAGTGTAATGTTGGAGGGGAAAGAATAAAAGGGAACCTGAGGGGTTACGTTTTTGCACAGAGGGTGTCTCGCATATGGAATGAGCTACCAGCAGAAGTGGCACATTAACAACATTTGAAAGGCATTTGGACAAATACACTGATAGGAAAGGATTAGAAGGATATGGGTCAAGTGCAGGGAAAGGGGTGAGCGTGGTCGGCATGGACCAGTTTGGGCCAAAAGGCCTGTCTCCATGCTGTAGGGCTCTATGACTCTGAGAGGGGAGAGACACAGAGGCAAGACAGAGTTGGATATACACAGAGGGATCGACAGATGGAGGTGATACAGAGTTAGAGAGACACAGAGCAGGAGAGAGTTGGAGGTGGTAGAGAGTTAGATAGGCACAGAAGGAGTGAGAGGTGGAGGTGATATGGAGTTAAGAGAGATATAGAGGAAGAGAGTAAGACGGAGATGATACAGAGTTAGAGAAACAAGGGGGGGAGCTGCAGACACACTGAAGCAATACAGAGTTAGAGAGACACAGCTGGAGAGAGATGCATACAGTTGGAAGATACCACTTGGAGAGACTGAATAGGAAAGTTAACAGGTTAGTCAATCAAGTGGAACAACTATATAAACACACCTGCTCCTGTGTGGTGGGAAACGTTGCTGATGAGAAGGGAAAGACTCTCCTCAGGCAGTGTGAAGTTGCGCATCACGCATGACACCTGCTGAATGAATTCAGGGGCTCGGGCCTTCTTTAGGCAGGAGCCTGGAGATTGTCTTGGGATTTATCTTTCTCCTTTTAGCTCGGAGTTTGGCCAAACACACCTCCTTTCACCCTTTAACCTAAATGTGTTTGTCCCAAAATTGATGACGGACTGACTGTGGGATGGAAGTCCAGTTTCAGTGCACTAAATTTAGTGCTGCTCTGTCCACATGGGAGAGGAGTGGGTCATTATTGTCAAACCCAGACATGGATTATAGCGCAGCCTTTCTTTTACTGGAGATGGTGTAACAACCCCAGATAGTGAAAAACGAATGGTGAGCCATCTCATTGACTGGCAGAGGTAACATGAATAAATAGTTAGTTGTGTTCCAACATTCCCACACACAAATAGTTTCTAATCAACCTGTTCAGAGATGTTAAGACACACCGCTGGAGTAGCTGGGATTTGAAATTGAACTTTCTGCCTCAGCAGTAGGGACACTACCACTGCACACACACACCCACGCACACAATCCAATTCACTCTCAGTAACAAACTCATACATCTCATTAAACATCTCCTCCCATTCAGGAACAGGGGAGAATTGCTCAGAATAGTTGAAAACACTCCTCTCTTGATCTTATAATTTACCAATAAATGTGCAAAATGGTTAAAACCCATATTCATTTGGCCGGGAAGAGAAACATACAAGGTTGACTCCCTGTTAGTTTTTCATTGAACACAATGATGGTCAGTCAGAGAGTATGGCTAGTAATGTATTCATCTGTACACTAGAGGGGGTCTTAGGAGAGTATTATTGATCAAATCCCATATAGTGTTCACATCATCCATCATAACAAAGAAATTCACTCACAAATAGAAAGTTCTTAAAATGACAAACAAGATCGTGGTCCAGAGATGTCACTGATTTGGCAAGTTTCCCCAGAAGAAGGATCTGATGGCGTGATGCATTGGTCATTGTCACACTAAGGTCAGATTTGGCATTGTGAGGAGAGGTCAAGAGTGTGGTGCTGGAAAAGCACAGCAGGTCAGGCAGCATCTGAGGAGTAGGAGAATCGAAGGGCTCTTACCCGAAAAGCGATTCTCCTGCTCCTCAGATGCTACCTGACCTGCTGTGCTTTTTCAGCACCACACTCTCGACTTCGATCTCCAGTATCTGCAGTCCTCACTTTCTCCTCCATTGTGAGGAGAGGTGCACAGACTTCACTTTCAAGGCAATGCCATAATTCAGCAACTTTCTCCTCTGCATAGTGCCAATGATGAAGACAGCTTAAACCCTGACCCAGCTGAGTCTGAAGCGGCTGCTCCTGGGCCAGATGTTGAAGGTGCATTTGCACCTGCCTTTTCTCCCTCTGTGGGAGCTATTTTTCCCTCTTCCTAATCCTCATTTTGCTATGGGACTGCTGGGAGCAGTTCCTGTGTTGCCTGCAAACAAGGCAGCAGCTGTCTGCAGGTCTGTGCTGGAGACAGGAGTTGGGGGAAATAATAAAACACAACACAAACAGCAAAGGGAAACATGTCAGAAGACACTTTCAAAAAAAAGGGAAAGGAATGAAGCTTTAATGAAATACAAAGTGAAACATTCCAGACCACAGCAGCAAAGCCCTGAGGGCCTGTTGTGGTTATGCAGGCAGTACTAGTAGATTGAAGAATGAAGTTATCATTGACTTCATTGGTTTCAAGATCTAAAAAATAAGCATAACCTGAGGAAACTGTCTCACAAGGTGAGATATGATGGAGACGGACTTTGATTCAGACCTGGTTTTACAATGGGAAGCCACTCAGGAAATTCTAGTTCCCACTGAGATTGGCACCTCTGGTTGGACATGTTCCAGGACATTGCATGATATGCCCTCCTTGACCCACCAACACCCGACATAGTCATCCAGCATGTCCGCCCTCTCAAGACTCTGTCTTGCCATATCACTTGGGAAAAAAGTGCATTCTTCATTAATCAGTTAACCATCAGTTACTTATTCCTATTCCCAATCCTCAACAACATTTTGTAACTATTAAAGTAATAATTGAATGTTACAATTATCTAACACCGTGCTGTCTCTGCCTGGTGTGTATGATGGTGACTTTGTTGAAGGAACTTTACTTTCAGTATAAAAGAATAAAGGCAGCTTTATTCTGTATCTAAATCCATCTTGAAGCTGTCCTGGGAGTGTTTGTTGTCTGACCACACCCTTCAACTGGACGAAATCAAATGTTCTAAGCCAAGGGCTCAATTTCTGCCCCACTACCAAAATGGACCCCATCGGCCTGGCAACAGACATAGAGGAATTTGTCAGGTGAATGAGGCTCGAGGAATTCGTCCCCAATCCCCAAGATATCAGCAGCAAGCCCAATGAGACAACTAACGAACTGGAACAGCCAACAAAGGAATCCATGGTGCAGTGACCAAAGAAGAAACAGTTGAATAAGACCCTTCCAGAAGATTACTGCCCTGGACTTGACATGTATGATCAAGCTGTCAGGAGATGCATTAATGCCAGATTGATTGGCCATGCTCACAAGATGTCACCCAAGCACAATGCAACGTCATCCATACTCTCAAGACCAATTGCAACATTGTCATCAAACCAACAAACAAAGGAGGAGCCATCATCATGCAGAACAAAACAAACTACTGCAAAGAAGTGTAATGACAACTAAACAACCAGGAACACAACCAGCTGACCCAACCAAAGAACACGCAGGTGGGACTAGATTGGGTTGGGATACCTGGTTGGCATGGACGGGTTGGACCGAAGGGTCTGTTTCCATGCTGTACATCTCTATGACTCTATGACCTGTCAACCGAACAGACCTTTGATCCAGACCTTCAGAGTATCCTATGCATTCTCATCCCACGTACTTCACTTGTAGGGGACTTCTATTGCCTTCCAAAGATACATAACGCCAACACACCTGGGCATCCCATTGTATCGGGCAATGGGATCCTGTGTGAGAACCTCTCTGGCTTTGTCGAGTGTATCTTGAAACCCATTGTACAGGGGATTCCCAGCTTCTGTCACGACACTATGGAATTCTTTCAGAAACTCAGCACCCAAGAACCAGTCGAACCGGGAACATTCCTCATCACAACCTCATTTCAGCACTCTACACCAATATCCCCCACGATGATGGCAGCGCTGCAACAGCCTCTGTACTCGACAACAACAACTGCCAATCTCCAAGCACCATACCACAACTCATCTGCTTCATCCTCGACCACAACGTCTTTACCTTTGACAATCAGTTTTTCATCCAGACACATAGAACAGCCACATACTTTGCACCCCAATATGCCAACGTTTTAGAACATAGAACATTTTCATGCAAAAGTTTGAACAAAACTCCTTTGCTGCTCACGACCTCCAACCAATGCTATACACCAGATATATTGACAACATTTTCTTCCTTTGGACACATGGCACAGAGTCATTGAAATGACTACATAGCGATATCAACAAGTTTCATTCCACTCTCAGACTTACCATGGACTACTCTTCAGAATAAGTCTCATTCTTGGACGCAAACATCTCCATCAAGGACGGACACCTCGGTATCTCCCTCTATCTCACACCCACGGATATCCTCATGATGCTTCGCCTCTCTAGCTTCCACCCTAAACTTTTCAAAGAAGCCATCCCCTACAGACAAGCCCTGCACATCCCCTACAGACAAGCCCTGCAGATGAGGAAGAATGCGACGGACAGGTAAAGATTTTGAAGGACGCCCTCATTTAAATGGGGTAGGTAGTCAACTCGTTGATCACGAGCTCCTATGTGCCACAGCAAAAAACCGGAATAGCCTCCTCAGAAGACAGATATGACTGATAGAGTACCTTCATCTAGATTAGAGTGGTGCTGGAAAAGCACAGCAGATCAGGCAGCATCTGAGAAGCAGGAAAATCGACGTTTCGGGCAAAAGCCCTTTATCAGGAATAGAGACAGGGTGCCTGCAGAGTGGAGAGATAAATGAGCGGGGGTGGGGGTGGGGAGAAAGTAGCATAGAGTACAATAGGTGAATGGGGGTGGGGATGGAGGTGATAAGTCAGAGAGGAGGGTGGGGGAAGATACCAATCAACACCATCGCCCTGTGGCCCAACATTTCAACTCCCCCTCCCACTCTGCCAAGGACATGCAGGTCCTGGGCCTCCTCCACCGCTGCTCCCTCACCACCAAACGTCTGGAGGAAGAACGCTTCATCTTCCGCCTCAGAACACTTCAACCCCAGGGCATCAATGTAGATTTCACCAGTTTCCTCCTTTCCCCTTCCCCCACCTCACCCCAGCTCCAACCTTCCAGCTCAGCACCATCCCCATGACCTGTCCTACCTGCCTATCTTCCTTTCCACCTATCCACTCCACCCTCCTCTCTGACCTATCACCTTCATTCCCACCCCCATTCACCTATTGTACTTTATGCTACTTTCTCCCCACCCCCATCCCCAGCCTCCTCTCATTTATCTCTCCACCCTGCAGGCACTCTGCCTGTATTCCTGATGAAGGGCTTTTACCCGAAACGCCGATTTTCCTGCTCCTCGGTTGCTGCCTGAACTGCTGTGCTTTTACAGCAGTTGATGAGACTATGCAGATGCTAGACAACAGATGAATGAATGCCGCACAACAATCGTCAGGCAGGAGTGTTCCCTTCCAGTCGGGGAACACTTCAGCGGACAAGGACATTCAGTCTCTGATCTTCAGGTAAGCATCCTCCAAGGCAGCCTTCGGGATACATAACAATGCAGAATCGTCGAGCAGAAACTGATAGCCAAGTTCCAGACACATGAAGACGGCCTCAACCATGATCTTGGGTTCATGTCACACTACATGTGACCCCACCACACTGTTCTGTATCTGTAAGATCTTCCTTACTGCCCTGTTTTAACACTATTACCTTGATAACTTGTTATGATGTCTCTAATTAGTTTGTACAGTTTTGAATTACTTATTACTTTGGTTCGACCCTCGGAATGCCACTCTTATACCCATCATATTATTCCAGTCATTTGGTTTGTCTCCAGCCCCACCTTAATTTTTTTGTAATTTTTTTCTCTGCATCATTTATTTGGATTAGAGATCACCCTTCACTTGTTGTTCAGTTGTTAACACTTTACTCACACTGTCTGATGCGTTTTATTCAGAAACTTATTATTCGACACTCCACTCGCTATTTGTACGATCTTTAGATCTCTCTGCCCAGAAATTCTGTGTCTGTGTGCTCCTCTCTCATTTCACCTGATAAAGGAAGTATGCTTCAAAAGTTTGTGATTTCAAATATACCTGTTGGACTATAACCTGATGTCGTGCGACTTTTGGCTTTGCACAGTCAGAGGAAACCAGAGCACCCAGAAGAAACCCACGCAGACATGGGTGAATGTTCAAACTCTACACAGACTGTCACCCGATGGTGGGGATCGAACCCGGGTCCCTGGTGCTGTGAGGCAGCAGTGCTAAGCACTGAGTAACTATAGGGAGAGCTGTGCCCCACATCCCACGTTCTCAAAGACAAGCTGTAACATGTAAAGATGTGAGGTCGTAAATGGTCAACTCACATCTCAATGTAGCCTCAGTGCTCAGTTAACTGAAGGGAACAGATGATGCAGTCCAGGAGGGTGAGATAGTGGAAATGTTCACTGTGTGCTCAGTCCTACTCTTAAACCAGAATAAAGTTTGCACCCACATATTAGCTTTCATGGAGTTGGGGAAATTTGAAAATTGAAAGGAAAAGACAGAGTTTAAAACAAGGATCAATCAAATAAAAAACAGACATAATACTGGGGGAATGTGACATCCAGCAACTGCCAATTATACAGATTAAATCATACCAGGTGCAGGAATAATCTCACACCAGCTCAGTCACCCTGGAAACAGGCCTTCTCTCTGACTCCAATGGCTAGAATCTTGTGTTGCAGTGAGAGTGTCTCTACCATTGGACCAGAAGGTCTGCAGTCAAATCCCAGCTGCTACAGGAATATGTCATATTATGTCTGAACAACTTATTTAAATATATACATTTACAAGAAGGCTAATGGAATGCTAACCTTTATATCTAAAACTCTTCTTCACCTTCACCTCCGTACCTCCTTCTTTGGAGCAGGGTAGTCTCCCTGTTTCACGGACTCCATCACCCACCTCCAACACTCTCCCTCCATCTGGACCCATCTCTCTGGCCATTTACCTGCACTTGGCCACACCAAAAGCTGTCAGTATGACACTGGTCGCGTCAATCACTCTGATAACTGAGAGTTTCTATCCTAGGCAACATCCTGGTGAACCTCCATTGCACCCTCTCCAGTGCAAACATGTCCTTCCAAAAGCATGGTAACCAGAACTGCACACAGTATTCCATCTGTGGCCTAACCAATGTATTATAAAGTTGTAACAAGACTTCCTTACTCTTATATTCTATGTGCTGGCTAATGAAGGCAAGCATCCTGTATTCCTCCTTCACCACTGTGCTGACACCTTCAGCAATCTATGGACTTGTACTACCAAGGTTGCTTTGTTCTCAGGGCTCCCGCGGGACCTACCATGCATTGTATATGTCCTTCGCTTATCACACCTCCCAAAATGCATCACTTGTCAGGATTAAATTCAATCTGGCATAGCTCTGTCCAATTTACCAGCTGATCAACATCAGATTGTAGCCTAAGGCCATCACCCTCACCCTCAACACTATTACCAATTTCTGTATCATCTGCAAACTTATTCATTATATCTTCTACCAAGTTATTAATGCATATAGCAAACAGTAGGGTCCCAGCACCAATCCCTGTACAAAGCTGGTCACAGGCTTCCAATCACAAAACAAAATCCTCCACTATCACTCTTTGCTTCCTATTTGTAAGGAAATCTTGGATCCAGTTTGCCAAGTTGCCTTGGGTCCCATGGGCTCTTACCTTTAGGACCAGCCTTCCATCTGGGACCTTGTCAAAGGCCTGACTGAAGTCTTTTAAACCACATGAATTGCATTACCCTCATCAATATATTTTGTCTCCATTTCAAAAAAACTCAATTAAATTTGTCAGACAGGATTTCCCTGCAACAAATCCATGCTATTTTTGAGAGGAACACACTGGCCCTGAACTCTCACTCCTGGTTTCCAAATGAGGAGATACCTGAAAGTAGCTGCTCCCAGTCTATGTTTGCCAGACCTTGTCTAATGATATTGGAATTGGCCTTCCCTGCATTTACATGCTTGCCTTCTGTGTATCCTAATCCCTTTCCATAGTGAATGTCTTCCTTTGCTCTCTCAATTTTTTTCTCCTCTTTTTCAGACTTTTCTGACTTACATATTCGGATAGTCTTGTTGGGGTTCATGGTTTCTATTAACTTTACCTCTGACTTCTAAGTGGATCGAATCACTCCCAGCCCCTTGTTCTAAGCACTTGACTTATTCATCTGGATGTAATGAAGAGACAGTGGACAGATGTTGAGGGTAAAAGAATCTCTGTTTTAACTGATATTTTTAAAAAGTAATAGAACAGTACAACACTATGCAGCCTTACAATGCACCGATACCACCCGCCTCCCATTACTAACTAAATTGAGACTCTGTGATTTTGGGATTACTGACTAATCCAAGCATGGCTTCAAGGTTCACCGAATGCAGTAGTGCTGCTTGTCGCACCCCGACCGTGATAGCAACCGCTGAGTTCTGGATTGAGTTCACTGATGTGGTTAGACGCGTGAGGGATTTTGCCAGATGAGTACTTGGCTTCTTTTTAACTTCTGTTTGGTTTATCGAGCTCGGTCTTTGCCTCAGTTTGGCCTGAGGACTTGTAGTGCCTGTTGGGTCTTGTTGTTACCTCAGATTTTGTCGGACTTAGTTTCTCCCTGCTGACATTTCCTGAGTCTTTCCTTTCCCCATACCCTCTGCAAACTCACACTCCACACGTCCCGCTCGCAAGATCGGGGTCTATAGTTATACTAGTTGCATGGTCTCTCAAATCTTTACGCTAATCATAGAATCCCTACAGTGTGAAAACAGGCCCTTTGGCCTAACAAGTCCACACTGACCTTCCAAAGAGGGATCCTCCCAGACCCATCCCCCTACATTTCCCCTGACTAATGCACCCAACCTACACATCCCTGAACACTGTGGACACTTTAGCGTGGCACAACATTTGGATAGTGGGAGGAAACCGAAGTACCCAGAGGAAACCCACGCAGACACGGGGAGAATGTGCAAACTCCACACAGACAGTCACCCGAGGCTGAAATCGAACCAGAGTCCCTGGCACTGTGAGGCAGCAGTGCTAACCACTGAGCCACCGTAACCCCCCCCAGGCCCATTGTTTCATTGATGTTTCCCTGTGGACTTGTTTAGTTTAATCAAATTTCCAATGGTTAGAAGAGGTGTTAATAGTTTTGGATTGTTTTGAGTATTGGATGATTGTTACAGGCTCCGCATTGTCTCGGTCGCATACCCAGAGGTGTGAAACAGGCTCACAGCTGGATTCCTTTTGGTTTCGGGTTAATTTTCTCAAATGCAAAAGGTTTAATTGAGTCAATGGTCATTTCCTTGTCATTGCATTTGGAATACCCAAACTCTCGTGCACAGGTCAATCCCATCACCTGCTTGTGGTTTACTCCTTATGCAGACCCAGCACAGTCTTAAAGGTTTTAAAAGTCCAAAACGTAGTCAATATATTCCCAACACTGAGGATTTTTGTGCAATATTACGGTCTGATGCTTTAGGTCAATTTCAGAATTTCCAGTCTGCAGGCTCCAGCCTCCTTCTCTTTCGCATGGATGTGCAATCCCCATCCCCCATCAGGATGGTCTCAGGGCTCTCTGCTTCTTCCTGGAAAAAAGGCCGGAACCATTCCCAACCCCCACTCCCCATTCTGGCCCAGCTCATCCTCACCCTAAACAACTTCTCCTTTAACTCCTCCCACCTTCATCAGGCCAGAGGGTTGACCATGGTTACCCACATAGGTCCCAGCTATACCTGTCTCTTTATGGGGTACTTGGAATATTCCTTGTTCCGGACTTACGTCATCACCCACCCACAACCCTTTCTCCGGTATATCGATGACATCATGGTGTTACTTTCTTCTCTCATTTGGAATTGGGAAAGCTTATCAATTTTGCTTCCAATTTCCACCTCACTATCACCTTCATCTGGCCCACCTCCGGCTCCTCCCATGGCTTCCTCAACATCTCTGTTTCTTTTTCTGGGGATAGACTGACCACCTATATCCACTACAAACCAACTGACCACCTATATCCACTACAAACCAACTAAGGATGTATAATCACCTTGATTATACATCCTTACACCCTGCTTCCTGCAAAGACTCTGCTCCATTCTCCCCGTCCCTCCTTTACTGTTACACAGCGCCAGAGACCCGGGTTCAATTCCCACCTCAGGCGACTGACTGTGTGGAGTTTGCACGTTCTCCCCGTGTCTGCGTGGGTTTCCTCCAGGTGCTCCGGTTTCCTCCCACAGTCCAAAGATGTGCAGGTCAGGTGAATTGGCCATGCTAAATTGCCCGTAGTGTTAGGTAAGGGGTAAATGTAGGGGTGGGTTGTGCTTCGGTGGGTCGGTGTGGACTTGTTGGACCGAAGGGCTTGTTTCCACACTGTAATATAATGTAATCTAATCTAATCTGTCCTGGTGATGCCAACTTCCATAGACAGGCCTCCAAAATGTCCACCTTTTTTTCTCAGCCAAGGATTCCTTGCCATTGTGGTTGACAGGGCCCTTAGCCATTTCCTGCACTTCTGCCTTCACACGTTGTCTTCCTTTGCACAACACTGATAGGTTCCACTAGTCCTCACTTACCAATGCACCAGGCACACACTCCCCTCCACTTCCTTATCAGTCTTCCACAGGGATCGCTCCCTCCTGCACATATTGATCCTCTCCTCCTCCACTCCCAATACTTCCCCACAGCCCCATGGCACTTACCCCTGCGACCACATGAGATTTGACATCTGCCCATTGACTTCCTCCCTCCTCAGTATTCAAGGTCCCAGACACACCTCCCAGGTGAAGCAGCACTTTACCTGCACGTCACTCAATCTAGTCAACTGCATTCACTGCTCACAATGTGGTCTCCTGTACCTTGACAAAACAAAGTGTAGATTGGATGACCACTTTGCAAAACATTTACGTCTATTTGTAAAAAGACCCTGAGCTTCCAGTTGCCTGCCACTTCAACACCCCACCCTGTTCCCTGGTTAAAACCTCTGTCTCAGACTTGCTCAGTGCTCCAACATTTCATTTTCCACACCTTCAGGACTCAACATCAAATTCAATAATGTTGTACCCTGAACACCTTTCCCTATGTCCTTTATCTACCCCTACACACCAGACCCTGTCATGACACATGCTGCATACAGCAAAGCAAGTCCATTAGCAGCTTCTCATTCTTTCGGGTTCACTGTTATGCATTCCTTTGTCTGTCTAACTGTCTTTCTCTCGGCCTTTGCTCTGCCTCTACCTATATTCGTTTACTCTTGACGCTCCCACATCTTCAGTATCCAGACCACACTTTCCTATTTACTAATAGGGCAGCATGGTGGCACAGTGGTTAGCACTGCTGCCTCACAGCACCAGAGACCTGGGTTCAATTCCCGCCTCAGGCGACTGACTGTGTGGAGTTTGCACGTTCTCCCCATGTCTGCGTGGGTTTCCTCCGGGTGCTCCGGTTTCCTCCCAAAGTCCAAAGATGTGCAGGTCAGGTGAAATGGCCATGCTAAATTGTCCGTAGTGTTAGGTAAGGGGTAAATGTAGGGGTATGGTTGGTTTGCGCTTCGGCGGGTCGGTGTGGACTTGTTGGGCCGAAGGGCCTGTTTCCACAGTGTAAAGTAATCTAATAGTTCTGAAGAAAGGTCACTGGAGCCGAAACATTAGCTCTGTTTTCTCTCCACAGATGCTGCCAGATCTAGTGAGTTCCTCCAGCAATTTTTGTTTTTGATAGATTAGAGGATTGGAACCTCAGGATGCAGAAATGATGCTGTAGTTGCACAAAACCCTGGTTAGACCCCACTTTGAAACATGTGTAGCAGATTTGGGCACCACACCTTAGGAACGACAGATTGGCACTGGAGGAAGTACAACATAGATTTACAAAAATGACACCTGGACGTCAGAGGTTGTTACAAGGAGCGGTTATGCAAATCAGGCCTGTTTTCACTAGAATTTAGAAGGTTAAGGGCTAATCTGAAAAAGTGCTCAAAATACTATCAGGATAAGACAGATTAGATAAAGTTAAACTGTTTGGGAAGTCTAGAACGAGGGTCATAGTCTGAGAATTAGGGCCAGATTATTCAGGAGAAATATTCGGAACCACCTCTACACACAAAGGGTGGTAGATGTTTGCAAATCTCTTCCACAAACAGCAGTAGATAGAGACATAGAGTCATAGAGACGTACAGCATGAAAACAGACCCTTCGGTCCAACCTGTCCATGCCGGCCAGATATCCCAACCCAATCTAGTCCCACCTGCCAGCACCTGGCCCATATCCCTCCAAACCCTTCCTATTCATATACCCATCCAAAAGTCCCTTAAATGTTGCAATTGTACCAGCCTCCACCACTTCCTCTGGCAGCTCATTCCATACATGTACCACCTCTGTGTGAAAAAGTTGCCCTTTAGGTCTCTTTTATATCTTTCCCCTCTCACCCTAAATCTATGCTCTCTAGTTCTGGACTCCCCCACCCCAGGGAAAAGACTTTGTCTATTTATCCTATCCATGCCCCTCATAATTTTGTAAACCTCTATAAGGTCACCCCTCAGCCTCCGACGCTCCAGGGAAAACAGCCCCAGCCTGTTCAGCATCTCCCTATAGCTCAAAGTTGTTAATTTTAAATCTAGGTAGATACATTTTTGTTCAGCAGAGATATTAAAGAACGAATATGGAAACCACGCAAGCTTGAAAAACAATTTATTTTTGTTTGGGGACCCTACAGCCTCTGGGGCTAATCATTGAGTTCAATAATTTTGGAGGTCGATTCTATCCTTCTATGTTTTTTTTTACCCACACCACACCTGGTCCTGTTATGACAGGCATTGCTTTTAGCACAACCACCCCATTTTCACTTATTACCAGATAACATGGTTTGTTTTAAGGACAGACTACCCATTCTCTGGTATCCTCACCTCTCATTATCACTTGTTCAGCTTCTCTTCTGTGCTGGCCTGCCATCCATAATCCCTTATTTACCTATCACTTTCTTATCCCTCTCTCTCTCTCTGGGTCCATCTCACCAATCTGCTCACCTCTCGTCCCACCCCTTCCCCAACCCTCAGCACAAATGTCACATTGTCCTAGCCACTATCACATCCGAGAGTCATCGAGTCTTATAGCGCGGAAACAGACCCTTCGGTTCAACCAGTCCATGACAGCCATTATCCCAAACTAAACCAGTCCCACCTGCCTGCTCTTGACCTATATCCCTGCAAAACTTTCTTATCCATGTACTTAACTAAATGTCTTTTAAACATGATAAAACTTTACCTGCATCTACCACTCCCTCTGAAGTTCATTCTACATATAAACTAATCTCTGTGTAAAAGAATTGCGCCTCATGTCTTTTTTAAATCTTTCACCTGTCAGCTTAAAAATGTGCCCCTAATCTTGAAATTCCCCACCCTTGGGAAAAGACACCTGCCATTCACCTTATTTATACTTCTCATGATTTTATAAACCTCTATAATGTCTCTCCTTAATCTCCTACACTTCAATGAAACAAGTCCCAGCCTATCCAGCTTCTCCTTATAACTCAAACCCTCCATTCCTGGCAACATTCTGGTAATCTTTTTGAACTCTATCCAGCTTAATGATACCCTTAGTTCTGATGAAGAGTCACCTCATTTGAACTGTTACTTCTACGTTCTTCCTGCACATGCTGCCAGATCTGCTGAGTTTCTCCAGCAATTCCTGTTTTTGTTAGATCTCTTGTATCTGCAGCAATTTGATTTATCCAAAGTTATTAAGTGATATGGAGGTATATGGAGGTATTATGTCGCAGATCAGCCACTGAATGGTGGAACAGGCTCGAGGGGCTGAATGGCTTCCTGAATGACGTTTTTATGGTCCTCAGTGCTGGCTGTCAGTGATTGGCAGATGCCTATATCTGGTGGATCACATTGTGCTGTTTCTCTGTTTGGAGGCCACGTACCCCATGGTGCCGCCAGTGTCTTCGTAGAGGTCAGAGCTCAAGAAAATTCTCGGCTGTTCTTTCTCAATGCGTGTCAGAACCCTGCGAGCGGTCAAACAAAGACTAGAGTCTTGGTAGAGGTTCATCTCACCCCTGACATCCTTCACCGTGAAGTACCATGTTCTACCCTCACAGGGGGCTTCTACCCCCTGGGCAAAACCACAAGCAGCTGATATTGCCTTCTCGGCTGTGTTTGTTAAGAGGACACTCCTTGCTGCCAACCTCAAAGGAGCTTTGGAGGCATGCACTGCTGTGGGATTACCAACTACTAATTGTCAATACCCTATCCCATCCACGTGTGTAGGGTAGTCTCAGAAAGTTTCCATGTGACCATGACATGATGCATCCACCAGGAGGTTCCTACCACCAACTCTAAACTAGCTACCTCTCACTATGAAGGCCAACATGCCATTTTCCTTCTTCACCATCTGCTGCATCTGCACACTTACCTTCAGTAACTGTTGTGACCCCCCCCAGATCCTGTTGCACCTCCCCCTTTCCCAATCTATCGCTATTCAGTTAATAATCCAGCTTCCTGTTTTTGTCCCAAACCTCACATTTACTCATATTATAGAGCATTTACCCTACATAGCATACTCACTCATCATGTCCAAATCATCATGTCCGAAGCACCTCTGCATCCTCCTCACAGCTCACCCTCACACCCCCACCCCAGTAGCTACTGCTTCCCTTTCTCTTTCAACATGGTGTTCAAGAATGTTTGCCCAATCAGCTGCTGGGATGTGTTGGCTCGTTCTCAGTAGCACTTCCCTGTTTCCCCTATCACAAGCTGACTCTCTTCCCTTTCAGGCTAAAGGTCCTCAGAGTGAAACAAAAGTTGTGCCTGCCCATGAAAGGACCAATGAGAAGCTGACCCTGGAGCATGTCCAGATGGATGGAGTAATGATTCCAGAGAGAGGTCATATCATGATCCACATGGAAAGCCCTGCCATCAGTAAGATACCCAGTGAAAGTGAAGGGTAGTTGCATTGTGAAAGCCCTATACTCAGCCCAACTGAGCCAGAGGGCCAAAGCCAACAGGTGCTCAGTTGATTTATGTGGTCAAGCTCCTGAAGCCTTGAGTATCTCAACTGGGCAAAGGTTAAGTGGGAAAGAGGAGTCAAAGTTGTAAATTTGCTCGCTGAACTGGTAGATATTGTTCTCAGGTATTTTGTCACTATGCTAAGCAACATCATTAGTGAGCCTCCAGTGAAGTGTTGGTGTGCTGTCCCACTTGCAGTCTATCTATCTCTGTTTGTTGTGTTGGGTGATATTATTTCCTGTTCTGTTTCTGAGAGACTGGTAAATGGGGTCCAAATTTATTTGTTTGTTAGTGGAGTTCCAGTTTGAATGCCAGGCCTCGAGGAATTCCTGCGCGTGTCTTTATTTAGCCTGTCCCAGGTTGGATGTATTGTCCCCATCAAACGGGTGTCCCTTATCGTCTGTGTGTAAGGATACTAGTGATAGTTGGGCATGTCTTTTGTTGGCTAATTGGTGCTCATGTATCCTGGTGGCTAGTTTCCTGCCCATCTGTCCAATGTAATGTTAGTCGCAGTCCTTGCAGGGTCTTTTATAAATGACGTTTGTTCTGCTTGTTGTTGGTATAGGGATCCTTTAAATTCATCAGGAGCTGTTTCAGTATAGTGCAAGGTTTGTGGGCTACCATGATGCTTAGGGGCTTGAGTATAGGAGTTGGGAGGATTGGTTAGGCCACTGTTGGAATATTGCGTGCAATTCGGGTCTCCTTCCTATTGGAAAGATGTTATGAAACTTGAAAAGGTTCAGAAAAGAATTACAAGGATGTTGCCAGGGTTGGAGGATTTGAGCTATAGGGAGAGGCTGAACAGGCTGGGGCTGTTTTCCCTGGAGCGTCGGAGGCTGAGGGGTGACCTTATAGAGGTTTACGAAATTATGAGGGGCATGGATAGGGTAAATAGACAAAGTCTTTTCCCTGGGGTCCGGGAGTCCAGAACTAGAGGGCATAGATTTAGGGTGAAAGGGGAAAGATATAAAAGAGACCGAAGGGGCAACCTTTTCACACAGAGGGTGGTACATGTATGGAATGCGCTGCCAGAAGAAGTGGTGGAGGCTGGTACAATTACAACATTTGAGGAGAAAGTGAGGTCTGCAGATGCTGGAGATCAGAGCTGAAAATGTGTTGCTGGAAAAGCACAGCAGGTCAGGCAGCATCCAGGGAACAGGAGAATCGACGTTTCGGGCATAAGCCCTTCTTCAGGAATGAGGAAAGTGTGTCCAGCAGGCTAAGATAAAAGGTAGGGAGGAGGGACTTGGGGGAGGGGCGTCGGAAATAGGTGGAAAGAGGTCAAGGTGAGGGTGATAGGTCAGACTGGGTTGGGGGCGGAGAGGTCAGGAAGAAGATTGCAGGTTAGGAAGGCGGTGCTGAGTTCGATGGATTTGACTGAGACAAGGTGGGGGGAGGGGAAATGAGGAAACTGGAGAAATCTGAGTTCACCCCTTGTGGTTGGAGGGTTCCTAGGTGGAAGATGAGGTGCTCTTCCTCCAACCGTCGTGTTGTTGTGGTCTGGCGATGGAGGAGTCCAAAGACCTGCATATCCTTGGTGGGGTGGGAGGGGGAGTTGAAGTGTTGAGCCACAGGGTGGTTGGGTTGGTTGGTCAACAATTACAACATTTAAAAGTCATCTGGATGGGTACATGATTGGAAGGGTTTGGAGGGATATGGGCCGGGTGCTGGCAGGTGGGGCTAGATTGGGTTGGGATATCTGGTCGGCATGGACGGGTTGGACCGAAGGGCCTGTTTCCATGCTGTACATCTCTATGGCTCTATGATTCTATGACTCTCAGAAACCAGAACCAAAAATGATATCACCCACCAAGACAGATATTAGTAAACGGGACAGAACACCAGTGCTTCACCGGAGGCTCCCTGATGATGTTACCAAGCATGGTGATTAATGAGTGCATGTCTATAACCTGTTGGAGAGAAAGGCATCTTTCCATCTAAGGAGGGAGGACTTAATTGCAAGAGTTATTCTCAATGATGAGAATCTGATTTTTGGATCTTTGTCCTCCATTAGTCTGATCATCTCAGCAAATCACACATAAATGGACAATAGCAGTCACTGAGCCCTTTTTGAAAGGTGTTTTGATTATTTAGTCTTAGTTCTGCTCTATCCCTTTTATCCTTGAGTTAGGACCCAGTATTTTCCCAATTTCTGATTCTTGGCCGAGTGATCTGTAACTTCCTGGAGAGGTTCTTTCTCCCTTGTCAATTACTAACTGGCATAGCTACAGAGAGGAAGGATATGTGGAAAGATAACTGAGGGGGTAGGGTGCCGGGTGGGTGATGGGGTAAGGTTGCAGTAAATGAGTGAGAGCTTGGGATAGATCATGGGTTGCAAGTCAAGTCATGGGAGGTGAAGTCCAAGGGAGGTGAAGTCCAAGGAAGGTGAATGCCAAGTTCAGGGATATGGATTAAGGTTCAGGGTAGGGTTAGGGGAGTTGATTCCAGCAAGTGGAGTTCCGCAGGGATCAGTTCTGGGTCATCTGCTGTTTGTAATTTTTATTAATGACTTGGATGAGGGAGTCGAAGGGTGGGTCAGTAAATTTGCAGATCGGTGGAGTTGTGGATAGTGAGGAGGGCTGTTGTCGGCTGCAAAGGGACTTAGATATGATGCTGAGCTGGGCTGAGGAGTGGCAGATGGTGTTCAACCCTGCCAAGTGTGAGGTTGTCCATTTTGGAAAGACAAATAAGAATGCAGAATACAGGGTGTAACGGTAGGGTTCTTAGTGAGGTGGAGGAACAGAGGGATCTTGGGGTCAATGTTCATAGATCTTTGAAAGTTGCCACTCAGGTGGATAGAGCTTGTAAGAAGGCTATGGTGTATTAGCATTCATTAGCAGAGGGATTGAATTCAAGAGTCGTGAAGTGATGTTGCAACTGTACAGGACTTTGGTTAGGCCACATTTGGAGTACTGTGTGCAGTTCTGGTCGCCTCACTTTAGGAAAGATGTGGAAGCTTTGGAGAGGGTGCAGAGAAGATTTACCAGAATGTTGCCTGGAATGGAGAATAGGTCGTACGAGGATAGGTTGAGAGTGCTCGGCCTTTTCTCGTTGGAACGGCGAAGGATGAGGGGTGACTTGATAGAGGTTTATAAAATGATCAGAGGAATAGATAGAGTAGACAGTCAGAAACTTTTTCCCCGGGTACAACAAGGGGACATAAATTTAAGGTGAAGGGTGGAAGGTATAGGGGAGATGTCAGGGGTGGGTTCTTTACCCAGAGAGTGGTGGGGGCATGGAGTGCGCTGCCTGTGGGAGTGGTAGAGTCAGAATCTTTGGTGACCTTTAAGCGGCAATTGGATAGGTACAAGGATGGGTGCTTGAGCTAGGACAAATGTTCGGCACAACATCGTGGGCCGAAGGGCCTGTTCTGTGCTATATTGTTCTATGTTCTATGTTCTAAGCTGTGAGAGTGCTGTCAGCTCCAGAGCAGAATCAAGGGTAGTCACAAATGGGGTACTGCCACAAGGGGGTAAGGCATGTGAAGAGTCCAGTGGGGGTCAGCGGGAATTACGTATTAGGCAAGGGGAGTTGTGGGAGGACCAGAATAGTTGGGTGTAATGTATAGTCCCAAGATGAGGTTCCTCAATCTGTTACAGTCCTGGATAATCCAGATAGTCAAATCCCTGAATGAGGAGGGCTAACCCTTCTTACACAGCACAGAGGTTAGAAATGAGAAGTGAGACCACAGAAGGATAAGAGTTAAAATTAAGGGCTATCAGTCTCTGAGATATTTATAAAGAATCCTTGAGGATAATAGAAGGCAGTACCTTTGGTAATATCCGCAGTGTTGAAATGTGACGTTGAGCAGTTAGTTTCAAGATACTTGGTTTGGCAGGTTCGCGGAAATTATTTTCACAGGATTGTAGAATCCCTACAGTGTGGAATCAGGCCATTAAGCCCATCAAGTTTACACCAACCCTCTGAGAAGCATCCGACTCAGACCCACACTCCAAACCTATCCCTGTAACCCTTTTGTCCTGCTTCCTTGCTGACAAGCTTCCAACAAAATGAGAGGTATATTTTGTTTTTTTAACTTACAGTGCAGGGGTGTACCACTCCAGCACCACCTCCCCTCTCCTCCCGTGACTGAAGCTGATACACTGAAGCTAAGTCATGCTCAAGTCACTTGGGACTATTTGGGTCATCACATTTGAGCCGTGATCTCTGTGGACAAATAATATCAAGTTAGGAATTGATTTGACTCTCTCACCACTGCTTTGGCAGGGTATGGTCCATGAGGGAATGGCCATTGGGAAATGGATAGCTATGTCCATAATGGTGAGGATATGCTGATAGTGGACAGCACAGTGGCACAGTGGTTAGCACTGCTGCCTCACAGCACAAGAGGTAAAAACAATGACTGCAGATGCTGGAAACCAGATTCTGGATCAGTGGTGCTGGAAGAGCACAGCAATTTCCAACTGCTGCCGGGACATTAACCGCCTCAACCTGTCGACCCCCCTCTCCCACTCCAACCTCTCACCCTCACAACGCGCAGCCCTCCAATCCCTCTGCTCTAATCCCAACCTCACCATCAAGCCAGCGGATAAAGGGGGCGCAGTGGTAGTCTGGTGCACTGACCTCTACACCGCTGAAGCCAAACGCCAACTCGAGGACACCTCTTCCTACTGCCCACTCGACCATGACCCCATCCCCCATCACCAAACCATCATCTCCCAGACCATACAGAACCTCATCACCTCAGGAGATCTCCCACCCA
Source organism: Chiloscyllium plagiosum (assembly GCF_037043375.1). Lineage (NCBI taxonomy): Eukaryota > Metazoa > Chordata > Chondrichthyes > Orectolobiformes > Hemiscylliidae > Chiloscyllium > Chiloscyllium plagiosum. Next base: position 71,442,597 of record NW_028270153.1, on the reverse strand, counting down.
CAGCTTCCAACCTCATAGTCCGGGAACCCCGCACTGCCCGGTTCTACCTCCTTCCCAAGATCCACAAGCCTGACCACCCTGGCCGACCCATTGTCTCAGCATGCTCCTGCCCCACTGAACTTATCTCTACCTACCTCGACACTGTCCTATCCCCCCTAGTCCAGGAACTCCCCACATACGTTCGAGACACCACCCACGCCCTCCACCTCCTCCAAGACTTCCGTTTCGCCGGCCCCCAACGCCTCATCTTCACCATGGATATCCAATCCCTCTACGCCTCCATCCACCATGACCAGGGCCTCCAAGCCCTCCGTTTTTCCTCTCCAGACGTCCCCAACAGTACCCTTCCACCGACACTCTCATTCGTTTGGCCGAACTGGTCCTCACCCTTAACAATTTCTGCTTTGAATCCTCCCACTTTCTCCAGACCAAAGGGGTAGCCATGGGCACACGTATGGGTCCCAGCTATGCCTGTCTCTTTGTTGGCTACGTAGAACAGTTGATCTTCTGTAATTACACCGGCTCCACTCCCCACCTCTTCCTCCGCTACATTGATGACTGCATTGGCGCCACCTCGTACTCCCGCGAGGAGGTTGAGCAATTCATCAACTTCACCAACACATTCCACCCTGATCTTAAATTTACCTGGACCATCTCTGACACCTCCCTCCCTTTCCTGGACTTCTCCATCTCCATTAGTGATGACCGACTTGACACTGACATTTTTTACAAATCCACCGACTCCCACAGCTACCTGGATTACACCTCTTCCCACCCTATCTCTTGCAAAGATGCCAACTCGTATTCCCAATTCCTCTGCCTCCGCTGTATCTGCTCCCAGGAGGATCAGTTCCACCATAGAACACACCAAATGGCCTCCTTCTTTAGAGACCGCAATTTCCCTTCCCACGTGGTTAAAGATGCCCTCCAACACATCTCGTCCACATCCCGCACCTCCACCCTCAGACCCCACCCCTCCAACCGTAACAAGGACAGAACGTCCCTGGTGCTCACCTTCCAACCCACAAACCTCCGCATAAACCAAATCATCCGCCGACATTTCTGCCACCTCCAAAAAGACCCCACCACCAAGGATATATTTCCCTCCCCACCCCTTTCTGCCTTCCGCAAAGACCGTTCCCTCCGTGACTACCTGGTCAGGTCCACGCCCCCCTACGACCCACCCTCCCATCCTGGCACTTCCTCCTGCCACCGCAGGAACTGTAAAACCTGTGCCCACACCTCCTCCCTCACCTCTATCCAAGGCCCTAAAGGAGCCTTCCACATCCATCAAAGTTTTACCTGCACATCCACTAATATCATTTATTGTATCCGTTGCTCCTGATGCGGTCTCCTCTACATTGGGGAGACTGGGCGCCTCCTAGCAGAGCGCTTTAGGGAACATCTCCGAGACACCCGCACCAATCAACCAAACCGCCCCGTGGCCCAACATTTCAACTCCCCCTCCCATTCTACCGAGGACATGGAGGTCCTGGGCCTCCTTCACCGCCGCTCCCTCACCACCAGACGCCTGGAGGAAGAACGCCTCATCTTCCGCCTCGGAACACTTCAACCCCAGGGCATCAATGTGGACTTCAACAGCTTCCTCATTTCCCCTTCCCCCACCTCATCCTAGCTTCAAACTTCCAGCTCCGCACTGTCCCCTTGACTTATCCGGACTTGTCCGACCTGCCTAGCTCCTTTTCCACCTATCTACTCCACCCTCTCCTCCCTGACCTATCACCTTCATCTCCTCCCCCACTCACCCATTGTACTCTATGCTACTTTCTCCCCACCCCCACCCTCCTCTAGCTTATCTCTCCACGCTTCAGGCTCTCTGCCTTTATTCCTGATGAAGGGCTTTTGCCCGAAACGTCGATTTTGCTGCTCGTCGGATGCTGCCTGAATTGCTGTGCTCTTCCAGCACCACTGATCCAGAATCACAGCACAAGAGACCTGGGTTCAATTCCTGCCTGAGGCAACTATCTGTGTGGAGTTTGCACATTCTCCCTGTATCTGCGTGGGTTTCCTCCGGTTTCATCCCACAGTCCAAAAATGTGCAGGTTAGATGAATTGGCCATGCTAGTGTTAGGTAAATGTAGGGGAATGGGTCTGGGTGGGTTGTCTCCCAGTGGGTCAGTGTGGACTTCTTGGGCTGAAGGGCCTGTTTCCACACTGTAAGTAATCTAATCTTTGCTTTGGGCAGAGGTAGCACACAGTCCACTGGTACCTTGCTGACTGATTCCCCTAAAGTTAGTACAGGAGTCGTAGCTCCATGTTTTATTGCAGGTTGAGGTTGTCCAACAATATGGCAGCTTCCGCAAAACCTTTCCTACATCCCTATGAAGCTGAGAGTAGGAAAATACTTGCAGATCCAGACATATCCTCGCCATTCCCAGCCATCAGAATCCCGTGAGCCCAATGGCCTTCTCCGACACCCCTCCCCTGGGGTCAGTCATTGGCTTTGATCCTGCAGATGACAACCAAGAAGCAGGTCAGCACCATTTCCAGGGGAAACCTCCCACAGTCACTGCTCCTGACACAAGGACACATTCCAAATTTATCTAACAAAGACAAAGGGGAATGTTCCCTCCGTCAAATCCCTTTCCCCAGCACCTCGGCACTTACTGCGTTTTCTGCTGGGGAGCTCATACCTTTTTCTCTGAAGTTAGAGTTCTGAAACAGACTTGTAACGTTAACTGTTTCGCTGTCTTTGCAAACGCTGCTGAGATTCCCCTGCAATCTCTGTGTTCACATGGAACAGTACAGCACAGGAAGCAGCCCTTCAGCCCATGATGTTGTGCCAAATTAGACTAATCCCTTCTGCTTGGTCTTGGTCCATATCCCTCCAATCCTTGCATATTCATGTGCTTATCTAAAAGTCTCTTAAACACCCCTACATAACTGCCTCCATGTTACACCTGGCAGTGTGTTCCAGACTCCCACCACTCTCTGTGTAAAAAACTTGCCCCTCACATCTCCTTTGAACTTTCCCCCTCTCACCTTAAATGCATGGCCCTTAGCTTTACACATTTCAATTCTGGGAAAAGGATTCTGACCGTCAAACCTATCTATGCATCTCATAACTTTACAGACATTTATCAAGTCTCCCCTTAGCCTCCGCCATTCCAGAAAAAAACAACCCGGGTTTTTCTCGCCTCTCCTTACAGCTCATATTCTCTAATCCAGGCAGCATCTTGGTAAACCTCTTCTGCACCTTCTTCAAAGCCTCCACATCCTTCCTGTGATATGACAACCAGAATTGAATGCAATACTCTAAGATCGATCTAACCAAAGCCAACAGGACATCCTGACTCTTGTACTCAATACCCCAACCAATAAAGGCAAGCACGCCATATGCCTTCATTCCCACCCGATGTACCTGCGTGGCCACTTTCAGGGAGTGATGGACTTTAACTCCAAGATCCTTCTGTACATCAATACTGACATTAAATTGTATGCTTTTCCTTAACATTTGATCTCCCAAAGTGCAGCACCTCAGATTTTGTTTCAGATCGCTAGCACCTACAGTATTTTGCTTTTAATTGAGCCTGACTGGCCCCAGTGCTCCTCATTATTACTGCAGTCTTTTTTACCACTCCCTGATGAAATGTCAGCTACCCTTCCTTTAGAAGCAAAATATTTTTAAGGGCAGGGTCGCTTCTGTCAAATTTTATTTCACAGGCACTCAGTAAGACCTTCAGAGGCAAGAAAATAATCTGCAACAAACCTTTTGCAATAAACTCTTAACCATTTTGAGACTGTATTAGGTAATTTTGCATTTCAATTTAAAGAAAAACCTGATATTTCACTCAATTACTGTACTTAACATCTTGCAACGTTTCTGCTTGGAAATGTTTCTGACAAGCAGCCCATGTCAGGAGCAATGTCAAGTCAGTTGTAATAACAGCAGGAGCTGATGTAAAACCACTGTAGCCCATAGTGCAGACCACTAGGTCACATCTGTTCCTAGAGTAGGGTCAGATGGCTTAGGATAGCTGTCAGTAAAACTCCAGTGTGGAGACTCTCAAGCCAATGCTCAGAGGATCAGATAGGTCCACACACGGGACACTGTTCTTTATTCCATCTCTGTTCACTGCGAGTTTTATCCCAGGCACATCAGTCACCAAGGATTACTGTCACATTGCAGAGAACCATTCACAATGAGGGGATTTTAAGAATCCAAGGAGTCACTCAATGAAGAATTTGTCTTGATGTGCAATCTTAAAGGCTCAATGTTTCCCATCTGAATGGTCCTCAGGATTTCCCGACACTCAGAGGTAACCGATTGCATTTGAAGCAGAAAGGTTGATTTAAGTACAACAAGATTCCACAAACAATAATAAGATAATGAACTAGATATTTCTATTTGTGGAGGAATCCAGAACTAATGGACATAAATATCCAATAGCAGGGAATTCAGGAAGAAGCACTTTCACCCAGCCAGAGTGAATAGAATAAGCAACTACATGGAGTAAAGAAGGAGAACAGCATAATGGCCTATTGGTGGTATCGCTGGACAGTTAACCCATAGACCTAGACAATGTTCTGGGGACCCAGGATTGAATCCCACCATGGCAACATAGTGGAATTTGAATTCAATAAACATCTGGAATTAACTGTCTAATAATGACTATGAATCCATTGTTGATTGTTGAATAAACCCATCTGGTTCACTCACGTCCTTTAGGGAAGGAAACCGCCATCCTTATCTGGTCTAGCCTACATGTGACTCTAGACCCACAGCAAAGTGGATTCTTGACTGCCCTCTGGGCAATTAGGGATGGGCAATAAATGCAGGCCCAGCTAGTAACACCCACATCCAATGAATGAATTTTAAAAAAGTGTAGCTGAGTAACAGTCCGTTTGATGTAAATGTTCACTAAACCTTTGGCTGAAAAAAACCCTTAATTTTTCATTTGTCTCAATTAATTGTTTATTAAAGCAATATTGTGAATTATTCATTCCAATGGGATATTTTCCAATGCCACAGTCTTGCCCTGAAACCTGAGCAATATTCAATCTACATCCCCAGCCTCCTCTCCTCTCCTGAACTGTGGAGGTTGAAGACGTCGCTGGGGGAGTCTCTCTGAACACTGGTATCAGCGAGTGGACTCAGATTGACCTCCTCGATGGGATTAGCATGCTGACATCAGTTTTCTGGATAAACAAATGCCATGCTCCATGTAAGGTTGGGAGCTCCATGTCCAGTTCAAAGTTCGTGGGATTAGGGAATAGAGATCATGGTGATGGGTCAGCTGCCTGGTTCACAAAGGAGTGTGAGCCCTCTGGAAGGAAAGCTTCATAAACACGTGCCTGAATGATGGGAATGTTGATTTTGTACTTTCCTCATTATCTTTTCTGTTAATTCAAAAGCATTCACCCTAACATTAACCAGGCAAACCATAACTTTATGCTGTGGAAACGGATTTCAGAATTCAATTTACACAGAAGTAGGGATGGCATGTTTAAGGAGATGCTTATTAAATGTTTGTTTATTTATTCACAGGATGTGGGTGTCACTGGCTTGGCCAGCATTTATGGTCTATCCCTTATAAAGAGGTAATCACGTTGTTGTGGTCTGGAGTCACATGTAGGCCAGACCATGTAGGGATGGCATTTTCCTTCCCTAAAGGGTATTAGTGAAACAGATGGGCTGTTTCCCTGTCAATTGACAACAGTTCTACAGGCATCATAGATTCTCTACAGTGTGGAAAGGGACCATGCGGTCCATTGAGTCTGCACCCACCCTCCGAAGGGTATCCCAGGCAGCCCTACACCCCCGAACCTGCACATCTCTGGTCAATTTCCCTTGGCCAAAGCACCTAACCAGCACATCTTTGGACTGTAGGAGGAAACCAGAGCACTTGACGCAAACCTATGCAGATATGGGACAATGTAAAAACTCCACACAATTCAAGGCTAGAATCGAACCCGGGTACCTGGCACTGCAAGGCAGCAGTGCTAATCATTAAACTCATTATTTCAAATGTTATTGAATTCAAATTCTCCAACATTCCATGGTGGGATTCAAACCCGGGTTTCCCAGACCATCACCTGGGTCTCTGGATTAATAGTCTCAAGATTATATTTTGTTTTTTTTTTCTCTTTTTTTTAATTACCCCCACACTACCACCTAATTGTGATAGTGCTTACTTTTTAGTCTAGAGATTATACCACGAGGCCATTGATCACTAACCCCACCCCCTCTAATTGATTACAGAGAAATCAATGCAAGGATTTGCTGATATATGAACTAATGGGAGAGGTGAATTTGCAGAGTGAATACTGGCAAATCGCCAGTCTTGGTGCTGGAAATCCTCTACTTTTGATGTTACTTTAGCTCAGGGTCCAGTCTCCAGAATGGGCCTTTGAAGCACCAATATCTCTCTCGGCTCAGTGAGTCTACCAAACAAATGATAGCCAGCAAGACAAGGGAAAAATATAAAGCAAGGAAACCAATCAACCACGCACAGTGGAATGGGGTAAAGTGGCATGCTCCTCTTCCCAAAGGAACATAGACCGAAGCATAGCAACCGAAACAAAACACTATCAGGTGATAGTGGAGGGCTCGATCGTAACACAGAATTTATAGCAAAAATTTGCAGTGTGATGTAACTGAAATTATACATTGAAAAATTGATTGTCTGTTAAGCCTTTCATCTGTTAGAATATAGTGATAGTTTCACTTCTTTCACCTGATGAAGGAGCGTCGCTCCAAAAGCTAGTGTGTTTCCAATTAAACCTGTTGGACTATAACCTGGTGTTGTGTGATTTTTAACTTTAAACAAAACTCAATTTATTGTGTGCAGTTTTGGTCGCCATACTATAGGAAGGATGTGGAGGCACTGGAACGGGTGCAGAGGAGGTTTACCAAGATGTTGCCTGGTATGGAAGGAAGATCGTATAAGGAAAGACTGAGGCACTTGGGGCTGTTTTCATTAGAGAAAAGAAGGTTTAGGGGTGACTTGATTGAGGTGTACAAGATGATTAGGGGGTTAGATAGGGTTGACAGCGTGAACCTTTTCCCGCGTATGGAGTCGGGTATTACAAGGGGGCATAGCTTTAAATTAAGGGGGGGTAGATATAGGACTGAAGTTAGGGGTAGGTTCTTCACTCAGCGAATCGTGAGTTCATGGAATGCCCTGCCAGTAGCAGTGGTGGACTCTCCCTCTTTATGGGCATTTAAGCGGGCATTGGATAGGCATATGGAGGATAGTGGGTTAGTATAGGTTAGGTGGGCTTGGATCGGCGCAACATTGAGGGCCAAAGGGCCTGTACTGCGCTGTATTCTTCTATGTTCTATGTTCTATGTTCAATTGCTACAGTTTGTGAGATAAATCTACTTCCCTCTCCCATATCATGCATGGCATATCTCTCTTCATGCCAGCAACCTCACCCCACCTGCCCCTACTCCCCATTACATATTCTGTGGGCCCTTCACTCTCTCAAAACAAATTTCCTAACTCTGACTGAATCTAACTTCTAGATAGAGGCTATAGTACTGATAACGTGTGCTCCAGAACTTGTCACTCCCCGAGCCAAGCTGCTCCAGTACAGTTACAACATTGACATCTACCTTACAGAATGAAAAATTGCCCAAGTATGTCCGATACACAAAGATCAGGACAAATCCAACCCGGTCAATTACCACCCTAACAATCTACTTCAATTGTCAGTAAACTGTTGGAAGGTGTCATCAACAGCTTAATAAAGCAGCATCCACTCAGCAATTACCTGCTCAATGATGTCCAGTTTGGGTCCTGCCAAGCCACTCAGCTCCTGACCTCATTACAACCTTCATTCAAACATAGACAAAAGTGCCGAATTCCAGAGGGGAGGTGAGAGTGGCAGCCCTTGACATCAAGGCTGCATTTGACTGGCTGTAGCATCAAGCAGCCTTAACAAAACTGAAATAGGAATCTGGGAGAAAGCTTTTTGCAGTTTGAAATCAAAGGCACGTAGGAAGATGGCTGTGGATGTTGGAGGTCAAGTACTTCAGTTCGGGATATCTCAGCAGAAGTTCCTCAGGGTAGTGTCCTAGGACCAACCATCATTAGCTGCTTCATCAACAACCTTCCCTCCATCGTAAGGTCCGAAGTGGGGATGTTCGCTGATGAATGCACAATGTTCAGAACCATTCACGACTCCTCAGATACTGAAGCAGTCCGTGATCTGGACAATATGCAACCTTGACAAGCAAGACGCTTGAAGGACACAGCAAGCCAGGCAGCATCAGGAGGTGGAGAAATCGATATTTTGGGTGTAACCCTTCTTCAGGACTGGGGGTGGCTGTGGGGGGAGCTGCAGATAAAGGGGTGGTGGGGGCAGGGTGGTGAAGTGGGGATAGGTGAAGGCAGGTAGAGGGTACAGCCTGGTTGGTCAATGGGAGGAATGAATCCGGTTGGTGGCAGGGTATAGTGGAGGGGAGGGGGAGGGGCTGGGAAGGGAGTCAGGGGGATGGGAAGGGAGGTTGTATGAAATTGGAGAACTCAGTGTTGAGTCCTCCGGCTGTAGGCTGCCCAGGCAGAAGATGAGGTGTTGTTCCTCCAATTTGCAATGTGGTTCATTGTGGCAATGGAGGAGGCCAAGGATGGTCATGTCGGAAAGGGAGTGGGAAGGGGAGTTAAAATGGACAGTGACTGGGCCGTCTGGTTGGCACCTGCGGGACCGGCTGTGATACTCAGCGAACTGTTCCCTAATTTTACTTTTGGTCTCACCAATGTAGAGAAGACCACATCCGGAGCACCTGATGCGGTAAACTAGGTTGGAAGAGAGGCAGGTAAACCTCTGTCGCACCTGGAAGGACTGGGGCCCTGGATGGAGGTGAGGGGCAGGTTTTACATCTTTTCTAGTTGCAGGGGGAGGTACGTGGGGGTTTCAGGGTGGGGGGGTGGTTGGTGGGGAGGGTGACGCAAACCAAGGACTGGAGGAGGGAATGGTCCTTGCAGAAGGCAGAGGGGGTGGGGAAGGGAAGATGTTCTTGTTGGTGGTGTTTAGTTGGAGTTGGCAGAAGTGTTTAAGGTTGATGCATTGGATGTGGAAACTGGTGGGGTGGTAGGTGACGACAAGGGGGACTCTGTCTTTATTGCGTTTGGAGGGAGGGTTTAGGGCATTGGAGCAGGGAATGGAAGTAGTGCAGTGGGTGGCTGGCTGGATGACAGAGGGGGGGAAAGCATATTGTTCAAAATAGATGGACATCTGGGATGGTTGGGAGTGGAATGTCTTCTTGTCTGAGCAGATGCGGTGGAGGTGGAGGAATTGAAAGAATGAAGATTTGGGAGTTCTTCCAGCATACTGGGTAAGAGGGGGTATCATGCAGATAGTTTTGAGAGTCTGTGGGTGTATAGTAAATGTCCGGAGAAGGAAATGGAGAGGTCAATTTCGTCCAAATCCAGGGGTTGGCCATGGGCACTCAAATGGGCCCGAACTGCGCCTGCCTCTTTATCAGTTATATCAAGCAGTCTGTCGTCAGTGCCCACACAGACACTCTGCTCCAGCTCTTCTGCCATTACATCGATGGCTGCATCAGTGCAGCATCCTGCACCTAGGCTGAACTGAAGCAGTTCATCGACTTTGCTCATAACTTCCACGCTGCCCTCAAATCCACCTCGGACACCTCCCTCCCCTTCTTGACCTCTCCATTTCCATCTCCAGTGACAGTCTCCAGACGGACACTTAGTGCAAACCCACGGACTCTCACAATACCTGGACTGTACCTTGTCCCATCCAGTATTCTGCAAGAACTCCCACATTCCCGTTTTCCCAATTCCTCTTGCATGACCTGCTCTGTCATCCAGATAGCCCTCCACCACTCCACTGCTCTAAACCAGCCCCCCTCCAAACATAATAAAGACAGAGTCCCCCTTGTTCTCACCTACCACCCCACCTGTCTCTGCGACTAACGCATCATCCTTAAACACTTCCGCCAACTCCAACTAGACACCACCACCAAGAATATTTTCCCCTCCCCACCCCTCTCTGTCCTCCACAAGGACCATTCCCTTCCACAGTCCTTGGTTTGCGCCACCCTCCCCACCAAGGCCCCTCAAGTACCTTCCCCTGCAACTGGTAAAAATGCAAAACCTGCCAGTACAGCACCCCCCTCACCACCTTCCAGGGCCAGAAACAGTCCTTTCAGGTGAGACAGAGGTTCACCTGCCTCTCTTCCAATCTAGTTTACCGCATCAGGTGCTCCCGATGTGGTCTTCTCTGCATCGTGAATACCAAACGTAAACTTAGAGAACGGTTCACCGAGTATCTCAGCCAGACCCACAGGGGCCAACCAGATCTCCCAGTCACTGTCCATTTTAATTCCCCTTCCCACTCCCTTTCTGACATGACCATCCTTGGCCTCCTCCATTGCCCCAATGAACCAAACCACAAATTGGAGGAACAACTGCTCATCTTCCACCTGGGCAGCCTACAGCCCAGAATACTCAACACTGAATTCTCCAATTTCATGCAACCTCCTTTCCCAGCTGCCCCCACCATACCAACACCCTCCCCCCACACCCCACTACTCTTTGACACCAACCAGATTCATTCCTCCCATTGGCCAACCAGGTTGTACCCGCTACCTGTCTTCACCAATCCCCACTTCACCACCCTGCCCCCACCCACCCCCTTCATCTGCAGCTCTCCCACATCCGCCCCTAGTCCTGAAAAAGGTTTACATCTGAAGCGTTGACTTCTCCACTTCCTGTTGCTGCCTGGCTTGCTGTGTTCTCCCAGTCTCCTGCTTGTCTACCTTGGAATACAGCATCCACAGTTTATCTTTGTCTCTAACCAAATTGGGCTGACAAGTGTCAAGAAACATTCATGACACACAAATGATCATCTCCAATAAAAGACAATTCATACACCATATTTTAATATTCAATGGTGTTACCATCACTGAATCCTCCACTATGAACATCCTGGAGGTTATAATTGACCAGAAACTCAACTGGATTGGCCATAGAAATGCCATGGCTACAAGAGAAGGTCAGAGGCTAGGGATACTGCAGTGAGCAACTCATTCCCTGACTCCCCAAAGCTTATCCACCATCTACAAGGCACAAGTCAGGAGTATGTTGAAATACTTCTCACTTGCTTTGATGATTGCAGCTCGAGCAACACTCACAAAGCTTGACACCATTCAGGACAAAGCAGCCAGTTTGACTGGCATCCACCACCCCCAGAATTCACTCCCTTCACCACTGGTGCAAGTGGTTGCAGTGGATACCATCCACAAAAAACAATAACTCACCAAAGCTTCTCTGCCATTACCTACCAAGTAGGGCATATAAGCTGGAGTGGGACACCCCCACCAGCAAGATCCCCTCCAAACATTTCCCAATCCCGGCTGTTCCTTCACTAACAGGATCAAAATCCTGCAACTGCCTTTGTAACAGCAATGTGGTTGTATCTAAACCAAATGCACTCCAGAAATCCAAGACAGCCCATAAACCGACAGCCACACTCAAACCATAATTCACCAGAACAAAAGGCCCTCTTCATATCATGTGCAAGACAAACGTAGTTTACAAGATTGCATGAAACACTATATAGGACAAATAGGCAGATAACGAGCAATCCGCATCCACGAATGCTAACTAGCCACTAAACACCTCGGCCAGCTGTCCCTAGTAGCCATACACAGATGATAAGGACCACAAATTTGACTGGGAAAACACAACGACCATAGAACAAGTCAAACAGAAGACAGCCAGAGAATTTCTAGAGGCATGGCACTCATCCATGGGCTCCATCAATAAACACATTGACCTGGACCCAATAAACTGACCACTGCAAAGAACAACCAGAACCGGCAACCGAAAGCAGCAGAAACAGAACCAAATACATTCTACAAGACACAGTACAGGAGCACTTCATAGGAGGCTCCAAAGCACTGAAGATGTCAGCTAGACAGAGGACAAAATGTCTGCAAATCAACTTCTCAGCTCAGCAAACATACACACAAATACCCACAAATATGGCAATCCAAGACTTCTTGGAGGCTAAGGAAATTCAGCATGTCAGAAAAGACTCTTACTAATTTTTGTAGATGTACCACAGAAGGTGTCCTATCCGGATGCATCACAGCTTAGTTTGGCAATTAATTAGCCCAGGACCATAAGGAACTACAGAGAGTTGTAAACACAGCCCAGCCCATCATGCAAACCAACCTTCCATCCATTGACTCCATCTACCCATCTTGCTTCCTCGGAAAGGCAGCCAACATTATCAAAGACCCCTCCCACCCTGGTACTAATCTCTTCCAACCTCTGCCATTGGGCAGAAGATGCAAAAGTTTAAACACATGTACCAATATATTCAAGAACAGTTTCATCCCTGCTGTTATTAGGAGTCTGAATTGACCTCTCAAATATTAAATTTAATGTAGATCTTGCTTTTTGTGCACTTTCTCTGCTGCAGTAATATTGAATTCCTCATTCTGTTCTGTTGCCCTAATACACTTTGTCCAGTATGAGCTACCTGTACTGCATGCAAAACAAAACTTTTCACTGCACCTAGGTCCATGCGGCAACAATAAATCAAATCAATCAAAAGATAGCAACTTGGCACCAATGTCCTGAAAAAGGGTTACACCCAAAACATTGTCTTCTCCACCTCCTGATGCTGCTTGGCCTGCTGAGTTCATCCAACCTCCTGCTGGTCAACCTTGGATTCCAGCATCTGCATGTTTTTTTGTCTCTAACCACCTTCTCCAGGGCAAACAAAGATGAGCAGTAAATGTTGGCTTTGCCAGCAATAGCCACAATTGATGAATTTCTTTGAGGTGTGCAGATGAGGCAGCTTCCTCAAAATTCAAGAGTGAGGGTTAGGTGGGCTTAGAAATGCAATTTGATGAGTTACACATGGAGATAAGCAAACAAATCTGCAACTCAGCCTCCTGACGGCTCATAGAATCATACAGTCATAGAGATGTACAGCACGGAAACAGACCCTTTGGTCCAACCCGTCCATGCCGACCAGATATCACAATTCAATCTAGCCCCATTTGCCAGCACCTGGCCCATATCCCTCCAAACCCTTCCTATTCATATACCCATCCAGGTGCCTTTTAAATGTTGCAATTGTACCAGCCTCCACCACTTCGTCCGGCAGCCCATTCCACACATGCACCACCTTCTCTTTTATATCTTTCCTCTCTCATCCTAAACCTATGCCCTCTAGTTCTGGACTCCCCCACTCCAGGGAAAAGACCTTGTCTATTCACCCTATCCTTGCCTCTCATGATTTTATAAACCTCTATATGGTCACCCTTCAGCCTCCGAAACTCCAGGGAAAACAGCCCTAGCCTATGCAATCTCTCCTGAGAGATCAAATCCTCCAACCCTGGCAACTTCCTTGTTAATCTTTTCTGAATCCTTTCAAGTTTCACAACATCCTTCCAATAAGAAAGAGACTAGAATTGCTTGCAATATTCCAACAGTGGCCTAACCAATGTCCTGTACAGTGGCAACATGACCTGCCAACTCCTGTACTCAATACTCTGACCAATAAAGGAAAGCATACCAAACGCCTTCTTCACTATCCTATCTATCTGCAACTCTACTTTCAAGTAGCTATGAATCTGCACTCTCTAGGACATTATCATAAAGTGCATATGTCCTGCTAAGAACTGCTTTACCAAAATGCAGCACCTCACATTTATCTAAATTAAACATCTGCTACACCTCAGCCCATTGCTTATCTGATCAAGATCCCGTTGTAATCTTCTTCACTGTCCACTACGCCTCCAATTTTGGTGTCATCTGCAAACTTACTAACTATACCTCTTATGCTTGCATCCTAATCATTTATGTAAATGATGAAAAGTAGTGGACCCAGCATGATCCTTGTGGCACACCACTGGTCACAGGCCTCCAGTCTGAAAAACAACACTCCACCATCACCCTCTTCTTCTACACAAGAGCCAGTTCTGTATCCAAATGGCTAGTTCTCCCTGTATTCCAAGAGATCTAACCTTGTTAACTAGTCTCCCATGGGGAATCTTGTCAAACGCCTGACTGACATCCATATACATCATGTCTACTGCTCTGCCCTCATCAATCCTCTTTGTTACTTCTTCAAAAAACTCAAACAAGCTTGTGAGATATGATTTCCCGCACATAAAGCCATGTTGATTATCCCTAATCAGTCCTTGCATCTCCAAATACATGTTCATCCTGTCCCTCAGGATTCCCTCCAACAACTTGCCCACCAATGACTTCAGGCTCACTGGTCTATAGTTCCCCGCCTTGTCCTTACCACCATTCTTAAATGGTGGCATGACGTTAGCCAACCTCCAGTCTTCCGGCGCCTCATCTGTGACTATTGATGATACAAACATCTCAGTAAGAGGCCCAGCAATCACTTTCCTAGCTTCCCACAGAGTTCTAGGGTACACCTGATGAGGTCCTGGGATTTATCCACTTTTAAGCGTTTCAAGACATCCAGCACTTCCTTCTCTGCAAAATGGACATTTTTCAAGATGTCACCATCTATTTCTCTACATTCTATATCTTCCATGTCCTTTTCCACAGTAACTACTGATGCAAAATACTTATTAGTATCTCCCCATCTTCTGCGGCTCCACACAAAGGCTGCCTTGCTGATCTTTGAGGAGCCCTATGCTCTACCTAGTTACCCTTTTGTCCTTAATGTATTTGTAAAAACCCTTTGGGTTCTCCTTAACTCTATTTGCCAAAGCTATCTAATGTCCCCTTTTTGCCCTCCTGATTTCCCTCTTCAGTATACTCCTACTGCTTTTATACTTTTCGAACGATTCATTCGATTGACCCTGTCTATGCCTGACATATGCTTCCTTCTTTTTCTTAACTAAACCCTCAATGTCTTTAGTCATCCAGCATTCCCTATACCTATCAGCCTTCCTTTTCATCCTATACTTTCTCTGGGCTATCATTATCTCATTTCTGAAGGCTTCCCATTTTCCAGCCATCCTTTTAACTGCGGACATCTGACCCCAATCAGCTTTTGAAGATGCTTGCCTAATACCATCAAAATCGGCCTTCCTCCAGTTTAGAACTTCAGAATTTTAGATCTCGCCTATCTTTTTCCATCACTATTCTAAAACTAATAGAATTATGGTTGCTGGTCCCAAAATGCTCCCCCATTGACACCTCAGTCACCTGCCCTGCCTTATTTCACAAGAGTAGGTCAAGTTTTGCACCTTCTCTAGTAGGTACATCCACATACTTGAATCAGAGAACTTTCTTGTACACATTTAACAACTTCCTCTCCATCTAAACCCTTAACACTATCACAGTCCCAGTCTATGCTTGGAAAGTTAAAACCCTCTACAATAACCACTATTATTCTTACAGATAACTGAAATCCCCTTACAAGTTTGTTTCTCAATTTCTCTCTGACTATTAGGGGGTCTATAATACAATCCCAATAAGGTGATCATCCCTTTCTTATTTCTCAGTTCCACCCAAATAACTTCCCTGGATGTATTTCTGGGAATATCCTCCCTCAGTACAGCTGTAATGCTATCCCTTATCAAATACACCACTCCCCTCCTCTCTTGCCTCCCTTTCTATCCTTCCTGTAGCATTTGTATCCTGGAACATTAAGCTGCCAGTTCTGCCCATCCCCGAGTCATATTTCTGTAATTGCTATGATATCCCATTCCCATGTTCCTAACCATGCCCTGAGTTCATCTGCCTTCCCCATTAGGCCTCTTGCATTGAAATAAATGCAGTTTAATTTATCAGTCCTACCTTGTTCTCTGCTTTGACTGTTTGACTCATATCTTTTATCAACTGTACCAGTCTTAGATTGATCTCTTTCCTCACTATCTCCATGGATGCCACCCCACTACCTTACTAGTTTAAATCCCCCCAAGCAGTTCTAGCAAATCTCCCTGTCAGTATATTAGTCCCCTTCCAATTTAGGTGCAATCCGTCCTTCTTGTACAGGTCACTTCTACCCCAGAAGAGCTTTCAATGATCCAAAAATGTGAATTCTTCTCCCATACACCAGCTCCTCAGCCATGCGCTCATCTGCTCTATCCTCCTATTCCTGCCCTCACTAGCTCGTAGCACCGGGAGTAATCCAGATATTACTACTCTCAAGTGCTTCCTTTTTAAATTCCTGCCCAACACTCTGTAATCTCCCTTCAGAATCTCAACCTTTTCCCTTCCTATGTTGTTGGTTCCAATGTGTACAATGACCTCCTGCTGGGTCCTCTCCTCTTTGAGAATTTCTGCACCTTCTCTGAGATACTCTTGGTCCTGGCACCAGGGAGGCAACACACCATTCTGATTTTTTGCTGCTGGCCACAGAAACATCTGTCTGTGCCTCAGATTAGAGAGTCCCCTAACACAATCAATCTCTTGGAACCCGACATACCCCTCATTGCAGTAGAGCCAGTCTCAAGACCAGAAACTTGGCTGTTTGTGCTACATTCCCTTGAGAATCCATCACCCTCTACATTTTCCAAAACATTGTTTGAAATGGGGACAGCTACAGAAGACTCCTGCACCACCTGCCTATCTCTCTTACTTTTCCTGGAGTTTACCTATCTATGTGACTGCATCTGCAACTTTTCTCCCTTCCTATAACTGACATCCATCACATCCCCTTTTTTTTGTAAATTCCTCATTGCCTCTCACCACCACTCTAACCATTCCATTAGATCTGATAGGATTCACAACTAATGGCATTTATTGCTGATATAATCCTCAGGAACCCGTAAACTCTCCCTAAACTCCAACATCCAACATATCACTCTACTAAGGGCCATTTTTACTTCTTCCAATCTGCAGACCCAGAAAATAGCACTGTCTTATTCCTCTACAAAATACTGCTCAGGCTTACTTAATACTTATGGTTTATATTTTTAAGTTTAATCAAGAGACATATCTCAATAAAACATATAATCAGGAAAGAACCCACTCTATTCACTACTGCTGACTTACAGCAAGGCCCCAAGGCCACACTTAAACTATTCACTTTTCTGTCTCTGTGCTGTGACCTCTCCCAAACAGGTTCCTCCAAGATTAGTTGTGAGTTTCACTGTTTGTTAATTTTCCCAGATGCACTCCGATATCCAGCGATACATGAATTCAAACAGCAAAAGCAATAAATGCGCAGGTTCACTGCTGTGTCAGTTAGCAGTGTGGGTTCTTTCTTTCTCTGTCTCTCTCTCTGTCTGTCTCTCTCTCTCTCCTGCACTGACCTCACCATGTGCTGCCCTTGTCTGTTCCTCTCCCTTTCAAAAATGTCATTGCTTTGACTTTTCTCCAAAGTTCCAAAACAATGCAACAGCATATAAAACAATAATTGCTGCTCCTGGAATTCGAGGAACTCACCTCCAACACCTAAAATACCTCACCCAAGATGTTCACTTTAAATCGCAAGAAGGATATATTGATCTTGTTCCTTTATCTCTCAATTCTTTCAGTTCTGGGTCACTTTTCAAGTGACACTGTCTCCTGTATCAGTGGAAAAACAAAATGGGCAAAATTCAGTCAGGAGCTAAATTGACTTTGCGAGCTAGGATCCAAAAGACAGACTTTCCAATTGTGCAGACACAGTGCACTTTGAAACCAGTGTTCTCCAGCTTTTCTGTTGCTTGCTGATTTGTAAACCTATCAAGCCCACATACTCAAACCAACCCAACAAACATGAAGGATTGGTGGCCACTTTCCCAAACACAGCAGTGACTCAAAGAGGAGTGAGTGTTATCTCTTCATCATCAGCAGTCCCTCGCTGATCAGGATGCCTCTCTTCCACTCTCTGGATGTGTTCTGTTCTAGGTGGCTGTTCAGACTGATGCGGCTACCGCAGGCTCTGTTACACTTGAGGCAAAAGGTGGTTTCAGTAAACACCGAGTGGGGCATTTGTGTGGCTGCACACTCCTTTCACTGTTTCGCCTGACTTCCATTTTTTTCCCGACGGCAAGACTTGAGGTGCTCGACGCCTTCGTGGATGCTCCTCTTCCACTATGGATGGTCTTGGGCCAATGATTCCCAGGTGTCTGTGGGAATGCCACACTTCACCAGTGAAGCCTTGAGGGTACCCCTGAAGCACTCCCACTGTCCACCTGGGGCTTAAAGCTGGGAGTAGAGCATCTGTTTAGGGAGTCTCGGGTCAGTCATGTGGACGATGTGCCCAGCCCATCATAGCTGATCAAGGGTGGTCAGTGTCTCAATGCTGGGAAATTGTGAGGTCATTGATGTTGATCCGTCTGTCTTCCCAAAGGATTCAGAGGATATTTCCCAGAACGCATTGGTGACACTGCTGGAGCACTTTGAGATATCTGTGTAGACAGTCCAGTCTCCAAGCCATACAGACTTACATCACTTACAGCTGTAATGGCTACTCAACACATTAGTCTATCATCACTGGTGCCAGCTTACCAAACTCAAACAGTTTGCATGGCTGCACTTGACATGTTTAATGCAATGCAAACATAGAATCATTGAACTTTACAGTACAGAAGGAGGCCAGTTGACCCATCCTGTCTGTATTGGCATACTGGCCATCTAATCCTGAAAAGAAATTTGGCTCAGCCAAAAACTGTACTGCTTGAAATACCAGAGTAATCCTTGGCTCATGAATACCCACCTCTATAATGAGAGGGTGTGGGGCTGTGGTATACAGCCCTAGGCGATGATATGGTGCATCGGCATGGAATTTTGTGATGGAGTCTACTGGCAGTTCATTCATAGTGATGCTTGTCGCCTCTACCTTCCTTCTAAAGATTAGGTAGGGCCTTGAATCAACTGCCCAGGAGCCACCGTCAATATAAAAACCCTCAAGCAGGCAACAGCCAACTCCTTCAGTTACCTTTCCCCTACTTTCTGAAGGAACACATCTGTAAGATTTGAATCAGTCCTACCTTAGGGAACAACACCTCTCCAGGATTTTAAAAGATAATTTCAGAAGCACTCCTGGGAGCAAAATCTCAGGAGAAAAATCAGCAGGACATTAAAAAAGAATAATCAAGATCTTTTTTCTCATTTGTTTTTGGGGATGTGAACACCACTCACAAAGCCAACATTTATTGCCCAATCCTAATTGCCCTTGGGAAGGTGATGTTGAGCCATTTCTTCTACTCTAATAAGACTATGAGAGATTGGATCAGGAATTGTCCATTTGGCCCATCAAACCAGCTGCAACATTCGGTAAGATAATGCCTGATCTGTGAGTTTAACCCTGTGTCCTATTGACTCTTAACTTTCTTGTCAATCAAAATCTGCCTAAATCAGCCTCTGCTGTTCTCCATGGAAGGGAATTCCAATGTTTAAAGTCTCTCTGTCAGCCAGCAATCTCCTCATCTCCATGTTAAATGGGAGGGCCTTTATTTTCAAATGGTGCCCATAGGCCTAGCTTAGCCTACAGGAGTGGAAACATCCTCTCAGCCACTACCCCGCAAAAGCGCCTCAGAATTTTCTGTGTTTCAATAAGATCACCCCTTTATTCTCCTAAACTCCAGTGAGCCCAACCTTTCCTCAAGAGACAACCTCTTCGCCCCAGAAATCGGACAAGTGAACATTCTCTGAAACACAACGAGCTTCCTTTTAACTGGCACCTTAAACAAACTAGCCCTCTCGATAAACCAGCAAAAACTGTACACTTAAAATACTGGAAGTTTACTATCGTTCTGAAGAAGGGTCACTGAACCCAAAACATTAACTCTGATTTTTCTCCACAGATGCTGTCAGATCTGCTCAGTTTTTCCTGCAATTTCTGTTTTTGTTTACTGTATTTTCATAATCCATCAACTAATCAGTTGAGGGTCTGAGTGAGAAGGCCCTCTGCCAGTAAGTTTTAATTTAGGAAACATTGCAATATTATAAATAAAGTACAATAATGCTGTGTATATCCCTCTGCATTATGATTCTGTTACTTAATGTGTGCTTTTACATTGATTATATAGACCTCTTGATAATCCGGAATAATTGATCAACCAGCAGTCCGAGTCCCATAGGTGCAGGTTAATAAATATTTTGCCAGAGGTTAATTTGGGCAGATGTGAGGTGATGCATTTTGGAAGGTCAAGTACAGATGGAAATTATACAATGAATGGTAAAACCCTGAGAAATATTTATATGCAGAGAGATCTGGGTGTGTGGTTCCACACACACTGTGCTGCCACTGAAGGTGGCAGCACAGGTAGATATGGTCGTTAAAAAAGGCCTATGGCATGCTTGCCTTCATTGGAATTGGCATTGAGTATAAGGACAGACAATTTATGCTGCAGCTTTATCAAACTTTAGTTAGGCCACATCTGGAATATTGGTCTGGGCACCACACTACCGAAAGGAAGTAGATGCTTTGGAGAGGTTACAGAAAAGGTTTACCAGGATGTTGGCTGGTGTGGGGGATTTTGGTTATGAAGAATGGTTGGATAGACTGGGTTTGTTTTCACGGATAACAGGAGGCTGAGGAGGCAACCTGATAGAAGTTGAGGAGATTGTGAATGGCATGAATAGAGTGGAAAGTCTGAGGCTTTTTGTTAAGAGTGGAGGGGTCAATTACTAGGGGACACAGCTTCAAGGTGCAGAGGGGGGAAATTCAATAGAGATGTGCCAAACAAGTTTCACCACAAAGGGGTGAGTGCCTGGAATGCACTGCCAGAGGAAGTGGTGGAAGCAGACACAGTAGCAGCTTTCAAGAAACACCTGGACCAGGACACGTACAGGACAGGAATAGAGAGATACAGATCCTGTAAGTGAAGCCAGTTTTAGCATGGAAGAGCAAAATGTGTCGGTGCAGGCTTGGAGGCTGAAGAGCCTGTTCCTGTGTTGTATTGTTCTTTGTTCCTCAATATGTAAGGAGAGCAAAATTACACATAATATTGTGGGGGCAGTCTCATCAGTGCCCTGTGCAGTTGTAACAAGAATTTCCTGCTTTTATACTCTATTCCCTTGCAACAAAAGCCAACAATCTATTTGCTTTTGAAGATACACGTTGTACCTGCATGCTAAAATTTTGTGATTTTTTTTCAATAATTCAAATCCCTCTATACTGTAGCACATTGCCCTCACTCTGCAAAGATTACTCTGCTTTTCTATTAGAGTCATAGAGCTGTACAGCATGGAAACAGGCCTTTCGGTCCAACCCGTCCATGCCAACCAGATATCCCAACCCAAACTAGTCCGACTTGCCAGCATCTGGCCCATATCCCTCCAAACCCTTCCTATTCATATACCCATCCAAATGCCTCTTAAATGTTGCAATTGTACCAGCCTCCACCACATCCTCTGGCAGCTCATTCCATACATGTACCACCCTCTGTGTGAAAAAGTTGCCCCTTAGGTCTCTTTTATATCTTTCCCCTCTCACCTGAAACCTATGCCCTCTAGTTCTGGACTCCCCGACCCCAGGGAAAAGACTTTGTCTACTTATTCTATCCATGCCCCTCATAATTTTGTAAACCTCTATAAGGTCACCCCTCAGCCTCCAATGCTCCAGGGAAAACAGCCCCAGCCTGTTCAGCCTCTCCCTGTAGCTCAAATCCTCCAACCCTGGCAACATCCTTGTGAATCTTTTCTGAACCCTTTCAAGTTTCACAACATCTTTCCGATAGGAAGGAGACCAGAATTGCACACAATATTCCAACAGTGGCCTAACCAATGTCCTGTACAGCTGCAACATGACCTCCCAACTCCTGTACTCAATACTCTGACCAATAAAGGAAAGCATACCAAACGCCTTCTTCACTATCCTATCTACCTGCAACTCCACTTTCAAGGAGCTATGAACCTGCACTCCAAGGTCTCTTTGTTTAGCAACACTCCCTAGGACCTTACCATTAAGTGTATATATCCTGTTAAGATTTGCTTTCCCAAAATGTAGCACCTCACATTTATCTGAATTAAACTCCATCTGCCACTTCTCAGCCCATTGGCCCATCTGGTCCAGATCCTGTTGTAATCTGAGATAACTCTCTTCGCTCCAATTTAGGTGTCATTTGCAAACTTACTAACTGTACCTCTTATGCTCGCATCCAAATCATTTATGTAAATGACAATAAGTAGAGGGCCCAGCACCCAGCACTTTGAGCCATTTCTGTATTCAAATGGCTAGTTCTCCTTGTATTCCATAAGATCTAACCTTGCTAATCAGTCTTCCATGGATAACCTTGTTGAATGCCTTACTGAAGTCCATATAGATCTCATCTACTGCTCTGCCCTCATCAATCTTCTTTGTTACTTCTTCAAAAAACTCAATCAAGTTTGTGAGACATGATTTCCCACACACAAAGCCATGTTGACTATCCCGAATCAGTCCTTGCCTTTCCAAATACATGTACGTCCTGTCCCTCAGGATTCCCTCCAACAACTTGCCCACCACCGAGGTCAGGCTCACCAGTCTATAGTTCCCTGGTTTGTCTTTACTGCCCTTCTTAAACAGTGGCACTACATTTGCCAACCTCCAGCTTTCCAGCACCTCACCTGTGACTATCGATGATACAAATATCTCAGCAAGAGGCCCAGCAAACACTTCTCTAGCTTCCAACAGAGTTCTCGGGTACACCTGATCAGGTCCTGGGGATTTATCCACTTTTAACCGTTTCAAGACATCCAGCACTTCCTCCTCTGTAATCTGGACATTTTGCAAGATGTCACCATCTATTTCCCTACAGTCTTCCATATCCTTACATATCTTCCATATCCTTTTCTGCAGTAAATATTGATGCAAAATATTCATTTAGTATCTCCCCCATTTTCTGGGGCCGCCTTGCTGAACTTCGAGGGGCCCTATTCTCTGAGCTGAAAAATGTGTTGCTGGAAAAGTGCAGCAGGTCAGGCAGCATCAAAGGAGCAGGAGAATCGATGTTTCAGGCATAAGCCCTTCTTCAGGAATGAGGTGGGTGTCACCTGACATATGCTTCCTTCTTTTTCTTAACCAAACCCTCAATTTCTGTAGTCATCCAGCATTCCCTATACCTACCAGCCTTCCCTTTCACTCTGACAGGAATATACTTTCTCTGGATTCTTGTTATCTCATTTCTGAAGGCTTCCCATTTTCCAGCCGTCCCTTTACCTGTGAACATCTGCCTCCAATCAACTTTCGAAAGTTCTTTCCTAATACCGTCAAAATTGGCCTTTCTCCAATTTATGACTTCAACTTTTAGATCTGGTCTATCCTTTTCTATCACTATTTTAAAACAAATAGAATTATGGTCACTGGCCCCAAAGTGCTCCCCCACTGACACCTCAGTCACCTGCCCTGCCTTACTTCCCAAGAGTAGGCTAAGTTTTGCACCTTCTCCAGCAGGTAAATCCACATACTGAATCAGAAAATTGTCTTGTACAGACTTAAGAAATTGAAATGGTTAACTTCACATTTTCTCACAATATCCTCCATCAACAAGTTTGTTTCAGCTCACTTAAACAATGTGCATCCCTTTGCAGACTCTTTGTGTTTTCCTCATATTTTACCTTATATCTTCGTATTTACTGCAAATTTCGCTGCAATACATTTGGTCCTTTTATCCAAATCATTCATACACATCGCAAATATTTGATACACTGATCCCTGTGTAAAGACCACTTGTTTGTTTTTTGCACTGTGGACTAATTGGGAAAAATATACTTCTTTAAACCAAGGAAGCTGTGTAAGAATATGATAACAGTGTTAAAAACAGGATACTGGAGCAAATTGTGAGTTGTACATAAAACGTTGGAGGAGTGATAGGGAGAATTCCAGGCAAATTGGCACTGCGTATGCCTGTCTTTAGATTAGATTACTTACAGTATGGAAACAGGCCCTTCGGCCCAACAAGTCCACTCCGAAGAGTAACCAACCCCGACCCATTCCCCTACATTTACCCCTTCATCTAATACTAAGGGCAATTTAGCAAGGCCAATTCACCTAACCTGCACATTTTTGGAATGTGGGAGGAAACCGGAGCACCCGGAGGAAACCCACGCAGACGCGGGGAGAATGTGCAAACTCCACAGACTGAGTTCCCGCCTGAGGCGGGAATTGAACCCAAGTCTTTGGCGCTGTGAGGCAGCAGTGCTATCCACTGTGCCTCCATGTCTATGTGTGCGTGTCCGTGTGTGTCCGTCCGGGTGTGTGTCCGTATGTGTGTGCGTGTATCGGTGTGTGTGTGCACGTGTGTGTTTATTCACGGAAATTCTGCCCAGAGCCAGGCTATTAAGTGGTTTTCCCATTAGTACCAGTTGTCGTGGGGTAGGCATAGTAACAACACCCTGACTGGTTCTTGAGCAGGTGATTACAACCTTGTATTTGGACATTGAAGAAGAGACGGCCAGCCTGCAAAGAGAAAGCATTTATCTTTCTTGCTTCTCTGTGGAGAAACAAAACAATATTCCAAGCTACATTCTGTCACCTGTCTCTGTAAGTTGGTCTCTGTGCAAAGCCTCTATTGAAAGGAGAAAAGGAAAAGAAAACGCTTTCAGAAATACTAAAAGGATGAATCCTCATACAGTGAATGAAAGACCGAGAATCAATAGATCAACAACCTCATGTCAGTAGAAAAGTATCAGAAGGAATCAAAAGGAGCCGAAGAATCCAACTCTTCGTTGTCTGTAATCTGGTCCAGTGCCAGACTTCTTTTCCCCTTTCCCGCCCATTATATGTGTGTTTGTCTTTCCTGTTTGTGTGTCTGTTTGTATGTATTTGGGAATCTTAAGAAATGGATAGATTTTAAGTAAAAGAGTTACAGATTATGAAATAAACTTTTCTACATTATGCCTGATTCCTGAAGAAGGGCTTATGCCCGAAACGTCGGTTCTCCTTCTCCTTTGATGCTGCCTGACCTGCTGCGCTTTTCCAGCAACACATTTTTAAGCTCTGATCGCCAGCATCTGCAGTCCTCACTTTCTCCTACATTATGCTGTCAGTTAAAAACTGTTTGATGACAATAGATAGTTCTTTTCTTGTTGATGGTGTGCATATATTTTAACCTGAATTAGATAGTTAGGTATAATTTGAAAACTAGTGGTTTAAATAAACTGTAGCATTTATGACAACTCCAGGAATAATCGTGGCTTAATTTCCAGCAGACTATGAGTGAGTCATAGCAAAGTTCTTGACCATGATTTTGGAACAAGTACAGCATAAAGTTGGAAGTACCAAGTTTAGAAGGTAAAAGTACCAGCAAAGCTGATGATAACCATTAAACCATTGCCGATTGTTAGAAAAATCCACCTGGTTCCTTGAGGGAAGGAAACTGTTGTATTTATCTGGTTTGACCTACATGTGTCTCCAGACCCGCAGCAATGCGATAATTCTCAACAGCCCTCTGGGCAATTAGGGATGGGCAATGAATGCCCATCTAACCAATGATACCCTCATCCTGTGAATGAGTAAAAAAATTATGCTTATTCGGGATATAGAAGAGCCTAAGTACTCCAAATAGTCAGACATCAGAATCAGCTCATATTGAGTTGCAGTTAAAGTACTTTTGGGTGGCATGATGGCTCAGTGGTCACCAATACCTCACAGCGCCAGGGACCCGGGTTCAGTTCTAGCTGTGGGCGACTATCTGTGTGCAGTTTGCAAATTCTTCCTGTGTCTGCGTGGGCTTCCTCTGGGTGATCTGGTTTCCCCCTGCAGTCCAAATATGAGCAGGTCAGGTGGATTGGTTGTGTTTAGTATCCAGGGAAGTGCAGACTAGCTGGGTTAGCCATGGAAAACGTGCGGCTACAGAGACAGGGTGAGATGTTCTTCAGAGGGTCAGTGTGGTGGGCTGAATGGCCTACTTCCACACTGTAGGGAACCTATTTTGAACATAAGGAAAAAATGAAGCAGCTAAAGATGGCAGAGAAAGACAAAGAAAGAGCAAGAAAAAAAACCTAAGGAGAGAGCATTAGAACATTTTAAAAAGCAGGAAGGGTAGATGGAATTGAAATAAGCAGACTGGATCAAGAAATGCAAGAGAGAGAGAGAAGGCATGAGCATTTAAGCTTAGAATTATAAAGTTAATGAAGAAGACATCAGAAGACAAACTGATTGGGTAAATCCTAGGGTCTTAATCTAAAATCCAGTAAGGTAACAGTTGTGGTTTGTATTAGTGCTACCAACAGTTGGGAAGAAGCATATGAAAACATTCTTTATCCCATTTGAGAAAATAGTGAACCAGATGAAATGGCTGAGAGAAAACTAGACAATAGCCAAACAGAGCAAGTTGATAGGTCAAGCACAGGAAATTCTGCTTCACTATCAGAGGATGTTTGTATGGATTATGATTTACTTTGGGGGGGAGTATTTATGAGATGATTCCCGAAGTGTACAGACACAAGTTCCAGTATTTAAGGAAACAGCTGAGCAATGCTACATTAAATTTGAAAGACTTAAGCAAACTAACTTTGAAAGTTGAATATGAGCATGAAGTGTTGAAACCATTTGGGAAGCTCTCAGAAAAATCATTCTCACAGAATGTTAAAAAGAATACTTTGCACTGGACAACAAGCAAGTTTTGGGCAGATCATGAAAGGGTTCAGAAAAGATTACAAGGATGATGCCAGAGTTGGAGGATTTGAGCTATAGGGAGAGGCTGAATAGGCTCGGGCTGTTTTCCCTGGAGCGTCGAAGGCTAAGTGGTGACCTTATAGAGGTTTATAAAATCAAGAGGGGCACAGATAGGGTAAATAGACAAGACCTTTGCCCAGCGTGGGTGAAACCAAAACGAGAAGGCATAGGTTTAAAGTGAGATGGGGAAAGATTTAAAAGGGACCTAAGGAGCAACTTTTTCATGCAGAGTGTGGTAAGTGTATATGGAATGAGCTGCCAGAGGAAGTGGTGGAGGTTGGAACAATTGCAACATTTAAGAGGCATCTGGATGGGTATATGAATAGGAAGGGTTTAGAGAGATGGCAAATTGAACTAGATTTATTTAGGATATCTGGTCGGCATGAAAGAGTTGCACTGAAGGGTCTGTTTCTGTGCTGAAAACCTCTAAGACTCAATAAACTCACTGCCTTTTTTTTAAAATAATAAACCATTTTGAAGACCAAAAGGTTGCAATTACTAGACAGGCGGAAATAGTGACTGATAATAATGACTGAGCTGGTCCAAAGACCTTTTAGTGTCATCCCCACAACTTCAAGAAGGATAGAACATGGGACTATGAAAGTAAAGCCAGTTGCCAGGGTAAAGAATGGATGGCCATGCGTGTCCCAAAACCCTCCTCAGGTGAGATAGGAAGTTTCTGAGGGTGGAGGTGACAATCAAAGTGTTTCCAATGTAATGATGTGGGGCATCTTCAATCAGAATGCTGAAAGTTGCAAGGGAAGTCCATGGGTCTCACTGGGGTTCATGACAGTGGGTCCATGAAGAGAACTCAAACTACAGAAGATCAGATTGTAGCTCTTACTGCAACTAAAAGACTGGAGGTAAATACTGCAGTTGAAGTGAATATGGAAGATGAGAAACTCGAATAATTTCTATCAAAAGAAAAGACAAAATTAAAAATCACACAACACCAGATTATAGTCCAACAGGTTTATTTGGAAGCATTAGCTTTTGGAGTGCTGATGAAGGAGCAGCACTCCGAAAGCTAGTGCTTCCAAATAAACCTGTTGGACTATAATCTGCTGTTGTGTGATTTTTAACTTTGTACACCCCAGTCCAATTGCGGCCTCTCCAAATCAAGAAAAGACAATCCCTTTTCCTGTGGGGATATTTGTGCAGCTTCCTCCTCTAGTGAGTTGCTTAATTGTCCCCCATCATTCTCAACTGGAGGTGACAGGACTGCAGAGCTAAGATCTGACCTATTTACTGAGGAATCACTTAGAACATAGAACATAGAACATAGAAGAATACAGCGCAGTACAGGCCCTTTGGCCCTCGATGTTGCGCCGATCCAAGCCCACCTAACCTATACTAACCCACTATCCTCCATATACCTATCCAATGCCCGCTTAAATGCCCATAAAGAGGGAGAGTCCACCACTGCTACTGGCAGGGCATTCCATGAACTTACGACTCGCTGAGTGAAGAACCTACCCCTAACTTCAGTCCTATATCTACCCCCCCTTAATTTAAAGCTATGCCCCCTTGTAATACCCGACTCCATACGCGGGAAAAGGTTCACACTGTCAACCCTATCTAACCCCCTAATCATCTTGTACACCTCAATCAAGTCATCCCTAAACCTTCTTTTCTCTAATGAAAACAGCCCCAAGTGTCTCAGTCTTTCCTCATACGATCTTCCTTCCATACCAGGCAACATCCTGGTAAACCTCCTCTGCACCCGTTCCAGTGCCTCCACATCCTTCCTATAGTATGGCGACCAAAACTGCACACAATATTCCAGATGCGGCCGCACCAGAGTCTTATACAACTGCATCATGACCTCAGGACTCCGGAACTCAATTCCGCTACCAATAAAAGCCAATACGCCATATGCCTTCCTCACCGCACTATTTACCTGGGTGGCAACTTTCAGAGATCTGTGTACATGGACACCAAGATCCCTCTGCTCATCCACACTACCAAGTATCCGACCATTAGCCCAGTACCCCATCTTTTTGTTATTCTTCCCAAAGTGAATCACCTCACACTTAGCTACATTGAATTCCATTTGCCACCTTTCTGCCCAGCTCTGCAGCTTCTCTATATCCTGCTGTAACCTGCCACATCCTTCCTCACTGTCAACAACTCCTCCGACTTTCGTATCATCCGCAAACTTGCTCACCCAACCTTCTAACCCCTCTTCCAGGTCATTTATAAAAATGACAAACAGCAATGGTCCCAAAACAGATCCTTGCGGAACACCGCTAGTGACGGCACTCCATGAAGAAACTTTGCCATCAACTACTACCCTCTGTCTTCTTCCATCCAGCCAATTCCTAATCCAAACCTCCAACTCACCCTCAATGCCATATCTCCGTATTTTCTGCAGTAGCCTACCATGGGGAACCTTATCAAACGCCTTACTAAAATCCATATATACCACATCTACCGCTTTCCCCTCATCAACCTCCTTCGTCACCTTTTCAAAGAATTCAATAAGGTTTGTGAGGCACGACCTGCCCTTCACAAAACCATGCTGACTATCCTTGATCACATTATTCCTATCCAGATGTGCATAAATCCTATCCCTTACAATTCTCTCTAAGACTTTGCCCACAACAGAAGTGAGACTCACCGGCCTATAGTTACTAGGGTTATCCCTACTCCCCTTTTTGAACAAGGGAACCACATTTGCTATCCTCCAGTCTTCTGGCACTACTCCTGTAGACAAAGAGGACATAAAAATCAAGGCCAATGGCTCTGCAATCTCCACCCTTGCTTCCCAGAGAGTCCTAGGATAAATGCCATCAGGCCCAGGGGACTTATCTATTTTCACCTTTTCCAGGATTTCCAACACCTCTTCTCTACATACCTCAAAGCCATCCATTCTACTTATTTGTGACTCAGTATTCACATCGACGACAATGCCCTGTTCCTGAGTAAATACTGAAGAAAAGTATTCATTCAGTGTCTCCCCAATCTCTTCCGCCTCCACACGCAACTTCCCACTACTATCCTTGACTGGACCTATTCCTACCCTAGTCATTCTTTTATTCCTAACATACCTATAGAAAGCCTTAGGGTTTTCCCTAATCCTACCGACTAAGGACCTTTCATGTCCCCTCCTTGCTGCTCTTAGCTCTCTCTTCAGGTCCTTCCTGGCTACCCTATAACTCTCAATCGCCCCAATTGAACCTTCACGTCTCATCTTGAGATAGGCCGCCCTCTTCCATTTAACAAGGGATTCCAATTCCTTATTAAACCACGGCTCCCTCGCACGACCCTTTCCTCCCTGCCTGACAGGTACATAATTATCAAGGACACTCAATAGTTGCTCCTTGAACAAGCTCCACATATCATTTACACTCTTGCCTTGGAGTCTACTTTTCCAAGCCACACATCCTAAGTCATGCCTCACCGCATCATAATTTCCCTGACCCCAGCTATAACTCTTGCCCTGTAGTACACACTTATCCCTCTCCATCACGAGAGTAAAAATCACCGAATTATGGTCACTATCCCCAAAGTGCTCACCTACCTCTAATTCTAACACCTGGCCTGGTTCGTTACCCAGAACCAAATCCAGTATGGCCTCACCTCTTGTTGGCCTGTCTACATATTGTGTCAGGAAACTCTCCTGCACACATTGAACAAACACTGACCCATCTAACGAACTTGAGCTATAGCTTTCCCAATCAATATCAGGAAAGTTAAAGTCCCCCATAACAACCACCCTATTACTGTCACTCATCTCCTGAATCACCTTCCCTATCCTTTCTTCAATGATTCTAGGACTATTAGGAGGCCTGTAAAAGACTCCTAACAGGGTGACCTCACCTTTCCTATTCCTAACCTCAGCCCAAACTACCTCAGATGGCAAGTCCTCATCCATCGTCCTTTCCACCACTGTAATACTATCTTTGACAAGCACTTAGTTCTGTCTATCACTTGCTGCTTATGCTATTTGTAACACAAATAGTCCTATTTGGTAGTTTCATCAGGTTGACTCCTCATTTTTAGCTATGCCTAATGATGCCCTCCTGCACTCTCCATTGAACCAGGGTAATGGTTGAGTTGAGAATATGCTTGGGCCATGAGGTTACAGACTGTTCTGGAGTACAATTCTGCTGCTGTTAAATGCCACAGTGCCTCATGGATGCCCAGTCTTGAGTTCTATATTGCTATGATCTTTGTTCTATATCAATGCAATTTTCCAAAGCAATTTCTTTGAGGACAATTAAAGCTTTGCCCAAGGAAGATTTGGAGATAAAATTCTATAAGGAGCATTGGAAGGAGATTTTGTTTGACATAGAGGAGATATTGTGATAAAGAAATCACCATTTTGTTTGAAACAAGGGATAAACATATTGAATGTAAAGCTCTAATCCCGGACTG
This sequence comes from Chiloscyllium plagiosum, assembly GCF_037043375.1. NCBI lineage: Eukaryota > Metazoa > Chordata > Chondrichthyes > Orectolobiformes > Hemiscylliidae > Chiloscyllium > Chiloscyllium plagiosum. The sequence goes on along the minus strand of NW_028270153.1, from coordinate 71,411,745 downwards.
TGGAAAGTGCAACCCTGTCATAAAAAGAGATGGACAACAAAAAATTGTTCAGTTAGTGAATATGAAGCAAGTATTCAGTGTCTTACAGTAGATTTGTGTACACCATCAAGTTTAAATCATGATCGCTGTGCTCAGGAAGTAGTCATTGTTTTCAAAGTGCAGGAGCACATGGAAAACTCTGAAATTAAATTAACACAGCGTCATAGAAAATCCTTAAATAGTCTGCACAGTAGCATCATGACTAGATCTCCCATACTGTGCTCTTTAATGCTAACATTGCTCAGTGATGGAAGAAATTTTAAGACTTGTAGGCAGCCTTTGTAGAACCAATGGAATGCAAAATGATTGTTAAACAGCTTACCACAGATTCCTCTTCAGAATCTAATGTAGATGTGTCAAACTATAGTCAGGAACTATCAATATTCTCCAAAGTGTTTGACGTAAGGATTGAAGTGGAGAAATTCCCTGGTGACTCCAATGGCCTGCATTCAGATAGAGAAAGTAGGAAATACACTGAGCTGGAGATGCAAGAAATTAACATCCAAAGGGTAGAGTTTAAGTTGTACTGTTACAGTTTAGCAATTCAACCCTACATTTTGTCATTGGTTAAAAACAATTTGGTTATGATAATTATTTCTTGTTCATGTGAAACATAGCCTTCTAACCTGATGGTGACAGTTAGGTACACTTGGGCAATTATATGGTTTAATCATATTTTCACATTTCAGGATCTGATTATTTCAGGAGCAGTAAGGCTTGATTTCCAACACACTATTCCTAGGAGTCATGGCATCTGTGTCACTCCACTAGTGAAAATGACATTAATTTCTTTCAACTGTCTGTGTCTTCTGCTGTAGAGACAGATGCAAAATACTTGCTCAAAGTCTCTGGCAGTTCCCTTCAATCCCCAGTCTCACCCTCTAAAGGACAAATACTTACTTTAGCTACTCTCCTCCTTTGTACACATTTGCAGCAATGCATATTGTCTGTTATTTTCTTTCTTTCTGGTTTTCTCTCAATTACCAATTTCTGTCTCCAATTCCTTGCTGATCTCTAAATTTTTTTCAATTTTCTGGCTTACCACTAATCCTTGAACCAGAGATGATGCACACATTGGTCATGATTGTGAAAAATATCTAAACAGAGCTGATCAAAAGATGGAACTTGAAGATTTCAGTGTTGGAGATGTAATTATTTTTCATGGCAGCTTGTTCCACTGTGGAATTCTTGTGGAAAAGAATAATTGCTGATAGACTGTCTTGTAAACAAATGGTCCTTGTAGCTTAGCAACTTTGTGTTTTGTCATTGCTGGAGGGAACTGCAATTATTTCACTCAATTCCCACCAGTCCATTCCATATTTTATAGTAACAAAAACAGAAGTTGCTGGAAATGCTCAGCCAGTCTGGCAGAATCTCTGAAGAGAAATCAAAGTTAACATTTCGGGTCCAGTGACCCTTCCTCAGAACTGGAACTATTACAGCATTTGCATTTCTTTCAGTTTTTAATTCCATATTTTATAGATCTTGATCAGTCTCTACTTCTCTGTGATGAATGAATTTTTAAAAACTCCCTTAAAGTGTTGAGCAACCTCAGCTCCAATTTAAGGTTGGATTTCCTGGAAATCTGAGCAATAACTATTCATCAAACACAACAGAAACTGGTGGAGAAACTCAGCAGGTCTGGCAGCATCTGTAAAGAGAGAAACAGAGTCAACATTTCGAATCCAATATAACTCTCCTTCAAAACTGTTGTGAACTCAAATTCTGATGAAGGGTCACTCAAATTGAAGCATTAACTCCCTTTCCTCCCCTCCGATGATGCCAGACCTACTGAGTTTCTCCAATAATTTTTATCTTTGTTTCGGATCTCAAGCATCCATAAGAATTCAACAATGCTGGGCTCCCAGTTGGAAGTTGGAATCTGAGTTAAGTGTGTTAATAATTACGAGGAGAAAGTGAGGGCTGCAGATGCTGGAGATCAGAGCTGAAAATGTGTTGCTGGAAAAGCGCAGCAGGTTAGGCAGCATCCAGGGAACAGGAGAATCAACGTCGATTCTCCTGTTCCCTGGATGCTGCCTAACCTGCTGCGCTTTTCCAGCAACACATTTTCAGCTGTGTTAATAATTACCTCCATTATAGGCAGCATGACACCCTAATATCAACCTGTGTTGTTAAAAAGATGGTAAGAGTGATTGGGGACACACTCTGTAAATTTCCCATTGCTAGCTCAGTCCTGTCCTACCTGTTCTGATATCAGGATTATTGGGTACTGACAGGCTGGTGAGTTTCCAATTCATTTCCCTGTAAGTGTTGTCTCAGTTCTCCGCCATCACGGTAACCAGAAGAAATGTGCTAAAACCGGTTTAACTCAGACTCACAAATCTTGCTGAATCTGCAATTCTCTTTACACAACACATGCCTCCCAAGACATTTAAATCACTTCTAATGCAGTGCAAAAAATGCGCAATGTAGGAGCCAACTCCCAGTTTCAGATCTGATCGGATTAACCTTTTCACTGTTACCGTGTGCTGATCTATGTTAGCCTTTCCTCTCTTTCACATTCCCCTGATTGTGTGTTTGCCAACATTGGCAGGGCTTTTGGCGGTGGGGGGGGGGGAGGGGGGATCTCTCTAAGATTTCTCAAATGGCACTCCAATGGTTCGCCCCGCCCCACCCTCCACACACTTTCATAGTGCAACAGTAGGGAAGCTGAGGGCAGCCCCTTTCCACAATTCACACCGTGCATTGACCCATTAATGACCACTTCAGGGCCATATCCCACCCAGGCAAAAATCTGCAGATCGGGGTTTTGGGCAGGGAGAGGCCCAGATAGGAACAGACATCCATTACACCCATTAAAGATATTTTCATGAGGGCTGAATCTTACTTTTATAAGGGTTTCATAAGGGTTTTTTTTGGAGGGGTTTTTACTGTGAGGCCTAGTGAGATTTCCTGCCCTACCTTCCTGAAACCACAAACATTAATTACCCACCCACCCCTATAGCGTCTCTCACATCTGATTCCAGCTCCATTTTGCCAGCTGCCATTCCCAGGACAACTCCACAGATATCCGCCAAAAGACCAGTATCCCTTGTGTCTGCACCATCTTTAAAAAGCTGCCATGTACCTGGATGAGCACGGGCAGTCTGAAACCACTCTTCACCCTCAAGGACAGAGTATGAAAATGTCAGAGAAAAGGAAGCTGGCACAGGGATTCTCTGACAGGGACCTAGAGATCATGATTGAGGGGTTGGTGCAGAGGAGAGGTCTCCCCTTCCCAGAGGAACAGCAGAGGAGGTCACGCCACCAGAGCTGGCCACTTGGTCCAAGGTGGCCATCAGGGTCAGAGCGATCTCCAGGGTGGGGAGGAATGCCCAGTGGTAATGTAAGAATAATCTTCTCCTCACTTCCAGGGTAAGGACCACCTTCTTCGCACTGCCACCTCATACTCACTCTATCTCTGCTCCAGCACTCTCCTCCTACCACAGCTCAGACTCTGTCACCCTCAGTGTTACCTTCAGCATCCTCCCTCCCTCCCTCACTCTGTATCCCTCCCACCTCCCACTAATCTGGTATTGCCTCTGTGCTCCCTCCTCACTCCCTCAGGACCTCCTTCTGTCCGTCTGCATCAGTGTCTTACTCAATCCCTCCCTTTCTCTTACTCCAGGAGAAGATAGTCCATGGCAGGGCAGAGGGAGCTTTACTGTCCCTGTCAGGACAGTCCAGAGGTTCCCAGGCCCTCCAATCTGCCTATCTCCCGCCAATCCTCAGGAGCTCACTCTGAGGTGGGTTCACTTGCTTTTGTATTGTCTGGGCCGTCCAGACACAAACACCTACAGGGTCTCCCGGCCAAATCTCCAGGGCCAGTGGGCTCCACCAGTGAGCAGGCATCCTCTACTACAGCTGTGGAACCAGAGAGTCCACTGAGACAGAGTGGGAGGGAGAGCAAGAAGACAATGTACTGAGGACACTAAAGTGGCACAGGTGAGAAAGGCTTGTATATCCCTTTCAGTTTCTGTGTAAATGTTCCTGATGTTAACCGTCACTTGTTCCTGAGTCTGAACACATTTTCACACCTTCCGACAGCATGGCTACAGATGAGACTCCAAGGGTGGAGGTCTGTGTTGAGTGCCCATAATGGCATCTGGAAGCAGGGACCCCAGCTGACGTAGAACACCTAATGTTGGGCCATGGTGGTATTTCTGCCCCTCCTCATTCAACATCCCTAACATTGGTTCTGTGTGTGCACAGTGATGTCACTATAATTAAGAGAATGACCAGTGGTGTGCCAACGACAGGTACAGAGAGTCAGTGCTGCCCTTAAGCTGGGGAGCAGGTCCCTCACCGTGAGCTACCATCTTTCCTTTTGAAAGCCCCACATTGATTGCAGATCCCTTCCCTCACAGCTCAAGTCACTCACCTCACCCACTCCAAGTATGCTCACGCGCAGTTTCTTCCCCATTTCAGTTTCCGTCATGATGGAAGGTGACAGTGAGCGCTCCTCTGCCTGTAGCTTCTAGCTCACTCTGATTGTGTCCTAAAACCTCCACATCCCTTTCCTGATAGCCCAACCCATTAACCCCACAGGTTTCATACCCGCCAAGTCCCCATCCAACCTCATCTACAGGCACTGACTCTAGCTAGCCCCTCTGAGTTGACCAACTCTCCAAAGTTTTCGGAGCCCATTATCACAATGTTCACTGACCCACAGTGGTTCCTAATTTGATAATACTCATTTTTAAAATTTCGTAGCTTTTTCAAATCTTTCTACAACTTCCTTTTTTCATATTCCCTGGAACCTCATCCAGCCCTAGAACCTTCTGAAATTGGAGCCCCTTTATTCTGTCAGGGCCACTCAGCTCCTGACCTCATGACAGTCTTGAGCTGAATTCCAGAGGTGAGGTGAGAGTGACAAATCTTGACATCAAGGAAGCATTCAACCAAGTGAGACATCAAGGAACCCTAAAAAAACTGGAATCAGTGGGTATCGGGGGCAAACTCTTTGGTGGTTGAAATCATACCTAGCACATAGGAAGCTGGTTGTGGTTGTTGGAGGTCAGTCATCTCAGCTCCAGGACATCTCTGCAGGAGTTGCTCAAGGAAGTGACCTAGGAATCTTAGGAGAATCTCTTTTCTGTTTCAAGGCACATCCAGCACAGAGGAAGATGGGAACCCCAAATCCACGATATGTTTTTGTTCATTCACATCCCCGGCTAAACCAACATTTTTTACCAATCACTATTTGCCCAGAGGGCAGTTAAGAGACAACCACATGGCTGTGAGTCTGGAGTCACATGTAGGCCAGACCAGGTAAGGATGGCAGCTTCCTTCCTTAAAGGACATAAGTGCTAAATTGCCCGTAGTGTTAGGTAAGGGGTAAATGTAGGGGTATGGGTGGGTTACGCTTCGACGGGTCGGTGTGGACTTGTTGGGCCGAAGGGCCTGTTTCCACACTGTAAGTAATCTAATCTAATCTAATCTAATCTAAAGTGAAACAGATGGATTCATGGGCATCGTGACACACGTAATTCCAGGTTTCAAGCGCTGGGTTCCCAGAAAATTAACACTCCAGCAAATATACCACTGGGCCATCAACCCTCTTTCCGATGCATTGCAGAAATTCACCAAAGATCTTCAAAACCTGCAATCATTTCCATCTAGAAGGACAAGGACAACAAATCCATGGGAGCACCACCTGCTTTCAAGTTCCCCTTCAAGCCATTCAGCATCCTAACTTGGAAATATATCGCCGTTCCTTCAGTGTCATTGGGTCAAAAAGCCAGGACTCCTGTTGTACCAACATTTTGTGCAGTATAATCCAAGGATCATTGTGATTTAAGAAGCAGCCACACCTCAGCACGTCTGTTACTGTACATCTTTACATTTCTCCTCCCAAATACAATTGTAAAATGTCAACACATTCTTGTTGAAGCTGTCAGTCTGGAAAGGCAGCTCAATGCTACAACAGTCTCAGTGAACCGTGGCCACTCGTTACTGAACACTTCCTCATGTTGTAAATGCCTCAGACACATCATACTTAGATAGAACTCCTAATTAGGACATTGAACTGTACAGCACAGCACAGGCCCTTCGGCCCATGATGTTGTGCCAAGCATTTATCTTAATCTAAGATCAACATAATCTATACACCCTTCAATTTACTGCCTTCCATATGCTTGCCCAGCAGTCACTTAAATGTCCCTAATGTCACTAACTCTACTACCTCCGCTGGCAGTGCATTCCACGCACCCACCATTCTCTGCGTAAAGAACTTACCTCTGCCATGTCCTCTATACTTCCTTCAATCATCTTAAAATTATGATCCCTTGTGACAGCCATTTCTACCCTGGGGAAAACTCTCTTGCTATCTAGTCTATTTGTGCCTCTCATTACCTTGTACACCTCTATCAAGTCTTGTCTCTTCCTCCTTCTCTCCAGTGTGATAAGCCCTCATTCACTCAACCTCTCTTCATAAGACATGCCCTCCAATCCAGGCAGCATCCTGGTATATCTCCTCTGCACCCTCTCTAAAGCATCTGCGTCCTTCCTATAATGAGTCAACCAGAACTGAACACAATATTCCAAGTGTGGTTGAACCAGGGTTTCATAGAGCTGCAACAAAACCTTGCGGCTCTTAAACTCCATCCCCCTATTAATGAAAGTCAACACACCATATGCCACCTTAATAACCCTATCAGCTTGGGTGGCAACTTTGAGTGATCTGTGTACATGGATCCCAAGATCCCTCTGTTTGTCCACAGTGCCAAGAATCCTGTCTTTAACCCTGCATTCAGCATTCAAATTCGACCTTCCAAAATTAATCACTTCGCATTTATCCAGGTTGAACTCTGTCTGCTGCTTCTCAGCCCAGCTCTGCATCTGTCCCTGTCTTGTTGTAGCCTGCAACAGTCCTCCACACTACCTACAACACCACCGATCTTTGTGTCATCTCCAAACTCACTAACCCACCCTGCCACTTCTTCATCCAAGTCATTTATAAAAACTAAAAACAGCAGAGACCCAAGAACTGATCCCTGTGGGACACCACTGGTCACCAGCCTCCAGGTGGAATACTTTCCATCCACGACCACTCGCTGTCTTCTTTCGGCCAGCCAATTCTGTATCCAGACAACCAAATTACCCTGTATCTCCTAACTTTCTGAATAATCCTACCTTATCAAATGCCTTACTAAAATCTATATCCACCACATCCATTGCGTGACCTTCATCATCTTGTCTCGTCACATCCTCGAAGAACTCAATAAGACTTGTGAGGGATGACCTTCCCCTCACGAAGCCATGCTGACTATCTTTAATCAACCTATGTTCTTTCAAATAGTCATAAATCCTATCTCTCAGAATCCTTTCTAGTACCTTGCTTACCACAGATGTAATACTGACTGGTGTGAAATTCCCAGGGATTTCCCGATTCCCTTTTTTGAACAGAGGAACAACATTCACCTCCCTCCAATCATCAATACTACTCCCGTGGAGAGTGAAGATGCAAAGATCATTGCCAGAGGCGCAGCAATCTCATTCCTTGCTTCCCGTAGTAACCTTGGATATATCGGGTCCAGCCCTGGGGACTTATCCATCTTGATGCTTCCCAGAATTTCCAGCACATCCACTTCCTTAATATCAATCTGTTGAAGCATGTTAACCTTGTCCACAGTGTTCTCAGTATCAACAAGGTCCCTCTCTCTAGTGAATACTGAAGCAAAAAAACTCATTTTAGGTCCTCCGCTATTTGTTCAGACTCCAGGCACAAGGTCCCTCTACTATCCCTGATTGGCCCTACCCTTTCTCTGATCATTCTCTTATCCTTTACATAAGTGTAGAATGCCTTTGGGTTTTCCCTAATCCTTCCCACCAAGGCTTTTTCATGTCCCCTCCTAGCTCTCCTCAGTCGATTTTTGAGTTCTTTCCAAGCTACCCAGTAATTCTCCAAAGCTGTCCTTGCTTCCTCAACTTTAAGTAAGCTTCCTTCTTCCTGTTGATGAGAAGCTCCTCTTCTCTTATCATCCAAGGCCCCTTCACCTTACCATTCCTTGCCTGTCTCAGTGGGACAAAGTTATCCAACACTTACAACAAGTGCTCCTTAAACAGCTTCCACATTTCTGTTGTGTATTTCCTGTACAACAATTGTTCTCCAATTTATACTCCACAGCTCCTGATTAATAGCAGTATAAATTCCCCTCCCCCAATTAAATAACTTCCCATACTGTCTGTTCCAATCCCTCTCCATGGCTACGGTAAAGTTGGAGCAATATACTGGGTCAAGCACCATTCAGGATCTTCATTTCTGTTTCATCTGCTCAGGGCAATCATGTCAAGCGTGGATCTGTGTTTTGACTCATATTCTTCTGAAGGTACTGGCTACTTTTGGTTTTTATTCATTTTGTTCATTCCTGGGCCTTGTTCATAGGCCGAGGTCTTTAGCCCATTTTCTGATGGCCTCAGAAAGGGGTCACTGGGATGCATCTCTTTGAATTGGCTGCAGTCTTGCCCAGATGACTAATGCTGTTAGTTGGATGATTGCACAATACTGGCACAGTGCGATGAGCAATACAAGGAGTGTAAGTCATGATGGGCGTGTGACTTTGAGGGAATGGTGTTCCATGACATTTCTGCTCATTCTCAATACTCCTGGATGAGGGTACATCTTAGAGCTTCATTCGGGCATAAGAGAAAATGAAAGAAGACAAGATTGCTATAATAACTCTGTGCAAGGGGAGCAGAGTTACATTTCTTCTTCATTAGCAGTATTTCTAACTTCTAACCTGTTCTTGTGGTGAGTCCACATAAGTTGAGTTTCTGGTCAATGGTAACCTCAAAGATGTTGCCAGCCCAAAAATAAAAATACATGGTCATTAGTGCATGGATTGCAACTTTGTAGATTCTGAAAGAGTGATAGAAAATAGTGAGGAGCCAGGTACTTCTCATATCCAAATGTTACATATCTATGAGGATCAAATTGCCACAACTAACAGTTAGTCTGATGATGGACAGATTAGGTCTGGTTGTCAAAATGTGAGGCCAATGGTGCAAAAGGACAATTATCAAAAGTGGGTACTGAAACCAATTATTTACCAGAAAGGGTTAGTCGATGGAGATTATGATAATTAAAGTAGGGAAGAACACTGGAAGGTATAAAAGCTGGATGAATGTAAGGGATATGGGGAAGGAAGTTAGGCCCATGGATTGTGAACATGAAGTACAAAGATGGAATGCAAGAAAACACAATGTAAGCTCAAATAGTGTGTCTGGGAGTGAACAGGACCCCAGAAAGAGATGACAAACTGTTGAAAGGCCGAACAGTAACAGTCCAGAAAGAAACAGCAGGCAAGGTAGACAGCATAGTTTAATGAGGTCAAGAAACATAGTACAAACTGGGAATACCACCAGGAGCATAAGTCCATGTGATTGGAAAGCCTTAGTGGTCATGAGCAGTCCAGAAGACAAGTTAATAAAAGATGAGGAGAAAGTGAGGTCTGACCTGCTGCGCTTTTCCAGCAACACAAGTTAATAAAAGATGCCAAGTAACAAGAACTACAAAGCTAGAGAGAATTTGGGGTGTTCACAGAGGTGTCAGATATGGGACAACTAGCCCTTTCTCATGGGTGGATAAGTATCACCTGATGAGACTTATAAACCTTGACTCACAAACCTTGCAAAAAAGACTTATAAGACTTAAACAAACTTAGTGGCACAAGATTTCAAAGAGAAACTGAGAAGTCAAGATAGATTTACTGGCATCATGAAAAACACTGCTGAGAATTGTTTGAAACAAATGCCCATGAGTAGAGACCAATTAATATTAAAGCTGCATTTCTGCAGAGAGACCAGCTCAAAGTGAAATGTTTCTTCATTCTGCAAAAGAAGCACTAAACACAGTGGTGACACTCTGGAAGGTAAAGAAATGTCTATGTATGGTCTAAATGATGTCTCAAGATTTTTCTACTTCTCAGTAAGGTCTGTTTTATTAAAACGGGTTGTCTTCAGTTAAAAGCAAACCTTGTCATGTTTTATTGACATCAGAAGAGTCAGCCTTCAGGCATTTCATGAAGGAAGTTGATTTTTTCGTGGGTGAGAGCAGTGAATTTTAAAGCATTGCCATTCATGGGCTTAAAGCACAAATCAAACTTAGAATTCTGATTTCTGAAATGTTTAAATACATCCAATTGTAAATCAGGCAGAATGGATTAATTAGAATATAAACAGTACAGCACAAGAACAGGCTCTTTGGCCCAAGATTTGTGTTGAACATGATGCCAAATTAAACTAATCCATTCAGCCTGACCTTGGTCCATATGCCACCTTTCCTTGCATATTCACCTGCTTATCTAAAAGCCCCTTAAACACCCTGACCGTATCTGCCTCCACCACTGGCAGTGTGTTCCAGCCAATCACTCTCTGTGTAAAAAAAAAACCTGCCTCACATATCTCCTTTGAATTTTCTCCCTTTCATCTTAAATGCATGCGCCTAATAATAGACGTTCCAACTCTGGGAAAAAGATTCTGACCATCAATCGCATCTAAGCATCTCATAATTTTATAAACTTCTATCCAGTTTCCCGTCAGTCTCCGCTGCTCCAGAGAAAGCAACCCTAGTTTGTGCAGCTACTCCTTATTGCTCATACCCTCTAATCCAGGCAACATCCTGGTAAACCTCTTTTGCACTCTGTCCAAAGCGTCCACATCCTTCCTGCAATGTGGCGACAAGATTGAATGCAATATCCTAAGTGCAACCTATCCAAAATTTTATAAAGCTGCAGCCTTGACTCTTGTACACAGTGCCCTAACCAATAAAGTTAAAAATCACACAACACTAGGTTATGGTCCAACAGGTTTATTTGGAAGCACAGGTGATTGTGGGGAATAAGATTGTAAGACACAGAATTTATAGCAAAAGATAGAACTGTGATAGAACTGAAATGATATATTGAAAGAGACCCAGGTTGTTAGTTAAGTCTCTCATCTTTTAGAAAGACCATGTTAGTTTCAGTTCTTTCATATGCAAATTGCAAAACTTTTTTAAAAAAGAAGTTACATTCTCAAGTGGACTTTAACAATTGGTGTCCTGTCGGCCCACATAATGTATTGAAGGTGTTAGCTCCCTGTGAAGCTGTCGGTGCCACAATGTTCAGACTGATTCTAATCTAAAAAACAGATTTACAGAATCTTACAAGGATTCATGCAGTTTTTGAGCAAAACAAAATGTAATTCTGCAAGTGTCAATTCACCCCACAAATTTATATGTGTGCGTGTGTGTGTGTGTGTGTTGGGGGGGGTGCGGGGGCGTTGGGGGGTGGTTACGAGTGTCTGTGAGAGGGTGTGTGTGGCAGTGTATGAGAGAGGATGTGTGTGTGTGTGTAGGAGTATCTGTGTGCGTGTCCATCTGTCTGTGTGCGTGTATAGTGCAATGGGGTCACCTGTAGTGTGACATGAACCCAAGGTCCCAGATGAGGCCACCCCATGGATACCGAATTTGGGTAGCCTACACAGACAGACGGACACATTCTCTCAGACCCTCTCTCCTACACTCACACATACACTCCCAAACACACCCTCTCACAGATTTAAACCCCTTTACACTCACACTCCCACACTCACCCTCTCACAGACACTCATAACCACCCCCTCCCCACACACCTCCCCCCCAACACACACACACACACCCAACACACACACACATATAAGGTTGTGGGGTAAATTTGTACTTGCAGAATTACATTTTAGTTTGCTCAAAAACTGCGATAATCCATGTAGGATTCTGTAAATCTGTATTTTAGATTAGCATCAGTCTGACCATTGTGGCACAGACAGCCTCACAGAGAGCTAACACCTACAATATCTTATCTGGGCTGACATGACATCAATTGTTAAAGTTCACTTGAGAATGTAACTTCTAAAAAAAGTTTTGCGATTTACAAATGAAAGAACTGAAAACCAACATGGTCTTTCTGAAAGATGAGAGACTTAACAAACAATCCAGGTCTCTTTCAGTATATAATTTCAGTTCTATCACACTGTAAACTTTTGCTATAAATTCTGTGTCTTACAATCTTATTCTCCACAATCACCTAATGAAGGAGCAGTGCTCCGAAAGCTAGTGCTTCCAAATAAACCTGTTGGACTATAACCTGGTGTTGTGTGATTTTTAACTTTGTACACCCCAGTCCAACACTGGTATCTCAAAATCCTGACCAATAAAGGTAAACACTTCTCCTCTATATTGGGGAGACAGGCCGGCTACTTGCGGAGCGTTTCAGAGAACACCTCTGGGACACCCGGACCAACCAACCCAACCACCCTGTGGCTCAACATTTCAACTCCCCCTCCCACTCCACCAAGGATATGCAGGTCTTTGGACTCCTCCATCGCCAGACCACAACAAAACGACAGTTGGAGGAAGAGCGCCTCATCTTCCGCCTAGGAACCCTCCAACCACAAGGGATGAACTCGGATTTCACCAGTTTCCTCATTTCCCCTCCCCCCACCTTGTCTCAGTCAAATCCATCGAATTCAGCACCGCCTTCCTAACCTGCAATCTTCTTCCCGACCTCTCCGCCCCCACCCCAGTCTGACCTATCACCCTCACCTTGACCTCTTTCCACCTATCACATTTCCGACGTCCCTCCCCCAAGTCCCTCCTCCCTATCTTGTATCTTAGCCTGCTGGACCAACTTTCCTCATTCCTGAAGAAGGGCTTATGCCCGAAACGTCGATTCTCCTGTTCCCTGGATGCTGCCTGACCTGCTGCGCTTTTCCAGCAACACATTTTCAGCTCTGATCTCCAGCATCCGCAGTCCTCACTTTCTCCTTAAACATTTCATATGCCTTCATTACCACCCTGTCGACTTTCAGGGAGCTTAAGACTTGAACCTTAAGACCTCTCTGTCCATCAGTGCTGTCACCCCTACTTGGAAAGTTTTTGCCTCATCGCTTTCATCAAACGAAGGACTAACATGAAGATGCAAAATCTTCCAAAGCAGAAATGAAGAATTAAAAAGTCTCATTGGCGAGCTGAATTGGTAGGGCACCCAAACAAAGCCAGATGCCAGTTTGTGTATTAAAGCTGCAAACAACTATGAAAAATCTCAAGTAGACACTGAAAAACTTAAAAATGGAGTGTTATGTTTTGAAATTCTCATCTTTGAGAAATGCCAGGGATTTGACACTTGTTTTCTGTGATGCTTCCTTTGCAAATCTCTGCAATGAGTTATCAAGCACTCGAGGATTTGCAATTGTAACTGATAACCTGACAATAAAAAACTGAGAGAACTGCAGGTGCTGGTTCTGAGGAAGGGTCACTTGACCCAAAGCGTGAACTCTGCTTTCTTTCCACAGATGCTGCTAGACCTGCTGAGCTTTTCCAGCAATTTCTGTTTTCGTATCAAAAACATTTGTCTTCTACTGTATAACATTGGTCAGTCCCAACTGTTGCAGTGGGGGTTACTTGTAGCATTGATGTTAGCAGTTGCACATTTGGTTTCATGGTACTTAGCTTTGCAGGTTGGTTGAGATTTTGTCATTCTGATTCTTTTTTGACCATGAAGGACCTCCATGGGGAGGCAATGGCCCAGTAGTATTATTGATACAGTATTAGTCAAAAGACTCAGGTTCGAATCCTGCAGATGGTGGAATCTGAATGCGCGCAATAAAAAAATCTAAAATTGAGAGCCTAATGATGACCATGAGACCATTGCCAACTGCTAGAAAAAGCCATCTTGTTCATTCATGTCCTTCAAGGAAGGAAACTGCCATCCGCACCTGGTCAGACCTGCATGTGACTCCAGTCCTACAGCAATGTGGTTGACTCTTAACAATTGGGGATGGGTATGAAATGTGGCCCAGCCAGTGACACCCACATCCCATGAATGAATAAAGGATGGTTCCAACATTCAGGGTGGAAATCAGTCTTTCTGTTTTGCATTCATTCAGTTTGTTTGATTGGCAGCACTTGGATTGAGAGAGAGTCTTCTTTTACTTGCAACACAGGGTGACCAAGGAGTAGCTCTTCCACTGGGTCATTCCCAGCAGACTAATGCTCAGACCTAGGCTGGTACATGTCAGAATATTCATTAACACGAACACACTCCGGTCAAGCTAAAACTAGGGTGGCACAGTGGCTCAGCGGTTTGCTGCCTCACATAGCCAGGGACCTGGGTTCGATTCCAGCCTTGAGCAACTGTCTGCATGGAGTTTGTGCATTCTGCCTGTGTCTGCATGGGTTTCCTCTGGGTGCTCCAGTTTCTTTCCAGAGTCGAAAGATGTGGAGGTTAGGTGAATCGGCCACGCTAAATTGCCCATAGTGTTCAGAGATGTGTAGGTTAGGTGCATTAGTCAGGGGTAAATAAAGGGGAATGGGTCTGGGTGGGTTACTCTCTCTCGAGTCGGTGTGGACATGTTGGGTTGAAGGGTCTGTTTCCACATTGTAGGGATTCTGTTCTGTTCTACTTTTAACCCCTCTTTTTGTGAATTCTTCAAAGAGAAAAAAATACACATGTCTGCACTTTGGGGCACAACGTTGTCTGTCCCTTGTTATCTTTTTAGTTGCAAGGGTTCACTTTGAAGGGATGTTATTTGAAGTTCCTTTTGCATCTGTATTTGTGACATTTGATGGGTGTCCCTCTCTCTCTAGACAGCACCTTAATCTACTCTATAGCCATTTTTTGGCTGCACCAGCCCTCTTGTAAAATACATATAACATGGAAACAAGCCCTTCAGTCCAACTGATCCACACCGACCATGTTCCCAAACCAAACTAGTCCCACTTGTCTGCATTGGCCCATATCCTTCCAAACCCTTCCTATTCATGTACTTATGCAAACGTCTTTTAAACATTGTAACTGCATCTACATCCACCACTTCTTCTGGACATTCATTCCACACATGAACCACCCTCTGTGTAAAAAAAAGTTGCGTCTCTCATGTCCTTTTTAAATCTTTCTTCTCTCACCTTAAGAATGAACGCTCTGGTTTTGAACTCCCCCCACTGAAGGGAAAAGACCATTGCTGTTCACCTTATATTTTTTTAACCCTCCATCTTGAAATTAAGAGTTAAAAATGACCGTTGCATTTGGGGTTCCAGTTGAAGAGTGTGATGCTGGAAAAGCACAGCCAGTCAGGCAGCTTCCGAGGAGCAGGGGAATCAACATTTCGGGCATAAGCCCTTCATCACAAATGAGAGAGTGAGAGCATCAGGAATGCTTTAAGGTTCCAACATTGGCAAAACAGGGAGGAAGATCATGTATATTCCTTGAATAATTTATACAGAAATATGCTATACAATCACTTCAACAACATTTTGAAACCTAGCTACAGTGTGCTTCCTAAAGGAAGCCTTTTCCACATAAACAGGTGTTCCTTACAGTTGCAATAATAACTGTTTCCTTCAAAGCTTCAATTCTTCATATTTTCTGCTTCAGCAGACACCTCTGTGCTGTTGTGTGCTGAGCAATCCACGTCAACATATGGCCAGGTGATGGGCACAAATGGAGTTGCAGTTATTCAGTCCTGCGTACACCTTAGAGGGATAGCCAAGTCCAGCAGGACCCTCCACACCTGGCTCAGCACTTTCTTCTGGGAACAGAGCAAATAGCAGACAACAGACTGCAGTGTTCCTCTTCCCTTCCCTCACTTGAACACCTGAGACCTTGTCCACACAGCAGAGCAGGCGCGGATGTGCTAACCAATGTTTGAACAGACTGTGCCACTCCGATACTGATCAGATAACATTCATCTGAACTCTGAGCTGAATCCAGTGACTCGCCGTGTCCCCTTCCCACATATTACCTTTCTTCCTGTGACAGTGCTGACTCTGGCAGTATTGAAGTGCCAACCTAATGAAACTTTAACTTTATTCCTTTACTTTTCTAGTTTGCGAATGGAGAGATATGGACCAAGGTCAGGCAGAAAGAATTAGTTTAATTTGGTGTCTTGTTCAGCCCAGCACCATGGGATGAAGGGCCCAATTCTGTGCTGGACTTTCGATGTTCCATGTTTATATCAAAAAGGACTTTAAGATTAACTATTACATTATTTCTTTATTTTTCTACTTATTCTGTGAAGATAATGATTAACTTTTTTAATTTTGTTTTTCTTTTACTACTTTGTACCTAAGCTTTTATGTACCTTGGTACCTTTGTATCTAAAATGGCATCATGTGTGGTGGCACTATACACTTTTCACTGTACGCCTGCACTTGAGCAAACTTGACAATAAAAATCTAAAATCTAAAACCTAAAACCGAAAAAATCTGTCTAAAATCAAGAGCACAAAGCCGTCCTCGAAGATTTCCAAGTGTGTTGATCAGACGCCATCGGTTAGTTGTGTAATTTCAAAGGGCATTGCCAGTACCTCTCCCGCCCCAGCCCCCTACTCCGCACACGCACACACGCAAGCACACACGCACGCACACACGCGTACACACAAATATACACACACAAACATACATGCATGCTCATGTGCACAAACACAAATACACACAAACAAACACATACACAAACATGCACACACGCTCAACATGCACACATGATAACACACAAACATACATGCACACAAACGCACACACATGCACACACACTCACAAACACATACTCGCAAACTCACAAATACAAAACACACTTACAAACTCAAGCAAATACAAACACACACACTCACAAGATAGACACACTCACAAACACAAATGTGCACAGACAGACACACACACATACATACATACATACACACACTGCTCATCAAATTACAGTTTCTCCTCTCCAGACCTGACTGATACTTTAAACCTCCCCCTCAACTACCACCCTGACTCAGAACAGAGCACCTCGAAGCCTGCATCTTCTAGGTCAAAGAACATAGAACAGAGAACAATACAGCACAGAACAGGCCCTTCGGTCCACTATGTTGTGCCGAACATTTGTCCTAGCTTAAGCACCCATCCATGTACCTATCCAATTGCTGCTTAAAGGTCGCCAATGATTCTGACTCTGCCACTCCCACAGGCAGCGCATTCCATGCCCCACCACTCTCTGGGTAAAGAACCTACCCCTGACATCCCCCCTATACCCTTCACCTTAAATTTATGTCCCCTTGTCACACTCTGTTGTCCCTGGGGAAAAAGTCTCTGACTGTCTACTCTATCTATTCCCCTGATCATCTTATAAACCTCTATCAAGTCACCCCTCATCCTTCGCCATTCCAATGAGAAAAGGCCTAGCACTCTCAACCTATCCTCGTACGACCTATTCTCCATTCCTGGTAAATCTCCTCTGCACCCTCTCCAAAGCTTCCACATCTTTCCTGAAGTGAGGCGACCAGTACTGCACACAGTACTCCAAATGTGGCCTTACCAAGGTCCTATACAGCTGCAACATCACCTTACGACTCTTGAATTCAATCCCTCGCTAATGAACGCTAATACACCATAGGCCTTCTTACAAGCTCTATCCACCTGAGTGGCAACTTTCAAAGACCTATGAACATAGACCCCAAGATCCTTCTGCTCCTCCACCTGACTAAGATCCCTACCGTTAACCCTGTATTCCGCATTCTTATTTATCCTTCCAAAATGGACAACCTCACACTTGACAGGGTTGAACTCCATCTGCCACTCCTCAGCCCAGCTCTGCATCATATCTAAGTCCCTTTGCAGCCGACAACAGCCCTCCTCACTATCCACAACTCCACCAATCTTCGTATCGTCTGCAAATTTACTGACCCACCCTTCAACTCCCTCTTCCAAGTCATTAATAAAAATTACAAACAGCAGAGGACCCAGAACTGATCCCTGCGGAACTCCACTTGTAACTGGGCTCCAGGCTGAATATTTACCATCTACCACCACTCTCTGACTTCGACCGGTTAGCCAGTTCTCTATCTAACTGGCCAAATTTCCCACTATCCCATGCCTCCTGACTTTCCGCATAAGCCTACCATGGGGAACCTTATCAAATGCCTTACTAAAATCCATGTTCATTACATCCACTGCTCTACCCTCATCCACATGCTTGGTCACTCCTCAAAGAATTCAATAAGACTTGTAAGGCAAGACCTACCCCTCACAAATCCGTGCTGACTGTCCCTAATCAAGCAGTTTCTTTCCAGATACTCATAAATCCTATCCCTCAGTACCCTTTCCATTACTTTGCCTACCACTGAAGTAAGACTAACTGGCCTGTAATTCCCGGGGTTTTCCCTATTCCCTTTTTTGAACAGGGGCATAACATTCACCACTCTCCAGTCTCCTGGTACCACCCCCATTGACAGTGAAGACGAGAAGATCATTGCCAACGGCTCTGCAATTTCCTCTCTAGCTTCCCACATAATCCTAGGATATATCCCATCAGGCCCAGGGGACTTGTCTATCCTCAAGTTTTTCAAAATGCCCAACACATCTTCCTTACTAACAAGTTTCTCCTCTAGCTTACCAGTCCGTTTCATACTCTCGTCTTCAACAATACGATCCCTCTCATTTGTTAATACTGAAGAAAAGTACTCATTCAAGACCTCTCCTATCTCTTCCGACTCAATACACAGTCTCCCACTACTGTCCTTGATCGAACCTACCCTTGTTCTCATCATTCTCATGTTTCTCACATACGCATAAAAGGCCTTGGGGTTATCCTTGATTCTACCCGCCAAAGATTTTTCATGCCCTCTCTTAGCTCTCCTAATCCCTTTCTTCAGCTCCCTTCTGGCTATCCTGTATCCCTCCAATGCTCTGTCTGAACCTTGTTTCCTCAGCCTTATGTAAGCCTCCTTCTTCCTCTTTACTAGATATTCAATCTCCCTCATCAACCAAGGTTCCCTCACACGACCATCTCTTTCCTGCCTGACAGGTACATACATATCAAGGACACATTGTATCTGTTCCTTGAAAAAGTTCCACATTTCAATGACATCCTTCCCTGACAGCCTATGCTCCCAACTTATGCTCCTCAGATCCTGTCTTGCAGCATTGTATTTACTCTTCCCCCCAATTGTAAAACCTACCCTGTTGCATGCACCTATCTCTCTCCATAACCAAGGTGAAAGTCACAGAATTGTGATCACCATCACCAAAATGCTCACCCACTAACAGGCCCATCACTTGTCCTGGTTCGTTACCGAGTACCAAATCCAATATGGCCTCCCCTCTGGTCAGACAATCTACATACTGAGTTAGAAAAACTTCATGGACACACTGCACAAACACCGCCCCATCCAATCTACTTGATTTAAAGAGCTTCCAATCAATATTTGGGAAGTTGAAATCGCCCATGACTACTACCCTGTGGCTTCTGCACCTTTCCAAAATCTGTTTCCCAATCTGTTTCTCCACATCTCTGCCGCTATTCGGGGGCCTATAGTAAACACCCAACAAGGTGACTGCACCTTTCCTATTTCTGACTTCAGCCCATACTACTTCCAAAGGCAGATCCCCCTCGAACTGCCTTTCTGCAACCGTTATACCATTTCTAATTAGCAACGCCACCCCTCCTCCTTTTTTACCACCCTCCCTAATCTTATTAAAACATCTGTAACCAGGAACCTCCAACAACCATTCCTGTCCCTCTTCTATCCACGTTTCCGTGATGGCCACAACATTGTAGTCCCAAGTACCAATCCACACCTTAAGTTCACCCACCTTATTTCTGATACTCCTTGTGTTGAAGTATACACACTTGAACCCATCTCTGTGTCCGCAAGTATTCCCTGTCAGTGCTACCTTCTCCACAGCCTCCCTACATTCTTGGACATCCTGAAAAACAGCTAACCTACTTGCTGGACTACAAGTCCAGATCCCATCCCCCTGCCAAATTAGTTTAAACCCCCCCGAAGAGTGCTAGCAAACCTACCTCCCAGGATATTGGTGCCCTTCTGGTTCAGGTGCAACCCGTCCTGCTTGTACAGGTCCCACCTTCCCCAGAATGCAGTCCAATTGTCCAAATACCTGAAGCCCTCCCTCCTACACCATCCTTGCAGCCACATGTTCAACTGCACTCTCTCCCTATTCCTTGCCTCACTGTCACGTGGCACCGACAACAACCCAGAGATGACGACTCTGTCTGTCCTTGCTTTTAGCTTCCAGCCTAACTCCCTGAGCTCCTGAATGACCTCCCCATCTCTCTTCCTACCTATGTCGTTGGTACCAATGTGCACCACGACTTCTGGCTGCACACCCTCCCGCTTAAGGATTCTGAAGACACGGTCCGAGACGTCTCGGTCGCTGGCACCCGGGAGGCAACAAACCAACAGAGAGTCTCGCCCATGTCCACAGAACCGCCTGTCTGTCCCGCCTGTCTCCACTCAAATAACAATCGCTTACCTTCCCGACCGGCTTTGCGCTCCGACTTCACTTCCGCCCAGCTCCCGCCGCTCTTTGCTGCAAAATGACCCGTATGACTGAGCCAGTGAACTACCAGACCTGGAACTGCTGACACTCACTGACGGACCACTATTTATCAGCCCACCCATATGGGCATTGCCAGCAAGGCCAGCCCTTATTGCCCATCCCAGATTCTCCTATGCAATCAAATATCCACCATTTCAGCAGATAATCAAGAGTCAGTCACCTTTGATTAGCCATTATCAATCTCTTTCTTCATTACAATGGACACCATTATGTAGACTAGCCTCTTATTTCAAGATTCTGTTTAAAACAGAATTCCAATTCTCAAATTGCCTTGATGGGGTTTGATCTTACATTGTTTGGATTATAAATCCAGCCTGTTAATTGAACCGCTTCATTAAACAATACACATTTGGTTTGTCTCTGAAAATAGGTAACTGAAACAAAACAGTTGGGCTACATGGTGGCTCAGTGGTTAGCACTGCTGCCTCACCGCCAGGGACCCGGGTTCAATTCCAGCCTTGGGCAACTGTCTGTGTGGAGTTTGTACATTCTCCCCGTGTCTGCATGGGTTTCCTCCAGATGCTCTGGTTTCCTCCCACAATCCAAAAGATGTGCAGGTTAGGTGAATTGCCCATAGTGTTCGGGGATGTGTAGGTTAGTCAGGGGTATATGCAGAGTTATCAGGAATGGGTTTGATTGGGATTCTGTTCGGAGAGTCGGTGTGGACTTATTGGGCCGAAGGGCCTGTTTCCACACTTAGAGATAAGAATGTATTGTAGTGGTCCTTAAATCCTGTGTCATTGAATGAACACTCCCTCAAACATTTGGTGCAAAAGCACTCATTT
Organism: Chiloscyllium plagiosum; assembly: GCF_037043375.1. Classification (NCBI taxonomy): domain Eukaryota; kingdom Metazoa; phylum Chordata; class Chondrichthyes; order Orectolobiformes; family Hemiscylliidae; genus Chiloscyllium; species Chiloscyllium plagiosum. The sequence goes on along the minus strand of NW_028270153.1, from coordinate 71,390,565 downwards.
GCCTGAGGTAATACTGGGTGATGGGAACCCACACACACTGTGACCCTACAAAATGACCCTTCAACATGAGATTGTACCTGTATCTCTTCCCCGGCAACGTGTGCAAACCCAGAATTTGTGAACTGAAGTACACAACACAAAAACCCCAGGATAATTAGATTAATTGGCACCATATCCCCAAGCATCCACTCTCTCCACCACTGACGCTCAGTTGCAGCAGTGTGTACTATTTGCAAAATAGACTGCACAAATTCACCAAAAATCCTTAGATAGCATCCTCCAAACCCATGATCACTTCCATCTAGGACGACAAAGGCAGCAGCTACATGAGAACACCACCATCTGCAAGTTCCCCTTCAATCAACTCATCATCCTGACTTGGAAATATCTCACCGTTTTTTCATTGTCGCTGGGTCAAAGTCCTGGAATCCCAGACCTATAGCACATGACTGCAGCAGTTCAAGAAGGCATCTCACCACTCCATTCTCAAGGGATGGGCAATAATAATGCTGGACAGCCAGAGAGGCCCATGACCAAATAATGATTCAAACAAAAGTACAAGGCAAACCTGAGCTCCAACATGAGTATGCCAAAGTGAGCATTATGAAACAGGAGACATCTTAATCCCAGAGTTCCAATGTCTAATGCTTAGGGGGCAGGCATTTAAGCCGAGAGGGGCAAGTTCAAAGGAGATGTGAGAGGCACGGTTTTTTAGCCAAAGAACGATAGGTGTCTGGAACACACTGCCAAGGGTAATGATGGAACAGCTATGATAGGAGCATTTAAGACATTTTTAGATAAGCACATTAATATGCAAGAGATATGTACCAAAGGCAGGCAGAAAGATTAGTTTCAATTGGTGTTATGTTCGACACAACATCTTGGGCAGAAGAGCCTGTTATGTGCTATACAGTTAAATGTTCTATGTATTCAGTGGCAATCTCCATGCCATTATCTTTTACTATCTGAGACAGAAACCCGTAGGATAATACTAGGCCAGGTAACAGAGAGAGACCGCAAGCTTTCCAACACACAGCCCCGTGAGCTCGGAGTAACAAGTCAGACAAGAAGGCAGAATAACTTCCCTAATCACACAAAACAAGTATTTATAGTCATGGAGATGTACAGCACTGAAACAGACCCTTTGGTCCAACTCATCCATGCCGACCAGATATCCTTACTGAATCTTATCCCACCTACCAGCACTTGGCCCATAACCCTCTAAACCATTCCTATTCATATACCCATCCAGATGCCTTTTAAATGTTGCAATTGTACCAGCCTCCACCACTTTCTCTGGCAGCTCATTCCATACACGTACCACCATCTGCATGAAAAAGTTGCCCTTTAAGTCCCTTTTGTATTTTTCCCCTCTCACCCTAAACCTATACCCTATAGTTCGAGACTTCCCCACCCTAGGGAAAAGTCCTTGTCTATTTATCCTATCCATGCCTCTCATGATTTTATAAACCTGTATAAAGTCACCCCTCAGCCTCCAACACTCCAGGGAAAACAGCCCCAGCCTGTTCAACCTCTCCCTGTAGCTCAAATTTTCCTTGAGTAAATGCACATTCAGTGCATTAATGTGCATTTGCACAGCATCTGGAACATAGTAAAATGGCCTATCTATTCTTTGCAATCCACAGTGGCATTACTACATTGCATTAAAATTAAGAGACATAGAGTAATCAACCTTTACATATTACCCAAATATAGGCAAAGCACTGCAGATGTTGGAAAACTGAAATAAACACAGAGAATGCTGGAGAAACTCAGCAGGTCTGGCAGTATCTGTGAAGAGAGAAACGAAGTTAACATTTCGAGTCCAGTATAACTCTTCTTCTGAACTGGTTCCATATTCCTCCATGTTGCTGGTTTTCCCATATATCTGTGTGTATGTAGGTACATGAATGGGAGTGTCCAGAATGAGAGATCATGTCTATGCCTAAACATATGTGGTTATGTTTTTTGGTAATGCGAGAGTGACAGTGAGTAAGTAAGCATGTCTGTCAGTATTTCTGTGAGAGTGTGTCTGTATCTTTTTATTCATTCATGGGTCAGATGTGTTGCCAGTTGTGCTAGCAATAATTGCCCTTTCCTTAATTGCCCCTTGAGAAGGTGGGGGTCAGCTGCCTACTTGAACCACTGTTGTCCATATGTTGTAGGTAGACCCACACGGCAGGGAATTCCAGGATTTTGGCCCAGTGACGCTGAAGGAATGATGATATATTTTAATGAGTGACCTCCCTATGTAGCTGTGTCTTGCATATGAGGTGCTTGTGAATCATCAAATTCTTACAGTGCAGAAAGAGGCCATTCAGCCCTTTGAGTCTGCACTAACCCTCTGAGGATCATTCCACCTAGAGTTACCCCATGCCCAAAACCCCGCATGGGATTTTTACCATGGCTAATACACCTCACCTACACATCTTTGGACTGTGGGAGAAGACCCATGCAGATAGGGGGAGAATGTGCAAACTCCACTTAGACAGTTCCCTGAGGGTGGAATTGAACCCAGGTCCTTGGCGCTTTGAGGCAGCAGTGCTAACCACTGAGCCACCTCGCTGTCCTTACAAATAAACTGTGTACATCAGCTGTGATGCTCTGCACAAGTGCCTACCAGTGAACAATTTTTGGCTCATGTATGAACAATAGCCAGTTTGACGTAAAGCTCAGTCCTAGTGGAAAGCTATAGTAAGAGTCAATGTCTTCATGGGACTCAGGTGAGAGAAAAACATAATTTAATCTGTTTCACAAGGTGAAATGCATCTAGTCATAAATCTGATGACAGCTTTTACAATTTAAAGGCTCTATTTTAGTGTTAATTTTTTCGAGAAACCATTGTGTCCATTCAATGATGTTCCCATTTGGAAGCCAGTCAGGGAAGCGAGATAGGGCATGGATGGGTCAGCTGCAGACATGAGTGGAGGCTTTATATCTGATTGTCAGAAAGAAGCGTAACTCCTGTCAGTCTTTAGGCCCTCACATGTTGACACATCACAAAAGACTGAAAGCCAATATTGACATTTTGCAGATTTTCACACTGATGCATGTGGGAAATATTATTGCCCCAAAATAAATGTTTTTTTTCAAAGGGTTCCAGGAATGTAAAATAGGTTTGTAATTGGATCAGGAACCAGGAGATGGCAGTTCGTGATCTGGGAGATGTGCACTCAAACCTACCACTGGAGCTTTAAAGTTCAGTTTTACAAATCCGGGGGAAGAAAGCTGGTGTCAGTAAAAGTCACCACAAAGCTGTCGGTTTGTGAAATCCTACTGGTTCCTGCCCTTTACCTGGTATGTAACTCCATTTGAACAAGAGACAGGAAGTAGACCATTCAGCCCACAAGTTAGTTCCTCGCCCATGCAATTAAACTGTGCTTGATTTGTACCTGAATGCTATCTTGGCTCTGTGATGATTAACTTTAACCAAAAAAATGTGATCAATCTTAGATATGAAGTGTTCAATTGATTTCCAGCCTCAGTGCCTTATGGGAGAGAGTTGCAGATTTGTCCGGTCTTCTGTGTGAAGGAAAGTGCTTCCTGACAACACACCAGGAACAGCCTGTTTTTTACTATTTTTCATTCACAGGATGAGTACATCACTGGCTAGGCCAGCATTTATTGCCTGGTGAGTAATTTAGAGTCAACCACACTGCTGTAGGTCTGGAGTCACATGTAGTCACCAGGTAAGGATGGCAGATTCCTTCCCTGAAGGACATTAGTGAATCAGATAGGTTTTACAACAATTGATTCATGGTCATCATTAGACTTCTAATTCCAGATTTTTATTGAATTCAAATTCCACCATCTGCCTTGGTGTGATTCAAACCTGGGTCCCCAGAACATTATCTGTGACTCTGGATTAATGGCCCAACACTGTACCACTAGGCCATTGCATTCCCCTCATCCCCGGTTCTGATTTTAAGGTTTGACCTTTGTTCTGACACCCAAACACTGGCTATGAGTTTCTCGCTACCCTGATCAATTATTAGGGTCACCTTTAATATCCCAATTACATCACTACTTACGGTTCTGTAGTCAAGGAAATAGAATAGAATCAAATCTCAACCTCTGCTCCAAATTTAACCAATATGAGACCAGTAACTCTGGCACTGTACATCTTCCAAGCACAATGGATCCTTCCTCAGTTTATTGTACAGTTCTGGGCATCACGTTCCAGGCAGAATCTAATCAGAGTTCAATACAGTTTCAGCAAAAACAAAATCCATTTCTTTACACACCACGTCCCAAATCGTTTGTCTAGTTACTAACTTTTTGGAGGCTTTTTTAAATTAGTTTTTAGTAATGGCTCCTGAAAGCTTTGTTTTCCCAGACCTGTTAGCTTCTTGACAGTTTAAAAACAGTATTCTATTGTATTATTACATTATTAAAACATTATATTGAGTTCAGGGGGATGCAGGGTCCCCAAGCAAAGAAATAAGTTGCTGTTCTTCCAGCTTGCACTGAGCTTCACTGGAGCATTGCAACAAACCTGAGGCCAGGGAACAGGGTGGGATGGTGAAGTGGCAGGCAACTAGATGCTCAGGGTCTTTTTTGCAGACAGAACATAGATGTCCCTTCAGTATCTTACATGTTTCAATTAACCTACCTCTTAAACTCCTGAACATCAGCAGATTTGCAAGCATTCTTTTAGTTCTTTAATCCAAATCATTTCTGTAAATTGTACAAAACTGGAGCCATGACCCTTTTTGTTACTCCCTGTCTCCCACCTCTTCATTAATTCCCCACACATGTCAATAGGTTGACGATAATTCCAGATGCTCTCACTTTTTGTGAGCAATCTGTTGTGTGGAATCTTGTTGAATGCCTTCTGGCGGGCACCTCTTAGCCTATGCTAATTCAAATTAATCAAACATATTACACCAAGTGCTGACTGACTTTATCCTTCACAATAAGATTCAATTCACCTCCTCACCACTGACTTTAGACTAATCGGCCTATAATATCCTTGATTTACTCTCCAATCTTGCTCCAATAATAGAGTCATGTATTTGATTAGCAAATTATCTGTTGTTGAATTAAGACAGTTTTGGAAGTCTGTGATTAACACAGCAGCAATCTCCACATGATTTCTTTCAATCCCCTGGGGCCTTGGATATTTGTCAATCTTTTTATCTCGTTAGTTTCATCATTGCTATTTTCTAAATTTTGAATTTGTTCCTACCTTTGACGTATTTTTAGTATTCTTTGAATGTCATGGAGTCATAGAGCTGCACGGCACGGAAACAGACCCTTTGGTCCACTCGTCCATGCTAACCAGATATCCCAACCTAACCTAGTCAGCACCCAGCCCACATCCCTTTAAACCCTTCCTATTCATATACCCATCCAAATGCCTTTTAAATATTGCAATTGTACCAGCCTCAGCAACTTCCTCTTGCAGCTTATTCCAAGAATGTACCATCCTCTGCATGAAAAACATGCCCCTTTTATATCTTTCCCCTCTCACTCTAAACCTATATCCTCTAGTTTTGGGCTCCCCAATCCCAGGGAAAAGACCTTGTCTATTTATCCTATCCTTGCCCCTCATGATTCTATAAACCTCTATAAGGTCACCCCTCAGCCTTCAATACTCCAGGGAAAACAGCCCCAGCCCATTCAACCTCTCCCTATCGCTCAAATCCTCCAACCCTGGTAACATCCTTTGTAAATCTTTTCTGAACCCTTTCAAATTTCACAACATCCTTCTGATAGGAAGGAAACCAGAATTGCACGCAATATTCCAAAAGTGGCCTAACCAGTCTAGGACATTACCCTCGTCCTCTGGTGTGAAACCAGTAGAAGATACTGTGGAATCTTTTGAAAATATTTATTTAGGTTACGTGGCACTTCCTGGTTTCCAGTTGTACTATCTAGTGGAACATCAGTCTTTGGCTCTAAATTTCTCCCAATGACTATCCTGGATCTCAGCTCAATCCCAGCAAAATGCACAGCAACAATTTAGCAAGAAGGTCTAATCATCACCTTCCTTCTAAGGGCAACTAGGAAAGGCTGACAATTTTCAACCTTGGGAACAGTTGAACATTGAATTTAAAATAATTTTTTGGAGTAAATTTCCCTAAACACAATTGTTTCTCAAGCGTTTGCCCACTGTGATTCCATATCGAGATTTAAACATTGACATGTTCCCTGTGTGAGAGCAGGGTGGAGGGATTGGGAAGACTTATGAGGGCAGGCGACAAATGTGCAATCACCAAGCTCACAACCAGAACTTCCAGCTTGCGGTTCACACCAGAGACCCATTTTAGCAAGCCCCCACTTTAACACAAGGCAGAATCTCAGGGAGGCACAAGGAGGACATAGGGAGCTAAGGAAATCCCCTCCTTAAATGACCTTTCACCTCTGTGCAAGTTGGAGCAGCATGGTGCCTCAGTGGTTAGCATTGATGCCTCACAGCACCAGGAACCCAGTTTCAATTCCACACTCGGGTGACTGTTTGTGTGGAATTTGCACGTTCTCCCTGTGTCTGTATGGGTTTTCACTGAGTGCTCTAGTTTTCTCCCACAGAGTAAAGGCATGCAGGTTAAGTGAACTGGCCATGCTATATTGCCCATGATCTGCAGGCTAGGTGGATTAGCCTGAGGAAATTTAGGGTTACGGGGATAGGGTGAGTCTGGATGAGGGGCTCTTTGGAGGATTGTTGTGGACTCAATGGACTGAATGGCCTACTTCCATATTGTTAGGATTCTATGAAGTCAGGTTGGAGAACATAAAATCACATTTGTATAATATAAACGTAATTTACTCTCTCAAAGACATTTAGAGTTGTAGAGTCAGAGTCAAACAGCACAGAAACAGACCCTTCGGTCCAATGCCAACAGATATGGGAAAAATGCAGGAATTAGTGCATCTTTAGTGGCAGGTGTGACTTGATGGGCCAAAGGGCCTTTTGCTGCACTGTATGAATCTATGAAACTTATCCAAGCCGACCAGACATCCCAATCCGAACATTCCCATTTGCCAGCACTTGGCCCATATCCCTCTAAACCCTTCCTATTCATATATCCATCCAGATGCCTTTTAAATGTTGTAATTGCACCAGCCTCTAACATTTCCTCTGGCAGTTCGTCCCGTACACCCACCACCCTCAGCCTGAGAAAGTTACCCCTCAGGCTTTTTAAAAATCTTTCCCCTTATTAGAGTTTGACAATACATAAAAAAGAACAGGGTGAAAATTAATAATGCTTTGAGGCAACCCTGCAAAGTGCAACCTCTACAGGCTGTCTGCGCAATACATGATAGCTTCTCACACATAAGCACCATGCATAATTTAGGTAAAGAATTTGCAGATGCTGGAAATCAGAAACAAAAACAGAAATTGCTGGAAAAACTCAGCAGGTCTAGCAACATCTGTGGTGATAAATCAAAGTTTACATTTCAGGTCCAGTGACCCTTCCTAGGTAGTTAGGAAAACAATGTTTTTTATACAGAAGTTGGGTTGGGGGAAAAGGGGGTAAAGAACAACCAACAGGTGGAGATTAAGACCAAAGAGAGAGAAGAACATTTAGACAGACGAAGGATTAGGTAATGGTCAGCCTAGGAGAATGCTAATGGGGATCATTAAAGGCTAACAAAGGACTGTGTGTGGTAGCAGCCCATTGTGATGACAAAGCCTGGTGTGTGAGGGTTGGGATCAGGATGTAGGAGAAGATGCTCAAGCCCTGAAAATATTGAATTCGATATTAAATCCAGAAGAAAATGGAAGTGCTGTTTTCCCAGTGAAGGCCCCACAATGTTTTTGGAAAAGAACAGGGAAGACCGCCCCTGCCTAATAGATTAATCCTCAACCAGGCTTCAGTACAATCAGGCCATCTGGTCAGTGCTTCATTCTTGTTTGTGGGAGCTTCCCGCATGCAAATTGGCTGCTATAATTCCACAGGACTGTAATTTGCCCGGGGGAAAGAGGTAGCAATGTGGAGTTGAAACTGCAATCAGATTAGCCATGATCCTGTTGAGGTTTGAAGGAACAAATGGCCTTCTCTTGCTTCTACATCCTAGGATGATGTCTTCCCAGGTCCAACCACAAGTCCACCAGCCTGGACATGAGACATCAGCCTCCCTCAGCACAACGAGAAGGCCAGAGGAGACCTTGAGGCAGTCAGTAAGTGAGCCATGGCTGCACAGGCTGATGGTGCCTGCCCACCTTCCAAAGTTGGGGGCTAGCAGGAGTGGGCAGGCTACAGGCACCAATTTGATGCCATGACCAGCAGCAATTCCACTCCCAGAAAAGTAAGAATTCAAGCTAAACAGCAAAGGCTATAGAGTAACTCATTGGCTGGGGCAATTCGCTGGGATAGCTTGAAATCATAAAAGCTGCTATATGAATGCAAACTCTTTCTGTCGAAAGCCAAGGTAAATTGGAACATCCTTGATCCCCTCATGAGTACTTTAAATGATGGCATCATTGTGCTTTTTGTAGATAGGAGCTCACCCAAAGGTACACAATGACGTTTGAATAAAAGAAGATCATCCTGATCTCTCTGTGCATTTTGGAATTATATTGGCATCTCTTCCTTAATTTAAGAAAATAGGAAAGAGATTGACCATTCAGCCCTTCCAAGTCTATTCAATGAGATCCTGCTAATCTAGATCTCCATCCTATTTACCCACTGTTCTTCAAAATCCATTCTATTGATCTATTGGTCTTAATGATGAAGGTTTCAATTGATTCATTGTGTCCATAGAGACAAAGAGGCAGACTTCCACTGACATTTGTGTGAATACATGCCTCTTAATAGGTAATGCCACAGGGAAAGTGAATTGGCCATGATTCAGAAGGAATTGGGTGAGCGAGGGGCAGTGTGGTGACTCAGTAATTAGCACTACAGCCTCACAGTGAACCCCAAACAACCAGGTTAATGACTGAGGACACTGGGTTCAAATCCCATCATGGAGGGAATTTTAATCTCACTAATGAATATTTTGAATATAAAGCTAGTCTTGTAATGCTGACCATGATCCTAAAAAAACTGATTCATTAATGGCCTTTAGGGAAAGAAATCTGCCATCCTTATCTGGTCTGGCCTGCATGTAACTCCGGAAACACAGCAATGTGCTCTGTAATGGCACAAGCAAGCTATTCAGTTCAAGAGTAATTAGGGTTGGGGAACAAATGATGCCCTTGGCAGTGATAGCCACATCCTGTGAAAGAATAAAGAAAGAGAGGCCTTTAATAGCAATCTTGAATATCTAGATGTTGGCCCCTTTTTCCAATTTTTTTTTGATGTCTTTGCATTGACCTTATTTAACTACTTCAACAATCTCAAACACCTACCTTCAGACACCCTTCAACATGTCAAACCCACTCAAGTAGAAAATATACTTTTATGACCTGCCTGGATAAGTGAATGATTTCAATCCTGATGTTACCTTGATAAATCTGTGCTGCCTTATTCTGCAGCCAGCATACCCTTCATGAGGTGGCGGGGCACAGAATTCATGGTGGAGTGTGAGATGTGGCCCCTGCATAACTGAAGCCCTTTCCTTTCATAGACCACATCCCTTTCATAGAATCCCTGCAGTGTAGAAGCAGGTCATGCAGCCCAGTGAGTCCACACCCACATCTGAAGAGCATCCCACCCAGATCCATTACCACCACTCCCCTCCCCATCTCTGCATTTCCCACTGCTAATGTGCCTGTACATCCCTAGATACTGGGGACAATTTAGCATGGCCAATCCACCAAAACTACACATCATTTGGACTGTAGGAGGAAACTGGAGCACCCGGAGGAAACACAAACAGACACGGGGAGAATGTGCAAACTGCTCAGAGACAGTCACCCGAGGTTAGAATCGAGCCCAGGTCCCTGGCGCTGTGAAGTAGCAGTGCTAACTACTGAGCCACTGTGCTGCCCCTTTGTAACCCAACTCCTTCCAAATCTTGGCCTGTTGCACTCCCAAGCAGCTGAGTCCTAATTCAGTCTCTGGAGGACAGAGTGACTGAAGGCTGTCTTTCAGGTCATCCATGGCATCCAAGGGGTTAACGGAGCACACTGCTCAGAGGAGTCTGGTGGCAGATGGCCAACTGAGCTCGCAGCCTCGATTTCTCCTGCCACCGCTTTGTGTCTTGGCTCTGAATCAGACTGTGAACATTACTGGCACAGCTTCTCTTCAAGAACCCAGAGTGAAAACAACAGCAGCTGCCAACAACACCTCTCCCCTAACCCGAGCCCTCCCCATCAGTCTCTGTGATCAAGGATCACTCGCTCATTTTGCCTTCATTATGTTACATCCATGTTCCTTTCACTTCTCTATCATTCGATTAGGGCCGGAGATCTCCCTACTCCTCCCCCAGCCGTGGGGGGATTGAAACAAGCTGATGCCACTGCTTGGGTAACAGCGGTGGACTCCAAGCCGAAGGGCAATGGAAGGAGTGAACGTGCTGTGGCCCAGCAGACAAGGTCCAGCTGGCACTCGCTGAGTTCTGTGGGCAAGGAGCATCCGAGGCCGTGCACGTTTGTCAAGCCAGATCCCAATAATAGCTTGTGGCTTCTGGAAATTCAGGATGTATGGGGCTCTGGAAGAAAGGAGACATAGAGAATAATTTGGGTCAGAGCAGATAGGCTCAGCACAATAACGTAACCTGGAATAGTGACAGGGGGAAAGGTCAGAGTAAGTATCAATGACCAAATGTGCAAACTCCAGGAGCACGCTCGGTCCTGGAGGAATGCTGTCTCATTTTTACTGTGTCAGTTGTATATGGTAGAAATGATAAATAAAAAGCTACTCTTTCTCTCTATTCTCACTGTCTCTGTAGAGTTTGCACATTCTCTCCGGGTGCATGGGTCCCGCCAGTTGCTGTGTGTGTGCGTGTGTGTGTGCGTGCGTGTGTATACGCATGTGTGTGAGAGAGCAAGGGTGCATGTGTGTAAAAGATGAATTGAAGTTTATTTGGTTTGTTTTTTTTTAAACAGCAGTCCAATTGTGTCCCCTTCAGGAGCCTAGATGTATGTTGCCACATCATTGCCATTTGTCCTTCCACCACCCAGACCCTAATCCCAGAATTCATTTAGAATTCTCTCCTCATTTCCTCTCCTTAAAACCATTGCCATATATTTAACCACCTGACCTGATGCCTTCTTATAGGGCTTGGTGTCAAATATTGTTTGATTACACTCCTGGATGTTTTGTTCCATTGAAGATGTGACATTAAACCAGTTTTTCTTATCATTTGAAGATAAAAGTATATCATAACATCCACACTCGGTGAATGACAGGCCAGTGGAGAGAATGGAGAGGTTATCCTTGGCCAGATGAGCATTGAGATATCACTTTGATCCCTCAGAACTGAGTCCTGATTCCCTATCATCTTGTGGACAAAGTTCAGTAAGAGGGAGGGAAAATGGATGTCTCATTGTCTGGGCATTCTGCACAGGAAGAGGTGGCTGTCTGAAGGCAAGCTGGTATTTTATCAACAGCTATATAGAGAGATGGAAGCACTCCAGAGACTGTACAGAACAACAAGCCTCCTACCTTTTCTAACAAGATTCCTAAACAAGCTGTGATCATGAGCACGTTATACTCCAGAACTGAAGGGTGCAATGTCTCACTAATTCTCACTGCCCTTTTAGTTTTTAACAATGATAACACAATGCTGTCCACAGAATTCTGGTCTATTTCTGATTCAGTAGCTGTTTGTGTGCACCTAAGTCTTTTGGCAAGTTTTGAGAAGATTTATAGCTCAGGTTGAGGTTCTAGATGTAGGTTTGCTCGCTGAGCTGGAAGGTTCATTTCCAGATGTTTCGCCATCCTACTAGGTAACATCTTCAGTGGGCCTTTGGGTGAAGCACTGTTGATAATTCCTGCTTTCTATTTATATGTTTGGGTTTCTTTGGGTTTTTTCTTGGTCTTTTCTTGTATTGATATTCTTTCTAGTTTTTTTTTAAACTTTGTCTTTTTTCTCAGAGACTAGGGGGAAAGATACTTCCTGTTTCAGGCTTCTGGATGTCTCTGAGTGCACAGCTCTTGTGAAACTGCAACATTAAAAGCTAATTCAAAAGGCTGTCATTAAGCAGTTTTCCCTGAACTCAGAAACATCATGCATCCGCCTTGCTGCTCTAAAAAGTAACATAACCTTGTACGTCTAAAGAGTGCATCACAAAATCCCACTCACCCTTCAAGTTGCAAAGATCTCTCCTGGTCCTTTCAGTTGCTGGTTCAATTGCGTTGCCTCCAGTCCCGAACCAAGACAACCCCAATCTCTGACATCGGGCGCAGAATAAAAGGCAAGATTTTAGAACTGAAACGAGGAAAGAAGCAAAAGATGTGGAAGTGTGAATGACAGGATAATAAACACCTGCAATCCGAAAGCTGAAAAAAAACAGGTTAAGACCAAAACTTACAACGAGAAAAGAGGTGAAGTTGAGCCCTTCTGAGCAGTGTGAGCCAGGCATAGCCTGGCACTTCCAGTCTGTGATGTTGGGCTATTAATTGTGTTGCTTTGTTTTTCCATGTTTTAGTAAGAAAGACTGTAATGTTTAACTTCTTAACTTGCTCTCTTTATTTTTCTGCTTTGTACCAGGATTCTGTGCCCAGGTACATCTGTACGTAAGATGACTCCGCAAGTGGCAGCTTGTAAATATTTCACTGCAGTGAGTACATGTGACAATAAAAGCTAATTCAATTCTAATTCAATTAGGCTCATTTTAGGCATCTTGCGTAGGCCGATTTATAAAAGTTATAGCAACAAATTTTTAAAGTTTTAAATAAGCTCAGAAGTTAATTTATGATAGAACAGTTTCTGCAAGTCGCAAATGAAATGCATGATGCCCTTCTTCGGTAAAACACAGTTCCATGTCTACTTTTAGACTTTGTGTAAAAGATACACTTAGAAAGATGAAAGTGGGATCAGTCCATTAACATTGCAGGCCAGCCACTCACAGTTTCCCTTGCTAAGGTGGAAGACCTCTGTAGTTGAATAGCTGCAGTCATTTTGTGGAGGGGGCGATATTAGGTCCAATAGATTTTGTGAAACACAGAAAGAGAAAGTTTTTTGTTAGTTGGAGCGTGAGTAGGCAGTTCTGCCCATCAAGCCTGCTTCATGCTGGGCGGCACGGTGGCACAGTGGTTAGCACTGCTGCCTCACAGCGCCAGAGACCCGGGTTCAATTCCCGACTCAGGCGACTGTCTGTGTGGAGTTTGCACGTCCTCCCCGTGTCTGCGTGGGTTTCCTCCGGGTGCTCCGGTTTCCTCCCACAGTCCAAAGATGTGCAGGTTAGGTGAATTGGCCATGCTAAATTGCCCGTAGTGTTGGGTAAGGGGTAAATGTAGAGGTATGGGTGGGTTGCGCTTTGGCGGGTCGGTGTGGACTTGTTGGGCCGAAGGGCCTGTTTCCACACTGTAATGTAATCTAATCTAATGTAATCTAATCCTGCTAGGTGCTCTGTTCCCATACTAACCCTATATCCCTTGAAATCATTAATAACCACAAATCTATCAATCTCTGCCTAGATCTTACTCAAAAGCCAAGCCTCCAAAACATCTAGGGTGAGAATTTCAAAGACTCACCACTCTCTGAGTGGGGAAGGTTCATCCTCATCTCAGTCCAAAATGGCTTTCCTTTAATTTCGACAGTTCTGCTTCTAAAGGTGAAACCTTCCTGCATTTATTCTGTCTGTCCTATGAAGAATTTTGTGCGATTCAATGAGAATGCTTTTCATTTTTCTCAACACCAGAGAATACAAAGAATGCTTCATTGGATAGTCCCACCATTCCAGGAAACAGTCTGGTGAACCTCCACTGCACTCGCTCTGTGGTGAGAGAATCCTTCTTTCAATAATGGGACCAAAGCTGCAATTGTGCTCTGTACAATTGCAGCAAGACTTCTTTGCTCCTGTGCTCAACTCCTCTGGTGATTTAGACTGATGTACTGTTTGCATTCTGAATTAATCACTGAACCTGCATGTCAATTTTCAGATATGGTGATGAACAAGAATATCTCGGTCTCTTTGGACGTCCACATTTTCCAATTTCTCACCATCTAATAAATACTCAGCACCTTCATTCCTCCTATTATGCACTCACATTTATCCCCTCTGTATTATATCTGTCATGCTCTTCCCTCAGTCTATCTAAACCCTTCACCAGCCTCCAATATTCTCTCTCCATCAGGTACTCTCCCTCTGGCCTTTTGCCTGCTCTCAGCCTGCCTGCTGACATTGGCCACCCTGATTTCTCTGTCTCCCTCACCCATTTCAACCTGTCTCCCTCTGAACGGACTGCACTTTGTGCTCTCAATCCAACCCCGATTTTGTAATGAAACCCGCTGACAAGGTTTTGTTGTCTGGTGGACTGACCTCTGCATAGGGGAGCTGAATGCCAGCTCTCAGATATTTCTTCTTATCTTCCCTGGGCCATGACCCAGCCATCAAACATCAAGCTATTGTCTACACAAATGTCACCAACCTCCTCTCATCTAGGGATATCCCCCAGCACAGCTTCCCACCTCATAGCCCCACAACCTTTTACAGCTCACTTCCGAATTCTTCCCAAAATCCAAAAACAGGTCCATCCAGGCAGACCCATTGTTTCTGCCTGCTCCTGCCCCACAGAACTCAGGTCTTGCTAGCCGGACTTGGTTTTTTTCTGTCCTTGTCCAGTCCCTTTCTGTTTACATCCACAATTCTTTTGATGCTTTAGGTCGGTTTCAGAATTTCCAGTCTGCAAGCTCCAGCCTCCACCTCTTTCCCATAGATGTGCAATCCCCATCCCCCATCGGGACGGTTTCAGGGCTCTCAACTTCTTCCTGGATAAAACCGTTCCCACCACCCACACCCCCTCACCCTCCTGGCCCAGCTCATCCTTACCCTGAACAACTTCTCCTTTAACTCCTCCCACCTTCATCAGGTCAGAGGGGTGACCATGGGCCCCTGTTTTGTCTGTCTCTTTGTGGAGTACTCGATATACATCCAGTATATCGATGACATCATGACTGTTGCTTCCCTCTCTTGTCCAGAACTGGAAAAAAGCATCAAGTGCATTTCCAATTTCCACCCCACTCTCACCTTCATCTGATCCATCTTGATTCCTCCCTTTCACTCCTCGACATCTCTGTTTCCTTTTCAGGGGATGCACTGGCCACCTATATCCACTATAAAGCCACAGACTCCCACAGTTACCTGCACTATGCATCCTCGGTCCCGGCTTCCCATAAAGACTCTATTCCATTTTCTCAGTTCTGATTCCATTGCATCTGTTCCGATGAGGCCAACGTTGACAGGGGTGTCTCCAAATTGTCCACATTCTTCCTCAACCAAGTATTTCTCACCAATGTGATTGCCAGAGTCCGATCCATCTCCCGTGTTTCAGCCCTCAATTCCTCTCTTCCCTCCCATAATAACAATAGGGTTCCCCTCGTCCCCACCTACCGTCTCACCAGCATCCACATCCAAAGGATCAGCAGCCACCATTTCTGCACCCTCCAGTGAGATGCTACCACCAGTTACATATTCCCCTTCCCTTCCCTGTCAGACTTCCATAGTAATCATTCCCTATGGGACACCTTGGTCCAGTCTTCCCTCACTCCCAACAACCTCCAAAATCCCCACAGCACCTTCCCCTTAAACAGCAGAAGGTGTAATACCTGTCTATTTACTTCCTCCCTCCTCAGTATCCAACTGCCCAAACACACCTTCCAGGTGAAGCAGTGCTTTACCTGCACTTCACTCAATCTAGTTTATTGCATTCACTGCTCATAATGTGGTCCCCCCTATATTGGGGTAACAAAATGTAGATTGAGTGACTGCTTCCCAGAACACCTATGTTCTATCCACAAAAAAACCCGGAGCTTCGGTTGCCTCTCATTCCAACAGACCACCCTGTTCCCTGGCCAATATCTCTGTCTCAGGCTTGCTATAGTGCTCTAACAAGCCTCAGCACAAACCTCATTGTCGGCTTGGGGATCCTGCAGCTTTCAGGACTCAACATCGAGTT
Organism: Chiloscyllium plagiosum; assembly: GCF_037043375.1. Taxonomy (NCBI): domain Eukaryota; kingdom Metazoa; phylum Chordata; class Chondrichthyes; order Orectolobiformes; family Hemiscylliidae; genus Chiloscyllium; species Chiloscyllium plagiosum. The sequence goes on along the minus strand of NW_028270153.1, from coordinate 71,374,609 downwards.
CAATCATTTACAGCCTGATATTGTCCATCCATCATTTTTACCCACCCCATACCCAGTCCTGTTATGGAGTAGGTTGCCTTTAGCACAAGCACCCACTCTCTCCTGCTCTTAACCCTCATTATTACTTATCCAGCGTCTCTCTGTCCTTCCTAACTGTTAACTATTCCTCTGTCTGCCTATCATTTCATATTTCTCTCTCGCTGGGTTCCACCTATGCACTCACCTCTTCCCTTCTCCTAATCTCGTCTTCAGCGTAGGTAGCACTTTTTTTCTGAACAGCTAACAATTCTAATGAAGGGTCAGGGGACTCAAAATATTAACTTTGTTTCTCTCTCCACGGATGCCACCAAGACTTGCTGAGTTTCACCAACAATTTCTGTTTTTGTATCAAATTGAAGGAAATGCAAGTGATTCACTGCTTCACCAGGGAGGAATGTTTCAGGCTTTGGATGGTTAGAAGACAGGGCAGTACTGGGGCTCGTGTTGCTGTAAGAAGGAAAGAGTGTGATGAAGGTGATCGAGGAATCGAGCAGGGGGGAAGCAAAGGTCTCTTTAGAATGTCAAAATGGAACATCTTAGTCTCTTTCAGAGGCTGAAAAGGGAGCTCCTCCCTCACATCAAGGCCATTCATTGAGGATGCCTACCTCCAGACTGCAGTAGAAAGTAGTCTTGCTGGCTTTCTGCTCTTAGTCAAGGATCGTAACTGGTGGATTCATCAGAAATTGGCATTAGATCAGGGCTGTATCCCCATAGCAGACAAAACTGTGGTCAAATTCTGTCCTAAACTCAGCTCCAAGTTTGCTGACAACATCACTGTTGTAGGTCGAATCTCAAACAGAATCTTGAGACAGATCACAGGAAACAGAGGCGTAATGTAAAGATAACAATCTCTCCCTCAATGTCAGTAAAATGAATGAGCTGGTCATTGATTCCAGGAAGCAAGATGGAGGTCATGCCCTTGTCTATATCGATGGTGCTGAGATGGAGATGGTCGAGAGCATCAGGTTCCTAAGAGTGATGATCACCAACAATGTGCCCTGGAAAGTCAAGCACAACAATGCCTCTACTTCCTCAGGAGGCTAAGGATATTTGGCATTTCCATAAAGATTCTTACCAATTTTTGGAGATGCTCCACAAAAAGCATTCTATCTGGATACATTGCGGCTTAGTATGGCAAATGGTCTGAACAGGACCATAAGAAACCACAGAGTGTTGTGAATACAGCCCAGCCCATCATGCAAGCCAACCTTTTATTCATTGATTCCATCTAGACTCGGAAAGGCAACCAATTTAATCAAAGACCCCTCCCACCCCAGTTATAATCTCTTCCAACCTCTTCTGTCAGGCATGTATCAACAGATAGCAGAACAGCTTCTTCCCCGTTGTTATTAGACTTCTGAATGGACCTCTCAAATTTTAAATTGAATATTGATCTCGCTCTTCGTGCACTTTCTCTGCAGCCTTAATATCTCCTCGCTCTGTTCTATTACCCTAATGTACTTTGTATGATATGGTCTGCCTATACTGCATGCAAAACAAAACTTTTCACTGAAAATAAGTACATGCGACAATAATAAATCAAATCAAATCAAAATTCATTATTTCACACCCTTTCAGAATGCCTGCAGAGCACCCTCTGTAAAATTTCAGCAGGTCATTTCTATGGCCTAGCAATTTGACTCAGACACTGCAAGTTGAAATATACAGTTAATTGTCACAAGTAGGTTTTTTTCTATTCCCATGGAGCTGTCAGGAATTGTTTGTTTGCATGTTACCCAGGAAAGATTTTCTCAATTCTACATCTGCCGTCAAAACTGAGTTTGAGATCACAGTCCTACTTTACAGTTGTCTTTATCTTGTTACTGTTCAACATCTTGGCTCTGAGACTGATTGATTCCCTTATTAAAATGCAATGTAAAGCTGACAGGCCTGGCTGTAATTCACCATCTGCTGCAGGTTTCTGAAGCGACACATTCCTTCAGTCAAGTCGAATGCTTTTTTTTGAGTTGTTAAAACAGGCTTTTGTCACAATTGAGAAATGAAGGTGATGAAACATCCAGGAGAAAGTGAGGACTGCAGATGCTGGAGTTCAGACTCGAGAGTGTGGTGCTGGAAAAACACAGCTGGTCAGGCAGCATCCAAGGAACAGGAGAATCGACGATTCAGGCATAAGCAATGTAATAAACACTCCTGATGAAGGACTTATGCCCTAAACATCAATTCTCCTGCTCCTCGGATACTGCCTGACCTGCTGCGCTTTTCCAGCACAATAATCTTGATTGATGAAACATCTATCATCAATATTCTGGTATCATTCTCATGGAGCCCAACAACTTGTTAAGAAGAAAGAAATTCCCACAAAGACAATAGGAAGAAAACTAACGACCAAAATTTCATTTTTCTCAAAACTTTTACTGCACAGACAAACTATAATCCATATACTTCAAACCACAATGTAAGAGGGCTGACAGGTAAGGCTGATGAACTCAGGGCGTGGTTAGGTACGTGGGACTGGGATATTACAGCCATTACAGAAACGTGGCTAAGGGAGGGACAGAACTGGCAGCTCAATGTGCCAGGGTACAGCTGCTTTAGGTGGGACAGAGATGGTGGAAAGAGGGGAGGGGGAGTTGCATTTTTGATTACGGTGAGTATTACGGCGGCAATCAGAGATGAAATAACTGAAGGATCATCCAGTGAGGTTTTCTAGGTAGAGCTAAGAAATAAGAAGGGGATGTTGACCTTAATGGGGTTGTACTACAGGCCCCCAAATAGTCAAAGAAATTAGAGGAAACAAATATAGAGGGGGACTGGGGAGACTGGCAGCAGCAATGAACTTTTCATAGAAGGGAACTTCAATTTTCCTAACATCACTGGGACTGCCAGAGCATTAAGGACTGAGATGGGCTGGGATTTGTTAAGTGTGTTCAGGAAAGTTTCCTTAAGAAGTATATAAAGGGCCCCACTCAGGAAGGGGCAAAACGTGACCTACTCTTGGGAAATAGGGCAGGACAGGTCATGGAGGTGGCAATGGGAGAGTACTTTGGGACCAGTGACTATAGTTCTATTAATTTTAAAATCGTTATGGAGAGGGTTATGGGGCAGTTATGGTCCACAGGTTCAAGTTCTAAATTGGGGCAAGGCAAATTTTGATGAAATTAGACAGGAGCTTGCAGGGGTTGATTGGAGTTGTTTGTTTGCAGGCAAAGGGACTTCTGGCAAGTGGGAGGCCTTTAAAAATGAGATAGTAGAGTTTAAGGTCTATGTGTTCCTGTGAGGGTGAAAGGCAAGGTTGGCGGGAATAAGGGACCCTGGATAACAAGAGATACTGAGGCATTGACCATAAAAAACAAGGGGATATGGCTCAGGTACAGGGAGCTGGGCTCAAGGGAATCCCTGGAGCTTTACAGGGAACACAGGGGTTCACTGAAGAAGGAAATCAGGAGAGCAAAGAGGGAGCATGAGATAGCATTGGCTGAGAAGATTAGGGTGAATCCAAAGAGGTTCTTAAATATATTAAAGGAAAAAGAATAACCCAAGAGAGAATTCGGCCCCTCAAGGACCAAAGTGGACATGTATGTGTAGACCCACAGGAGATGGGCGAGGTACTCAATGAATATTTCACCTCTGTGTTTACTGTGAAGAAAGACATGAAGACTTGGGAACTTAGGGAAGTTAGTGATGATATCTTGGGGACAGTCCATATCATAGTAGAGGTAGTGTATTAGAATGCATGAAGGTAGATAAATCTCCTAGATAAATTACCAGATATATCCAAAAACAGAGGTTAGAGAAGCAATCGTGGGGGCCCTGTTGATGTTCTTGCATCGTCGTTAGTTACGACGGAGGTCCCAGAAGAATGGAGGATGAGAGAACCACAGAATCCCTAAAGCGTGGAAACAGGCCCTTCGGTCCAGCAAGTCCATGCCGACCACCCGAAGAGTATTCCACCCAGATCTATTCACCTATTACTCAACATTTACTCCTGACTAATGCACCTAATCTATACATCCCTGAACAATAGGGGCAATTTCCCATGGCCAATTCACCTAATCTGCACATCTTTGGATTGTGGGAAGAAACCAGAGCACCCAGAAGAAACCGACGCAGACACGAAGAGAATGTGCAAATTCCACACAGATGTAGCCTGAGGCTGGAATCAAACCCGTGTTCCTGGCATTTGAGGCAGCAGTGCTAATCACTGAGCCACTGTGCTGGTAGTGAATTAATCAACAAGGGCTGCAAAGAAAAATCTGGGAACTATAGACCAGTAAGCTTAACGTGTGTAGTGGGTATGTTACTTAGAGTCATAGAGTCATAGAGATGTACAGCATGGAAACAGACCCTTCAGTCCAACCTGTCCATGCCGACCAGATATCCCAAACCAATCTAGTCCCACCTGCCAGCACCCGTATCCCTCCAAACCCTTCCTATTCATATACCCATCGAAATGCCTCTTAAATGGTGCAATTGTACCAGCTTCCACCACATCCTCTGGCAGCTCATTCCATACATGTACCACCCTCTGTGTGAAAAAGTTGCCCCTTAGATCTCTTTTATATCTTTTCCCTCTCACCCTAAACCTATGCCCTCTGGTTCTGGACTCCCCGACCCCAGGGAAAAGACTTTGTCTTATTTATTCTTTCCATGCCCCTCATAATTTTGTAAACATCTATAAGGTCACCCCTCTGCCTCCGACGCTCCAGGGAAAACAGCCCCAGCCTGTCCAGCCTCTCCCTGTAGCTCAAATCCTCCAACCCTGGCAACATCCTTGTAAATCTTTTCTAAACCCTTTCAAGTTTCACAATATCTTTCTGCTAGGAAGGAGACCAGAATTGCAAGCAATATTCCAACAGTGGCCTAACCAATGTCCTGTACAGCCGCAACATGACCTCCCAACTCCTGTACTCAATACTCTGACCAATAAAGGAAAGCATACCAAACGCCTTCTTCACTATCCTATCTACCTGCGACTCCACTTTCAAGGAGCTATGAACCTGCACTCCAAGCTCTCTTTGTTCAGCAACACTCTCTAGGACCTTACCATTAAGTGTATAAGTCCTGCTAAGATTTGCTTTTCCAAAATGCAGCACCTCACATTTATCTGAATTAAACTCCATCTGCCACTTCTCACCCCATTGGCCCCATTCTCACCCCACCTGGTCCAGATCCTATTGTAATCTGAGGTAACCCTCTTTGCTGTCCACTACACCTCCAATTTTGGTGTCATCTGCAAACTTACTAACTATACCTCTTATGCTCACATCCAAATAATTTATGAAAATGACAACAAGTAGAGGACCCAGCACCGATCCTTGTGCACTCCACCGGTCACATGCCTCCAGTCTGAAAAACAACCCTCCACCACCACCACCCTCTGTCTTCTACCTTTGAACCAGTTCTGTATCCAAATGGTTAGTTCTCCCTGTATTCTGTGAGATCTAACCTTGCTAATCAGTCTCCCATGGGGAGCCTTGTCAAACGCCTTACTGAAGTCCATATAGATCACATCTACTGCTCTGCCCTCATCAATCTTATTTGTTACTTCAAAAAAAATCAAACAACTTGAGAGCATTCTGAGGGATGAGATATAAGAGCATTCAGAAAGATAGGGTTTGATTAGAGTAGTCAGCATGGCTTTGTGAGTGGGAGGTAGTGACCAGGAAGGTTGCTGAGGGCAAGGGGGTACACACAGTATATATGGATTTGAATAAGGCCCTTGATAAGTTTCCACATGGTAAGCTGCTCTGGAAGGTTAGATCAGATGGAATTCAGAGTGAGCTGGCAAATTGGATACACAATTGGCTTGATGGTAGGAAGGTGGAGTCGGGGTAGAAATAGGGCTGTGAAGAAGGCTTTTGGAACACTGGCCTTTTTCAGTCAGAACACTGAGTTGAGAAGTTGGGAAGTTACGTTGCAGTTGTACGGGACATTGGTGAGGCCATACTTGGAGTATTGTGTTTAGTTCTGGTCACCTTGTTATAGGAAGGATGTTCTGGAAAGAGTGCAGAAGAAATGTACAAGGATGGTTCCTGGATTCCTGGATTAGCTATAGGGAGATGTTGGACAAGCTAGGACTTTTTCTTTAGAGCGTAGGAGACTGAGGAGGGACGTTATAGAGGCATGAATAGGGTGAATGTACTTAGACTTTGTTCCAGGTTTGCGGGAATTGAGGACTAGAGGGCATCAGTTTAAGGTTAGAGGGAAAAGAATAAAAGGGAACTTGAGGGGCAACTTTTTTACACAGAGGATGGTACACATATGGAATGAGCTGCTAGCGGAAGTGGTTGGGGTGGGTACATTAACAACAGTAAAAAGACATTTGGACAAAAACATGGATAGGAAAGGTTTAGAATGATATGGGCCAAGTGCAGGGAACTACAGTTAGCATGGGTGGACATTTTAGTCAGTATGGACCAGTTTGGGCCAAAGGCCTGTCTCTGTGCCAGAGGACTGGATGACTCTATGAAAGAGCGAATCAAAGAAGTATATAACTCAGTAATACAAATCTTGATTTTGAGACATTGGGAATCGCAGACAGGTCAGTGCTTTTATGACAATCAAGAATTTTCAGAAGTGAAATAATTGCTATGGGATCATTAGGATATATTCATAAACTATTGGAGAATTGGGAGAGAAATATTAACCATTTCACAACATGCTATGTTTTGAAACTGTTTTTTTTAATTGGAGCGTCACCAGGACCCTATTTAAAAATAATTGCTATGGGATCATTAGGATATATTCATAAACTATTGGAGAATTGGGAGAGAAATATTAACCATTTCACAACATGCTATGTTTTGAAACTGTTTTTTTTAATTGGAGCGTCACCAGGACCCTATTTAAAAATGTGATTTACAATTGTCTGTATAGAATGTAACAGACAAATTACATTATACCATAGATTCATTATCAATTCATTCAATAACTGGATAAACCTAACAAGGCACATTCACCCACAGATAAAATTGCTTCAATTCTATAAATCATCACCTCCTTTTCCCCTTCAGTTCAGTACATACACATGCTCTGATAGTGTCTGGGATTCAGATAATAATCCAGATGATGTGCTGCTGATAATTGGGAGTGAATGGAACATTTTATTTGGGCAAATTAAAAAGTCTGCATCCAGAGATAAAGGCAAATCTTGGGACATTCCAAGTGGAATAAGGGGTTTATTGCTGAGCTCAATTTAAAACATTTCCGATCAGTAATTTAGACTGTGGAGAAGTGCATCAAGAAATATTCCAAACATCGAACATTGAGTTTGCAGGGCCACGTGGATGCGCAATGCAAGGTCTTGAGATTACACAATGCAGCGCCTTATGATTACACAGTACGGAGGATATGGAAACACATGCAGGATGGATACACAGTGCAGGAGCATGTGGATACACAGTGCAGGACGATATGGATACACAGTGCAGGATGATTGTGGATGCATGGTGCAGGTTGATTATGGATACACAGTGCTGGGTGATTATGCATACACAGTACAGGATGAATATGGATACACAGTGCAGGGTGATTATGGATACACAGTGCAGGATGATTATGCATACACAGTACAGGATGAATATAGATACACAGTGCAGGGTGATTATGGATACACAGTGCAGGAGCACGTGGAAAAACAGGGCAGGCAGATTATTGATGCATAGTGCAGGACGATTATGGATTCACACTGCAGGATGATTATGGATACACAGTGCAGGGTGATTATAGACAGACAGTGCTGGGTGATTATGGATACACAGTGCAATATGATTTCGGATACAAAATGCAGGGTGATTATCGATACACAATGCAGGGTGATTATGGATACACAATGCACGATAATTATGGATACACAGTGCAGGATGATTATGGAAACACAGTGCTGAATGATTATGGATACACAGTGCAGGATGATTATGTATACACAGTGCAGGATGATGATGGATACACAGTGCAGGATGATTATGGATACACAGAGCAGGATGATTATGGAAACTCAGTGCACGGTGATTATGGATACACAGTCCAGCATGATAATGGATACACAGTGCAGGATGATAATGGATACACAGTGCAGGGTGATTATGGATACACAGTGCAGGATGATTATGGATACACAATGCAGGTTTATGGATACACAGTGCAGGGTGATTATGGATACACAGTGCAGGGTGATTATGGATACACTGTGCAGGATGATTATGGATACACAATGCAGGATGATTATGGATACACAGTGCAGGGTGATTATGGATACACAGTGCAGGGTGATTATGGATACACAGTGCAGGATGATTATGGATACACAGTGCACGGTGATTATGGATACACAGTCCAGCATGATAATGGATACACAGTGCAGGATGATAATGGATACACAGTGCAGGGTGATTATGGATACACAGTGCAGGATGATTATGGATACACAATGCAGGTTTATGGATACACAGTGCAGGGTGATTAAGGGTACACAGTGCAGGGTGATTATGGATACACTGTGCAGGATGATTGTGGATACACAATGCAGGATGATTATGGATACACAGTGCAGGGTGATTATGGATACACAGTGCAGGGTGATTATGAAGACACAGTGCAGGAGCATGTGGATACACAGTGCTGGGTGATTAAGGATACACAGTGCAGGATGATTATGGATACACAATGCAGGATTATGGATACACAGTGCAGGGTGATTATGAATACACAGTGCAGGAGCATGTAGATACACAGTGCTGGGTGATTATGGATACACAGTGCAGGATGATTATGGATACAGAGTGCAGGATGATAATGGTTACACAGTGCAGGGTGATTATGTATACACAGTGCAGGATGAATATGGATAAACTGTGCAGGATGATTATGGATACACAGTGCAGGATGGAAATGGTTACACAGTGCAGGGTGATTATGGATACACAATGCAGGATGATTATGTGTACACAGTGCAAGATGATTATGGATACACAGTGCAGGAAAATTATGGATACGCAGTGCATGATGAATATGGATACAAAATGCAGGGTGATTATGGATACAAAGTGCAGGGTGATTATGGATACACAGTGCAAGATGATTATGGATACACAGTGCAGGAAAATTATGGATACCCAGTGCATGATGAATATGGATACACAATGCAGGAAGATTATGGATACACAGTGCAAGGTGATTATGGATACACAGTGCTGGATGCATATGGATACAAAGTACAGGGTGATTATGGATAAACATGGCAGGATGAATATGGATACACAGTGCAGGGTGATTATGGATACACAGTGCAGGTGATTATAGATACACAGTGCAGGATGATAATGGTTACACAGTGCAGGGAGATTATGGATACACAGTGCAGGATGAATATGGATACACAATGCAGGATGATTATGGATTCACAGTGCAGGGTGATTATGGATACAGAGTGCAGGGTAATTATGGATACACAGAGCAGGGTGATTATGGATACACTGTGCAGGATTATGGATACACAATGCAGGATGATTATGGATACACAGTGCAGGGTGATTATGGATACAGAGTGCAGGGTGATTATGGATACACAGAGCAGGGTGATTATGGATACACAGTGCAGGTGATTATAGATACACAGTGCAGGATGATAATGGTTACACAGTGCAGGGAGATTATGGATACACAGTGCAGGATGAATATGGATACACAATGCAGAATGATTATGGATACACAGTGCAAGGTGATTATGGATACAGAGTGCAGGATGATGATGGATACACAGTGCAGGATGATTATGGAAACGCAGTGCACGGTGATTATGGATACACAGTCCAGCATGATAATGGATACACAGTGCAGGATGATTATAGATACACAGAGCAGGATTATGGATACACAGTGCAGGGTGATTATGAATACACAGTGAAGGAGCATGTGGATACACAGTGCAGGGTGATTATGGATACACAGTGCAGGATGATTATGGATACTGAGTGCAGGATGATAATGGTTACACAGTGCAGGGTGATTATGGATACATAGTGTAGGATGATTATGGATACACAGTGCAGGGTGATTATGTATACGCAGTGCAGGATGAATATGGTTACACAGTGCAGGGTGATTATGGATACACAATGCAGGATGATTATGGATACACAGTGCAGTGTGATTATGGATACACAATGCAGGATGATTATGGATACACAGTGCAGGATGATTATGGATACACAGTGCAGGATGATTATGGATACACAGTGCAGGATGATTATGGTTACACAGTGCAGGGAGATTATGGATACACAGTGCAGGATGATTATGGATACACCGTCCAGCATGATTATGGATACACAGTGCAGGATGATTATGGATACACAGTGCAGGATGATTATGGATACACAGTGCAGGATGATTATGGTTACACAGTGCAGGGAGATTATGGTTACACAGTGCAGGATGATTATGGATACACCGTCCAGCATGATTATGGATACACAGTGCAGGATGATTATGGATACACAGTGCAGGATGATTATGGATACACAGTGCAGGATGATTATGGTTACACAGTGCAGGATGATTATAGATACACAGTGCAGGATGATTATGGTTACACAGTGCAGGGAGATTATGGATACACAGTGCAGGATGAATATGGATACACAATGCAGGATGATTATGGATACACAGTGCAGGGTGATTATGGATACAGAGTGCAGGATGATTATGGATACACAGTGCAGGGTGATTATGGTTACACAGTGCAGGATGATTATGGATACACCGTCCAGCATGATTATGGATACACAGTGCAGGATGATTATGGATACACAGTGCAGGATGATTATGGATACACAGTGCAGGATGATTATGGTTACACAGTGCAGGATGATTATAGATACACAGTGCAGGATGATTATGGTTACACAGTGCAGGGAGATTATGGATACACAGTGCAGGATGAATATGGATACACAATGCAGGATGATTATGGATACACAGTGCAGGGTGATTATGGATACAGAGTGCAGGATGATTATGGATACACAGTGCAGGGTGATTATGGATACACAGTGCAGGGTGATTATGTATACACAGTGCAGGATGATTATGGATACACAGTGCAGGGTGATTATGGATACAGAGTGCAGGATGATTATGGATACATAGTGCAGGGTGATTATGGATACACATTGCAGGATGATCATGGATACAAGGTGCAGGGCGATAGTGGATACACAGTGCAGGGTGATTATAGACAGACAGTGCAGGATGATTATGTATACACAGTGCAGGATGATTATGGGTACACAGTGCAGGGTGATTATGGATACACAATGCAGGATGATTATGGATACACAGTGCAGGATGATTATGGATACACAGTGCAGGATGATTGTGGTTACACAGAGCAGGGTGATTATGGATACACAGTGCAGGATGATTATGGATACACAGTGCAGGGTGATTATGGATACACAGTGCAGGATGATTATGGAAACACAGTGCATGTTGATTATGGATACACAGTCCAGCGTGATAATGGATACACAGTGCAGGATGATTATGGATACACAGAGCAGGGTGATTATGGATACACAGTGCAGGATGATTATGGATACACAATGCAGGATTATGGACACACAGTGCAGGGTGATTATGAATACACAGTGCAGGAGCATGTGGATACACAGTGCTGGGTGATTATGGATACACAGTGCAGGATGATTATGGATACAGAGTGCAGGATGATAATGGTTACACAGTGCAGGGTGATTATGGATACATAGTGTAGGATGATTATGGATACACAGTGCAGGGTGATTATGTATACACAGTGCAGGATGAATATGGATAAACTGTGCAGGATGATTATGGATACACAATGCAGGATGAAAATGGTTTCAAAGTGCAGGGTGATTATGGATACACAGTGCAGGATGATGATGGATACACAGTGCAGGATGATTTTGGAAATACAGTGCATGGTGATTATGGATACACAGTCCAGCGTGATAATGGATACACAGTGCAGGATGATTATGGATACACAGAGCAGGGTGATTATGGATACACAGTGCAGGATGATTATGGATACACAATGCAGGATTATGATGGATACACAGTGCAGGATGATTTTGGAAATACAGTGCATGGTGATTATGGATACACAGTCCAGCGTGATAATGGATACACAGTGCAGGATGATTATGGATACACAGAGCAGGGTGATTATGGATACACAGTGCAGGATGATTATGGATACACAATGCAGGATTATGTATACACAGTGCAGGGTGATTATGGATAGACAGTGCAGGATGATTATGGATACAGAGTGCAGGATGATAATGGTTACACAGTGCAGGGTGATTATGGATACATAGTGTAGGATGATTATGGATACACAGTGCAGGGTGATTATGTATACACAGTGCAGGATGAATATGGATAAACTGTGCAGGATGATTATGGATACACAGTACAGGATGAAAATGGTTACACAGTGCAGCATGATTATGGATACACAATGCAGGATGATTATGGATGCACAATGCAGGAGGATTATAGATACACAGTGCAAGGTGATTATGGATACACAGTGCAGGATGAATATGGATACACAGTGCAGTGTGATTATAAATACACAGTGCAGGATGCATTTGGATATAAAGTGCAGGGGTGATTATGGATACTGAGGACAGTATGAATATGGATACACAGTGCAGAATGATTATGCATACACAGTGCAGGGTGATTATGGATATACAGTGTTGGATGATGAAGTATACACAGTGCAGGATGATTATGGATACACCGTGCACGGAGATTATGGATACACAGTCCAGGGTGATTATGGATACACAGTGCAGGATGATTATGGATATGCAGTGCAGGGTGCTAATGGGTACAGAGTGCAGGATGATTTTGTATACACAGTACAGGATGATAATGGATACACAGTTCAGGATGATTATGGATACACATTGGAGGATGATTATGGATACACAGTGCAGGATGATTATGGATACACAGTGCAGGGTGATTATGTATACACAGTGCAGGATGATGATGGATACACAGTGCAGGATGTTCATGGAAGTACAGTGCAAGGTGATTATGGATACACAGTGCAGGAGCATGTGGATACACAGTGCAGGATGATTATGGATACACAGAACAGGGTGATTGTGGATACACAGTGCAGGATGATTATGCATACACAATGCAGGATTTTGGATACACAGTGCAGGATGATGATGGATACACTGTGCAGGATGATTATGGAAACACAGTGCACGGTGTTTTTGGGTACACAGTCCAGCGTGATAATGGATACACAGTGCAGGATGATTATGGATACACAGAGCAGGGAGATTATGGATACACAGTGCAGGATGATTATGTATACACAATGCAGGATTATGGATACGCAGTGCAGGATGATTATGTATACACAGTGCAGGATGATTATGGATACACAGTGCAGGATGATTATGGAAACGCAGTGCACACTGATTGTGGATACACAGTCCACCGTGATAATGGATACACAGTGCAGGAAGATTATGGATACACAGAGCAGGGTGATTATGGATACACAGTGCAGGATGATTATGGATACATAATGCAGGATTATGGATACAGTGCTGGGTGATTATGGATACACAGTGCAAGATGATAATGGTCACAATGTTCAGGGTGATTATGGATACATAGTGTAGGATGACTATGGATACACAGTGCAGGGTGATTATGTATACACAGTGCAGGATGAATATGGATAAATTGTGCAGGATGATTATGGATACACAGTGCAGGATGAAAATGGTTACACAGTGCAGGGTGATTATGGATACACAATGCAGGACAATTATGGATACACAGTGCAGGATGATTATGGATACACAGTGCAGGAAAATTATGGATACCCAGTGCAGGATGAATATGGATACACAATGCAGGAAGATTATGGATACACAGTGCAGGATGATTATGGATACATAGAGCAGGATGATTATGGATACACAGTGCAGGATGATTATGTATACACAATGCAGGTTTATGGATACACAGTGCAGGTTGATTTTGGTACACAGCGCAGGAGCATGTGGATACACAGTGCAGGGTGATTATGGATACACAGTGCAGGATGATTATGGAAACACAGTGCACGGTGATTGTGGATACAAAGTCCACCGTGATAATAGATACACAGTTCAGGATGATTATGGATACACAGAGCAGGGTGATTATGGATACACAGTGAAGTATGATTATGTATACATAATGCAGGATTATGGATACACAGTGCTGGGTGATTATGGATACACAGTGCAGGATGATAATGGTTACACAGTGCAGGGTGATTATGGATACATAGTGTAGGATGATTATGGATACACAGTGCAGGGTGACTATGTATACACAGTGCAGGATGAATATGGATAAACTGTGCAGGATGATTATGGATACACAGTGTAGGATGAAAATGGTTACACAGTGCAGGGTGATTATGGATACACTTTGCAGGATGATTATGGATACACAGTGCAGGATGATTATGGATACACAGTGCAGGAAGATTATGCATACCCAGTGCAGGGTGATTATGGATACACAGTGCAGGATGAATATGGATACACAGTGCAGTGTGATTATAGACACACAGTGCAGGATGCATTTGGATACAAAGTGCAGGGTGATTATGGATACAGAGGGCAGGATGAATATGGATACACAGTGCAGGATGATTATGGATACACAGTGCAGGGTGATTATGGATAGAAAGTGCAGGATGATTATGGATACACAGTGCCGGATGATGATGGATACACAGTGCAGGATAATTATGGATACACAGTGCAGGGTGATTATGGATACAGAGTACAGGATGATTATGGATACACAGTGCAGGATGATTATGGATACACAGTGCAGGATGATTATGAATACACAATGCAGGACGACGATGGATTCACAGTGCAGGATGATTATGGATACACAGTGCAGGGTGATTATGGATACACAGTGCAGGGTGATTATAGTTACACAGTGCAGGAGCATGTGGAAATACAGTGCAGGCAGATTATGGATGCATAGTGCAGAACGATTATGGATTCACACTGCAGGATGATTATGGATGCACAGTGAGGGATGATTATGGATACACAGTGCAGGATGATAATGGAGACACATTGCAGGATGATTCTGGATACAGAGTACAGGATGATTATGGATACACAGTGCAGGATGATTATGGATACACAGTGCAGGATGATTATGAATACACAATGCAGGACGACGATGGATTCACAGTGCAGGATGATTATGGATACACAGTGCAGGATGATTATGTATACACAGTGCAGGATGAAAATGGTTACACAGTGCAGGATGATTATGAATACACAGTACAGGATGAATATGGATACACAGTGCAGGATGATTGTGGGTACACAGTGCAGGATGATTATGGATACACAGTGCAGGGTGATTATGGATACACAGTGCAGGATGTATATGGATACACAATGCAGGATGAATATGGATACACAGTGCAGGATGATTATAGGTACACAGTGCAGGATGATTATGGATACACAGTGCAGGGTGATTATGGATACACAGTGCAGGATGAATATGGATACACAGTGCAGGATGATTATGAATACACAGTACAGGATGAATATGGATACACAGTGCAGGATGATAATGGTTACACAGTGCAGGGTGATTATGGATACATAGTGTAGGATGATTATGGATACACAGTGCAGGGTGATTATGTATACACAGTGCAGGATGAATATGGATAAACTGTGCAGGATGATTATGGATACACAGTGTAGGATGAAAATGGTTACACTGTGCAGGGTGACTATGGATACACTTTGCAGGATGATTATGGATAAACAGTGCAGGATGATTATGGATACACAGTGCAGGAAGATTATGGATACCCAGTGCATGGTGATTATGTATACACAGTGCAGGATGAATATGGATACACAGTGCAGGATGCATTTGGATACAAAGTGCAGGGTGATTATGGATACAGAGGGCAGGATGAATATGGATACACAGTGCAGGATGATTATGGATATACAGTGCAGGGTGATTATGGATAGAAAGTGCAGGATGATTATGGATACACAGTGCCGGATGATGATGGATACACAGTGCAGGATAATTATGGATACACAGTGCAGGGTGATTATGGATACACAGTGCAGGATGTATATGGATACACAATGCAGGATGATTATAGATACACAGTGCAGTATGATTATGAATACACAGTGCAGATGATTATGGATACACAGTGCAGGGTAATTATGGATACACAGTGCAGGATGATTATGGATACACAGTGCAGGATGAATATGGATTCACAGTGCAGGATCATTATAGATACACAGTGCAGGATGCATATGGATGCACAGAGCAGGGTGATAATGGATACACAGAGCAGGATGATGATGGTTACACAGTTCAGGGAGATTATGGATACACAGTGCAGGATGATTATGGTTACACAGTTCAGGGAGATTATGGATATACAGTCCAGGGTGAATATGGATACACAGTGCAGGATGATTATGGATACACAGTGCACGGAGATTATGGATACACAGTCCAGGGTGATTATGGATACATAATGCAGGATGATTATGAATGCATAGTGCAGGATGATTATGCATACACAGTACAGGATGAAGATGGTTACACAGTGCAGGGTGATTATGGTTACACAGTGCAGGAGCATGTGGAAACGCAGTGCAGGCAGATTATGGATGCATAGTGCAGAACGATTATGGATTCACACTGCAGGATGATGATGGATACACAGTGAGGGATGATTATGGATACACAGTGCAGGATGCTAATGGAGACACATTGCAGGATGATTCTGGATACAGAGTACAGGATGATTATGGATACACAGTGCAGGATGATTATGGATACACAGTGCAGGATGATTATGAATACACAATGCAGGACGACGATGGATTCACAGTGCAGGATGATTATGGATACACAGTGCAGGGTGATTATGTATACACAGTGCAGGATGAATATGGTTACACAGTGCAGGATGATTATGAATACACAGTACAGGATGAATATGGATACACAGTGCAGGATGATTATGGGTACACAGTGCAGGATGATTATGGATACACAGTGCAGGGTGATTGTGGATACACAGTGCAGGATGAATATGGATACACAGTGCAGGATGATTATGAATACACAGTACAGGATGAATATGGATACACAGTGCAGGATGATTATGGGTACACAGTGCAGGATGATTATGGATACACAGTGCAGGGTGATTATGGATACACAGTGCAGGATGTATATGGATACACAATGCAGGATGATTATAGATACACAGTGCAGTATGATTATGAATACACAGTGCAGATGATTATGGATACACAGTGCAGGGTAATTATGGATACACAGTGCAGGATGATTATGGATACACAGTGCAGGATGAATATGGATTCACAGTGCAGGATCATTATAGATACACAGTGCAGGATGCATATGGATGCACAGAGCAGGGTGATAATGGATACAGAGGGCAGGATGAATATGGATACACAGTGCAGGATGATTATGGATGCACAATGTGCAGGGTGATTATGGATACAGATTGCAGGGTGATTACGGATACACAGTGCAGGATGATAATGGATACACAGAGCAGGATGATTATGGATACACAGTGTAGGATGATTATGGATACACAGTGCAGGATGAATATGGATAAACTGTGCAGGATGATTATGGATACACAGTGCAGGGTGATTATGGATACACAGTGCAGGGTGATTATGGATACACAGTGCAGGATGAATATGGATAAACTGTGCAGGATGATTATGGATACACAGTGCAGGATGATTATGGATACACATTTCAGGATGATAATAGATACACAGAGCAGGATGATTATGCATACAAGGTGCAGGATGATAATGGATACACAGTTCAGGGAGATTATGGATACACAGTGCAGGATGATTATGGTTACACAGTTCAGGGAGATTATGGATACACAGTGCAGCATGAATATGGATACACAGTGCAGGATGATTATGGATACACAGTGCAGGATGATTATGGTTACACAGTTCAGGGAGATTATGGATACACAGTGCAGGATGATTATGGTTACACAGTTCAGGGAGATTATGGATACACAGTGCAGCATGAATATGGATACACAGTGCAGGATGATTATGGATACACAGTGCAGGGTGAAATGGATACACAGGGCAGGATGAATATGGATACACAGTGCAGGATGATTATGGATACACAGTGCAGGGTGATTATGGATATACAGTGCAGGATGATTATGTATACACAGTGCAGGATGATGATGGATACACAGTGCAGGATGTTATGGAAACACAGTGCACGGTGATTATGCATACACAGTCCAGCGTGATAATGAATACACAGTGCAAGATGAATATGGATACACAATGCAGGATGATTATGGATACACAGTGCATGGTAATTATGGATACAGAGTGTAGGATGATTATAGATACACAGTGCTGGGTAATTATGGATACACAGTGCAGGGTAATTATGGATACACATTGGAGGATGATTATGGATACACAGTGCAGGATGATTATGGATACACAGTGAAGGGTGATTATGGATACACAGTGCAGGATGATTATGGATACACAGTGCAGGATGATTATGGATTCAAGGTGCAGGATGATAATGGATACACAGTGCAGGGTGATTATAGACACACAGTGCTGGGTGATTATGGATACACAGTGCAGTATGATTTCGGATACATAATGCAGGGTGATTATCGATACGCAGTGCAGGATGATTATGGATACACAGTGCAGGATGATTATGGATACACAATGCAGGATGATTATGGATACACAGTGCAGGATGATTATGGATACACAGTGCAGGGTGTTTATGGATACACAGTACACGATGATTCTGGATAAGCAGTGCAGGATGATTATGGTTACACAGAGCAGGGTGATAATGGATACAAAGGGCAGGATGAAGATGGATACACAGTGCAGGATGATTATGGATACACAGTGCAGGATGATTATGAATACACAGTGCAGGAACATGTGGATACACAGTGCTGGGTGATTATGGATTTTCCATGCAGGATGATTATGGATACAGAGTGCAGGATGATAATGGTTACACAGTGCAGGGTGACTATGGATACACAGTGAAGGATGATTATGGATACACAGTGCAGGTTGATAATGTATATAGAGTTCAGGATGAATATGGATAAACTGTGCAGGATGATTATGGATACATAGTGGATACCCAGTGCAGGATGATTATGCATACACAATGCAGGATTATGGATACAAAATGCAGGGTGATTATGGATACAAAATGCTGGGTGATTATGGATACACAGTGCAGGATGATTATACATACACAGTGCAGGATGCATATGGATACACAGAGCAGGGTGATAATGGATACACAGGTCAGGATGAATATGGATACACAGTGCAGGATGCTTATGGATACACAGTGCAGGGTGATTATGGATACACAGTGCAGGATGATTATGCATACACAATGCAGGTTTATGGATACACATTGCAGGGTGATTATGGATACACAGTGCAGGAGCATGTCGATACACAGTGCAGGGTGTTTATGCATACACAGTGCAGGATGAATATGGATACACAGTGCAGGATGATTATACATACACAGTGCAGGATGCATATGGATTCACAGAGCAGGGTGATAATGGAGACAGAGGGCAGGATGAATATGGATACACAGTGTAGGATGATTATGGATACACAGTGCAGGGTGAATATGGATACACAGTGCAGGATGATTATGGATACACAGTGCAGGGTGATTATGGATACGCAGTGCAGGATGATTATGTATACACAGTGCAGGATGATGGATACACAGTGGAGGGTGATTATGGATACACAGTGCAGGCTGATCATGGAATCACAGAGCAGGTTGATTATGGATACACAGTGCAGGAGCATGTGGATACACAGTGTAGGGTGATTAAGCATACACAGTGCAGGATGATTGTGGGTACACAGTGCAGGATGATTATGGATACACAGTGCAGGGTGATTATGGATACACAGTGCAGGATGTATATGGATACACAATGCAGGATGATTATAGATACACAGTGCAGTATGATTATGAATACACAGTGCAGGATGATTATGGATACACAGTGCAGGATGAATATGGATTCACAGTGCAGGATCATTATAGATACACAGTGCAGGATGCATATGGATGCACAGAGCAGGGTGATAATGGATACACAGAGCAGGATGATTATGCATACAAGGTGCAGGATGATAATGGATACACAGTGCAGGATGATGATGGTTACACAGTTCAGGGAGATTATGGATACACAGTGCAGGATGATTATGGTTACACAGTTCAGGGAGATTATGGATATACAGTCCAGGGTGAATATGGATACACAGTGCAGGATGATTATGGATACACAGTGCACGGAGATTATGGATACACAGTCCAGGGTGATTATGGATACATAATGCAGGATGATTATGAATGCATAGTGCAGGATGATTATGCATACACAGTACAGGATGAAGATGGTTACACAGTGCAGGGTGATTATGGTTACACAGTGCAGGAGCATGTGGAAACGCAGTGCAGGCAGATTATGGATGCATAGTGCAGAACGATTATGGATTCACACTGCAGGATGATGATGGATACACAGTGAGGGATGATTATGGATACACAGTGCAGGATGCTAATGGAGACACATTGCAGGATGATTCTGGATACAGAGTACAGGATGATTATGGATACACAGTGCAGGATGATTATGGATACACAGTGCAGGATGATTATGAATACACAATGCAGGACGACGATGGATTCACAGTGCAGGATGATTATGGATACACAGTGCAGGGTGATTATGTATACACAGTGCAGGATGAATATGGTTACACAGTGCAGGATGATTATGAATACACAGTACAGGATGAATATGGATACACAGTGCAGGATGATTATGGGTACACAGTGCAGGATGATTATGGATACACAGTGCAGGGTGATTGTGGATACACAGTGCAGGATGAATATGGATACACAGTGCAGGATGATTATGAATACACAGTACAGGATGAATATGGATACACAGTGCAGGATGATTATGGGTACACAGTGCAGGATGATTATGGATACACAGTGCAGGGTGATTATGGATACACAGTGCAGGATGTATATGGATACACAATGCAGGATGATTATAGATACACAGTGCAGTATGATTATGAATACACAGTGCAGATGATTATGGATACACAGTGCAGGGTAATTATGGATACACAGTGCAGGATGATTATGGATACACAGTGCAGGATGAATATGGATTCACAGTGCAGGATCATTATAGATACACAGTGCAGGATGCATATGGATGCACAGAGCAGGGTGATAATGGATACAGAGGGCAGGATGAATATGGATACACAGTGCAGGATGATTATGGATGCACAATGTGCAGGGTGATTATGGATACAGATTGCAGGGTGATTACGGATACACAGTGCAGGATGATAATGGATACACAGAGCAGGATGATTATGGATACACAGTGTAGGATGATTATGGATACACAGTGCAGGATGAATATGGATAAACTGTGCAGGATGATTATGGATACACAGTGCAGGGTGATTATGGATACACAGTGCAGGGTGATTATGGATACACAGTGCAGGATGAATATGGATAAACTGTGCAGGATGATTATGGATACACAGTGCAGGATGATTATGGATACACATTTCAGGATGATAATAGATACACAGAGCAGGATGATTATGCATACAAGGTGCAGGATGATAATGGATACACAGTTCAGGGAGATTATGGATACACAGTGCAGGATGATTATGGTTACACAGTTCAGGGAGATTATGGATACACAGTGCAGCATGAATATGGATACACAGTGCAGGATGATTATGGATACACAGTGCAGGATGATTATGGTTACACAGTTCAGGGAGATTATGGATACACAGTGCAGGATGATTATGGTTACACAGTTCAGGGAGATTATGGATACACAGTGCAGCATGAATATGGATACACAGTGCAGGATGATTATGGATACACAGTGCAGGGTGAAATGGATACACAGGGCAGGATGAATATGGATACACAGTGCAGGATGATTATGGATACACAGTGCAGGGTGATTATGGATATACAGTGCAGGATGATTATGTATACACAGTGCAGGATGATGATGGATACACAGTGCAGGATGTTATGGAAACACAGTGCACGGTGATTATGCATACACAGTCCAGCGTGATAATGAATACACAGTGCAAGATGAATATGGATACACAATGCAGGATGATTATGGATACACAGTGCATGGTAATTATGGATACAGAGTGTAGGATGATTATAGATACACAGTGCTGGGTAATTATGGATACACAGTGCAGGGTAATTATGGATACACATTGGAGGATGATTATGGATACACAGTGCAGGATGATTATGGATACACAGTGAAGGGTGATTATGGATACACAGTGCAGGATGATTATGGATACACAGTGCAGGATGATTATGGATTCAAGGTGCAGGATGATAATGGATACACAGTGCAGGGTGATTATAGACACACAGTGCTGGGTGATTATGGATACACAGTGCAGTATGATTTCGGATACATAATGCAGGGTGATTATCGATACGCAGTGCAGGATGATTATGGATACACAGTGCAGGATGATTATGGATACACAATGCAGGATGATTATGGATACACAGTGCAGGATGATTATGGATACACAGTGCAGGGTGTTTATGGATACACAGTACACGATGATTCTGGATAAGCAGTGCAGGATGATTATGGTTACACAGAGCAGGGTGATAATGGATACAAAGGGCAGGATGAAGATGGATACACAGTGCAGGATGATTATGGATACACAGTGCAGGATGATTATGAATACACAGTGCAGGAACATGTGGATACACAGTGCTGGGTGATTATGGATTTTCCATGCAGGATGATTATGGATACAGAGTGCAGGATGATAATGGTTACACAGTGCAGGGTGACTATGGATACACAGTGAAGGATGATTATGGATACACAGTGCAGGTTGATAATGTATATAGAGTTCAGGATGAATATGGATAAACTGTGCAGGATGATTATGGATACATAGTGGATACCCAGTGCAGGATGATTATGCATACACAATGCAGGATTATGGATACAAAATGCAGGGTGATTATGGATACAAAATGCTGGGTGATTATGGATACACAGTGCAGGATGATTATACATACACAGTGCAGGATGCATATGGATACACAGAGCAGGGTGATAATGGATACACAGGTCAGGATGAATATGGATACACAGTGCAGGATGCTTATGGATACACAGTGCAGGGTGATTATGGATACACAGTGCAGGATGATTATGCATACACAATGCAGGTTTATGGATACACATTGCAGGGTGATTATGGATACACAGTGCAGGAGCATGTCGATACACAGTGCAGGGTGTTTATGCATACACAGTGCAGGATGAATATGGATACACAGTGCAGGATGATTATACATACACAGTGCAGGATGCATATGGATTCACAGAGCAGGGTGATAATGGAGACAGAGGGCAGGATGAATATGGATACACAGTGTAGGATGATTATGGATACACAGTGCAGGGTGAATATGGATACACAGTGCAGGATGATTATGGATACACAGTGCAGGGTGATTATGGATACGCAGTGCAGGATGATTATGTATACACAGTGCAGGATGATGGATACACAGTGGAGGGTGATTATGGATACACAGTGCAGGCTGATCATGGAATCACAGAGCAGGTTGATTATGGATACACAGTGCAGGAGCATGTGGATACACAGTGTAGGGTGATTAAGCATACACAGTGCAGGATGAATATGGATACACAGTGCAGGATGCATATGGATACACAGAGCAGGATGATAATGGATACATAGTGCAGTATGATTATGTATTCACAGTGCAGGATGATGATGAATACACAGTGCAGGATGATGATGAATACACAGTGCAGGATGATTTTGGAAACACAGTGCAGGATGATTATGGATACACAGTGCAGGATGAATATGGATGCACAATGCAGGATGATTATGGATACACAATGCAGGATGATTATGGATACACAGTGCAGGATGATAATGGATACATAGTGCAGGATGATTATGTATACACAGTGCAGGATGATGATGAATACACAGTGCAGGATGATTATGCATACACAGTGCAGGATGAATATGGATACACAGTGCAGGATGATTATGGATGCACAATGCAGGATGATTATGGATACACAATGCAGGATGATTATGGATACACAGTGCAGGATGATAATGGATACATAGTGCAGTATGATTACGTATACACAGTGCAGGATGATGATGAATACACAGTGCAGGATGATTATGCATACACAGTGCAGGATGATGATGAATACACAGTGCAGGATGATTATGCATACAAAGAGCATGCTGATTGTGGATACACAGTCCAGCGTGATAATATATACACAGTGCAGGATGCTTATGGATACACAGAGCAGGGTGATTATGGATACACAGTGCAGGATGATTATGGATACACATTGCAGGATTATGGATACAGTGCAGGGTGATTATGGATACACAGTGCAGGATGATTATGGATACAGAGCTCAGGATGATAATGGTTAAACGGTGAAGGGTGATTATGGATACACAGTGTAGGACGATAATGGATACACAGTGCAGGATGATTATGGATAGATAGTGCAGGGTGATTATGTATATACAGTGCAGGATGAATATGGATAAACTGTGAAGGATGATTATCTATACACAGTGCAGGATAAAAATGGATACACAGTGCAGGGTGATTATGGATACGCAATGCAGGATGATTATGGATACACAGTGCAGGAAAATTATGGATACACAGTGCAGGATGAATATGGATACACAATGCAGGAAGATTATGGATACACAGTGCAGGATGATTATGGATACACAGAGTAGGGTGATTATGGATACACAGTGCAAGGTAATAATGGATACACAGTGCAGGATGAATATGGATCCACAGTGCAGTGTGATTATAGATACACAGTGAAGGATGCATATGGGTAGAAAGTGCAAGGTGATTATGGATACAGAGGCCAGGATGAATATGGATACACAGTGCAGGCTGATTTTGGATACACAGTGCAGAGTGATTATGGATACACAGTGCAGGATGATGATGGATACACAGTGCAGGATGATTATGGATACACAGTACACGGAGATAATGGATACACAGTCCAGTGTGATTATGGATACACAGTGCAGGATGATAATGGATACATAGTGGAGGTTGATTATGGATACACAGTGCAGGATGAAAATGGATACACAGTGCAGGATGATTATGGATACCAAGTGCAGGATGATTATGGATACACAGTGCAAGAAAATTATAGATACCCAGTGCAGGATGAATGTGGATACACAATGCAGGAAGATTATGGATACACAGTGCAAGGTAATACTGGATACACAATGCAGGATGAATATGGATACACAGTGCAGTGTGATTATAGATACACAGTGCAGGATGCATATGGATACACAGAGCAGGGTGAAATGGATACACAGGGCAGGATGAATATGGATACACAGTGCAGGATGATTATGGATACACAGTGCAGGGTGATTATGGATATACAGTGCAGGATGATTATGTATACACAGTGCAGGATGATGATGGATACACAGTGCAGGATGTTATGGAAACACAGTGCACGGTGATTATGCATACACAGTCCAGCGTGATAATGAATACACAGTGCAAGATGTATATGGATACACAATGCAGGATGATTATGGATACACAGTGCAGGGTAATTATGGATACAGAGTGTAGGATGATTATAGATACACAGTGCTGGGTAATTATGGATACACAGTGCAGGGTAATTATGGATACACATTGGAGGATGATTATGGATACACAGTGCAGGATGATTATGGATACACAGTGAAGGGTGATTATGGATACACAGTGCAGGATGATTATGGATACACAGTGCAGGATGATTATGGATTCAAGGTGCAGGATGATAATGGATACACAGTGCAGGGTGATTATAGACACACAGTGCTGGGTGATTATGGATACGCAGTGCAGTATGATTTCGGATACATAATGCAGGGTGATTATCGATACGCAGTGCAGGATGATTATGGAAACACAGTGCAGGATGATTATGGATACACAATGCAGGATGATTATGGATACACAGTGCAGGATGATTATGGATACACAGTGCAGGGTGTTTATGGATACACAGTACACGATGATTCTGGATACGCAGTGCAGGATGATTATGGTTACACAGAGCAGGGTGATAATGGATACAAAGGGCAGGATGAAGATGGATACACAGTGCAGGATGATTATGGATACACAGTGCAGGATGATTATGAATACACAGTGCAGGAACATGTGGATACACAGTGCTGGGTGATTATGGATTTTCCATGCAGGATGATTATGGATACAGAGTGCAGGATGATAATGGTTACACAGTGCAGGGTGACTATGGATACACAGTGAAGGATGATTATGGATACACAGTGCAGGTTGATAATGTATATAGAGTTCAGGATGAATATGGATAAACTGTGCAGGATGATTATGGATACATAGTGGATACCCAGTGCAGGATGATTATGCATACACAATGCAGGATTATGGATACAAAATGCAGGGTGATTATGGATACAAAATGCTGGGTGATTATGGATACACAGTGCAGGATGATTATACATACACAGTGCAGGATGCATATGGATACACAGAGCAGGGTGATAATGGATACACAGGTCAGGATGAATATGGATACACAGTGCAGGATGCTTATGGATACACAGTGCAGGGTGATTATGGATACACAGTGCAGGATGATTATGCATACACAATGCAGGTTTATGGATACACATTGCAGGGTGATTATGGATACACAGTGCAGGAGCATGTCGATACACAGTACAGGGTGTTTATGCATACACAGTGCAGGATGAATATGGATACACAGTGCAGGATGATTATACATACACAGTGCAGGATGCATATGGATTCACAGAGCAGGGTGATAATGGATACAGAGGGCAGGATGAATATGGATACACAGTGTAGGATGATTATGGATACACAGTGCAGGGTGACTATGGATACACAGTGCAGGATGATTATGGATACACAGTGGAGGGTGATTATGGATACACAGTGCAGGATGATCATGGAACCACAGAGCAGGTTGATTATGGATACACAGTGCAGGAGCATGTGGATACACAGTGTAGGGTGATTATGCATACACAGTGCAGGATGAATATGGATACACAGTGCAGGATGCATATGGATACACAGAGCAGGATGATAATGGATACATAGTGCAGTATGATTATGTATTCACAGTGCAGGATGATGATGAATACACAGTGCAGGATGATGATGAATACACAGTGCAGGATGATTATGGAAACACAGTGCAGGATGATTATGGATACACAGTGCAGGATGATTATGGATGCACAATGCAGGATGATTATGGATACACAATGCAGGATGATTATGGATACACAGTGCAGGATGATAATGGATACATAGTGCAGGATGATTATGTATACACAGTGCAGGATGATGATGAATACACAGTGCAGGATGATTATGCATACACAGTGCAGGATGAATATGGATACACAGTGCAGGATGATTATGGATGCACAATGCAGGATGATTATGGATACACAATGCAGGATGATTATGGATACACAGTGCAGGATGATAATGGATACATAGTGCAGTATGATTACGTATACACAGTGCAGGATGATGATGAATACACAGTGCAGGATGATTATGCATACAAAGAGCATGCTGATTGTGGATACACAGTCCAGCGTGATAATATATACACAGTGCAGGATGCTTATGGATACACAGAGCAGGGTGATTATGGATACACAGTGCAGGATGATTATGGATACACAATGCAGGATTATGGATACAGTGCAGGGTGATTATGGATACACAGTGCAGGATGATTATGGATACAGAGCTCAGGATGATAATGGTTAAACGGTGAAGGGTGATTATGGATACACAGTGTAGGACGATAATGGATACACAGTGCAGGATGATTATGGATAGATAGTGCAGGGTGATTATGTATATACAGTGCAGGATGAATATGGATAAACTGTGAAGGATGATTATCTATACACAGTGCAGGATAAAAATGGATACACAGTGCAGGGTGATTATGGATACGCAATGCAGGATGATTATGGATACACAGTGCAGGAAAATTATGGATACACAGTGCAGGATGAATATGGATACACAATGCAGGAAGATTATGGATACACAGTGCAGGATGATTATGGATACACAGAGTAGGGTGATTATGGATACACAGTGCAAGGTAATAATGGATACACAGTGCAGGATGAATATGGATCCACAGTGCAGTGTGATTATAGATACACAGTGAAGGATGCATATGGGTAGAAAGTGCAAGGTGATTATGGATACAGAGGCCAGGATGAATATGGATACACAGTGCAGGCTGATTTTGGATACACAGTGCAGAGTGATTATGGATACACAGTGCAGGATGATGATGGATACACAGTGCAGGATGATTATGGATACACAGTACACGGAGATAATGGATACACAGTCAAGTGTGATTATGGATACACAGTGCAGGATGATAATGGATACATAGTGGAGGTTGATTATGGATACACAGTGCAGGATGAAAATGGATACACAGTGCAGGATGATTATGGATACCCAGTGCAGGATGATTATGGATACACAGTGCAAGAAAATTATAGATACCCAGTGCAGGATGAATGTGGATACACAATGCAGGAAGATTATGGATACACAGTGCAAGGTAATACTGGATACACAATGCAGGATGAATATGGATACACAGTGCAGTGTGATTATAGATACACAGTGCAGGATGCATATGGATACACAGAGCAGGGTGAAATGGATACACAGGGCAGGATGAATATGGATACACAGTGCAGGATGATTATGGATACACAGTGCAGGGTGATTATGGATATACAGTGCAGGATGATTATGTATACACAGTGCAGGATGATGATGGATACACAGTGCAGGATGTTATGGAAACACAGTGCACGGTGATTATGCATACACAGTCCAGCGTGATAATGAATACACAGTGCAGGATGATTATGGATACACAGAGCAGGGTGATTATGGATACACAGTCCAGCGTGATAATGGATACACAGTGCAGAATGATTATGGATACACAGTGCAGGGTGATTATGTATACACAGTGCAGGATGAATATGGATAAACTGTGAAGGATGATTATGGAAACACAGTGCACAGTGATTATGGATACACAGTGCAAGGTGATTATGGATACGCAATGCCGGATGATTATGGATACACAGTGCAGGATGATTATGGATACACAGAGCAGGAAAAGTATGGATACCCAGTGCAGGATGAATATGGATACACGATGCAGGAAGATTATGGATGCACAGTGCAAGGTGATAATGGATACACAGTGCAGGATGAATATGGATACACAGAGCAGTGTGATTATGGATACACAGTGCAGGATGCATATAAATATAAAGTGCAGGGTGATTATGGATACAGAGGACAGGATGAATATGGATACACAGTGCTGGCTGATTATGGATACACAGAGCAGAGTGATTATGGATACACAGTGCAGTATGATTATGGATACACAGTGCCGGATGATGATGGATACACAGTGCAGGATGTTTATGGATACACAGTGCAGGATGATTATGGATACACAGTGCAGGATGATTATGGATACACAATGCAGGATGATTATGGATGCACAATACAGGATGATTATGGATACACAATGCAGGATGATTATGGATACACAATGCAGGATGATTATGGATGCACAATGCAGGATGATTATGGATACACAGTGCAGGATGATTATGGATACACAGTGCAGGATGATTATGGATACACAGTGCAGGATGATTATGGATACACAATGCAGGATGATTATGGATACACAATGCAGGATGATTATGGATACACAGTGCAGGATGATTATGGATACACAGTGCCGGGTGATTATGGATACACAGTGCACGATGATTATGGATACACAGTGCAGGATGATTATGGTTTCACAGAGCAGGGTGATAATGGATACAAAGGGCAGGATGAAGATGGATACACAGTGGAGGATGATTATGGATACACCGTGCAGGGTGATTATGGATACACAGTGCAGGATGATTATGTATACACAGTGCAGGATGATTATGAATATACAGTGCAGGAGCATGTGGATACACAGTGCTGGGTGCTTATGGATACAACGTGCAGGATGATTACAGATACAGAGTGAAGGATGATAATGGTTAAAAAGTGCAGGGTGATTATGGATACACAGTGTAGGATGATTATGGATACACACTGCAGGATGATAATGGATACACAGTGCAGGAGTATGTGGATACACAGTGTAGGGTGATTATGGATACACAGTGCAGGATGATTATGGATACAGAGTGCAGGATGATAATGGATACACAGTGCAGGATGATCATGGAACCACAGAGCAGGTTGATTATGGATACACAGTGCAGGAGCATGTGGATACACAGTGTAGCGTGATTATGCATACACAGTGCAGGATGAATATGGATACACAGTGCAGGATGATTATGGATACACAGTGCAGGATGAATATGGATACACAGTGCAGGATGCATATGGATACACAGAGCAGGATGATAATGGATACATAGGGCAGTATGATTATGTATTCACAGTGCAGGATGATGATGAATACACAGTGCAGGATGATGATGAATACACAGTGCAGGATGATTATGGAAACACAGTGCAGGATGATTATGGATACACAGTGCAGGATGATTATGGATACACAGTGCAGGATGATAATGGATATACAGTGCAGGATGATTATGTATACACAGTGCAGGATGATGATGAATACACAGTGCAGGATGATTATGCATACACAGAGCATGGTGATTATGGATACACAGTCCAGCGTGATAGTGGATACACAGTGCAGGATGATTATGCATACACAGTGCAGGATGAATATGGATACACAGTGCAGGATGATTATGGATGCACAATGCAGGATGATTATGGATACACAATGCAGGATGATTATGGATACACAGTGCAGGATGATAATGGATACATAGTGCAGTATGATTATGTATACACAGTGCAGGATGATGATGAATACACAGTGCAGGATGATTATGCATACACAGAGCATGCTGATTGTGGATACACAGTCCAGCGTGATAATATATACACAGTGCAGGATGCTTATGGATACACAGAGCAGGGTGATTATGGATACACAGTGCAGGATGATTATGGATACACAATGCAGGATTATGGATACAGTGCAGGGTGATTATGGATACACAGTGCAGGACGATTATGGATACAGAGCTCAGGATGATAATGGTTAAACGGTGAAGGGTGATTATGGATACACAGTGTAGGACGATAATGGATACACAGTGCAGGATGATTATGGATAGATAGTGCAGGGTGATTATGTATATACAGTGCAGGATGAATATGGATAAACTGTGAAGGATGATTATCTATACACAGTGCAGGATAAAAATGGATACACAGTGCAGGGTGATTATGGATACGCAATGCAGGATGATTATGGATACACAGTGCAGGAAAATTATGGATACACAGTGCAGGATGAATATGGATACACAATGCAGGAAGATTATGGATACACAGTGCAGGATGATTATGGATACACAGAGTAGGGTGATTATGGATACACAGTGCAAGGTAATAATGGATACACAGTGCAGGATGAATATGGATCCACAGTGCAGTGTGATTATAGATACACAGTGAAGGATGCATATGGGTAGAAAGTGCAGGGAGATTATGGATACAGAGGCCAGGATGAATATGGATACACAGTGCAGGCTGATTTTGGATACACAGTGCAGAGTGATTATGGATACACAGTGCAGGATGATGATGGATACACAGTGCAGGATGATTATGGATACACAGTACACGGAGATAATGGATACACAGTCCAGTGTGATTATGGATACACAGTGCAGGATGATAATGGATACATAGTGGAGGTTGATTATGGATACACAGTGCACGATGAAAATGGATACACAGAGCAGGATGATTATGGATACCCAGTGCAGGATGATTATGGATACACAGTGCAAGAAAATTATAGATACCCAGTGCAGGAATAATGTGGATACACAATGCAGGAAGATTATGGATACACAGTGCAAGGTAATACTGGATACACAATGCAGGATGAATATGGATACACAGTGCAGTGTGATTATAGATACACAGTGCAGGATGCATATGGATACACAGAGCAGGGTGAAATGGATACACAGGGCAGGATGAATATGGATACAAAGTGCAGGATGATTATGGATACACAGTGCAGGGTGATTATGGATATACAGTGCAGGATGATTATGTATACACAGTGCAGGATGATGGTGGATACACAGCGCAGGATGTTATGGAAAAACAGTGCACGGTGATTATGCATACACAGTCCAGCGTGATAATGAATACACAGTGCAGGATGATTATGGATACACAGAGCAGGGTGATTATGGATACACAGTCCAGCGTGATAATGGATACACAGAGCAGGGTGATTATGGATACACAGTGCAGGATGATTATGGATACACAATGCAGGTTATGGATACACAGTGCAGGATGATGGATGCACAATGCAGGAGCATGTGGATACACAGCGCTGGGTGATTATGGATACACAGTGCAGAATGATTATGGATACACAGTGCAGGATGATTATGGAAACACAGTGCACAGTGATTATGGATACACAGTGCAAGGTGATTATGGATACGCAAAGCAGGATGATTATGGATACACAGTGCAGGATGATTATGGATACACAGAGCAGGAAAAGTATGGATACCCAGTGCAGGATGAATTTGGATACACGATGCAGGAAGATTATGGATGCACAGTGCAAGGTGATAATGGATACACAGTGCAGGATGAATATGGATACACAGAGCAGTGTGATTATGGATACACAGTGCAGGATGCATATAGATACAAAGTGCAGGGTGATTATGGATACAGAGGACAGGATGAATATGGATACACAGTGCTGGCTGATTATGGATACACAGAGCAGAGTGATTATGGATACACAGTGCAGGATGATTATGGATACACAGTGCCGGATGATGATGGATACACAGTGCAGGATGTTTATGGATACACAGTGCACGGAGCTTATGGATACACAGTCCAGGGTGATTATGGATACACAGTGCAGGATGATTATGGATCCACAGTAGAAGGTGATTATGAATACACAGTGCAGGATGAATATGGATACACAGTGCAGTGTGATTATAGATATACAGTTCAGGATGTATATGGACACAAAGTGCAGGGTGATTATGGTTACACAGGGCAGGATGAATATGGATACACAGTGCAGTCTGATTATGGATACACAGTGCAGGGTGAATATGGATACACAGTGCAGGATGATTATGGATACACAGTGCCGGATGATGATGCATACACAGTGCAACGATGATTATGGACACACAGTGCACGGAGATTATTGATACACAGTCCAGGGTGATTATGGATACACAGTGCAGGATGATTATGGATACACAGTGTAGAATGATTATGGATACACAGTGCAGGGTGATTATGGAAACACAGTGCAGGGTGATTATGGATACACAGTGCAGGAGCATGTGGATACACAGTGCAGGGTGATTATGCATACACAGTGCAGGATGAATATGGATACACAGTGCAGGATGATTATAGATACACAGTGCAGGATGCATATGGATACACAGAGCAGCGTGATAATGTATACACAGGGCAGGATGAATATGGATACACAGTGCAGGATGATTATGGATACACAGTGCAGGGTGATTATGGATTTACAGTGCAGGATGATTATGTATACACAGTGCAGGATGATGATGGATACACTGTGCAAGACGATTATGGAAACACAGTGCACGGTGATTATGGATACACTGTCCAGCTTGATAATGGATACACAGTGCTGGATGATTATGGATACACTGAGCAGGGTGATTGTGGATACACAGTCCAGCGTTTTAATGGATACACAGTGCAGGATGATTATGGATACACAGTCTAGGGTGATTATGGATAAACAGTGCAGGATGATTATGGATACACAGAGCAGGGTGATTATGGATACATAGTCCAGCGTGTTAATGGATACACAGTGCAGGATGATTATGGATACACAGAGCAGGGTGATTGTGGATACACGGTCCAGCGTGATAACGGATACACAGTGCAGGATGATTATGGATACACAATGCAGGATTATGGATACACAGTGCAGGATGATTGATACACAATGCAGGAGCATGTGGATACACAGCGCTGAGTGATTATGGATACACAGTGCAGGATGATAATCGTTAAACAGTGCAGGATGATTATGGATACACAGTGATGGGTGATTATGGATACAAAGTGTAGGATGATTATGGATACACAGTGCAGGAAAATTATGGATACCCAGTGCAGGATGAATATGGATACACGATGCAGGAAGATTATGGATACACAGTGGAAGGTGATTATGGATACACAGTGCAGGATGAATATGGATACACAGTGCAGTGTGATTATAGATGCACAGTGCAGGATGATTATGGATACACAGTGCACGGAGATTATGTTTACACAGTCCAGGGTGATTATGGATACACAGTGCAGGATGATTATGGATACACAGTGCAGCGTGCTTATGGGTACACAGTGCAGGATGATTATGGATACACAGTACAGGATGATAATGGATACACAGTGCAGGATGATCTTGGAAACACATTGCAGGGTGATAATGGATACACAGTGCAGGAGCATGTGGATACACAGTGGAGGGTGATTATGCGTACACAGTGCAGGATGAATATGGATACACAGTGCAGGATGATTAAAGATACACATTGCAGGATGCGTAGGGATACACAGAGCAGGGTGATAATGGATACACAGGGCAGGATGAATTTGGATACACAGTGCAGGATGAATATGAATACATAGTGCAGGATGATTATGGATACACAGTGCAGGATGATTATGTATACAGAGTGCAGGATGATTATGGAAACACAGTGCACGGTGATTATGGATACACAGTCCAGCGTGATACACAGTGCAGGATGATTATGGATACAGAGAGCAGGATGATTATGGATACACAGTGCAGGATGATTATGGATACATGATGCAGGATTACGGATACACTGTGCAGGGTGATTATGGATACAGAGTGCAGGATGATTATGGATACACAGTGCAGGTTGATTGTACATACCCAGTGCAGAATGCATATGGATACATAGAGCAGGGTGATAATGGATAGAGAGGGCAGGATGAATATGGATACACAGTGCAAGATGATTATGGAAACACTATGCACGCTGATTATGGATACACAGTCCATCGTGATAACGGATACACAGTGCAGGGTGCTAATGGGTACACAGTGCCGGATGATTATGGCTACACAGTACAGGATGATAATGGATACACAGTGTAGGATGACTATGGATGCACAGGGCACGGTGATTATGGATACACAGTACAGGGTGATTATGGTTACACAGTGCAGGATGGTTATGGATACACAGAGCAGGGGGATTATGGATACACAGTGCAGGATGATTCTGCATACACAAAGCAGGATTATGGATACACATTGCTGGGTGATATTGGAAACACAGTGCAGGAGCATGTGGATACACAGTGCAGGATGATTATGCATACACAGTGCCGGATGAATATGGATAAACTGTGCAGGATGATTATGGATACAAGTGGATACACAACGCAGGATGATTATGGATGCACAATGCAGGATTATGGATACACAGTGCAGGGTGATTATGGAAACACAGCGCAGGGTGATTATGGATACACAGTGCAGGATGATTATGTATACACAGTGCAGGATGATGATGGATACACAGTGCAGGATGATTATGGACACACAGTGCACGGTGATTATGGATACACAGTACAGGGTGATTATGGTTACACAGTGCAAGATGATTATGGATACACAGAGCAGGGTGATTATGGATACACAGTGCAGGATGATTATGCATACACAATGCAGGATTATGCATACACAGTGCAGGGTGGTTACGGATACACAGTGCAGGAGCATGTGGATACACAGTGCAGGGTGATTATGCATACACAGTGCAGCATGAATATGGATACACAGTGCAGGATGATTATACATACCCAGTGCAGGATGCATATGGATACACAGAGCAGGGTGATATCGATACAGAGGGCAGGATGAATAAGGATACACAGTGCAGGATGATTATGGATACACAGTGCAGGATGATAATGGAAACATAGTGCACGGTGATTATGGATACACAGTCCAGCGTGATAACGGATACACAGTGCAGGATGATTATGGATATACAGTGCAGGGCGCTAATGGGTACACAGTGCCGGATGATATTGGATACACAGTACAGGATGATAATGGATACACAGTGCAGGATGATTATGGAAACACAGAGCACGGTGATTATGGATACACAGTACAGGGTGACTATGGTTACACAGTGCAGGATGATTATACATACCCAGTGCAGGATGTATATGGATACAGAGAGCAGGGTGATAATGGATACAGAGGGCAGGATGAATATGGATATACAGTGCAGGATGATTATGGATACACAGTGCAGGATGATTATGGATACACAGAACAGGGTGATATCGATACAGAGGGAAGGATGAATAAGGATACACAGTGCAGGATGATTATGGATACACAGTGCAGGATGATAATGGAAACATAGTGCACGGTGATTATGGATACACAGTCCAGCGTGATAATGGATACACAGTGCAGGATGATTATGGATATACAGTGCAGGGTGCTAATGGGTACACAGTGCACGGTGATTATGGATACACAGTCCAGCGTGATAATAGATACACAGTGCAGGATGATTATGGATACACAGAGCACGGTGATTATGGATACAGAGTGCAGGATGATAATGGTTACACAGTGCAGGGTGATTATGGATACACAGTGTAGGATGATTATGGATACACAGTGCAGGATGATTATGGATACACAGTGCAGGATGATTATGGATACAGAGTGCAGGATGATAATGGTTACACAGTGCAGAATGATTATGGATACACAGTGCAGGATGAATATGAATACACAGTGGAGGATGAATATGGACACATAGTGCAGGATGAATATGGATACACAGTGCTGGACTAATATGGATACACAGTGCAGGATGATTATGAATACACAGTGCAGGATGATTATGCACACACAGTGCAGGGTGATTATGGATACACAGTGCAGAATGTTTATGGATGCACAGTGCAGAATGATTATGGATACACTGTGCAGAATGATTATGGATATGCAGTGCAGGGTGATTATGGATACACAGTGCAGGGTGATTATGGATACACAGCGCAGGAGCGTGTGGATGCACAGTGCTGGATGATTATGAATACACAGTGCGGGATGATTATGGATACACAGTGCAGGGTGTTTCTGGATACTCAGTGCAGGATGATTATGGATACACAGTGCAGTATAATTATCGATACACAGTGCAGGGAGATTATAGATACAGAGTGCAGGATGATAATGGAAACACATTGCAGAGTGATTATGGATATACAGTGCAGGGTGGTTCTGGATACACAGTGCAGGTTGATTATAGATACACAGTGCAGGATGCAGATGGATACACAGTGCAGTGTGATTATGGATAAAAAGAGCAGGATGATTATGGACACACAGTGCAGTCTGATTATGGATACACAATACAGAATGATTATGGATACACAGTGCAGGATAATTATGGATACACAGTACGGGATGAATATGGATACAGAGTGCAAGATGATTATGGATAAACAGCGCAGGGTGATTATGGAAACATACTGCAGGATGATTATGGATACACAGTCCCGGGTGATTATGAACACACAGTGCAGGATGATTATGGATACACAGTGCAGAGTGATTGTGGAGACACAGTGCAGGATGATTGTGGAGACACAGTGCAGGGTGATTATGGATACACAGTGCAAGGTGTTTATGGATACACAGTACAGGGTGTTTATGGATACACAGTGCAGAATGCATATAGATAAACAGTGCTGGATGTGTATTGATACACGGTGCAGGATGAATAACGATGCACAGTGCATGATGAATATGGATACACAGTGCAAGATGATTATGGATACACAGTGCAGGATGAATATGAATATACAGTGCAGGATGAATATGGATACACATTGCACGATGAATATGGATACACAGTGAAAGATGATTATGGATACACAGTGCAGAATGTTTATGGATGCACAGTGCAGAATGAATATGGATACACAGTGCAGAATGATTATGGATATGCAGTGCAGGGTGATTATGGATACACAATGCAGGATGATTATGGATACACAGTGCAGGGTGATTATGGATACAGAGTGCAGGATGATAATGGAAACACATTGCAGAGTGATTAAGGATACACAGTGCAGGATGATTATGGATACACGATGCAGGATTACGGATACACTGTGCAGGGTGATTATGGATACAGAGTGCAGGATGATTATGGATATACAGTGCAGGATGATTATACATACACAGTGCAGAATGCATATGGATACATAGAGCAGGGTGATAATGGATACAGAGGGCAGGATGAATATGGATACACAGTGCAAGATGATTATGGAAACACTATGCACGCTGATTATGGATACACAGTCCATCGTGATAACGGATACACAGTGCAGGATGATTATGGATATACAGTGCAGGGTGCTAATGGGTACACAGTGCCGGATGATTATGGCTACACAGTACAGGATGATAATGGATGCACAGTGTAGGATGATTATGGATGCACAGGGCACGGTGATTATGGATACACAGTACAGGGTGATTATGGTTACACAGTGGGCGGCACGGTGGCCCAGTGGTTAGCACTGCTGCCTCGCAGCGCCAGAGACCCGGGTTCAATTCCCGCCTCAGGCGACTGACTGTGTGGAGTTTGCACGTTCTCCCCGTGTCTGCGTGGGTTTCCTCCGGGTGCTCTGGTTTCCTCCCACAGTCCAAAAATGTGCAGGTCAGGTGAATTGGCCATGCTAAATTGTCCGTAGTGTTAGGTAAGGGGTAAATGTAGGGGTAGGGATGGGTTACGCTTCGGCGGGGCGGTGTGGACTTGTTGGGCCGAAGAGCCTGTTTCCACACTGTAAAGTAATCTAATCTAATCTAATCAGTGCAGAATGATTATGGATACACAGAGCAGGTGGATTATGGATACACAGTGCAGGATGATTCTGCATACACAAAGCAGGATTATGGATACACATTGCAGGATGATATTGGAAACACAGTGCAGGAGCATGTGGATACACAATGCAGGATGACTATGCATACACAGTGCAGGATGAATATGGATAAACTGTGCAGGATGATTATGGATACAAGTGGATACACAGTGCAGGATGATTATGGATACACAATGCAGGATTATGGATACACAGTGCAGGGTGATTATGAAAACACAGCGCAGGGTGATTATGGATACACAGTGCAGGATGATTATGTATACACAGTGCAGGATGATGATGGATACACAGTGCAGGATGATTATGGACACACAGTGCACGGTGATTATGGATACACAGTACAGGGTGATTATGGTTACACAGTGCAAGATGATTATGGATACACAGAGCAGGGTGATTATGGATACACAGCGCAGGATGATTATGCATACACAATGCAGGATAATGCATACACAGTGCAGGGTGGTTACGGATACACAGTGCAGGAGCATGTGGATACACAGTGCAGGGTGATTATGCATACACAGTGCAGCATGAATATGGATACACAGTGCAGGATGATTATACATACCCAGTGCAGGATGCATATGGATACAGAGAGCAGGGTGATAATGGATACAGAGGGCAGGGTGAATATGGATATACAGTGCAGGATGATTATGGATACACAGTGCAGGATGATTATGGAAACACAGTGCACGGTGATTATGGATACACAGTCCAGCGTGATAATAGATACACAGTGCAGGATGATTATGGATACACAGAGCAGGTGGAATATGGTTACACAGTGCAGGATGATTATGGATACACAATGCAGGATTATGTATACACATTGCAGGGAGATTATGGATAGACAGTGCAGGAGCATGTGGATACACAGTGCAGGTTGATTATGGATACACAGTGCAGGATGATTATGGATACACAGTGCAGGATGATAATGGTTACACAGTGCAGGGTGATTATGGATACACAGTGTAGGATGATTATGGATACACAGTGCAAGATGATTATGGATACGCAGTGCAGCATGGTTATGGATACACAGTTCAGGATGAATATGGATACACAGTGCAGAATGATTAAAGATACACAGTGCAGGATGAATATGAATACACAGTGGAGGATGAATATGGACACATAGTGCAGGATGAATATGGATACAGAGTGCAGGACTAATATGGATACACAGTGCAGGATGATTATGAATACACAGTGCAGGATGATTATGCACACACAGTGCAGGGTGATTATGGATACACAGCGCACGAGCGTGTGGATGCACAGTGCTGGATGATTATGAATACACAGTGCGGGATGATTATGGATACACAGTGCAGGGTGTTTCTGGATACACAGTGCAGGGTGGTTCTGGATACACAGTGCAGGTTGATTATAGATACACAGTGCAGGATGCAGATGGATACACAGTGCAGTGTGATTATGGATAAAAAGAGCAGGATGATTATGGACACACAGTGCAGTCTGATTATGGATACACAATACAGAATGATTATGGATACACAGTGCAGGATAATTATGGATACACAGTACAGGATGAATAT
Source organism: Chiloscyllium plagiosum (assembly GCF_037043375.1). Lineage (NCBI taxonomy): Eukaryota > Metazoa > Chordata > Chondrichthyes > Orectolobiformes > Hemiscylliidae > Chiloscyllium > Chiloscyllium plagiosum. The sequence goes on along the minus strand of NW_028270153.1, from coordinate 71,333,363 downwards.
GGATACAGAGTGCAAGATGATTATGGATAAACAGCGCAGGGTGATTATGGAAACATACTGCAGGATGATTATGGATACACAGTCCCGGGTGATTATGAACACACAGTGCAGGATGATTATGGATACACAGTGCAGAGTGATTGTGGAGACACAGTGCAGGATGATTGTGGAGACACAGTGCAGGGTGATTATGGATACACAGTGCAAGGTGTTTATGGATACACAGTACAGGGTGTTTATGGATACACAGTGCAGAATGCATATAGATAAACAGTGCTGGATGTGTATTGATACACGGTGCAGGATGAATAACGATGCGCAGTGCATGATGAATATGGATACACAGTGCAAGATGATTATGGATATGCAGTGCAGCATGATTAATAATACACAGTTCAGGATGAATATGGATACACAGTGCAGAATGATTTTGGATACACAGTGCATGATGAATATGGATACACACTGCAAGATGATTATGGATACACAGTGCAGCATGATTATGGATACACAGTGCAAGATGAATATCGATACACAGTGCGGAATCATTATGGATACAGAGTGCAGGATGATTATGAATACACACTGCAGGATGAATAGGGATACACAGCGCAGGATGAATATGGATACAAAGTGCAGGAAGATGATGGATACACAGTGCAGGATGATTATGGATACACAGTGCAGGATGAATACGGATACACAGCACAGGATGAATATGGATACACATTGCAGGAAAAATATGGATACACAGTGAAGGGTGATTATGGATACACAGTGCAGGATGATTATGGATACACAGTGCAGGATAATTATGCATACACAATGCAGGATGATATATGGATACACAGTGCAGGATGATTATGGATACAGAGTGCTGGGTGATTCTGGGTACATAGTGCAGAGTGATTATGGATACACAGTTCAGGATGATTATGAATACACAGTGCAGAGTGATTATGGACACACAGTGCAGGGTGATTATGGAGACAGAGTGCAGGGTGACTATGGATACACAGTGCAGGATGAATATGGATACACAGTTCAGGATGATTATGGAGACACAGTGCAAGATGAATATCGATACACAGTGCGGAATCATTATGGATACAGAGTGCAGGATGATTATGAATACACACTGCAGGATGAATATGGATACACAGTGCAGGAAAAATATGGATACACAGTGCTGGGTGATTATGGATACACAGTGCAGGATGATTATGGGTACAAAGTGCAGGATGATTATGGATACACAGTGCAGGGTGATTGTGGATACACAGTGCAGGATGAATACGGATACACAGCACAGGGTGAATATGGATACACAGTGCAGGAAAAATATGGATACACAGTGAATGGTGATTATGGGTACAAACTGCAGGATGATTATGGATACACAGTGCAGGGTGATTATGGATACACAGTGGAGGATGATTATGGATACACAGTGCAGGATGATTATGGGTACAAACAGCAGGATGATTATGGATACACAGTGCAGGGTGATTATGGATACACAGTGCAGGGTGATTATGGATACAGAGTGCAGGGTGACTATGGATACACAGTGCAGGATAATTATGCATACACAATGCAGGATGATAGATGGATACACAGTGCAGGATGATTATGGATACAGAGTGCTGGGTAATTATGGGTACATAGTGCAGAGTGATTTTGGATACACAGTGCAAGATGATTATGGATACACAGTGCAGCGTGATGATGTGGATACACAGTGCAGGGTGTTTATGGATGCACAGTGCAGGATGAATATAGATAAACAGTGCAGGATGTATATGGATACACGGTGCAGGATGAATAAGGATGCACCATGCACTATGAATATGGATACACAGTGCAAGATGATTATGGATACACAGTGCAGCATGATTATGGATACACAGTGCAGAATGAATATGGATACACAGTGCAGAATGATTATGGATACACAGTGCAGAATCATTATGGATACACAGTGCAGGGTGATTATGGATACACAGTGCAGGATGATTATGGATACACAGTACAGGATGAATATGGATACAGAGTGCAAGATGATTATGGATACACAGTGCAGGGTGATTATGGATACACAGTGCAGGATGATTGTGGAGACACAGTGCAGGGTGATTATGGATAAACAGTGCATGAGTATGTGGATACACTATGAAGAATCATTATGATACACAGTGCATGATGATTATGGATACACAGTGCAGTGTCATTATGGATACACAGCGCAGGGTGTTTCCGGATACACAGTGCAGGATGATTATGGAAACACATTGCAGGGTGATTATGGATACACAGTGCAGGGTGATTATGGATACACCGTGCAGGATGATTATGGATACACAGTGCAGGATGATTATGGATACACAGCGCAGGGTGATTATGGATACACAGTGCAGGATGATTATGAATACACAGTGCAGGGTGATTATAGATACACTGTGCAGTGTGATTATGGATACACAATGCAGAATGATTATGGATACACAGTACAGGATGAATATGGATACAGAGTGCAAGATGATTATGGATACACAGTGCAGGGTGATTATGGATACACAGTGCAGGATGATTGTGGAGACACAGTGCAGGGTGATTATGGATACACTGTGCAGTGTGATTATGGATACACAATGCAGAATGATTATGGATACACAGTACAGGATGAATATGGATACAGAGTGCAAGGTGATTATGGATACACAGTGCAGGATGATTATGGATACACAGTGCAGGACAATTATGCATACACAATGCAGCATGATATATGGATACACAGTGCAGGATGATTATGGATATACAGTGCAGGGTGAGTATTGATACACAGTGCAGGATGATTATGGATACACAGTGCTGGGTGATTATGGATACACAGTGCAGACTGATTATGGATACACAGTGCACTGTGATTATGGATACACAGTGCAGTTGGTTTATGGACACACAGTGCAGGATGGTTATGGATACACAGTGCAATGTGATTATGGATACACAGTGCAGGAAGATGATGGTTACACAGTACAGGATGATTATGGATACACAGTGCAGGATGAATACGGATACACAGCACAGGATGAATATGGATTCACAGTGCAGGAAAAATATGGATACACAGTGAAGGGTGATTATGGATACACAGTGCAGGGTGATTATCGATACAAAGTGCAGGGTGATTATGGATACACAATGCAGGATGATTGTGGAAACACAGTGCAGGATGTTTATGGATACACGGTGCAGGGTGATTATGGATACAGAGTGCAGGGTGACTATGGATACACAGTGCAGGATAATTATGCACACACAATGCAGGATGATATATGGATACACAGTGCAGGATGATTATGGATACAGAGTGCTGGGTGATTCTGGGTGCATAGTGCAGAGTGATTATGGATACACAGTGCAAGATGATTATGGATACACAGTGCAGGGTGTTTATGGATTAGATTAGATTACATTAGATTACATTACAGTGTGGAAACAGGCCCTTCGGCCCAACAAGTCCACACCGACCCGCCGAAGCGAAATCCACCCATACCCCTATATTTACCCCTTACCTAACACTACGGGCAATTTAGCATGGCCAATTCACCTGATCCTGCACATCTTTTGGACTGTGGGAGGAAACCGGAGCACCCGGAGGAAACCCACGCAGACACGGGGAGAACGTGCAAACTCCACACAGTCAGTCGCCTGAGGCGGGAATTGAACCCGGGTCTCAGGCGCTGTGAGGCAGCAGTGCTAACCACTGTGCCACCGTGCCGCCCAGGATGCTCAGTGCAGGATGAATATGGATACACAGTGCAAGATGATTATGGATACGCACTGATGCATGATTATGGATACACAGTTCAGGATGAATATGGATACACAGTGCAGAATAATTATGGATACACAGTACAGGATGATTATGAATACACAGTGCAGGATGATTATGGATACACAGTGCAGGATGAATATGGATACACAGTGCAGGATGAATATGGATACACAGTGCAGGATGATTGTAGATACACAGTGCAGGATGCATATGGATACACAGAGCAGGACGATGATGGATACACAGTGCAAGATGATTATAGACACACAGTGCTGAATGATTATGGATACACAGTGCAGTATGAATATGGATACACAGTGCAGGGTGATTATGGATGCACATTGGAGGGTGATTATGGATACACAGTGCAGGAGTGTGTGGATACACAGTGGAGAATGATTATGGATACACAGTGCAGGGTAATTATGGATACACAGTGCAGGATGATTATGCAGACACAGCGGAGAATGATTATGGATACACAGTACAGGGTGATTATGGATAAACAGTGCAGGATGATTATGGATACACAGTGCAGGATGATTATGGATACACAGCACAGGGTGATTATGGACGCAAAGTGCAGGATGATTATGGATACACAGTGCAGGGTGATTATGGATACACAGTGCAGGATGATTATGGATACACAGTGCAGGACAATTATGCATACACAATGCAGCATGATATATGGATACACAGTGCAGGATGATTATGGATATACAGTGCAGGGTGAGTATTGATACACAGTGCAGGATGATTATGGATACACAGTGCTGGGTGATTATGGATACACAGTGCAGACTGATTATGGATACACAGTGCACTGTGATTATGGATACACAGTGCAGTTGGTTTATGGACACACAGTGCAGGATGGTTATGGATACACAGTGCAATGTGATTATGGATACACAGTGCAGGAAGATGATGGTTACACAGTACAGGATGATTATGGATACACAGTGCAGGATGAATACGGATACACAGCACAGGATGAATATGGATTCACAGTGCAGGAAAAATATGGATACACAGTGAAGGGTGATTATGGATACACAGTGCAGGGTGATTATCGATACAAAGTGCAGGGTGATTATGGATACACAATGCAGGATGATTGTGGAAACACAGTGCAGGATGTTTATGGATACACGGTGCAGGGTGATTATGGATACAGAGTGCAGGGTGACTATGGATACACAGTGCAGGATAATTATGCACACACAATGCAGGATGATATATGGATACACAGTGCAGGATGATTATGGATACAGAGTGCTGGGTGATTCTGGGTACATAGTGCAGAGTGATTATGGATACACAGTGCAAGATGATTATGGATACACAGTGCAGGGTGATGGTGGATACACAGTGCAGGGTGTTTATGGATTAGATTAGATTACATTAGATTACATTACAGTGTGGAAACAGGCCCTTCGGCCCAACAAGTCCACACCGACCCGCCGAAGCGAAATCCACCCATACCCCTATATTTACCCCTTACCTAACACTACGGGCAATTTAGCATGGCCAATTCACCTGATCCTGCACATCTTTTGGACTGTGGGAGGAAACCGGAGCACCCGGAGGAAACCCACGCAGACACGGGGAGAACGTGCAAACTCCACACAGTCAGTCGCCTGAGGCGGGAATTGAACCCGGGTCTCAGGCGCTGTGAGGCAGCAGTGCTACCCACTGTGCCACCGTGCCGCCCAGGATGCTCAGTGCAGGATGAATATGGATACACGGTGCAGGATGAATAAGGATGCACCATGCACTATGAATACGGATACACAGTGCAAGATGATTATGGATACACAGTGCAGGACAATTATGCATACACAATGCAGCATGATATATGGATACACAGTGCAGGATGATTATGGATATACAGTGCAGGGTGAGTATTGATACACAGTGCTGGATGATTATGGATACACAGTGCTGGGTGATTATGAATACACAGTGCAGACTGATTATGGATACACAGTGCAGTGTGATTATGGATACACAGTGCAGTTGGTTTATGGACACACAGTGCAGGATGGTTATGGATACACAGTGCAATGTGATTATGGATACACAGTGCAGGAAGATGATGGATACATAGTGCAGGATGATTATGGATACACAGTGCAGGATGAATACGGATACACAGCACAGGATGAATATGGATACACAGTGCAGGAAAAATATGGATACACAGTGAAGGGTGATTATGGATACACAGTGCAGGGTGATTATCGATACAAAGTGCAGGGTGATTATGGATACACAATGCAGGATGATTGTGGAAACACAGTGCAGGATGTTTATGGATACACGGTGCAGGGTGATTACGGATACGGAGTGCAGGGTGACTATGGATACACAGTGCAGGATGATTATGGATACACAGTGCTGGGTGATTATGGATACACAGTGCACGGTGATTATGGATACACAGTGCAGGGTGATTATGTACACACAGTGCAGTGTGATTATGGATACACAGTGCAGAATGATTATGGACACACAGCGCAGTGTGATTATGGATACACAGTGCAGGATGATTATGGATAAACAGTGCAGAGTTGTGGAGAAATGGTGCAGGGTGATAATGGATAAACAGTGCATGAGTATGTGGATACACTGTGCAGAATCATTATGATACACAGTGCATGATGATTATGGATACACAGTGCAGTGTCATTATGGATACACAGCGCAGGGTGTTTCCGGATACACAGTGCAGGATGATTATGGAAACACATTGCAGAGTGATTATGGATACACAGTGCAGGGTGATTAGGGATACACAGTGCAGGATGATTATGGATACACAGTGCAGGATGATTATGGATACACGGTGCTGGGTGATTATAGATACACAGTGCACGGTGATTATGGATACACAGTGCAGGGTGATTATGTACACACAGTGCAGTGTGATTATGGATACACAGTGCAGAATGATTATGGACACACAGCGCAGTGTGATTATGGATACACAATGCAGAATGATTATGGATACACAGTACAGGACAATTATGCATACACAATGCAGCATGATATATGGATACACAGTGCAGGATGATTATGGATATACAGTGCAGGGTGAGTATTGATACACAGTGCAGGATGATTATGGATACACAGTGCTGGGTGATTATGGATACACAGTGCAGACTGATTATGGATACACAGTGCACTGTGATTATGGATACACAGTGCAGTTGGTTTATGGACACACAGTGCAGGATGGTTATGGATACACAGTGCAATGTGATTATGGATACACAGTGCAGGAAGATGATGGTTACACAGTACAGGATGATTATGGATACACAGTGCAGGATGAATACGGATACACAGCACAGGATGAATATGGATTCACAGTGCAGGAAAAATATGGATACACAGTGAAGGGTGATTATGGATACACAGTGCAGGGTGATTATCGATACAAAGTGCAGGGTGATTATGGATACACAATGCAGGATGATTGTGGAAACACAGTGCAGGATGTTTATGGATACACGGTGCAGGGTGATTATGGATACAGAGTGCAGGGTGACTATGGATACACAGTGCAGGATAATTATGCACACACAATGCAGGATGATATATGGATACACAGTGCAGGATGATTATGGATACAGAGTGCTGGGTGATTCTGGGTACATAGTGCAGAGTGATTATGGATACACAGTGCAAGATGATTATGGATACACAGTGCAGGGTGATGGTGGATACACAGTGCAGGGTGTTTATGGATTAGATTAGATTACATTAGATTACATTACAGTGTGGAAACAGGCCCTTCGGCCCAACAAGTCCACACCGACCCGCCGAAGCGAAATCCACCCATACCCCTATATTTACCCCTTACCTAACACTACGGGCAATTTAGCATGGCCAATTCACCTGATCCTGCACATCTTTTGGACTGTGGGAGGAAACCGGAGCACCCGGAGGAAACCCACGCAGACACGGGGAGAACGTGCAAACTCCACACAGTCAGTCGCCTGAGGCGGGAATTGAACCCGGGTCTCAGGCGCTGTGAGGCAGCAGTGCTAACCACTGTGCCACCGTGCCGCCCAGGATGCTCAGTGCAGGATGAATATGGATACACGGTGCAGGATGAATAAGGATGCACCATGCACTATGAATACGGATACACAGTGCAAGATGATTATGGATACACAGTGCAGGACAATTATGCATACACAATGCAGCATGATATATGGATACACAGTGCAGGATGATTATGGATATACAGTGCAGGGTGAGTATTGATACACAGTGCTGGATGATTATGGATACACAGTGCTGGGTGATTATGAATACACAGTGCAGACTGATTATGGATACACAGTGCAGTGTGATTATGGATACACAGTGCAGTTGGTTTATGGACACACAGTGCAGGATGGTTATGGATACACAGTGCAATGTGATTATGGATACACAGTGCAGGAAGATGATGGATACATAGTGCAGGATGATTATGGATACACAGTGCAGGATGAATACGGATACACAGCACAGGATGAATATGGATACACAGTGCAGGAAAAATATGGATACACAGTGAAGGGTGATTATGGATACACAGTGCAGGGTGATTATCGATACAAAGTGCAGGGTGATTATGGATACACAATGCAGGATGATTGTGGAAACACAGTGCAGGATGTTTATGGATACACGGTGCAGGGTGATTACGGATACGGAGTGCAGGGTGACTATGGATACACAGTGCAGGATGATTATGGATACACAGTGCTGGGTGATTATGGATACACAGTGCACGGTGATTATGGATACACAGTGCAGGGTGATTATGTACACACAGTGCAGTGTGATTATGGATACACAGTGCAGAATGATTATGGACACACAGCGCAGTGTGATTATGGATACACAATGCAGGATGATTATGGATAAACAGTGCAGAGTTGTGGAGAAATGGTGCAGGGTGATAATGGATAAACAGTGCATGAGTATGTGGATACACTGTGCAGAATCATTATGATACACAGTGCATGATGATTATGGATACACAGTGCAGTGTCATTATGGATACACAGCGCAGGGTGTTTCCGGATACACAGTGCAGGATGATTATGGAAACACATTGCAGAGTGATTATGGATACACAGTGCAGGGTGATTAGGGATACACAGTGCAGGATGATTATGGATACACAGTGCAGGATGATTATGGATACACGGTGCTGGGTGATTATAGATACACAGTGCACGGTGATTATGGATACACAGTGCAGGGTGATTATGTACACACAGTGCAGTGTGATTATGGATACACAGTGCAGAATGATTATGGACACACAGCGCAGTGTGATTATGGATACACAATGCAGAATGATTATGGATACACAGTACAGGATGAATATGGATACAGAGTGCAAGATGATTATGGATACACAGTGCAGGGTGATTATGGATACACGGTGCTGGGTGATTATAGATACACAGTGCACGGTGATTATGGATACACAGTGCAGGGTGATTATGTACACACAGTGCAGTGTGATTATGGATACACAGTGCAGAATGATTATGGACACACAGCGCAGTGTGATTATGGATACACAATGCAGAATGATTATGGATACACAGTACAGGATGAATATGGATACAGAGTGCAAGATGATTATGGATACACAGTGCAGGGTGATTATGGAAACATAATGCAGGATAATTATGGATACACAGTGCCGGGTGATTATGGACACAGAGTGCAGGATGATTATGGATACACAGTACAGGATTATTATGGATAGACAGTGCCGAGTGATTATGAACACACAGTGCAGGATGATTATGGATACACATTGCACGATGAATATGGATACACAGTGAAAGATGATTATGGATGCACAGTGCAGAATGAATATGGATACACAGTGCAGAATGATTATGGATACACAGTGCAGAGTGATTATGGATACACAGTGCAGGATGCATATAGATAAACAGTGCAGGATTTATATTGATACAGGATGAATAAGGATGCACAGTGCACAATGAATATGGATACACAGTGAAAGATGATTATGGATACACAGTGCAGAATGAATATGGATACACAGTGCAGAATGATTATGGATACACAGTGCAGGATGTCTATGGATGCACAGTGCAGGATGAATATGAATATACAGTGCAGGATGAATATGGATATATATTGCACGATGAATATGGATACACAGTGAAAGATGATTATGGATACACAGTGCAGAATGAATATGGATACACAGTGCAGAATGATTATGGATACACAGTGCAGGATGAATATGAATATACAGTACAGGATGAATATGGATACACATTGCACGATGAATATGGATACACAGTGAAAGATGATTATGGATACACAGTGCAGAATGAATATGGATACACAGTGCAGAATGAATATGGATACACAGTGCAAGATGATTATGGATACGCACTGATGCATGATTATGGTTACACAGTTCAGGATGAATATGAATATACAGTGCAGGATGAATATGGATACACATTGCACGATGAATATGGATACACAGTGCAGAATGAATGTGGATACACAGTGCAGAATGATTATGGATACACAGTGCAGAATGATTATGGATACACAGTGCAGGATGATTATGGATGCACAGTGCAGGATGATTATGAATATAAAGTGCAGGATGATTATGGATCGACAGTGCAGGATGATTATGGATACACAGTGCAGGGTGATGATGGATATACACTGCAGGATGAATATGTATACACAGTGCTGAATGATTATGTATACACGGTGCAGTATGAATATGGATACACAGTGCAGGGTGATTATGGATACACAGTGCAGGGTGATTATGGATACACATTGCAGGGTGGTTATGGATACACAGTGGAGAATGATTATGGATACACAGTGCAGGGTGATTATGGATACACAGAGAAGGATTATTATGCACAGTGCAGGGTGATTATGGATAAACAGTGCAGGATGATTATGGATACACAGTGCAGGATGATTATGGATACACAGCGCAGGGTGATAATGGACACAAAGTGCAGGATGATTATGGATACACAGTGCAGGGTGATTATGGATACACAGTGCAGGATGATTATGGATACACAGTGCAGAGTGATTATGAATACACAGTGCAGGATGATTATGGATACACAGTGCAGGGTGATTATGGATACACAGTGCAGGACAATTATGCATACACAATGCAGCATGATATATGGATACACAGTGCAGGATGATTATGGATACACAGTGCAGGGTGATTATGGATACACAGTGCAGACTGATTATGGATACACAGTGCAGTGTGATTATGAATACACAGTGCAGTTGGTTTATGGACACACAGTGCAGGATGGTTATGGATACACAGTGCAATGTGATTATGGATACACAGTGCAGGATGCTTATGGATACACAGTGCAGGATAATTATGGATACACGGTGCAGGATGAATATGGATACACAATGCAGGATGATTGTAGATACACAGTGCAGGATGATTATGGATACACAGTGCAGGATGAATATGGATACACAGTGCAGGAAAAATATGGATACACAGTGAATGGTGCTTATGGATACACAGTTCAGGGTGATTATCGATACAAATTGCAGGGTGATTATGGATACACAATGCAGGATGATTGTGGAAACACAGAGCAGGATGATTATTTATACACGGTGCAGGGTCATTATGGATACGCAGTGCAGGATAGTTATGCACACACAATGCAGAATGATATATGGATACACAGTGCAGGATGATTATGGATACAGAGTGCTGGGTGATTATGGGTACATAGTGCAGAGTGATTATGGATACACAGTGCAAGATGATTATGGATACGCAGTGCAGGGTGATGGTGGATACACAGTGCAGGGTGTTTATGGATGCTCAGTGCAGGATGAATATAGATAAACAGTGCAGGATGTATATGGATACACGGTGCAGGATGAATAAGAATGCACCATGCACTATGCATATGGACACACAGTGCAAGATGATTATGGATACACAGTGCAGCATGATTATGGATACACAGTGCAGGATGAATGTGGATACACAGTGCAGAATGAATATGGATACACTGTGCAGAATCATTATGGATACACAGTGCAGAATCATTATGGATACACAGCGCAGGGTGATTATGGATACACAGCGCAGGGTGTTTCCGGATACACAGTGCAGGATGATTATGGAAACACATTGCAGGGTGATTATGGATACACAGTGCAGGGTGATTATGGATACACCGTGCAGGATGATTATGGATACACAGTGCAGGATGATTATGGATACACAGCGCAGGGTGATTATGGATACACAGTGCAGGATGATTATGAATACACAGTGCAGGGTGATTATGGATACACTGTGCAGGATGATTATGGATACACAGTGCAGGATGATTATGGATACACTGTGCAGTGTGATTATGGATACACAATGCAGAATGATTATGGATACACAGTACAGTTGGTTTATGGACACACAGTGCAGGATGGTTATGGATACACAGTGCAATGTGATTATGGATACACAGTGCAGGAAGATGATGGTTACACAGTACAGGATGATTATGGATACACAGTGCAGGATGAATACGGATACACAGCACAGGATGAATATGGATTCACAGTGCAGGAAAAATATGGATACACAGTGAATGGTGCTTATGGATACACAGTGCAGGGTGATTATCGATACAAATTGCAGGGTGATTATGGATACACAGTGCAGGGTGATTATGGATACACAGTGCAGGATGATTATGGATACACAGTGCAGAGTGATTATGAATACACAGTGCAGGATGATTATGGATACACAGTGCAGGGTGATTATGGATACACAGTGCAGGACAATTATGCATACACAATGCAGCATGATATATGGATACACAGTGCAGGATGATTATAGATACACAGTGCAGGGTGATTATGGATACACAGTGCAGACTGATTATGGATACACAGTGCAGTGTGATTATGAATACACAGTGCAGTTGGTTTATGGACACACAGTGCAGGATGGTTATGGATACACAGTGCAATGTGATTATGGATACACAGTGCAGGATGCTTATGGATACACAGTGCAGGATAATTATGGATACACGGTGCAGGATAAATATGGATACACAATGCAGGATGATTGTAGATACACAGTGCAGGATGATTATGGATACACAGTGCAGGATGAATATGGATACACAGTGCAGGATGAATACGGATACACAGCACAGGATGAATATGGATACACAGTGCAGGAAAAATATGGATACACAGTGAATGGTGCTTATGGATACACAGTGCAGGGTGATTATCGATACAAATTGCAGGGTGATTATGGATACACAATGCAGGATGATTGTGGAAACACAGAGCAGGATGATTATTTATACACGGTGCAGGGTCATTATGGATACGCAGTGCAGGATAGTTATGCACACACAATGCAGAATGATATATGGATACACAGTGCAGGATGATTATGGATACAGAGTGCTGGGTGATTATGGGTACATAGTGCAGAGTGATTATGGATACACAGTGCAAGATGATTATGGATACACAGTGCAGGGTGATGGTGGATACACAGTGCAGGGTGTTTATGGATGCTCAGTGCAGGATGAATATAGATAAACAGTGCAGGATGTATATGGATACACGGTGCAGGATGAATAAGAATGCACCATGCACTATGCATATGGATACACAGTGCAAGATGATTATGGATACACAGTGCAGCATGATTATGGATACACAGTGCAGGATGAATATGGATACACAGTGCAGAATGAATATGGATACACTGTGCAGAATCATTATGGATACACAGTGCAGAATCATTATGGATACACAGCGCAGGGTGATTATGGATACACAGCGCAGGGTGTTTCCGGATACACAGTGCAGGATGATTATGGAAACACATTGCAGGGTGATTATGGATACACAGTGCAGGGTGATTATGGATACACCGTGCAGGATGATTATGGATACACAGTGCAGGATGATTATGGATACACAGCGCAGGGTGATTATGGATACACAGTGCAGGATGATTATTAATACACAGTGCAGGGTGATTATGGATACACTGTGCAGGATGATTATGGATACACAGTGCAGGATGATTATGGATACACTGTGCAGTGTGATTATGGATACACAATGCAGAATGATTATGGATACACAGTACAGGATGAATATGGATACAGAGTGCAAGATGATTATGGATACACAGTGCAGGGTGATTATGGAAACATAATGCAGGATAATTATGGATACACAGTGCCGGGTGATTATGGATACACAGTGCAGGATGATTATGGATACACAGTGCAGGGTGATTATGGATACACAGTGCAGCGTGATTATGGATACACAGTGCAGGATGATTGAGGAGACACAGTGCAGGGTGATTATGGATACACAGTGCAGGATGATTATGGATACACAGTGCAGGATGATTCTGGATACACAGTGCAGGGTGATTATGGATACACAGTGCAGCGTGATTATGGATACACAGTGCAGGATGATTGTGGAGACACAGTGCAGGGTGATTATGGATACACAGTACAGGGTGTTTATGGATACACAGTACAGGATGAATATAGATAAACAGTGCAGGATGTATATTGATACACGGTGCAGGATGAATAAGGATGCACAGTGCACGATGAATATGGATACACAGTGCAAGATGATTATGGATACGCACTGATGCATGATTATGGATACACAGTTCAGGATGAATATGGATACACAGTGCAGAATAATTATGGATACACAGTACAGGATGATTATGAATACACAGTGCAGGATGATTATGGATACACAGTGCAGGATGAATATGGATACACAGTGCAGGATGAATATGGATACACAGTGCAGGATGATTGTAGATAAACAGTGCAGGATGCATATGGATACACAGAGCAGGACGATGATGGATACACAGTGCAAGATGATTATGGAAACACAGTGCTGAATGATTAAGGATACACAGTGCAGTATGAATATGGATACACAGTGCAGGGTGATTATGGATGCACATTGGAGGGTGATTATGGATACACAGTGCAGGAGTATGTGGATACACAGTGGAGAATGATTATGGATACACAGTGCAGGGTAATTATGGATACACAGTGCAGGATGATTATGCAGACACAGCGGAGAATGATTATGGATGCACAGTACAGGGTGATTATGGATAAACAGTGCAGGATGATTATGGATACACAGTGCAGGATGATTATGGATACACAGCACAGGGTGATTATGGACGCAAAGTGCAGGATGATTATGGATACACAGTGCAGGGTGATTATGGATACACAGTGCAGGATGATTATGGATACACAGTGCAGGACAATTATGCATACACAATGCAGCATGATATATGGATACACAGTGCAGGATGATTATGGATATACAGTGCAGGGTGAGTATTGATACACAGTGCAGGATGATTATGGATACACAGTGCTGGGTGATTATGGATACACAGTGCAGACTGATTATGGATACACAGTGCACTGTGATTATGGATACACAGTGCAGTTGGTTTACGGACACACAGTGCAGGATGGTTATAGATACACAGTGCAATGTGATTATGGATACACAGTGCAGGAAGATGATGGTTACACAGTGCAGGATGATTATGGATACACAGTGCAGGATGAATACGGATACACAGCACAGGATGAATATGGATTCACAGTGCAGGAAAAATATGGATACACAGTGAAGGGTGATTATGGATACACAGTGCAGGGTGATTATCGATACAAAGTGCAGGGTGATTATGGATACACAATGCAGGATGATTGTGGAAACGCAGTGCAGGATGTTTATGGATACACGGTGCAGGGTGATTATGGATACAGAGTGCAGGGTGACTATGGATACACAGTGCAGGATAATTATGCATACACAATGCAGGATGATATATGGATACACAGTGCAGGATGATTATGGATACAGAGTGCTGGGTGATTCTGGGTACATAGTGCAGAGTGATTATGGATACACAGTGCAAGATGATTATGGATACACAGTGCAGGGTGATGGTGGATACACAGTGCAGGGTGTTTATGGATGCTCAGTGCAGGATGAATATGGATACACGGTGCAGGATGAATAAGGATGCACCATGCACTATGAATACGGATACACAGTGCAAGATGATTATGGATACACAGTGCAGGACAATTATGCATACACAATGCAGCATGATATATGGATACACAGTGCAGGATGATTATGGATATACAGTGCAGGGTGAGTATTGATACACAGTGCAGGATGATTATGGATACACAGTGCTGGGTGATTATGAATACACAGTGCAGACTGATTATGGATACACAGTGCAGTGTGATTATGGATACACAGTGCAGTTGGTTTATGGACACACAGTGCAGGATGGTTATGGATACACAGTGCAATGTGATTATGGATACACAGTGCAGGAAGATGATGGATACATAGTGCAGGATGATTATGGATACACAGTGCAGGATGAATACGGATACACAGCACAGGATGAATATGGATACACAGTGCAGGAAAAATATGGATACACAATGAAGGGTGATTATGGATACACAGTGCAGGGTGATTATCGATACAAAGTGCAGGGTGATTATGGATACACAATGCAGGATGATTGTGGAAACACAGTGCAGGATGTTTATGGATACACGGTGCAGGGTGATTATGGATACAGAGAGCAGGGTGACTATGGATACACAGTGCAGGATAATTATGCATACACAATGCAGGATGATATATGGATACACAGTGCAGGGTGTTTATGGATGCTCAGTGCAGGATGAATATAGATAAATAGTGCAGGATGTATATGGATACACGGTGCAGGATGAATAAGGATGCAACATGCACTATGAATATGGATACACAGTGCAAGATGATTATGGATACACAGTGCAGCATGGTTATGGATACACAGTGCAGGATGAATATGGATACACAGTGCAGAATGAATATGGATACACTGTGCAGAATCATTATGGATACACAGTGCAGGGTGATTATGTATACACAGTGCAGGATGATTATGGATAAACAGTGCAGAGTTGTGGAGAAATGGTGCAGGGTGATAATGGATAAACAGTGCATGAGTATGTGGATACACTGTGCAGAATCATTATGATACACAGTGCATGATGATTATGGATACACAGTGCAGTGTCATTATGGATACACAGCGCAGGGTGTTTCCGGATACACAGTGCAAGATGATTATGGAAACACATTGCAGAGTGATTATGGATACACAGTGCAGGGTGATTACGGATACACAGTGCAGGATGATTATGGATACACAGTGCAGGATGATTATGGATACACAGTGCTGGGTGATTATGGATACACAGTGCACGGTGATTATGGATACACAGTGCAGGGTGATTATGTACACACAGTGCAGTGTGATTATGGATACACAGTGCAGAATGATTATGGACACACAGCGCAGTGTGATTATGGATACACAATGCAGGATGATTATGGATAAACAGTGCAGAGTTATGGAGAAACAGTGCAGGGTGATAATGGATAAACAGTGCATGAGTATGTGGATACACTGTGCAGAATCATTATGATACACAGTGCATGATGATTATGGATACACAGTGCAGTGTCATTATGGATACACAGCGCAGGGTGTTTCCGGATACACAGTGTAGGATGATTATGGAAACACATTGCAGAGTGATTATGGATACACAGTGCAGGGTGATTACGGATACACAGTGCAGGATGATTATGGATACACAGTGCAGGATGATTATGGATACACGGTGCTGGGTGATTATAGATACACAGTGCAGGGTGATTATGGATACACAGTGCAGGGTGATTATGTACACACAGTGCAGTGTGATTATGGATACACAGTGCAGGATGATTATGGACACACAGCGCAGTGTGATTATGGATACACAATGCAGAATGATTATGGATACACAGTACAGGATGAATATGGATACAGAGTGCAAGATGATTATGGATACACAGTGCAGGGTGATTATGGAAACATAATGCAGGATAATTATGGATACACAGTGCCGGGTGATTATGGACACAGAGTGCAGGATACACAGTACAGGATTATTATGGATAGACAGTGCCGGGTGATTATGAACACACAGTGCAGGATGATTATGGATACACATTGCACGATGAATATGGATACACAGTGAAAGATGATTATGGATGCACAGTGCAGAATGAATATGGATACACAGTGCAGAATGATTATGGATACACAGTGCAGAGTGATTATGGATACACAGTGCAGGATGCATATAGATAAACAGTGCAGGATTTATATTGATACAGGATGAATAAGGATGCACAGTGCACAATGAATATGGATACACAGTGAAAGATGATTATGGATACACAGTGCAGAATGAATATGGATACACAGTGCAGAATGATTATGGATACACAGTGCAGGATGTCTATGGATGCACAGTGCAGGATGAATATGAATATACAGTGCAGGATGAATATGGATATATATTGCACGATGAATATGGATACACAGTGAAAGATGATTATGGATACACAGTGCAGAATGAATATGGATACACAGTGCAGAATGATTATGGATACACAGTGCAGGATGAATATGAATATACAGTGCAGGATGAATATGGATACACATTGCACGATGAATATGGATACACAGTGAAAGATGATTATGGATACACAGTGCAGAATGAATATGGATACACAGTGCAGAATGAATATGGATACACAGTGCAAGATGATTATGGATACGCACTGATGCATGATTATGGTTACACAGTTCAGGATGAATATGAATATACAGTGCAGGATGAATATGGATACACATTGCACGATGAATATGGATACACAGTGCAGAATGAATGTGGATACACAGTGCAGAATGATTATGGATACACAGTGCAGAATGATTATGGATACACAGTGCAGGATGATTATGGATGCACAGTGCAGGATGATTATGAATATAAAGTGCAGGGTGATGATGGATATACACTGCAGGATGAATATGTATACACAGTGCTGAATGATTATGGATACACGGTGCAGTATGAATATGGATACACAGTGCAGGGTGATTATGGATACACAGTGCAGGGTGATTATGGATACACAGTGCAGGGTGATGATGGATATACACTGCAGGATGAATATGTATACACAGTGCTGAATGATTATGGATACACGGTGCAGTATGAATATGGATACACAGTGCAGGGTGATTATGGATACACAGTGCAGGGTGATTATGGATACACATTGCAGGGTGGTTATGGATACACAGTGGAGAATGATTATGGATACACAGTGCAGGGTGATTATGGATACACAGAGAAGGATTATTATGCACAGTGCAGGGTGATTATGGATACACAGTGCAGGATGATTATGGATACACAGCGCAGGGTGATAATGGACACAAAGTGCAGGATGATTATGGATACACAGTGCAGGGTGATTATGGATACACAGTGCAGGATGATTATGGATACACAGTGCAGAGTGATTATGAATACACAGTGCAGGATGATTATGGATACACAGTGCAGGGTGATTATGGATACACAGTGCAGGACAATTATGCATACACAATGCAGCATGATATATGGATACACAGTGCAGGATGATTATGGATACACAGTGCAGGGTGATTATGGATACACAGTGCAGACTGATTATGGATACACAGTGCAGTGTGATTATGAATACACAGTGCAGTTGGTTTATGGACACACAGTGCAGGATGGTTATGGATACACAGTGCAATGTGATTATGGATACACAGTGCAGGATGCTTATGGATACACAGTGCAGGATAATTATGGATACACGGTGCAGGATGAATATGGATACACAATGCAGGATGATTGTAGATACACAGTGCAGGATGATTATGGATACACAGTGCAGGATGAATATGGATACACAGTGCAGGATGAATATGGATACACAGCACAGGATGAATATGGATACACAGTGCAGGAAAAATATGGATACACAGTGAATGGTGATTATGGATACACAGTGCAGGTTGATTATCGATACAAATTGCAGGGTGATTATGGATACACAATGCAGGATGATTGTGGAAACACAGAGCAGGATGATTATTTATACACGGTGCAGGGTCATTATGGATACGCAGTGCAGGATAGTTATGCACACACAATGCAGGATGATATATGGATACACAGTGCAGGATGATTATGGATACAGAGTGCTGGGTGATTATGGGTACATAGTGCAGAGTGATTATGGATACACAGTGCAAGATGATTATGGATACACAGTGCAGGGTGATGGTGGATACACAGTGCAGGGTGTTTATGGATGCTCAGTGCAGGATGAATATAGATAAACAGTGCAGGATGTATATGGATACACGGTGCAGGATGAATAAGGATGCACCATGCACTATGCATATGGATACACAGTGCAAGATGATTATGGATACACAGTGCAGCATGATTATGGATACACAGTGCAGGATGAATATGGATACACAATGCAGAATGAATATGGATACACTGTGCAGAATCATTATGGATACACAGTGCAGAATCATTATGGATACACAGTGCAGGGTGATTATGGAAACATAATGCAGGATAATTATGGATACACAGTGCCGGGTCATTATGGATACACAGTGCAGGATGATTATGGACACACAGTGCAGGATGATTATGGATACACATTGCACGATGAATATGGATTCACAGTGAAAGATGATTATGGATACACAGTGCAGGATGAATATGGATACACAGTGCAGAATGATTATGGAAACACTGTGCAGAGTGATTATGGATACACAGTGCAGAGTGATTATGGATACACAGTGCTGGATGATTGTGGAGACACAGTGCAGGGTATTTATGGATACACAGTGCAGGATGCATATAGATAAACAGTGCAGGATGTATATTGATACAGGATGAATAAGGATGCACAGTGCACAATGAATATGGATACACAGTGCAAGATGATTATGGATACGCACTGATGCATGATTATGGATACACAGTTCAGGATGAATATGGATTCACAGTGCAGGGTATTATGAATACACAGTGAAAGATGATTATGGATACACAGTGCAGGATGATTATGGATCGACAGTGCAGGATGATTATGGATACACAGTGCAGGGTGGTGATGGATATACACTGCAGGATGAATATGTATACACAGTGCTGAATGATTATGGATACACGGTGCAGTATGAATATGGATACACAGTGCAGGGTGATTATGGATACACATTGCAGGGTGGTTATGGATACACAGTGGAGAATGATTATGGATACACAGTGCAGGGTGATTATGGATACACATTGCAGATTGGTTATGGATAAACAGTGCAGGATGATTATGGATACACAGTGGAGAATGATTATGGATACACAGTGCAGGATGATTATGGATACACAGTGCAGGGTCATTATGGATACACAGTGCAGGACGATTATGGATACACAGCGCAGGGTGATTATGGACACAAAGTGCAGGATGATTATGGATACACAGTGTAGGGTGATTATGGACACAAAGTGCAGGATTATTATGGATACACAGTGCAGGGTGATTATGGATACACAGTGCAGGATGATTATGGATACACAGCGCAGGGTGATTATGGACACAAAGTGCAGGATGATTATGGATACGCAGTGCAGGGTGATTATGGACACAAAGTGCAGGATGATTATGGACACAAAGTGCAGGATGATTATGGATACACAGTGCAGGATGATTATGGATACACAGCGCAGGGTGATTATGGACACAAAGTGCAGGATGATTATGGATACACAGTGCCGGGTGATTATGGATACACAGTGCAGGATGATTATGGATACACAATGCAGGATGATTATGGATACACAGTGCAGAGTGATTATGAATACACAGTGCAGGGTGAATATGGATACACAGTGCAGGATGAATATGGATACACAATGCAGGATGATTATGGATACACAGTGCAGGGTAATTATGGATACACAGTGCAGGATAATTATGGATGCACAGTTCAGGAGCATGTGGATACACAGTGCAGGGCCATGTAGGTACACAGTTCTGTTTATCCAATATGTCATGACACTGCCATTTCTGCGTTATGCTTGCCCTGTGTCCTGATAGTGCCACCATCTCTGGAAGACGGCATTAGGTCACCGCTAGCCGTTCTCCAATTCCTTCCTCGGGTGGCTGTCCTCACCTAGATGTAGGTCAGAATCAGCTGGTGGATGATTCACCGTATTTATTTTTGCCCCTCCCCCATCTCCCCTATTGCTGGCCATGCAGGCATATCCATTTTCCACTAAGATGGAGGTCAGCAAAAGCGATCTCCTGTCTGATTCCCCCCTCCCATCCCCTTACTGCCCTGACCCTGACAGGTCAGTAATGTGGTCGAAGCACTTACTCACTGAGACATCATGTGGGGGATGGTTTGATAGGGCTGACTCAGGGCAGAGTCAGGAACTAGACATTTCACATGTTAAACAGAAGATTTTTAAAACTGAAGTGATGGGTGTGGAGTAGGAGCTGAAGAAGGTCAGAGGGCAGAGGTGATTAGGACTCGGGTTTGCACAGCAGGAATTTTCAACGAAGGCAGATACCACAGATGCTGGAGATCTGAACTGAGCACAGAGAAACTCAGCAGGTCTGGTAGCACCTGTGAAGAGAGAAACAGAGCTAAAATTTCCAGTCAGTCTTCTTTCGTACTGAACCAAGTGACCAGTTTTTAATTCCAGGTTTATCAATTGATTGCTAACTTTACCAAGTTCCTTGGAGGGATGCAAGCTAACAGTTCCTCACAGATTCAATCAGAGTTCTGGGTTATTCATCCAGTGTTAATGTCACTGCACCACTCCCTCCTCAATTTATGGACACTGAAAGTCATACTGCTACACAGCATGTCATTGAATAATACCTCAAAGTGCCGAAACAACATTTCCACTGTCCCACCGCGGGTATTCAGTTTCACTGTGCTCTCCTGAACCCTGTGCCATCTCACTATGAACAGAACATAGCTCTTGGCATCATTGAGCAGCCGAGGAGCAGGAGGTGAAGGAGGAGGAAGAAGAATGGAGGAGGTAGATCTCTCCTCGGCCCAATCAGACAAACCCATCCAAATGCGTTGGGTATTGAGTTGGGATTTCATGTTGCGGCTGCTGAGGCCACTGTATTCAATTCTGGTCACTCTTCTATAGGAAAGATGGTGTTAAACTTGAAAGGGCTCAAAAAAGATGTGCAAGGATGTTGCCGGGTTTGGAGGGTTTGAGCTATAGAGAGAGGCTGAATAGGCTGGGGCTGTTTTCCCTGGAGCGTCGGAGGCTGAGGAGTGATCTTATTGAGGTTTGTAAAATCATGAGAGACGTGGACAGGGTGATAGTCAATGTCTTTTCCCTGGAGTGGGAGAGTCCAAAACTAGAGGGCCTGGTTCAAGTTGAGAAGGGAAAGATTGAAAAAGAACCTGAGTTATATTTTTCATGCACAGGGTGGTGCGTGTATGGAGTAAGCTGTCAGAGGAGGTAGTGGAGGCTGGTACAATTACAACATTTAAAAGACATCTGGATAGGTACATGAATAGGAAGGGTTTAGAGGGAATATTCGCCAAATACTGGCAAATGGGACGAGGTGAGATTGGGATGTCTGGTCAGCGCAGATGAATTGGACAGAAGAGTCTGTTTCTGTGCTGTATATCTCTATGACTCTATGAGTCTATAACCTTCAGCGTTCATTCAGCAGCATTTCCACACTTCTTTGCCTCTCTGTCACTACATCCACTCAACCACAATAAAGTTCAACCGCAAAATGAATTTTTCAAACAGAAATTACTCATAGAACCAATCTAGTTTGTGTGCTGAAATTAGTGAAACATCCTTGTGTGTTTCTTCAGTGCCCGGGTTCGCTTTATTTTTCTTATTTATCTGTGGGATGTGAGTGTCGCTGGCGAGGCCCAGTATTTATTGCCTGTCCCAAATTGCCCTTGAGAAAGTGGTGGGAGCTGCATTCTTGAACCGCTGCAGTCCATGTGCTGTGGTTTGACCCACAATGCCCTGGGGGAGGGAATTCCAGGATTTCGACAGAGTGACAGTTAAGGAACAGTGACTTATTTCCAAGTCAGGATGGGGAGTGGCTTGGAGGGGAACTTGCAGGTGGTGGTGTTCTCATGTATCTGCTGGCTTTGTCCTTCCAAATGGTCATGGATTTGGAAGGTGCTGCCTGAGGATCTTTGGTGAATTTCTGCACTGCATCTTGTACATAGTAACTACTGCTGCAACTGAGCACCGGTGGTGGAGGGAGTGGATGCTTGTGAAGGTATTAGCTCTACTGTTCCTATACACTGCTCCATCGGCAACCTCAGTGTTGCTGGTGATAGCATGTTGACCCCCAGTGAGAAAGACGGTGGAGAACCTTCTTGGACAATCTTCAGCAGTCCTGGGGTAAGAAGACCCATCTGATAGCACTGACCTGAAATGGACTGACTGGCAAAGGACACTGGTGGATGCAGTATATGGGCCCATAGCTAAATGGTAATAGCTAGGCTGCATTGTCATTGATAGCCTGCAATTGTACACCTGGAATATTGCATGCAGTTATGGTCTCCTTATCTGAGGAAGGATGTTCTGCTGATGGAGGGAGTGCAAGGAAGGTTTACCAGGCTGATTCCTGGCATTCTAGATTAGAGTGGTGCTGGAAAAGCACAGCAGTTCAGGTAGCATCCGAGGAGCAGGAAAATCAATATTTCGGGCAAAAGCCCTTAATCAGGAATATAGGCAGAGTGCCTGAAGGGTGGAGAGATAAATGAGAGGAGGGTGGGGGTGGGGAGAAAGTAGCATAGAGTACAATAGATGAGTGGGGGTGGGGATGAAGGTGATAGGGTCAGGGAGTGCTTTTCCAGCACCACTCTAATCCTGATTCCTGGGATGGCAGGACTGACATATAAAGAGAGAGATTAGATCAGTTAGAACCATATTCACTGCAGTTTAGAAGAATGAGGAAGGATTTTGCAGAAACTTATAGAGAGTGTAAATGCAGGAAGGATGTTCCCAATAACTGTGGCAGTCCAGAGCCAGGGGTCAAAGTTCAAGGATACGGGGTAGGCCATTCAGGACTGCGATAAGGAGAAGCATCTTCACCCAGAGAGTGATGAGCCTGTGGAATTCTCTGTCACAAAAAGCCATTGAGGATAAAACATTGAATGTTTTCAAGCTGGATTTAGATGTAGTTCTTAGGGCTGAAGGGATCAAAGGGAGAAAGCAGGAACTGGAGACTGAGGTGGAGGATCAGCTGTGGTTACATTGGAGGTGTTGCAGGCTGGAAGAGCTGAATAGCCTACCCTTGCTTATATTTTCTATATTATTGCAATGTTTTTCTTCTAACAAATCACATAGGACTGGGACCTAATGGAAGAAGGTTCTACTGCAGCCAAACTCAACCAAGCCTATGTACCTACTGGGACCAATGCATAAAGTTTGTCATTTGCACAGGCTGTCCAGTCTTTATTTAAACTTCTCAACCGGTTCCTGATGTTACAACCTTGTGCCGGTGGTGGAGTGCAGTGTGTGCACCTTTTCTGAAGGATCTCACTAAAAAAGGACAGGGCCATCAAAGACTGCCCACAGTCCACTAACATTACAGAGCTTTAGTGTTCAATGGGTGTGGTCTATCAATTAGAGACATTCCTGCCCAAGTGTTAATGAGACGCTATGACGACAGCTCAAGCAGCACTATGCCAGATAAGGTGATGAAGATAACAAAGAGTATTTGACAAAATCAAGGGTATGTTCACCTCAACAGAAATACTGACCCACTGTGGTCCAAACTATAGTCACAGCAGATGAGTGATCTGTTGAGTTAGGGGCCATGATATCCCAAATTCAGCACATCAGTGAGTACAGTGTCTCACCAGGGCACTGACACTGAAGAAGAGGGTAGTTATGGTAGGGGATTTTAACTTTCCAAACATTGACTGGGACTGCCATAGTGTTAAAGGTTTAGATGGAGAGGAATTTCTTAAGTGCGTACAAGACAATTTTCTGATTCAGTATGCGGATGTACCTACTAGAGAAGGTGTAAAACTTGACCTATTCCTGGGAAATAAGGCAGGGCAGGTGACTGAGGTGTCAGTGAGGGAGCACTTTGGGGCCAGCGACCATAATTTTATTCGTTTTAAAATAGTGATGGAAAAGGATAGACCAGATCTAAAAGTTGAAGTTCTAAATTGGAGAAAGGCCAATTTTGATGGTATTAGGCAAGAACTTTCGAAGCTGATTGGTGGCAGATGTTCTCAGGTAAAGGGACGGCTGGAAAATGGGAAGCCTTCAGAAATGAGATAACAAGAATCTAGAGAAAGTATATTCCTGTCAAGGTGAAAGGGAAAGCTGGTAGGTATAGGGAATGCTGGATGACTAAAGAAATTGAGGGTTTGGTTAAGAAAAAGAAGGAAGCATATGACAGGGTAGATTGAATGAATCCTTAGAAGAGTACAAAGGAAGTAGGAGTATACTTAAGAGGGAAATCAGGAGGGCAAAAAGGGGACATAAGATAGCTTTGACAAATAGAATTAAGGAGAATCCAAAGGGTTTTTATAAATATATTAAGGACAAAAGGGTAACTAGGGAGAGAATGGGCCCCTCAAAGTTTGGCAAGGAAGCCTTTGTGTGGAGCCACAGAAAATGGGGGAGATACTAAATGAATATTTTGCATCAGTATTTACTGTGGAAAAGGATATGGAAGATATAGACTGTAGGGAAATAGATGGTGACATCTTGCAAAATGTCCAGATTACAGAGGAGGAAATCAACTAGGTAAAAACAAGGGCTGCAGATGCTGGAAACCACATTCTAGATTAGAGTGGTGCTGGAAAAGCACAGCAGTTCAGGAAGCATCCAAAGAGCAGGAAAATCGACGATTCAGGCAAAGGCCCTTCATCAGGAATAGAGGCAGAGTGCCTGCAGGGTGGAGAGACCCTCCGCTCATTTATCTCTCCACCCTGTAGGTACTCTGTCTCTATTCCTGATGAAAGGCTTTTGCCCGAAACGCCGATTTTCCTGCTCCTCGGATGCTGCCTGAACTGCTGTGCTTTTTCAGCACCACTCTAATCTACAGAGGAGGAAGTGCTGGATGTGTTGAAACGGTTAAAAGTGCATAAATCCCCAGGACCTGATCAGGTGTACCCGAGAACTCTGTGGGCAGCTAGAGAAGTGACTGCTGGGCCTCTTTCTGAGATACTTGTATCATCGATAGTCACAGGTGAGGTGCTGGAAGACTGGAGGTTGGCAAACGTGGTGCCACTGTTGAAAGGCGGTAAAGACAAGCCAGGGAACGATAGACTGGTGAGCCTGACCTCGGTGGTGGGCAAGTTGTTGGAGGGAATCCTGAGGGACAGGATGTACATGTATTTGGAAAGGCAAGGACTGATTAGGGATAGTCAACATGGCTTTGTGCGTGGGAAATCATGTCTCACAAACTTTATTGAGTTTTTTGAAGAAGTAACAAAGAAGATTGATGAAGGCAGAGCAGTAGATGTGATCTATATGGACTTCAGTAAGACATTCGACAAGGTTCCCCATGGGAGACTGATTAGCAAGGTTAGATCTCATGGAATACAGGGAGAACTAGCCATTTGGATACAGAACTGGCTCAAAGGTAAAAGACAGAGGGTGGTGGTGGAGGGTTGTTTTTCAGACTGGAAGCCTGTGACCAGTGGAGTGCCACAAAGATCGGTGCTAGGCCCTCTACTTTTTGTCATTTACATAAATGATTTGGATGTGAGCATAAGAGGTACAGTTAGTAAGTTTGCAGATGACACCAAAATTGGAGGTGTAGTGGATAGCGAAGAGGGTTACCTCAGATTACAACAGACCAGATGGGACCAGATGGGCTAATGGGGTGAAAAGTGGCAGATGGAGTTTAATTCAGATAAATGCGAGGTGCTACATTTTGGGAAAGCAAATCTTAGCAGGACTTACACACTTAATGATAAGGTCCTAGGGCGTGTTGCTGAACAAAGAGAGCTTGGAGTGCAGGTTCATAGCTCCTTGAATATGGAGTCGCAGGTAGATAGGATAGTGAAGAAGGCGTTTGGTATGCTTTCCTTTATTGGTCAGAGTATTGAGTACAGGAGTTGGGAGATCATGTTGCGGCTGTACATTGGTTAGGCCACTGTTGGAATATTGCGTGCAATTCTGGTCTCCTTCCTATCAGAAAGATATTGTGAAACTTGAAAGGGTTTAGAAAAGATTTACAAGGATGTTGCCAGGTTGGAGGATTTGAGCTGTAGCGAGAGGATGAACAGGCTGGGGCTGTTTTCCCTGGAGCGTCGGAGGCTGAGGGGTGACCTTATATGGGTTTACAAAATTATGAGGGGCATTGTTAGGATAAATAGACAGTCTTTTCCCTGGCGTCGGGGAGTCCACAACTAGAGGGCATAGGTTTAGTGTGAGAGGGGAAAGATATAAAAGAGACCTAAGGGGCAACTTTTTCACTCAGAGGGTGGTATGTGTATGGAATGAGCTGCCAGAGGATGTGGTGGAGGCTGGTGCAATTGCAATATTTAAGAGGCATTTGGATGGGTATATGAATAGAAAGGTTTGGAGGGATATGGGCCAGGTGCTGGCAGGTGGGGCTAGATTGGGTTGGGATATCTGGTCGGCATGGACAGTTTGGACCGAAGGGTCTGTTTCCATGCTGTACATCTCTATGACTCTGCAACTCTAAGAGGCTCTAGATGTTACTTGGGCCTGTTGAAATCTTTCCTAGTATATCCTGAGACTCAAAATCATTATTCACGGAACCCATGGCCCGTTGGTCATCCCGTTCAATACAAAAGGATTGGTGAGGATACCACCAGAAAACAGGGATTTCACCTCTTGAGGTTTGATGCCACCACAGAGTACACCCAAAGTAAATTGCAAACTGCTGCAGGTAAGCTGTTTCTGAGGAAGTCTAGACAAAATGAGAAACATTTTGTCAAGGACATAGAGTTTTACATGATCCTAACTATCAAGTTCAAACCAGCCACAGCCTGGAAACAACAGGAACCATGAGCAGCTCATGGAGCCAACGTTAAATGTGGACAGCGGTGGGATTTCTGTGTGATGGGGTGGCCAGGATATGCTCCTAGTAATTAAGTTCTGAAACAGTTCTTGTCAGTCAGTCTCATGAATGATTTGTTGGTCTATGTTGAAAGAATAATAATCTCCAGAGCCCTCAAGTTAGAAATTCTTCTGTGGTTACACCAGGGAGGCCTGTGAGTAAACAACCACAGGAGCTGGATGCATAGATTAGTTTGGTGAACAGAATCTCCAAATCTATTATTATCACAAAACCGTGATGCGACCCTTATTCCCACCCTGACCAGGGGAAAGCATCGGGCTGGACCTATGCTATTCAAAGGTAGAGCATTTCTGATCATGGTAGGCCATGGTGTGACCGAACGATTGCATAACTTTATCTCAGTGACAGTTATTATGCTGCGGCATTTGTTTTGCAAAATACTGCATTCCTGATGTAATTATCTCTGACAATGGTCTGCTGTTTACCAGTGATTCTCAGGAGCTGAAAAACTACGCTCTGTTCTTTGCAGCCCGCATACATTATCAATGAGGATGAGCACCTCGCCAAGACCTTCCCTACACCTCCACTACTTGCCTTTAAACAACCGCCAAACTTCAAACAGATCATTGTTCGTAGCAAACTGCCCTGCTCTCAGGACAACTCCATACAACCCTGTCACGGTAGGCACTGCAAGACATGTCAGTGAGGACACGGATACCACTATTACACGTGGGGACACCTCCCACCATGTACATGGCAGTTATTCATGTGACTCAGCCAATGTTGTCTATCTCATACGCTGCAGACAAGGATGTCCTGAGGCATGGTACATTGGCGAGACCAAGCAGAGGCTATGGCAATGGATGAATGGACATCACACAACAATCATGGGCGGCACGGTGGCACAGTGGTTAGCACTGCTGCCTCACAGCGCCTGAGACCCAGGTTCAATTCCCGCCTCAGGCGACTGACTGTGTGGAGTTTGCACGTTCTCCCCGTGTCTGCGTGGGTTTCCTCCGGGTGCTCCGGTTTCCTCCCACAGTCCAAAAAAGATGTGCAGGGTCAGGTGAATTGGCCATGCTAAATTGCCCGTAGTGTTAGGTAAGGGGTAAATGTAGGGGTATGGGTGGGTTTCGCTTCGGCGGGTCGGTGTGGACTTGTTGGGCCGAAGGGCCTGTTTCCACACTGTAATGTAATCTAATCTAATCTAAAATCTAATCTAATCTAATCATCAGGCAGGAGTGTTCCCTCCCAGTCAGAGAACACTTCAGCGATCCAGGACATTCGACCTCAGACCTTCAGGTGACCGTCCTCCTGCACAGACTTCAGGACAGGCAACAATGCAAAGTGGCCGAGCAGGGGTTGATAGCTAAGTTCGGTGCTCATGGGGATGACTTCATCCGGGACCTTGGATTCAAGTCACACTATAGGTGACCCCACTGCACTAGACACACACATATACAGACACACAGACACTCCTACGCACACTCACACCTACAGACACACACTCTCCTACACGCTGACCCTCTCTCATAACGCTTACACATACATTCCCACACTCCCACATGCACCCTTTCACTGACTTATACCCCGTTACACTCACACTCACACTCACACTCACACACATACACACAGTCCCTCACAGACACTTATAACCACACACACACACGTGCACATGTAAGTTTGTGGGATGAATTTGTACTTGCAGAATTGCATTTTATTTTGCTCAAAAAACTGCATGAATCCATGTAAGATTCTGTAAATCTGATTTTTAGATTGGAATCAGTCTGACCATTGTGGCGCAGACAGTTTCATGCAGGGAAGCTCATACCTTAAATAAATGCATTATCTGGACCAACATGATACCAATTGTTAAAGTTCACTTGAGAATGTAACTTTTACAAAAGTTCTGTGATTTACATATGAAAGAACTGAAACCAACATGGTCATTCTAAAAGATGAGAGACTGAACAAACAATCCAGGTCTTTTTCAATATGTAATTTCCATATAGTTTCAGTTACATCAAACTTTTGCTATGAATTCTGTGTCTTACGATCTTATACTCCACAACCACCTGACGAAGGAGCAGCACTCCGAAAGCTAGTGCTTCCAAATAAACCTGTTGGACTATAACCTAGTGATGTATGATTTTTAACTTTGTACACTCCAGTCCAACACTGGAATCTCCAAATCATGTTTACCAGTGACTGTTTCAGGCACTTCCCAGAGATAAGCCAGTTCATCCACGTGTCTACAGATCAATAGAGTGACTAAAACAGGTCTCCTGACTTTAAATCATTGTTGAGGAGAAAGGATGAGCTCCGAGATCAATTCCCCTCCAAGACGCTGGCTCATTCCCACATATAACCCTGTTTCACAACCCCCACCCAACACATGCCCAGCTCAGACCAGCCTCATGCTGTCTAGGTTCAATGCCCGCCTTTCCATCCCCTCCAGCTCACACTGCAGACTCACACACTAGCCACTTATGCACCTTGCAGCTCACCCAAGTTCTAGCTCGGCCAACATTTATTGCCCATCCCGAAGTGCCCTGGAGAAAATGGTGAGGAGCCATTTTCTTAAAGTTATAAAGAGAATCTGGATAGGTTGGGACCTCTTGCGCTGGAGTGTAGCAGGTTGAGAGATGTCTTTATAATGGCTTATAAAATAGATAAGATGAATGGCAGGTGTCCTTTCCCTAGGGTGGGAATTTCAAGACTAGGGCTAATATTTTTAAGGAGAGAGGAGAAACATTTTAAAAGGACACGAGGGGCAAGTTTTCACACAGACGGTGGTTCGTATGTGGTTCGTGTGTGGGTTCGTGGTGGACGCAGGTACAGTTGCGATGTTTAAAAGATATTTGGATAAGTACATGAATAAGAAATGTTTGAGGGATATGGGCCAAGTGCAGGTATTTACTCTGGGATTGTGGTCGGCGCGGATTAGTTGGACCGAGGGGTCTGTTTCCATGCTGTATATGGCTCTATGACTCTATGCTGCCAACTATGAGATAAAGTGACATCCAGAATGCCATTAGGGAGGGCACCCCAGGTTTGACCCGGCAACACTGAAGGAATGGTGAGTGGCTTAGATACATGTTCCCATGTATCTGCTGCCCTTGTCCTTCTAGATGGAAAAGGTCCTGGGTTTGAAAGGTGCTGTCTGAGGATCTTTGATGAATTTCCGCAGTGTATCTTGTTGATGGTACACACAGCTGGTACTGAATGTCAATAGATTAGATTAGATTCCCTACAGTGTGGAAGCAGGCCCTTCTACCCAACAAGTCTACCTTCTGAAGAGCAATCCACCCAGACCCATTCTCCTACACCCATCACTACGGGCAGTTTAGCATCGCCAATTTACCTAACCTGCACATCTTTTGGACTGTGGATGGAAACCGCAGCACCTGGAGGAAACCCACGCAGACACAGGGAGAATGTGCAAACTCCACACAGGCAGTTGCCCAAGGCGAGAATTGAACACGGGTCCCTGGCGCTGTGAGGCAGCAGTGCTAACCACTGAGCCACCGATGTTTATGGATTTGGTGCCAATCAAGCGGGCTGCTTTATTCTGGCTGGTGTCAACTTTTTGAATGTTGCTGGTGCTGTACCCATCCAGGTAAGTACGGAGTATACCATCACACTGCTAATTTGTAACTTACAGATGGTGGATAGACTTTAAGGAGTCAGGATGCAAGTTATTCACATATACAAGCTCTCTCTCATATGCGCACATATGCACTCCCCCACACTCGCCCCCATGCACGCACCCTCTCACTGGCTAATAAATACCCCATCACACTCGTACACATACTTGACCAAGCTTACACACACACATGAACATACTCTTTCACATGCACTCCCACCCACAAGTACACACTCACAGACA
This sequence comes from Chiloscyllium plagiosum, assembly GCF_037043375.1. Lineage (NCBI taxonomy): Eukaryota > Metazoa > Chordata > Chondrichthyes > Orectolobiformes > Hemiscylliidae > Chiloscyllium > Chiloscyllium plagiosum. The sequence goes on along the minus strand of NW_028270153.1, from coordinate 71,300,460 downwards.
CACACCCACTCTATCTCTCCTGCACACGCACACATATAGGTTTATGGAGTGAATTCGTATTTGCAGAATTACATTTTATTTTGCTCAAAACTGCATAAAATCCATGTAAGATTCTGTAAGCCCCATTTTAGAAATAGAATTGACTCAACATTGGTACAGATTTTACCTTCACACATTTAATGCATTGTCTGAGCTGAGATGACACCTATTATTAGATAAGGTGAGAATGTAATTCTGGGATTTACATAATAAAGAACCTAAGCCACCACATCCCATTCTAAAAGATGAAAGACTTAATCTAAATTTGTTTAAGAACTATAAACTAGTGTTGTGTGATTTTTAACTAAAGTGGTTTAATACTTACAGCTCCATGACACTGTAACCCTTTTGCTATAAATTCTGTGTGGTATGGTCATGTTCCACAACCACCTGATGAAGAGGCAGCGCCTCGAAAGCTAGTGCTTCCAAATTAACCTGTTGGACTATAACCTGGTGTTGTGGGATTTTTAATGCTGTCCAGTGAAGCACTTTCAAAGCCAAGCAGAACCCTTCCAATTGGACCGGAAGGCTGCAACTTCCAATTGAACAGGAAGGCTGCAACTTTAAGTGGCTGAGATGTGCTTCAATGAGTGGACAACTTTCAACAACCTTGAAACAATGTAATTTAAACATAGGGGAAGCAGGTAGAAGTGGCGTAGAGAGGGTGTGCAGAATTCTTCCATTGACTAGCCTTGATCCCGGTTGACAAAGTGGGCTTCTGCAATATACCTGAAACCTCAGCGTACTGTGCTACGGCTAACTACACTTTTAATCTGCAACACATCCAAACTCTGCTGTAAAAATTTAAGAGGATTTATTACACTGGCAATTGTTACACCTCTTGAATGCTATGCACTTTTACGCTTCTCTTTCCAATGATGCAGTGGAGAGATGTGGACTGTGTGCTGCTGGCAGGAGTTCTGGGATTTCTGTTAATGTAAGTCACTTTTCATTAATATTCATTTGGAAATGACTTGGCTGCTGGTAACAGAAACATTTTCCGCACAGAAGTCGTGCAATTGCAAACTGTTATTTCACAACTGTTGAGCTATAAAGATAATGTTGACTGATTTGTCAATGTGTTAAAACACATAAAAATGTTGGAAAACAAGAGGCAAAAATTTTTTGCCAAGCTACACACTCACTGAAGAAACTTCAGTCTAAATTAACTGAGACCTGAGAACTGAAGAAGGGTCACTGGACCCAGGTTGGAAACCTGAAGGCAATTATGATGCAATTAAGTAAGATTTAGGATGCATTGGATGGGGAAGGAAACTGCAGGGGATGGACACAATTGAAATGTGGAGCTCATTCATGGAACAGCTGCCACGTGCCCTTGATAAGTATGTACCTATCAGACAGGGAAAAAGTGGTCGAGCGAGGGAGCTGTGGTTTACTAAAGAAGTTTAATCTTTTATCATGAGAAAGAAGGAGGCTTATGTAAAGCTGAGACATGAAGGCTCAGCTATGGTGCTTGAGAGTTACAGGTTAGCCAGGAAGGACCTAAAGAGAGAGCTAAGAAGAGCCAGGAGGGGACATGAGAAGTCTTTGGCAGTTAGGATTAAGGAAAGCCCTAAAGCTTTCTATCGGTATGACAGGATTAAAAGAATGACTGGTGTGAGATTGTGGCCAGTCAAGGACAGTAGTGGAAATTGTGCGTGGAGTCAGAAGAGATAGGAGAGGTGTTAAATGAATATATTTCATCAGTATTCACACAGGAAAAATACATTGTTGTTGAGGAGAACACTAAGATACAGGCTAATAGACTGGACAAGATTGAGGTTCAGAAGCAGGAGATATTAGCAATTGTGGAAAGTGTGAAAATAGACCAGTGCCCTGGGCTGGATGGGATTTATCCTTGGATTCTCTGGGAAGCTAGGAAGCAGATTGCAGAGCTTTTGGCTTTGATATTTATGTTGTCATTGTCTGCAGGAATGGTGCCAGAGGACTAGAGGATAGCAAATGTTGTTCCTTTGTTCAGGAAGGGGAGAAGAGACAACCCTGATAATTATAGACCAGTGAGCCTTACTTCGGTTGCAGGTAAAGTGTTGGAAAGGATTATAAGAGATCGGATTTATAATCATCTACAAAGGAATAATTTGATTAAGGATAATCAACACGGTTTTGTTAAGGGTAGGTTTTGCCTCACAAACCTTATTGAGTTCTTTGGGAAGGTGACCAAACAGATGAATGAGGGTAAAGCGGTTGATGTGGTGTATATGGATTTCAGAAATGCATTTGATTAAGTTCCCCATGGTAGGCTATTGCATAAAGTACGGAGGCATGGGATTGAGGGTGATTTAGTGGTTTGGATCAGAAATTGGCTAGCTGAAAGAAGACAGCAGGTGGTGGTTGTTGGGAAATGCTCATCCTGGAGTTCAGTTACTAGTGGGGTACTGCAAGGATCTGTTTTGGGTCCACTGCTGTTTTTCATTTTTATAAATGACCTGGATGAGAGCGTAGAAGGATGGGTTAGTAAATTTGTGGATGACACGAAGATCGGAGGAGTTGTGGACAGTGCAGAAGGATGTTGAAGGTTACAGAGGGACATAGATAAGCTGCAGAGCTGGGCTGAGGGGTGGCAAATGATGTTTAATGCGGATAAGTGTGAGGTGATTCACTTTGGAAGGATTAACAGGAATACAGATTACTGGGCTAATGGTAAGATCAAAGTTTGGGAGAAGATTTGTAGCTCGGGTGCTCGTTGTTGTGGTTCTGTTCGCCGAGCTGGGAATTTGTCTTGCAAACGTTTCGTCCCCTGTCTAGGTGACATCCTCAGTGTTTGGGAGCCTCCTGTGAAGCGCTTCTGTGGTGTTTCCTCTGGCATTTATAGTGGTCTGTCTCTGCCGCTTCCGGTTGTCAGTTCCAGCTGTCCGCTGTATTGGCCGGAATATTGGGTCCAGGTCGATGTGTTTGTTGATAGATACTTGCAGATACCAACACCTACCAAAAGAGGGATTTGACCCCACCCCACAGCTCACCAATAGGATAAACCACACCCTGAGGAATCTACAAAAAAACGGACAGGTAACCAGGTCTGACCTACAAAGAATGAAACCTGAAAGCAACAACACCCCCAGATTCTATGGACTACCCAAAGTGCACAAACTAGACATCCCACTCAGACCCATAGTATCACTACCAGGGACACCATCACACAAACTGGCTAAAGAACTACAGCAGAAACTGAAACACCTGATCAGTGGATCCAGACAATCAATACAATCAACACAGGAATTCTTGGACATCATCAGAAATATACACATAGACAAGAAAGAAACTATGGTCTCATTCGATGTAACGGCACTGTTCACCTCTATCGACAAAACCCTAGCCAGAGAAACAATAGCCAACCTGCTAGACAGACATAACAGACAACAGGACGTTGAACCTATCAACAAAGACGGCATACTTAAACTACTGGACTTGTGCCTCACAACACACTTCACATTCAACAACCAGATATACGAACAAATCAACGGAACACCCATGGGCTCACCGATCTCGGGACTCATAGCAGAAGCAGTAATGCAAAGGTTAGAACAAACAGTCTTACCACAAATTCAACCCAAACTCTGGGTCAGATACGTTGATGACACCTTTGTAATCATTAAAAACACGGAAATAGAGAAAACACACTGGATCATCAACTCCACACTCACAGGAATCCGATTCACGAGAGAGGAAGAAAAGGACAACCAACTCCCATTCCTAGACGTGATGGTACAGAGAACACCAAACGGAGAATTCACCACAAAGGTTTACAGGAAAGCCACACACACAGACCAAGTCCTGAACTACGAAAGCAACCACCCCAACACACACAAACGAAGTTGCATCAAGACACTATTCAAAAGGGCCACAACACACTGCAGTACACCAGAACTGCAAAAAGAGGAAAAGGAACACCTATACAAGGTATTCGCAAAAAACGGATATCCTCGCAATTTCATCAACAGATGCCTAAGGGAAAGACAACGGAACGAGGACATGCCGCAACCCAAAGGACTAGCCACACTACCATACATCAGGAGCATTTCCAAACTGACAGCCAGACTACTGCGACCACTAGGACTCATAACAGCACACAAACCAACAGCCACTCTCAGACAACAACTCACCAGAACGAAGGACCCAATACCCAACATGAGCAAAACCAATGTAGTGTACAAAATCCCATGCAAGGACTGCACAAAACACTATATAGGACAAACAGGAAGACAGCTAACGATCCATATCCATGAACACCAACTAGCCACGAAATGACGCGACCAGCTATCCTTAGTAGCCACACACGCAGATGACAAGCAACATGAATTCGACTGGGACAACACTACCATTATAGGGCAAGCCAAACAGAGAACAGCCAGGGATTTCCTAGAGGCATGGCACTCATCCACAGACTCTATCAACAAACACATCGACCCGGACCCAATATACCGGCCACTACAGCGGACAGCTGAAACTGATAACTGGAAGCGGCAGAGACAGGCCACTATAAATGCCGGAGGAAACATCACAGAAGTGCTTCACAGGAGGCTCCCAAGCACTGAGGATGTCACCTAGACAGGGGACGAAACATTTGCAAGACAAATTCCCAGCTCGGCGAACAGAACCACAATAATTGTAAGATTCTTGATAGTGTAGATGAGCAGAGAGATCTCGGTGTCCATGTACATGGATCTACCCAGGTTGATAGGGTTGTTAAGAAGATGTATGATGTGTTAGCTTTTATTGGTAGAGGGATTCAGAGCTATGAAGCCATGTTGTAGCTGTACAAAAGTTTGGTGTGGCCGCACTGAGAATATTGCATAAAGTTCTGGCTGTATGTAGAGTATGTGTGTGTGTTTATGTCTGTGTATATGTGTGTGTGTGCATGTGTGTATGTGCATGTGTATGTGTGTGTATGCGTGTGTATGTATGTGTGTGTGTGTATGTGTGTGTATGTATGTGTGTGTGTATGTGTGTGTGTGAGACACCTGTAGTGTGACATGAACTCAAGGTCCTGGTTGAGGCCATTCCCATGGGTATCCAACTTGGCTATCAGCCTCTGCTTGGCCACTTTGCGTTGTTGCCTGTCCCGAGGTCCACCTTGGAGGACAGTCACCTGAAGATCCGAGGTCAAATGTCCCAGACCACTGAAGCGCTCCCTGACTGGGAGGGAACACTCCTCTCTGTTGATTGTTGCGCCGTGTCCATTCATCCATTGTCATAGTGTCTATTCCATCTCGCCAATGTACCAAGCCTGAGGGCATTCCTGCCTGCAGCATATGCCGACAACTCATTCGCTTCATCCTCGACCACAACATTTTCACCTTTGACAACCAGTTCTTCATCCAGAGACACAGAATAGCCATGGGGACCAAATTTGCACCCCAATATGCCAACATTTTTATGCACAGGTTTGAACAAGACTTCTTTTCTGCACAGGTTCTCCAACCATCAATATACACCAGATACATTGATGACATTTTCTTCCTCTGGACCCATGGTGAGGAGTTACTGAAACAACTACACAGTGATATCAACCAGTTCCATCCCACCACTAAGCTCACCATGTACTACTCTTTAATATCTATCTCATTCTTGGACACATGCATCTCCATCAAGGATGAGCACCTCAGCACCTCACTCCACCACAAACCCATGGATGACCTCATGATGGTGCACTTCTCTAGCTTCCATCTGAAACGTATTAAAATAGCCATCACCTACAGACAAGCACTACGCATACGCAAGATCTGTTCAGATGAGGAGGAACGTGACGGACATCTGAAAGTGTTCAAGGATGCCCTCATAAGAACAGGGCACGATGCTGAACTCATCGACTGCCAGTCCCAATGTGCTACAGTGGGAAACCACAATGGCCTCCTCAGGAGACAGACATGAGTTGCAACCGACAGGCACCATTCGTTGTTCAGTACTTCCCGGGAGCTGAAAGACTACGCCATGTTCTTTGCAGCCTGCAACACATCATCGATGAGGATGAGCACCACGTGAGATCTTCCCCACGCCTCCACTTCTCACTTTTAAACAACCACAAAACCTCAAACAGATTATTGTTCGCAGCAAACTGCCCAACTTTCAGGACAGCATTGACCACAACACCGTACAACCCGTCACGGGAACCACTGCAAAACATGTCAGTGTGACGACACAGACACCACCATTACACGTGGGGACACCACGTGCCAGGTACTCATGTGATTCGGCCAATGTTGTCTATCTCAAACACTGCAGGCAGCGATGCCCCGAGGCATGGCACATTGGCGAGACTGAACAGACACTACAACAATGGATAAATGGGCACTGTGCAACAATCACCAGACAAGGGTGTCCCCTCCCAATCGGGGAAGACTTCAACGGTCCGGGATATTCAGCCTCGGACCTCCAGGTGACCATCCTCCAAGGCGGCCTTTGGGATAGGCAACAAAGCGAAATGGCTGAGCAGAAGCTGATAGTCAAGTTCGGTAACAATGGGGATAGCCTCAACCAGGACCTTGTTTTCATGTCACACTACAGGTGACCCTACAGCACTACACACACACACACACACACTCCCCCACACTCGCCCCCATGCACGCACCCTCTCACTGGCTAATACCCCATCATGCTCATACTTGACCAAGCTTACACACACACATGAACACACTCAGATTAGATTACTTACAGTGTGGAAACAGGCCCTTCGGGCCAACAAGTCCACACCGCCCCGCCGAAGCGCAACCCACCCATACCCCTACATTTACCCCTTACCTAACACTACGGGCAATTTAGCATGGCCAATTCACCTAACCTGCACATCTTTGGACTGTGGGAGGAAACCGGAGCACCCGGAGGAAACCCACGCAGACACGGGGAGAATGTGCAAACTCCACACAGTCAGTCGCCTGAGGCGGGAATTGAACCCGGGTCTCTGGCGCTGTGAGGCAGCAGTGCTAACCACTGTGCCACCGTGCCACCCACACTCTTTCACATGCACTCCCACCCACAAGTACACACTCACAGACACACACCCACTCTATCTCTCCTGCACACGCACACATATAGGTTTATGGAGTGAATTCGTATTTGCAGAATTACATTTTATTTTGCTCAAAACTGCATAAAATCCATGTAAGATTTAGAAATAGAATTGACTCAACATTGGTACAGATTTTACCTTCACACATTTAATGCATTGTCTGAGCTGAGATGACACCTATTATTAGATAAGGTGACACCACCTTGAGAATGTAATTCTGGGATTTACATAATAAAGAACCTAAGCCACCACATCCCATTCTAAAAGATGAAAGACTTAATCTAAATTTGTTTAAGAACTATAAACTGGTGTTGTGTGATTTTAACTAAAGTTGTTTAATACTTACAGCTCCATGACACTGTAACCCTTTTGCTATAAATTCTGTGTGGTATGGTCATGTTCCACAACCACCTGATGAAGAGGCAGCGCCTCGAAAGCTAGTGCTTCCAAATTAACCTGTTGGACTATAACCTGGTGTTGTACAATTTTTAATGTTGTCCACCCCAGTCCAACGCCGGCACCTCCAAATCATCACTGGACAGCGATCTGTCGCCATGACAATTTAGGAAGCTCCAGTCAAAACTTCCTGATTGTCTTCCATCCTCAAAGAAGGAAATATAGCTCCTTATTTGGATACAGCAAGCTCCCACAAACAGTAATGATGTGGACGAAAATGTGGCAGGATTTGAGATAGAAATGAGAATCAGAAGAAGGAGTTGGACATAGCTCATAACCCTTCTTAAATGTATTGGAACAGAGTTAAAGCTCACACTGATCCCTGTATGCACTGGCTCCTTAATCAGGAAACCAATACAGGTCATTTTCTTCTTCCAGTTCATGATAGTGGTGGGAAGGCGGGCTGTGAAAGATTTAAGCAACTTAGCCCTGTTCTGTGCTATCTTTTCTGCAACATATTTTCAGATATGTGACACTAACTATCAGGTTAGTATTGGTTGCACTGGTCCTCAGGATTAAGCATGCTGACGGAATTCACTACAAGAGTATACAGGAAAGCCACACACACAGACCAAGTCCTAAACTATGAAAGTAACCACCCCAACACACACAAACGAAGCTGCATCAGGACACTATTCAAAAGGGCCACAACACACTGCAGTACACCAGGACTGCAAAAAGAAGAAGAGGAACACCTATACAAGGTATTCGCCAAAAACGGATACCCGCGCAACTTCATCAGCAGATGCCTAAGAGAAAGACCACGGAACGAGGACATACCACAACCAAAAGGATTAGCCACACTACCATACATCAGGAGCATCTCGGAACTGACTGCCAGACTACTGAGACCCCTAGGACTCATAACGGCACACAAACCAACAGCCACTCTCAGACAACAACTCACCAGAACGAAGGACCCAATACCCAACATGAGCAAGACGAATGTAGTGTACAAAATACCATGCAAGGACTGCACTAAACACTATATAGGACAAACAGGAAGACAGCTAACAATCCATATCCATGAACATCAACTAGCCACGAAACGACACGACCAGCTATCCTTAGTAGCCACACACGCAGACAACAAGCAACATGAATTCGACTGGGACAACACTACTATCATAGGGCAAGCCAGACAGAGAACAGCCAGGGAATTCCTAGAGGCATGGCATTCATCCACAAACTCCATCAACAAACACATCGACCTGGACCCAATATACCAACCACTACAACGGACAGCTGAAACTGACAACCGGAAGCGGCAGGGACAGACCACTATAAACACCGGAGGAAACATCAAAGAAGCGCTTCGCAGGAGGCTCCCAAGCACTGATGATGTCGCCTAGCCAGGGGGCGAAACGTTTGCAACAAAAACTTCCAGCTCGGCGAACAGAACCACAGCATTAAGCATGCTGTAGGTTTAATTGCCATCCTGAAAGATGAGCACATGATCAATCTTGCTATGACATGGCAGTATGTGGGGAGTTTGGACCTGTCTGTAGGTAGTATTGGAATTAGGGTGGGGTTAGGTGGAAATAAATAATAGACAGGTTATTTATCATGTCACTATTTGCTTTGTACAACCTGTGCTGTCTTCACCTATTCTGGATCAGTGGTGCTGGAAGAGCACAGCAGTTCAGGCAGCATCCAAGGAGCTTCGAAATCGACGTTTCAGGCAAAAGCTTGTCTTTACCTATGTCGTGATTTTAATTAATTAATTGACTTAGGAACCCATTGGGATAACTGCTTGAGAGTGTGGGGGATGTGTTGCTGGAAAAGCACAGCAGGTCAGGCAGCATCCAAGGAACAGGAGAATCGACGTTTCGAGCATAAACCCTTCTTCAGGAACACATTTTCAGCTCTGATCGCCAGCATCTGCAGTCCTCACTTTCTCCTCCTGAGAGTGTGGGGGAGGCTGGTTTATTCAACTGGTTAATCCCTCCAACCACAAGCCTCATCTTCCGCCTAGGAACCCTCCAACCACAAGGCCTCATCTTCCGCCTAGGAACCCTCCAACCACAAGGCCTCATCTTCCGCCTAGGAACCCTCCAACCACAAGGGATGAACTCGGATTTCACCAGTTTCCTCATTTTCCCTCCCCCGACCTTGTCTCAGTCAAATCCATCGAATTCAGCACCGCCTTCCTAACCTGCAATCTTCTTCCTGACCTCTCTGCCCCCACCCCAGTCTGACCTATCACCCTCACCTTGACCTCTTTCCACCTATCACATTTCCGACGCCCCTCCCCCAAGTCCCTCCTCCCTACCTTTTATCTTAGCCTGCTGGACAAACTTTCCTCATTCCTGAAGAAGGGCTTATGCCCGAAACGTCGATTCTCCTGTTCCCTGGATGCTGCCTGACCTGCTGCGCTTTTCCAGCAACACATTTTCAGCTAGGGTCTGGAATGTACTATCTGAGGGTGTGGGGGAGGCAGGTTCACTCGAGTGGTTTAGAGTCTGGAATGAAATCTCTGAGAGTGGGCAGGAGGCTGGTTGGCCTCATTCTGCATGGTTCCCACTCTGGTCTGCATTCACACATGGGAGCTAAAAAGTTTGTATCAAAGGGAAACATAGTTTCCAAATGGCATATGATGGAAGCAGCAAATAAAGTCAGAGAGAAGGATATTATATAAAGATTTGTCTTTTTGTCATCAACACTTGGGCTTGCAAATATAAAGGCTTTTAACGATGGGGAGCTCTGGAGAAATCGAGAATTCAGTGTCAAACATACAAGGTACCAACAACTAATGTCCAATTTTTAAAATTTCATAATTTTAGCAAGTTAGTGTATTGTTGGCTGTATTATCTCAACTGCCTGGGATACAAAGGGGTGAACCTTTTACTGCAGTTGTATAGAACCCATCTGACATCTAGCATTCAGTGTTGGACATTACAGTGAGTGATGTATATGTTGGTCTTGAGAGAGATCCAGCACAGATTCACCACACTGATACCAGGACTGAAACCATTACATTTTGAGAACAGGTTGCATAAACTTGTGTTTCTATCTCCTTGAGGTGAGCTGATTCAGTAGTGAGGTCAACCAAGGTGTGGAGAATAACTAAGGGATGAGATAGTGTCGGTACAGATAAACTGTATCTGGCAAGTCAAGAAGAAGACATCGTCCTACAATTGGAACTGGAACATTCCAAAATGCAATTAAGAAGCACTTTATTAGACAAACAGTAGTGAAATCTGGAATTCCCTCTCACAAAACATTGTGAGTGTTGGGAGTTGATTGAGGAGAAAGTGAGGTCTGCAGATGCTGGAGATCAAAGTTGAAACTTTATTGCTGGAACAGCACAGCAGGTCAGGCAGCATCCAGGGAACAGGAGATTCGACGTTTCGGGCACAGGCCCTTCTTCAGGAATGAGCCATTCCTGAAGAAGGGCCTGTGCCCGAAACGTCGAATCTCCTGTTCCCTGGATGCTGCCTGACCTGCTGTGCTGTTCCAGCAATAAAGTTTCAACTTGGGAGTTGATTGAAGTTTACAAAGACTGAGATTAACTTATTTTTTTCTTTGGTCAGGAAATGGAACAATAACAGGGAAATTAGATTGCTGTAAAGATCAGCCATCACTTCATGTCATTGCGTAGCATGCTTCAGGAGCTATTGCCTCTTCCTGTTCTTGTGCTTGTCTCCGTATATTCGTCTTTCCCTATTATTACATTTCAGACGTGTTTATAATTTTCTTCACACAGCTCAGTGTAACCTCAACTATGGATCTTCATCATGCATCATATTGGAGAACAAAGTCTTTCACAAGCCTTTGTCGCAGGCTAACCCTAACTGTACTCATCAAACAATGGATTATCTGAGCCTCACCTCTCAGAACAGAAAACTGGTGTTGGGGAGAATCACAACCAGATGATAATGAACCATTGAAACCCCTACATGTGTCAGTCTCATCCCACTGTCCTTGGCTAAGAATCTCAAAATCGACAGTGCCTAAAATCTCCAAGCAATTTAATGCAGCAGCAATTGGCTTGAAGGCTATTGGGTGAGCTGGTAAAACTGACAGAGAATATTGTCAGACAACATCTGAATCTAATGGCAGATACTCTGCTACAAAATGTTCTTGTATGCAAATTCAGCAGATGGTGCATGTTTGATCTGTCATTCCCTCAGTGATGAACATAGTTTCTTGATGTCATCCAAGTTCCATTGGTTCAATCTGCCTTCCATCCAAATAAGAACAAAATTATGTAAGAAACATGGTCAGTGTTGATGTTTTACTGCATGTTATTGCTGTACATTACAATGCTTTCCCAAAATGGGCAGTCACTGCTTCCTTTTGTGATTTATTCGTGTGTGTGTCCTTGTGTTTGCGTGTGTGTGTGTGTCTGCGTGTTTGTGTATTTGTATGTGTTTGTGTATTTGTATGTGTTTGCGTGTGTGAGTGCGTGTTTGTGTATCTGTGTGTGTTTGTGTTTGTGTGAGTGTGTGCATTTGCGTGTGTGTTTGTGTTAGTGTTTGTGTGCACGTTGAATTGGACATTGAGTTCATATTTTCCTGGCTGATGTGTTGCTTTAGGGTGGCACGGTGGCACTGTGGTTAGTACTGTTGCCTCACAGCGCTAGAGACCCGGGTTCAATTCCCGCCTCAGGCGGCTGTCTGTGTGGAGTTTGCACATGCGCCCCGTGTCTGCATGGATTTCCTCCGGGTGCTCCGGTTTCCTCCCACAGTCCAAAAATGTGCAGGTTAGGTGAATTGGCCATGCTAAATTGCCCATAGTGTTAGGTGAAGGGGTAAAATGTAGGGGAATGGGTCTGGGTGGGTTCCGCTTCAGCGGGTCAGTGTGGACTTGTTGGGCCGAAGGGCCTGTTTCCACACTATAAGTAATCTAATCTATCCTGCCCAGTGACTATAAAAGTCAGTCACAAGCCCCCATTGGGGTTGTATGGTCATTAGGCAATTTGCTGCCTTTTGCCAGGGATGTCCTGTAACTTTAAAGGTCGGGCCCACCCTCCACACCCCCATGGCTGCTGGCCTATCACATTGCCTGGCAGCTTTTCTGTGTGAGCAGTACCACTGGAAGTGGCAGTGGTCACTGCTGGGACTGCAGTTTACCCAGGACCAGGTTCAATCAGAGTGGAGAATGCAATCAAACTAAAGGGGATGGGTTTGTGAGCACTCGTCCAGGCAGGTCATAGTGAGGGAAGGCAGGCTGAGTTGCTGGTGTAGAAGGAAGGGTCCATCTCCCCATGGAAGCAGGGGCACACGTCCTCCCTTGGTGGAAAACTCATGGCAGTGAGGTGATGCCCTTACGTGAACTTTAACTGACTTAATTGCCGCAGAAGAAGGAAAGCTTATTGTTCAAAGCCCTGACTTAATGAGGGGTTGTTGGAAAATCAATGGTGTCTCCACTTCTTGTCTGACCACCCAAATATACAGTATCCTGAGTCGTTCTGGGTGAAAGGGTGAAATTGAATCCTGCCCCTTAAATGTCATCCTTAGCACCTTCTCTGGTTCTCTCTAAAGGTTCGACCTCACTGTTTAAGGTGATGCTGAGAACATACCAACAAGGAGCAAAAGGTCATTCAGCCCTTCGAGCCTGATCCACCATGCAATAACATCATGGCTGATATGATTTTAACTTCAACTCTACAGTCCAACACATTCCCCCAATAATCTTTCATCCCCTTGGTAATTAAGAACCTATTTAGTTCTGCCTTAAAACTTTTTAAAGAGTCTACATCCACTGTCTTTTGAGAAAGGGAATTCTAAAGACTCATAACTCTCTGAGAGGAAAAAAAAGTTTCCTAAGCTCTGTTTTAAATGGATGACCCCTTCTTTATAAACTCTGACCCATCATTCTAGATTCTGCCCCAAAAGAGCATGCTTTGCTGTATCCATTCTTTACTAAAGTCCTATGCTGCCAGATCATGGTATTTTCTTTCTTCTGTGCACACTCTTGAAAAATACCACAATCCTGGCCACACTCTGTGTTTCACATCTCAGTTTTCAGTGTATTAAGACAGTATTCCTCGTGCTCTCAGATTCCAATTGTCCAAACTCTGCTCTTTTAAACTTAATCTTTTATCCTAGTGACCACTTTCTCTATACTAGACAATGGAATCCATGCTATCTCTGGTGCTCAAAGTATAATAAGTCACTTCTTCCAGTACTTTGAGTGGTAGGACAAGGTCTGCACTGTTGTAAGTGAAATTTAACCGTATTTAAGAGAGGACATTTTCTGAAATCCCACAGACTCATTCTCCAGTTCCATGTGATTTTATGTCACTATGACATGACACCTTCGCACATAATTCAGTAGCTATACAAGAAGGTATAGTGAACCCTTTATGGTAGACTTCCTCTTATTGCTTAAAGTAGAAACCTCATTGAACCAAATAGAACTTATCATAGATTGCTAACAGATGTAAATCCATAAATTATGAAGGTTCTGGCCAGAAATATCCAAGCTTTCTTGAAGAAGCAAGTGGTGTCAAAGGATTGGAAATGTTTCAGACTTGTTCAAAGAATGGTGCAAGAATAAACTTGGCAACCACCACCAGCTCACCTAATTTTTGACAGTGTGGCGTGGTAGAGATGAGTACAATTATAATATTTAAAAGACATTTGGATGGGAACACAGATAGGAAAGGTTGAGATGGGCCAAATGCAGGCAACTGGGACTAATTCAGTTTTGGAAATCTGGTCAGCATGAACCAATTGGCCTGAAGGGTCTGTTTCTGTGCTGTATGCTTGATGACTCTAAGTACTGGAAGAAATTCATCAAGAACAAAATCAATTGGCATTTGGAAAAAAATACTAAAGTTAAAGCTGGAGGTGTTCTGAAGAAGGGACACTGAACCCAAAATGCTAACTCTCTTTTTTCTTTGCAAAAGCTGCCAAGACCTGCTAAGTTTCTCCAGCAATTTCTGTCAATTCTAGCAGAAACACTGCTGAAATTGGCAGCCATGTAGCTAATGAAATTTAATTGCAGTGACATCCACAGTCCTCTTAGGATGGGAGTTGCAGGATTTGAACCCAGTGACAGTGAAGGAATATATTAGCTACAGGAAGCTATTGGACAAACTTGGATTGTTTTCGCTAGAGTGTCAGAGACTGAGAGGCAACCTGATAGAAGTATATAAAATTATGAGGGGCATGAATAGGGCGGATAATCTGGGTGTCTTTCTCAAGGTGGAAAGGTCAAATGCTGGGGAGCATAGGTTTACCGTAAGAAGGGGAAAGTTTAAAGGAGATGTGGGAGGAAAATTCTTTACACAGAGGGTAGTAGGTGCCTGGGACATGCTGCCAGAAGAGGTGGTCGGAGCAGATACAATAGCAATGTTTAAGAAACATTTAGACAGACACATGAACTGGCAGAAAACAGAAGGATAAGGACCATGTGCAGACAGATGGGATTGATTTAGAAGAGCATCATGGTCGGTAGAGACAGGGTGGTTCGAATGGCCTGTTCCTATGCTGTGTTCGATGTTCTATGTTCTAAAGTCCCAGAAAACCTCGTATGTCCTCACAATATTGGACTTCCCAGGAAAGTGAAGCAATCTGGATAGGTGTTGTCTCTGTAGCCGTGAGTATAGGCTTCCTTATCATGTGCTCACACCTGTTCACTAGCGCCTGACTCTCATCATCGCCTTGAAGGATTGGGCAGCCTGTGGGGGCCTTGTATTCCACTCTCCCCCCTTGCAATGAATATCCAGACAAAACAAACAAAATATCCCATTTGGAGAAAGTGAGACCCCACCCAGATCCATTTCCCTCTGACTAATGCACCTAGCACTATGGGCAATTTAGCATGGCTAATTCACCTGACCTGCGCATCTTTGGACTGTGGGAGGAAACCCACGCAGACACAGGAGAATGTGCAAAGTCCACACAGACAGTTGCCCAAGGCTGGAATCGAGCTTGGGACCCTGGTACTGTGAGGCAGCTATGCTAACCACTGAGCCATTGTGCCATGCTCTCTCTCTTTAGAATTCACCTTTATTGAAATTCCCTTTCCTTTCTTCATTTTATCCTTTCTTTCTAGCTCTCTTCATGCTTTTTCCTCCTCATCTTTTAATTCAAGGGTTTTGTTTCTTTTTTTAAATTTTCAGTTCTCTACTCCTTTCTTTTTTTTCCCTTTCAGTTGGAATTAAGATAAGAGTAGGCCATTCAGCCCACCAAACCTGCCCCACCATTCAGTATGATCATGGTTGATTGAACACTTCAATGTTTTTTGCTCACCCCATCCCCATAACCCTGTTCATCATTGGTGATCCGAAATCTATACATCTCCACCTTAAACATACTCAGAAACTGACCATCCACAGCCCTCTGAGCTAGAGAATTTCTCTGAATAAAACTTAGTCTCATCATCTTGGACTTAAGTGGCATCCCTCTTATTTTTAAATAGTGCATTCTGGCTCCAGACCCCCCCCAACCAAAGGAAATGACTGCCTGCAGCAACCCTGTCTGTCCCTTTAAATATTTTGTAAGTTAGAATGAGATCATTTGGAGAGGTCGGTGTGGACTGGTTGGGCCAAAGGGCCTGTTTCCACACCGTAGGGAATCTAGTCTAGGGATATAGTCTAGAAATCAGACCTGGCTGGGGAACAGAGTCAAAACTTGAGGCCCTGGAGAGAGCACAGCAGGTCTGGCAGCATCCAAGGAGCAGGAGAGTTGATGTTTTGGATATTGTAAATTGGATAGTTGGCCTGATATCATCGGTTTCCCAGCTGAAGAATCAAATTACAATTGCCCCGTATAGGCTCAGCGTCATTAACCTCCGCTTACAATACCATAGTATAAGCTCTTACAGCAGTGACCCTGCCATAAGGTTCAAGTCCCACCTGCACTGGGGGTGTGTCGAGTGGTTAACAATATCTATCATATCATTATAGATTTAAGGATCTTTTTGTACTAATTTGGTGAAATTTCTGTTGCTAGTTTTGTCAGTGAGATTATGCCTTGATTGGATTTTGTCAACTGCTGCTGTGACTTCAGAAAAAAATGAATTAAATTAACTGGAACTTCGCACTGCGGTTTCTCAAAAGGGAAATCCTCAAGATTTAAGCATTGCTAAACGTTTCTCTTCTGCCTAGCAGCCAGACCAGCAATGTAAGTCAAAACATTTCTTTGCAACTTCACAGTTCTCTGTTCTAACCTGGAACGTGGCCCAACAATAAAGCTTTTTAATTCAGGCCAGTATCTGCATCTCAGCTACATCTGTTGCCTGTTGTATGAATGAATTGGGAACTGCAGGAAATGAGTGTGTCATATACAAAATACTATTCCTGAAACTCAGCATCATGTTTTCAGAATGTCTGACCAAAATGTTCACACAGGGGTAAGTTAGCTGCTTTCAGCCCTGGCTGAATCTGAGATGTAGTAACTCACCTTGAAAAGACAGTGTAGGCAAAGTCTGGGAGTAGAGGTAAAAACAATGACTGCAGATGCTGGAAACCAGATTCTGGATCAGTGGTGCTGGAAGAGCACAGCAATTCAGGCAGCATCCAAGGAGCTTCGAAATCAACGTTTCGTGCAAAAGCCCTTCATCAGGAATAAAGGCAGTGAGCCTGGAGCGTGGAGAGATAAGCTAGAGGAGGGTGGGGGTGGGGAGAAAGTAGCATAGAGTACAATAGGTGAGTGGGGGAGGGGATGAAGGTGATAGGTCAGGGAGGAGAGGGTGGAGTGGATAGGTGGAAAAGGAGATAGGCAGTTAGGACAAGTCCGGACAAGTCATGGGGACAGTGCTGAGCTGGAAGTTTGGAACTAGGGTGAGGTGGGGGAAGGGGAAATGAGGAAACTGTTGAAGTCCACATTGATGCCCTGGGGTTGAAGTGTTCCGAGGCGGAAGATGAGGCGTTCTTCCTCCAGGTGTCTGGTGGTGAGGGAGCGGCGGTGAAGGAGGCCCAGGACCTCCACGTCCTCGGCAGAGTGGAAGGGGGAGTTGAAATGTTGGGCCACGGGGTGGTGTGGTTGATTGGTGCAGGTGTCCCGGAGATGTTCCCTAAAGCGCTCTGCTAGGAGGCGCCCAGTCTCCCCAATGTAGAGGAGACCGCATCGGGAGCAACGATACAATCAATGATATTAGTGGATGTGCAAGTAAAACTTTGATGGATGTGGAAGGCTCCTTTAGAGCCTTGGATAGAGGTGAGGGAGGAGCCTTGGATAGAGGTGAGGGAGGAGGTTTTACAGTTCCTGCGGTGGCAGGGGAAAGTGCCAGGATGGGAGGGTGGGTTGTAGGGGGGCGTGGACCTGACCAGGTAGTCACGGAGGGAACGGTCTGCGGAAGGCGGAAAGGGGTGGGTAGGGAAATATATCCCTGGTGGTGGGGTCTGTTTGGAGATGGCGGAAATGTCGGTGGATGATTTGGTTTATGCGAAGGTTGGTAGGGTGGAAGGTGAGCACCAGGGGTGTTCTGTCCTTGTTACGGTTGGAGGGGTGGGGTCTGAGGGTGGAGGTGCGGGATGTAGACGAGATGCGTTGGAGGGCATCTTTAACCACGTGGGAAGGGAAATTGCGGTCTCTAAAGAAGGAGGCCATCTGGTGTGTTCTGTGGTGGAACTGGTCCTCCTGGGAGCAGATCTGGCGGAGGCGGAGGAATTGGGAATACGGGATGGCATTTTTGCAAGAGATAGGGTGGGAAGAGGTGTAATTCAGGTAGCTGTGGGAGTCGGTGGGTTTGTAAAAAATGTCAGTGTCAAGTCGGTCGTCATTAATGGAGATGGAGAGGTCCAGGAAGAGGAGGGAGGTGTCAGAGATGGTCCAGGTAAATTTAAGGTCAGGGTGGAATGTGTTGGTGAAGTTGATGAATTGCTCAACCACCTCGCAGGAGCACGAGGTGGCGCCAATGCAGTCATCAATGTAGTGGAGGAAGAGGTGGGGAGTGGTGCCGGTGTAATTACGGAAGATCAACTGCTCTATGTAGCCAACAAAAAGACAGGCATAGCTGGGGCCCATACGTGTGCCCATGGCTACCCCTTTGGTCTGGAGGAAGTGGGAGGATTCAAAGGAGAAATTGTTAAGGGTGAGGACCAGTTCGGCCAAACGAATGAGAGTGTCGGTGGAAGGGTACTGTTGGGGACGTCTGGAGAGGAATAAACGGGGGGCTTGGAGGCCCTGGTCATGGCGGATGGAGGTGTAGAAGGATTGGATATCCATGGTGAAGATGAGGCATTAGGGGCCGGGGAAACTGAAGTCTTGGAGGAGGTGGGGGTCGTGGGTGGTGTATGTGGGGAGTTCCTGGACTAGGGGGAATAGGACAGTGTCGAGGTAGGTAGAGGTGAGTTCAGTGGGGCAGGAGCATGCTGAGACAATGGGTCGGCCAGGGTGGTCAGGCTTGTGGATCTTGGGAAGGAGGTAGAACCGGGCAGTGCGGGGTTCCCGGACTATGAGGTTGGAAGCTGTGGGTGGGAGATCTCCTGAGGTGATGAGGTTCTATATGGTCTGGGAGATGATGGTTTGGTGATGGGGGGTGGGGTAATGGGCGAGGGGGCAGTAGGAAGAGGTGTCCTCGAGTTGGCGTTTGGCTTCAGCAATGTAGAGGTCAGTGTGCCAGACTACCACTGCGCCCCCTTTATTCGCTGGCTTGATGGTGAGGTTGGGATTGGAGCAGAGGGATTGGAGGGCTGTGCGTTGTGAGGGTGAGAGGTTGGAGTGGGGTAGGGAGGTAGATAGGTTGAGGTGGTTAATGTCCCTGCGGCAGTTGGAAATGAAGAGGTCGAGGGCAGGTAATAGGCCACCGCGGGGTGTCCAGGTGGATGCAGTGTGTTGGAGGTGGGCGAAGGGGTCCTCGGAAGGTGGGCGGGAGTCCTGATTGTGAAAGTAAGCTCGGAGGCGGAGGCGACGGAAGAATCGTTCGACGTCACGGCGTGTATTAAATTCATTGATGCGTGGACGGAGGGGGACGAAGGTGAGTCCTTTGCTGAGGACTGATCGTTCGTCCTCGGTGAGGGGGAGGTCTGGGGGGATGGTGAAAACTCGGCAGGGCTGGGAGCGGGGATCTGGTGAGGGTATGGAGCTGGGAGTGGGGGCGGAACCTGTAACTGGAGTGGGTGTGATGGTGGGGGGAATGGGAGTGGAGTCATGAGCAGGGGTAGTGTTCCCCTCGGGGTTCTGGGGGGTGGGGATAGTCACAGTGGGGTCTATGGGGGGCATGTCAGCAGAATGCAGGTGAGTGGCGCTGGTGGGGGCGGAAGTGGTGGTGACAATGGCAGTAGGGGTGGCGGAAGTCACTGAGCATGTGGCATCAGCGATGATGTGAGGGGCGGAATTGATGTCACGTGTAATGCATGAGGAATTGTGAGGGGTGGAAGTGGCTATGATGGGGGCGGAAGTGACATCATCAATCAGCGTGGGGTGGCAGCTGCATCAGCCGCATGGCTAATGGTGGAATAGGTTCCGAGGCCAGGGGAATCTTCTGGAATGTTTGAGGAGCGCTGGTTATGGAGGTGGGTGGATAAAAGTTTGTTGTACTTACAGTTTTTGATGTTTGAGATGGGATTGAAATACTGTTTGTTGAGAGTATGAATTCTCCTGTAGTACAGAGTGGGTCCTTTACAATTCTGAGAGAGTGTGGCCCTCAGCTGAGGCAGGGCTGACTGTAGAGAGCCCTGCTGCGAGTGTGGAGCGGAGGATCTTGAAGGAGAACTGTTGCTGGTGTTTTTGAATCTGTAGTCTGTACTGTTTGTGCTGTTGGGGTCCCAACTCTGCTGGTTTAAAGGTGGTCCGGAGTCCGTGTGGGATGAGTTGGTTACGGAAGCAGGCACTGAGGAAGCAAATATGGCTGTGGTAGCGAGTTTGTTTCACAACATGGTTGAAGACCTTCAGGGCAGAGGAAATGACCTGGGAGTTGCAGTGGGAGAGGGACTCCCTGAGATTCTTGTAGAGAGGAGGAAAACTTCTTCAAGGCAGGCATCCTTGTAAGAGGATTCGCAGTAGGGTTAAAAGTCTGGGAATAGTTTTAAGGCCAATGAGGATCAATAAGAAAAGGGGTTGAAAGGTTATCGGGAGAGGAGTGGAGGCAGGAATGTGGATTTGAGAATACAATCAGATCAACCATGATGTTGTTAAATGACAGAGCAAGATGTTTACTCTTTACAGATGCTGACTGGCCTGCTATCCATCCTGCTTTTGCCCCATAGTCTTTGTTCCCTTTAGCCCTAACTCCTTTCAATGATTGCCCTCAACCACTTTCTGTGTCAGAGAATTCCACAGGCCAACTACTCTCTGGGTGAAGATATTTCTCCTCTTCTCAATCATAAGTGGTCTACTAAACATCTGTAAACCGTGAGCCCTGGCTCTGTACTCCCAGTCATCAATAACATCCTTCCTGCATCTACCCTGTCTGGTCCTGTTAGAATGTTAAAGTTTCAGTAAGATCCTTTTCATTCTTCCAAACTGCAGTGAATATAGCCCTAACAGATCCAATATCCATTCACATGTCAGTCCGGTGGATCTAAACATGTTTTCAATGATGACTCAACTAAGGCTCCATTGACCTGTTCAAGTTAAAGATCACCTGCAGCTTGAGTTGTTTATCACTGAATACATTTCAGGCTGGGATAGTCAGGGGAACGAGGGTAATGGTGAGTGGGCTGAAGACTGGAGTTAAACCCTCAGCTCAGCCATCATGGTACTGAATGGCAGAGCTGGTCAACAGTTTGTGTGGTCCGTACCCCTGCAGCTTTTTCTTATGGTCATATAATCCTGTTTCCAAATTAGGTTAGATTAGATTACTTACAGCGTAGAAACAGGCCCTTCGGCCCAACAAGTCCACACCGTCCCATCGAAGCGCACCCACTCAGACCCATTCCCCTACATTTACCCCTGCACCAAACACTACGGGCAATTTAGCATGGCCAATTCACCTAACCTGCACAATCGTGGACTGTGGGAGACACGGGGAGAATGTGCAAACTCCACACAGTCAGTCGCCTGAGGCGGGAATTGAACCCGGGTCTCTGGCACTAACCACTGTGCCACCATGCCGCCCACTACTCAATTCTTACTCAATCCACATGAGCAAGACCACATTTGCTGGTCACTAACCCATCTCAATCCTGCTGGAATCTTTCTGTGTACAAATCCCCTCCAACAATAATATGGTAAGTCAAAGTTATACACTTAGGATTAAATCAGATTAAAGTGAAATGGTGATATGTAATCATTGAATCATCAAATAGCACAGCACAAAAGGAGGCTTTTTGGCCCTTTATGTCTGTGTTAGCTTTGTCCAACAGCAATTCGGCTCCTGCCACTGCCCCCAGTCTTTCCAATGTCCATGCAATTCCTTTCTTTTCAGATCATTATCCAATTCCCTTCCAGAATCTACAATTGAATCTGCCTCCACCACACTCTCTGGCAGTGTGTTTTTTACAACTCACTGGGGCAATATGCTGGAAATCAAAAGCCACTATTCTATAGCCATCACAAATGTGAAACTTTCATTAAACTACTTATTGTACATTAACTTTTTTATTCAAATCCAATGAACATGCATACCAGATTTTTAATTAACAAGAAAATAACTTTTTATTGGAATAAAATAAACCATTTTTTATACTTATTCACTCATGGAATGTGGGTGTCACCAGCTGGGTCAGCATTTATTGCCTGTCCCTCTGTGCCCTTGATGTGGTGGTGGTGGTGGTGAGCTGCCATCTTGAGTCTCCACAGTCCATGTGCCGTTGGTAAACTCAATGTCATTAGGGAGGCAGTTCCAGGATATTGACCCAGCACCAGTAAAGGAGCAGTGATATATTTCCAAGTCAGGATGGCGAGTGGCTTGAAAGAGAAATTGTAGGTGGTGGTGTTCCCTTGTATCTGCTGTCCTTGTCCTTCTAGATGGAAGTGTTTATGTATTTGGAAGGTGCACTCTAAGAAGAGAAAGAAATATGAATTGCTAATTGATAACTCTAAAACTTAAACTCTACTCTTTTATAAATTTCCTTTACAAACAGACACGCAAATAGACAAAACAAGAAACAAATGTTATGGGTGGAGAAAGAAATTTTTTTAAAAAGGGAGTCAGAAGCACAAATTTGGTACCAGTTCGGATTACAGATGTTAATTAACTGGGTTTTTTTTGACCATTTCTGATTCTTTGCTAATGATATGAAGTTGTTGATACACTGGTTCTCATCTTTCAATCATTGATTATGAGCTCACCATTTCAGTACCTCTGAAGGTGGTTTCCCTTCAACAGTGGATTTGCAGAGAGAACAGCTCATGGAGAAAAGATGAGGGAGATTTGCAAGTTACTAGGGGCTTTAGAACATGGAACAATACAGCACAGAACAGGCCCTTCGGCCCACTATGTTGTGCCGAACATTTGTCCTAGCTTAATCACCTATCCATGTACCTATCCAATTGCCGCTTAAAGGTCACCAATGATTCTGACTCTGCCACTCCCACAGGCAGCGCATTCCATGCCCCCACCACTCTCTGGGTAAAGAACCTACCCCTGACATCCCCCCCATACCTTCCACCTTAAATTTATGTCCCCTTGGAACATTCTGTTGTACCCGGGGAAAAAGTTTCTGACTATCTACTCTATCTATTCCTCTGATCATCTTATAAACCTCGATCAAGTCACCCCTCATCCTTCGCCGTTCCAATGAGAAAAGGCCTAGCACGCTCAACCTATCCTCGTACGACCTATTCTCCATTCCAGGCAACATCCTGGTAAATCTTCTCTGCACCCTCTCCAAAGCTTCCACATCTTTCCTAAAGTGAGGCGACCAGAACTGCACACAGTACTCCAAATGTGGCCTAACCAAGGTCCTGTACAGGTGCAACATCACTTCACAACTCTTGAATTCAATCCCTCTGGTAATGAACGCTAATACACCATAGGCCTTCTTACACAAGCTCTATCCATCTTATGTGGTAAGGCAACTTTCTTTTACCTTACCACATAAGAGAGAAAAAAAGAGATGGATGTTTTCCCTTTGCAGGCTGAATATTTCTGCTGATTTGTTCAGATCCACAACTGTAGTCACCTGTCCAGGAACCAAATCAGGAAATTGTTATTATGCTGAACCCTCATGAACCCGCAACAACTAACACAGATTGAAAGGAAAATTAAAAGACTTTCACTGGGCAGCATTACCATGAATGAACACAGGCGATGTCAAGTTGTCTGGAATTCTCTTTCACTGCATGACTAAGCCATAATTGTGTACACAATTCACAACGTGCTCCAGGAACTTGATTTTAAACCTGCAAGAATTGAACAGAATCCCTACAGTGTGAAAGTGAGGACTGCAGATGCTGGAGTACCAGAGTTGAAAAATGTGTTGCTGGAAAAACACAGCAGGCCAGGCAACATCCAAGGTAGCAAGAGAATCGACGTTTTGGGCATAAGCCCTTCTTCAGGAGCACCGCCCTCTTGACCTGCAATCTTCTTCCTTTTCTGGGAGAGTGTTGTCCTGAGCTGGGACAGGGCTGACTGCAGGGAGTGTAGGTGGCAGCGCATGGCTTGAAGCGTGGAGCGGAGGATCCGGAGGGAGGTCTGTTGTTGGAGGCTTTGGATTTGTTGCAGGTACAGGTTGTCCTGGTTGGGTCCAAATTGTGTTGGTTTGAACGTAGTCCGGAGTCCATGCGGGGTCAGTTGGTTCCGTAGACAGGTGCTGAGGAAAGAGATGTGGCTGTAGTAGTGAGTTTGTCTCAGGACGTGGCTGAAGAGCTTCAGGGCAGAGGAGATGACCTGGGGGGTGCAGTGAGAGAGGGACTCACTGAGATCCTTCTAGAGGGAGGAGGAGAGCTTCTTCAAGGTAGGCATCCTTACAAGAGGATTCGCAGTAGGTTAAGATCAACTAGGAGAAAGTGAGGACTGCAGATGCTGGAGATCAGAACTGAAAAATGTGGTTCTGGAAAAACACAGCAGGCCAGGCAGCATCCGAGGAGCAGGAGAATCAATGTTTTGGGCATAAGCCCTTCTTCAGGAGCACCGCCCTCTTGACCTGCAATCTTCTTCAAATCCACTCCAACGCTCCAAAGAGTATCCCACCCAGACCTATTTCCCTACCCTATTACTTCCCATTACCCTGACTAACGCACCTAACCTACATATCCCTGAACACTATGGGCAATTTAGTTTGGCCAATTCACTTAACCTACACACCTTTGGAAACGGGAGCACTTGGAGGAAACCCACCCAGTCATGGGGAGAATGTGCAAACTCCATATAGACAGTCACCCAAGTCTGGAATCAAACCCAAGAGCTCAGCCGTGATCTTATTGAACGGCGGAGCAGGCTCGAAGGGCTAGATGGCCTACTCCTGCTCATGTTCTTATGTTCACCCTGTCACCTTTCCGGAAGCTGGGGACTCCTGGTTATCAGCAAGGTGGTGGTGGGAGCTCCTGTTTGTGGTAGGCCCAGAGCCAGGAACTCCTGGCTATTGGTAAAGTGATGGTGAGAGCTCCTGGTTGTAGTAGGCCCAGAGCTGGGGCTCCTGTTATTGATAGTATGGTGGTGGGAGCTCCTGATTGTGGTAGGCCCGGAGCTAGGGCCTCCTGGTTTCAGGGCCAGTATGGGTACAGCATGGCACCTGGCATTAGTGGCCCATCATTGAGGTGGGCCCAGCAAGGAAGAGAAGGTGCCTGAAAAGCGGGGATTCCGAAGTTAGTAGGTCTGGCGCAGGCAACAGAGGGGTGGCGATGCAGGTGTCATTGGTCAGGTGGGTCAGTGTTCAGGACTCAAAGTGGAGGCGGAGAACGAAGATTGACTTTCTTTCAGCTTTATCTTTTTATTCTTAAAATGTTCAAAATGGCGCCAGATTGCGGCAGCAATTAAAGCTTTTCACTGTATTTTACTGTGCTGTTCATTGTAGAGTACATATGATAACAAATCATCATCCATTCATTTCATAATACACATATTTATACGCATGACTATACTTCTCTTAACCAGAATCTGACTGAAGTAAAACTTCCTCCCGGCCTTTGTTGGTATTTTGCCATAAACACAGTCAGCAGCAAATCTTTTTTTGTTCTTGTGAATCTTCAATTTAAGCTGTTTGGGGCCTTCTAATTGTGCAGCGGTTAAAATAACCTCACAGATGTGACTGACTGAAGACTGAATTTCATTAGTGAGTCTCTTTGATCATCTTTTAAAGCAGTAAATTATGGGATTGGTCCCCGCCCTCTAATGGTGAGCAATTTTGAACACCTGTTAATGAATAATGAAATAATTATCAATAATCCAACCTCTTTCTCCCATCGTTCTTATTTTTTCAGGCTCGGGCTTGTCGTAAGTGTTACAAAAATAATATGCAAGAACAGCAAGGAACTTCTGGCTTTTCAAAGTGCTGCACTTTAATTGGACATGATAGGGAGGGTTTCTGGCATTCTGTCCTACTTTCTGTCCTCTGTCCTCCCAAATTCCATAATTGAGTGCAAAGTTCTCTACACTACCTCCGTCCAGCTGTATCTGGATGAAGAGACTAGGCATCCTGTATGACCAGGGAAACCTCACAACTGAACCTGATTCTAGTTGGGTCCTCCTCCTTTCAACTTCAGGAAAGGCCATTCAATAATGTTTGAGAAGAGGGAGACACTTACACCTTCTCCAAGCTGAACTTCCCACCAAGCATCACTGGATAGTGATCAGAAAGAGGCTCACCATATACCTTATACCTTTCCTCAATCGGGAATGTCTAACCCCAATTGAAACATTCGTGCATTAGTTGAGGTCAGGCTTCAAACCCAATCTCTACAACAGAGCACTCATTCAATCGCAGGATATCAGGAAGCTTAGAGGAACAAGGGGATCTTGGGGGGTGGGGGTTTGTCCACAAATCCCTGAAGGTGGCAGGGCAAGATTAATAAGATAGTTAACAAGGCAGACAGGACACCTGTCGTATCATGTCATAGTTTGTAATGATGCTATAATAACATGTAGTTTATATGTTGGAACTGTACAGGACATTGGTTAGGCCACAATTGGATTACTGTGTGTAGCTCTAGTCCCCACATGATAGGAAGAATGTGACTGCACTGGATAAAGTGCAGAGGATAGTCTGGGATAGAGCATTTCAGCTATAGAGAGAGGCTGAATAAGCTCAGGTTGTTTTCATTAAAGCAGAAAAGGCTGAGGGAGACCTGATTGAGGTGTATAAAATTATGAGGGGCATGGACAGGGTGAATAGAAAGTAGTTGTTCCCCTTAGTTTAAGGGCCAATAACAAGGGGCATCATTTTAACGTGAAAGGTGGGAGGTTTAGAGAGGGTTTGAAGAAAGTTGTTTCCACCCAGAGGTTGGATGTGTGGTTGGGGGACTCTGGAGTGCTCTGTCTGTGAGGGGAGTTGAGACAGGAAACCTCACAACCTTTAAAACGTGCTTGGAGGGGCACTTGAAATGTCATAACTTTCAAAACAATGGGCAAAGTGCTATTATTGTAGCATTGATTAGTTAGGGTTAGGGTTAGGATCAAAGCAGACTCGATGGGCCGAAAGATTTCTTCTGTACTGTGTGAGTCTGTGATTGTGACAGCTGTCCACCAGGAAAATTGAAGCAATCTGTTGACAAATGGAAATATTACCCTCAGATCAATATGGTAAAGCTACAGTGATAAGATCCCTAGAACTCTAGATGTTAAAAATATCATTCTTAAAATATGTTCCAGGTTCAATCTGCAATCATTGCTGATTTAGTTGATACCTTTGATTTGATTTGAATTGATTTAATTTATTGTTGTCATATGCACCTAAGTACAGTGAAAGTTTTGTTTTGTGCGCAGTACAGGCATATCATAATATACAAGGATATATATGTTATAGGCTGATTGAACACAGCGAGGAATACAAAGTTATGGCTACACAGGAGAGGTACAAAAGCAAGATCACCACTAGAATTGAAATTTGAGAGGTCCATTCAGAAGTCCAATAACAGCGGATAAGAAGCTGTTCTTGAACCTGTTGGTATTTGTACGTAAGCTTTTGTATCTTTTGCTCAATGCCAGAGGTTAAAAGATATTATAACTGGGGTGGGAGGGGTCTTTGATGATGTTGGCTGCCTTCCTGAGGCAGCAAGAAGTGTAGGAGGAGTTACTGGATGGAAGGTTGGCTTTCGTGAGGGATTCCTGAAGAAGGGCTAATGCCCGTAACGTCGATTCTCCTGTTCCCTGGATGCTGCCTGACCTGCTGCGCTTTTCCAGCAACACATTTCCATCTCATTCATGAGGGATGGCCTATGTTTACAACTCTGCAGTTTCTTACGGTCCTGGATAGAGCAGTTACTGTACCAAGCCATGATACATCCAGATAGAATGGTTTCTGTGGTGCATCTGCAAACGTTGCTGAGGATCCTTATGGACATATCAAATTTCCCTAACCTCCTTAGGAAGAAGAGGTTTTGTTAAGCCCTCTTCACCATTGCATCGATGTGGGTGATCCAGAACAGTTTGTTGGTTATCATCACTCCAAGAAACTTGACACTCTCAATCCTCTCCACCTCAGCTATATTGAAATAGATAAGAACAACGAACAATGAAAATTACAGCACAAGAACAGGCCCTTCAGCCCTCCAAGCCTGCACCGATCCAAATCCTCTACCTAAACCTGTCTCCTATTTTCTAAGAGTTTGGATCCCTCTGCTCCCTGCCCATTCATGTATCTGTCTAGATACATCTTAAATGACGCTATCATATCTGTCTCTAATACCTCCGATGGCAATGTGTTTCAGGCCCCCACCCCTCTCTGCATAAAGAACTTTCCACGCTTATCTCCCTTTAACTTTGCCCCTCTCACCTTGAACTCGGGACCCCTAGTAAATGTGTCCCCCATTCTGGGAAAAAGCTTCTTGCTGTCCATCCTGCCTATACCTCTCATGATTTGGTAGACCTCAATCAGGTGACCCCTCAACCTCTGTCTTTTTAATAAAAATAATCCTAATCAACTCAACCTCTCTTCATAGCTAGCACCCTCCATACCAGGCAATACCCTGGTAAACCTCCTCTGCACCCTCTTCAAAGCATCCAGAACTGTCAGCAGTGTTCCAAATGTGGCCAAATCAAAGTTTTATACCAAAGGTCGTGTCCTCCTCCTTTCCTCCTGAAATCGATGATCAGCTCTTTAGTTTTGCGGAGGGAGAGGTTGTTATCTTTGCACCATGACACCAAGCATTCTATTTCCTGCTTGTATTCTGTCTCACCATGGTTTGTTAACTGGCCTACACAGTGGTGTCAACAACAAATTTGTAGATAGTGTCCAGACAAAATTTGGCTACACAATCAGGAGTGTACAGGGAGTTCAATAGGGGTCTGTGTATGCATCCTTTACCACTCAGATCAGTAACATGGGTGCTGCGATAAAGTTAGAGTTGGGGTTAGTGTTAGGGGTAGGGTTAAGGTCAGGGTTAGGGTGATGTGTAGTACATCTAAGGGAAAGGCTAGTTACTTGCCTCAGATCCTGCTCCTGATCACTAACCAGGAACCTGTTCTGGAAAGTTCGTGTGTTAGGTGAGTTCAGGAACAGCTGTACCAACCTATCACACAACCAGGTAGGGATCTACATGCCAGCTTTCAATCAATGGACACCACACCAATGTGGAAAAGACACTCTTGAATTTCATACCAGGATGTGTGTAAATATTAGTAAATGTATGCTCTCTATGAATGTTACGTAAAATTGTTTGACTATGTGTGGAGTTATATGTGAGGGTAGATGTTTGCGGGGACAGTGGGGTGTCTATTGTGTACATGGACTTCAATTGAGGTGATAATCTGATCAAAATACAATGGCCCCAGTAGTTGTAAACCAAAAAGAAACTGAGAGTGAGGGCAAGATTTAAGCTCATTTCGTACCAATGCTGATTAATGGATGTGTGGCATTGTTTATGATTGTTCTGCCTGTACCCCACAATTTTTCTAAATTATTACAGTGCACTACTTCATAGGATCTCCAGGTCATGAAAATACAATGCAGTGTTCCCATGGATTAAGCCCGTGTATTTCAGGATTATATTTGACCCTTCTGATCTCATTTTCACCCCATCTTTCTGATTGCCCATTTCTACTTCACTGGTATTGGCCATCTTGCCCCCTGTGTTAGCTGCTGCTGAAACCCTCAGCTATGCCATTGTTGTGGCAACTTCAACTCTTCTGCGAGTTCCTGGCTGCTCTACATTTTCTATTCTTCATAAACTTCAGGTCACCAACAACTGTCAGCAAACATCACTCTGTTGTCAACCCCATGCTCACTGACCTTCTTTGATTCCCCCAGTCAAGCAATATCTTGATTTTAATATTCTAATCCTTGTTTTCAATTTTCTCCAGGGCCTCAACCTCTCTGTAATCTCAGTCCAATCCCATGGTTCTCCTTTAATTAAGGTCTCTTGCACATTCCTGATTTCAACCTCTGTACTGTTGGTGGCTACACGATTCATTTCCCATACGCTAGGCTCTACATCTCCCTCACCGGACCTCTCCACCTTTTTTTCTGTCTTTTTCTCATCCTTTAAGGACATCATGTTATAGCTGCACAGGACATTGTTTGGGCCACTTTTGGCATACTGTGCTCAATTCTGGTCTCCCTCCTATAGGAAGGATGTTGTCAAACCTGACAGGGTCCAAAGAAGATTCACAAGGATGTTGCCGGAGTTCGAGAGTTTGAGCCAAAACGAGAGGCTTAAATAGACTGAGGCTGTTTTATCTGGAGGCTTATAGAGATTTATAAAATAATGAGAGGCATGGATAGGGTCTTTTTTTCCAGAGTAGGGAAATTCAAAAGTAAAGGACATTAGTTTAAGGTGAGAAGAGAAAGATTTAAAAGGGACCTCAGGGGCAACATTTTCATGCACATCTGAAATGAGCTGCCAGAGGAAGTGGTGGAGGCTGGTACAATTACAACATTTAAAAGGCATCTAGATGTGTACATGAATAGGAAGGGTTTAGAGGGATAAGGGCCAAGTGCTGACAAATGGGACTAGGTTAATTTAGGATATCTGGTCAGCATGGACCAAAGTGTCTGTTTACATGCTGTATGACTCTATGATTTTAAGACAGTACAAGGAGATTAATACTTACCTCTTTAAGGTTTTTGATCCTAAAATATTTTGCGTCTCAGAGACAGCCTTTGTTTCATAACGCTCCTGTGAAGCATCTTGAGATGTTTCAGTGTGTTAAAGACACTATTAAAGATAATTTATTGCTTTTAGTCCGGGTACTACACAAGCCGGTTTCTAATCCTGTTGAAGCTTCCCAATCCCAAATGTCCTGGATATTGTGACAGACAGTGGTGGAGCTGTGGGGTTGACATGGAATATGACTCCATTGAGGTCAGCTTAGTTCACAGGTCAGCTACTATGAATCATGTTTGTGATGCACTTGATGAATGGTATTGTAAATATACAGCTGCATGTTTACCATACAATAGAGTATTGTATTCCTCTAGGAGAAAGTGAGGACTGCAGATGCTGGGGATCAGAGCTTAAAAATATGTTGCTGGAAAAGCGCAGCAGGTCAGGCAGCATCAAAGGAACAGGAGAATCGATGTTTCGGGCATAAGCCCTTCTTCAGGAATGAGGAGGGTGTGCCAAGCAGGCTAAGATAAAAGGTAGGGAGGAGGGACTTGGGGGAGGGGC
Source organism: Chiloscyllium plagiosum (assembly GCF_037043375.1). Classification (NCBI taxonomy): domain Eukaryota; kingdom Metazoa; phylum Chordata; class Chondrichthyes; order Orectolobiformes; family Hemiscylliidae; genus Chiloscyllium; species Chiloscyllium plagiosum. Next base: position 71,269,395 of record NW_028270153.1, on the reverse strand, counting down.
GTTGGGAATGCGATAGGTGGAAGGACGTTAAGGTGAGGGTGATAGGCCGGAGAGGGGGGTGGGGTCGGAGAGGTCGGGAAGAAGATTGCAGGTCAAGAAAGCAGTGCTGAGTCGGAGGGTTGGAACTGAGAAAAGGTGGGGGGAGGGGAAATGAGGAAGTTGGAGAAATCTGTATTCATCCCTTGTGGTTGGACGTATACTATAAACCAACTGACTCCCACAGCTACCTAGATTACATCTCTTCCCACCCTGCCCCCTGTAAAAACGCCATTCCATATTCCCAATTCCTTTGCCTTCACTGCATCTGTTCCCAGGAGGACCAATTCCAATACCGAACAACCCAGATGGCCTCCTTCTTCAAAGACCGCAATTTCCCCTCAGACGTGGTCGACGATGCTCTCCACCGCATCTCCTCCACTTCCCGGCCCTCCGCCCTTGAACCCCGCCCCTCCAATCGCCACCAGGACAGAACCCCTGGTCCTCACCTACCACCCCACCAACCTCCAGATACATCGGATCATCCTTCGTCATTTCCGCCACCTCCAAACGGACCCCACCACCAAGGATATATTTCCCTTCCCACCCCTATCAGCGTTCCATAAAGACCACTCCCTCCACGACTCCCTTGTCAGATCCACGTCCCTCACCACCCAACCTCCACTCCCGGCACCTTCCCCTGCAACCACAAAAAATGCAAAACTTGCGCCCACACCTCCCCCCTCACTTCCCTCCAAGGCCCCAAGGGATCCTTCAATATCCATCAGAAATTCACCTGCACCTCCACACACATCATTTACTGCATCCGCTGCACCCGATGTGGCCTCCTCTACATTGGGGAGACAGGCCGCCTATTTGCGGAACGTTTCAGAGAACACCTCTGGGACACCCAGACCAACCAACCCAACCACCCCATGGCTGAACACTTTAATTCCCCCTCCCACTCCGCCAAGGACACGTAGGTCCTCCATCGCCAGACCATGGCTACACGACGCCTGGAGGAAGGGCGACTCATCTTCCACCTAGTAACCCTCCAACCATAGGGGATGAATGCAGATTTTTCCAGCTTTCTCATTTCCCCTCCCCCACCTTTTCTCAGTCACAAACCTCAGACTCAGCACCGCCTTCTTGACCTGCAATCTTCTTCCCGACCTCTCCACCCCACCCCCTCTCCGGCCCATCACCCTCACCTTGACCTCCTTCCACCTATCGCATTCCCAACGCCCCTCCCCCAAGTCCCTCCTCCCTACCTTTTAGCTTAGCCTGCTTGGCACACCCTCCTCATTCCTGAAGAAGGGCTTATGCCCGAAACATCGATTCTCCTTCTCCTTTGATGCTGCCTGATCTGCTGCGCTTTTCCAGCAACACATTTTTAAGCTATTGTATTCCTCCCCAATTAGTTCTCCTCCGCCGACTTTTAAACACAAAGACATATAAGCAAAGTTTATACAACCAGGCCTTATAATTTAACCCTCTCAGTCCTGGAATCCCCCATCTTAAGTTGTAAACACAAAGTTAGTTTACGTTAAACTGCAGGAATCTCAAGAAGAGGATTTGTGAAATGGGTTGAGGGGTTGGAGAGAATCTTCTGCCTGACTCTCCTGAATTGATCATAATTTACTGGACCCAAGGAGTGTATCAGAAAACACTTGCACAGATTGATCTGTCACTTGTGGGCGGCACGGTGGCACAGTGGTTAGCACTGTTGCCTCACAGCGCCAGAGACCCGGGTTCAATTCCCGACTCAGGCGACTGACTGTGTGGAGTTTGCACGTTCTCCCTGTGTCTGCGTGGGTTTCCTCTGGGTGCTCCGGTTTCCTCCCACAGTCCAAAGATGTGCAGGGTCAGGTGAATTGGCCATGCTAAATTGCCCGTAGTGTTAGGTAAGGGGTAAATGTAGGGGTATGGGTGGGTGGCGGGTCGGTGTGGACTTGTTGGGCCGAAGGGCCTGTTTCCACATTGTAATCTAATCTAATCTAATCTTGTCTCAGTTGAGGATCATAATGGCCACATTTTACTTTGTGAATTCTGTCAGGCAACCAAGGGGAAACAAATTTGAGAACTCAGAGTTGGTCTGTCTGACCATATGGGCTGCTTTGTTTAGTCCCTCTGTTCTATAAATGACAACTGAGTCAGAAATTAGCTTACATATGTTAATAAAATTTCATTTGAAGTTTCAGTCTTAGTTCAAAGGACTGCACTATTGCTTCTCAATTCGAAAATTGTAAAATTAAAACCCACTTCTGAAAAAAAAGCACATAATCCAGGATGAAATTCAATGCAATAGTGAAGGACTGTGCTGTACCTCTCTGTGTACTGTCTTATCAATAAGACATTAAATCAACTCCTGATTAATAAATTTCTCTCAATCAACATTATTCAAATATTTTGACATTTATCTCACTGCAATGTTTATAGTAATTAATTGTGGACGAATTGTCTACTGTATTTCTCCTAAAATACAACAATGTTTCCATATCAAAAATATAACTAATTGGCTATGGAACACTCTGAAATAAATTTGTGATATCCATCTGTTTCTCAATCAAACCATGGGAAAAGCTCGATTGTACGACCCAAAACCCTTCCTCTGTGGGATAGCTTTGTGTAAAGCATGTCTCAGTTGTCACTCCTTCACTTCCTGATCTTCAGAATAAAATAAAGTCTAGATTAGAGTGGTGCTGGAAAAGCACATCTGTACAGGCAGCATCCGAGGAGCAGGAAAATCGACGTTTCGGGCAAAAGCCTTTCATCGGGAATAGAGGAAGGGTTTTTGCCTGAAACATCGATTTTCCTGCTCCTCGGATGCTGCCTGGCCTGCTGTGCTTTTCCAGCACCACTCTAATCTAGACTCTGGTGTCCAGCATCTGCAGTCCTTGGTTTTACCTTCAGAATAAAGCAGGCAGAATGAGAACAGTAAACCAAGTCTCATCTCGCCTGTCAATGTCTTATATCATTGCTCTTTGAGCCACTACCAAATTACTTCACTACTTCCTGCAACCTGACCAGTCGATGTCAACTAGGATGGGGTTGGTGAGATTTCCACCTTGAGTGTTGAATATCTGAGTAATTCCCTATTTTAATTGTTTCATGACTCATTTTCCAATATTTAGTGTGACTGTACACAGTACATTAGTGAACAGCAGGGTGTGAGTAAATATGCATGTATGCTGGGGACAGGCATTAGTCTGGGGACAGACTCCTAGTCAACAGTTTCAAATTTCCTTTGCTATGCTTTCAGAAATCTTTTGGTCAAATCTAATTTTGGTGCCTTGGTTAGAGATTGTCTGTATGATATGGGTCTACCTTTTCATGCCATTCAAAAGATAAAATGCTTCCCCTTCAACCTCCCCAAAACCAACACCATATGGAATCATAGAGTCATGGAGTCATACAGCATGGAAACAGACCTGTCCATCCAACCAGTCCATGCCGAACATAATCCCAAACTAAACTAGTCCCACCTGCCAGCTCCTGGCCTATATCCCTCCCAACCTTTCCTATTCATGTATTTATCTAAATGACTTTTAAATATTGTAATTGTAATCACATCCACCAGTTCCTCTGAAAGTTCATTCCATATGCAAACCACCCTCTGTGTAAAAAAATTGCCTTCATGTCTTTTTAAAATCTCTGTCATCTCACCTTAAAAATGTGCCACGTATTCTTGAAACCCCCCATCCTAGGGAAAAGACACCATTAACCCTATCTATACCCCTCATGATGGTCTCTGGTATATACCAAATGTTATGGATCGCTTTACAACCTTGGACTGCCGAGGTTGCCCTCAGACTTGTGTCCTGCTGTGGGCAGACTGAGTCTTAATTTGTGGCATGGTGTTATGTTGGATGGTTCTGGATTGTGCAGTGTCTCCACACCCCTCAGACTGACCATGCCCCCATCTCCAAAGTGCCAACAGAATAGACATCGCAAGTTCTGAGAATCTAGTCTCTGAAGTAATTGCACTCCAACACCTCAAGGTTATGTTGAGCCATCCAACAGATTGTTGAGGGATGCACATCAATGGAGCAAACATTTTGACTGTTGGAGAATTTGAATTCAGCTTAAAGGTTAATGTAAGCAAACACGGGTATAAATAAAAGTGACAATAATGCTGTTAAATTCTTGGAGAAGCCCAGCTGGTTCATTACCATCCCATCAAAATGACATTCTTTATCCTTACCTGAGCTGACCCATACGTGACACTAGACCCACAGGAATGTAGTTGCCTTTTCGTTGCCTGACAAACCACTTAGTTGTACCAAAGCTGCTGCACAGATGAATGAGCAGGCACTGTGTGTGCACCACATGGACTGCAACAGTTCAAGAAGGCAACCCATCATCATTTTCTTAAAATCCCCCGGAGAAAGTTGCTGAAGTCCACCGTCCCAGAGACACTCACAACCAGAGAATTATCTTTTACAGACATGGGCATCACAGTTAAGCATTTGTGACTGTTTTCCAGAATTTTCCATTCGGTAAGCAATGCCTCACATGGCATTTAGCAAAGTGCTCCCTCAAGATTTTCTGATTTTTTTTAATAGGGTGGAGCTAATAAATGAGAAAACCATATTCCCATCATGAAACGTGGGAGTATGCTATTATATTTAATAACATACTGTAAGCTTCACAGTTAATATGATGTCACAGGCACAATGATGTGGAAAGGATATTAAAACATCAGCACAGGTTTTCTAATTCACAGCTAAGGAAGGGAGTGGTAATTATTTCTGTAATCCTTTTCTTGACATTTTGGTCATCCCAAAGACAATGGTTCACATTTTCTATGTAATCCTGGAACTTTGAATCACTGTCACGAGAACTCCCTCCCTAATAGTACAGTAGGTCTACCTATCCCCAAAAGCAGTTCAGTACCACCTTCTCCAGAGGCAATTAAGGATGAGCAATAAATACTGCTCTAGCCAACAGCGATGGCATTCCATAATAAAAAAAACTACAAATAGTCAAAAGTAGGGAAAGCAGCAACATTTTTTGTGGCACAGCAAGATCCCATACACAGCAATGTATTGAACAACCAAATCTTCTGTACGTAGAATCATAGACCCTGTACTGTGGAAGCAGTCCACACCACCCCTCTGAAGACCATCGCACTCAGACCTACCTCCTCTACCCTAGCCCTGTAGCTCCTCTACCCATTTGCATGGCCATGTAGCCTGCACATCCCTGGATACCAGGAAATTTAGCATGGCCAAGTCACCTGACCTGCACAGCTTTGGATTGTAGGAGGAAATCGGAGCACCCGGAGGAAACCCACACAGACACAGGGAGAACATGCAAACTCCACACAAACAGTCATCTGAGGCTGGAATCCAAATCACTCCTGATGCTCTGAGGCTGCAGTGCTAACCACTGAGCCACTGTGATGCTCTCAAAGATATAAGGCTTCTGCCTAATGTCATAAACAATATTAATACCTCACCAAATGTGAAACAGCCTCTCAGGTCATTACCATAATTACTGTTTGCAGGAGTTTACCATGTGTAAATTGGCTGCTGTGTTTCCTGCCGACTATAAGACATAGGAGTGGAAGTAGGCCATTCAGCCATTAAGTCTGCTCTGCTATTCAGTGAGATAGTGGCTGATCTGATCATCCTTGACTCCATTTTCCTAGTTTAAAAAACCATCCATCTCAGCCTTGAATATATTTAATGATGCAACCTCGACAGCCCTTTGTGAGAGTGGATTCAACAGATTCACTACCCTCCAAGAGAAGAATCTGCTTCAAAAAAAATTAACATTAAAGGTCATTGAATGTACTGGTGTTAACAATGACATACCCCCAACAAAGGAGCCGCGCTCCGAAAGCTGGTGCTTCCAAATAAATCTGTTGGGCTGTAACTTGGTGTTGTGTAATTTTTAACTGCTGTTACCAATGTATAGCATTATAGAAATGCTATTGTTTGTCCAGGAAAGGAGAGTGGAATAAAACATTTAGAAATGGCACAGTAGCTCAGTGGTTAACACTGCTGCCTTACCGTCCCAAGTTCGATTCCAACCTCGTGCGACTGTCTGTGTGGAGTTTACACATTCTCCCCGTGTCTGCATGGGTTTTTTTCCGGGTGCTCCGGTTACCTCCCACAGTCCAAAGATGTGCAGGTCGGCTGAATTGGCCATGCTAAATTACTCATAGTGTTAGTGTTAGTGTCAGAGGGAAAATGGGCCTGGATGGGTTACTCTTAGGGTTGGTGTGAACTGGTTGGGCCAAAGGGCCAGTTTCCACACTGTAGGGAATTTAATCTAATCTAAACCTTGGAACTAAACACAATGGGAAGTAACAGTGCAGCCATTCCTGGGAATGTACATCATCTGAATTTGAAGTTGAAGCTTCTTGTGGGCTGTTCACTGATGCTTAATGCTAAGGGGAGGCAATGGTCTAGTGGTATTACCACTGCACTGTTATTCCAGAAACCAAGGTTTGAATATTGCCAGGGTGGTTTGTGGAATTTGAATTCAATTTTGTTTTAAATCTGGAATTAAGACTCTACTGATGACCACAAATCCATTGTTGGGATAAACGTTCACTAATGCCCTTTTGGAAAGGAAACCGCCTTCCTTACCTGGTCTGGTCTACCATGTGACCCCACTTCCGCAGCAATGCAGTTGGCTCTTAACTGTCCAATTAGGGATGGGCAATAAATGCTTACCTGGACAGTGTCATCAACTTCCCATGAATGAATTTAAAAAAACATCCTGAGGTTGCAGATTCAGTGTAACTGAAGCAGAACTACAGAAGGAGTGAGTAAGCCCCAAATAGAGCATTGCCCACATGCAATTTCACCTCTGTGCCGAGTGCTTTGTCAACAAAACAAATGTTTTATTGGCTCAGGTTGTATTTGAAGTACAAATTACATATAATGGTGGGTTATCCCAGCATGGGTAATTACAGTTTCAAGTAGATTTATTAAATTGGATTCCATACTTGCGTTAACAGGTTTATGTCTCTGTTTCCACTTGCAAAACCATTCCATCCACAAACTTTAACCACAGCACAGGCTCAAAACTTTCCCTGTTTAAGTTGGAGAACACCATCTATGCAACTGTGGTACAGAATTGGAATGCTCATGATGGGTCACATTACCATTCAGGGAGACATCCAAGGAACCAAAGTTGGTTTCACAAGTTCTTGGAGACATGAGGATGCCACATTTGATCAGATGTCACTCATGTGGCATTATCAGCAAATGCTAACTCACATAGTGTGAGTTAGTTTGGGGTAAATATAGGGTAGGGGAATGGGTCTGGGTGGGTTACTCTTCGGAGGGTCGGCGTGGACTTGTTGGACCGAATAGCCTGTTTCCACACTGTAGGGAATCTAAATCTTTACGGTGGCTCAGTGGTTAGCATTGCTGCCTCACAACAGCAGGGTCCCAGGTTCGATTCCAGTCTCAGGCGACTGTCTGTGTGGAGTTTGCACATTCTCCTCCTGTCTTGTGGGTTTCCTCCAAGTACTCCAGTTTCCTCCCACAATCCAAAGATGTGCAGGTTAGATGAATTGGCCATGCTAAATTGCCCATTGTGTTAAGTGCATTAGTCAGAGGGAAGTGGATCTGGGTGGATTACTCGTCAGAGGGTCGGTGTGGACTGGTTGGGCCGAAGGGCCAGTTTCAACACTGTAGGGAATCTAATCTAATCATAATGTTCCACTACATGACAGTTTCTCATTGTGTCTCAGCATCAAGAATTCACAAGTAAAGTATTCGAGGGTTTACTTGACAATAAGATGGATAACAAAGCAAATTTCTACATCAATGAAAGGACACAGAGAATAGAAAGATTTTAAATATATTTCAACAGAAACTACCATTTGTTTTGTTTTGACAGCTTCAGCTATGATGAGAAATACCAACTAAATATATTTTTTTCAAGAGAGACATTGATCATGCAAGTAAGTTCTAATGAAAATGTTTATACAGTTCTGTAAGTTGTATAGTACGCACCAGCTTACCGAAACAGTAAATATCCTCAAACCCTATCCTCAGGATTCAAGCCTCAAGGTTTCAATCCTCAGAGACATTCAAACCTTAGGGATTCAATCTTCGAACAGACTCAATCCTCAAGGAATCAATCTTCAGGGATTCAATCCTCAAGGACTCAATCCTGAAGGACCATACCCTGAGGCATTCAGAGAGACTCTATTCTGAGATAGACCAAGTCCTCAGAGGTACTTGAGCTATAAATCTGGATCAGAGTCTTTGAGAGATAATGAAGGTGATTCACGATTAGCCCTCATCTGTAAATTGGAGTATGATTAACACATGCTGCCAGTGCAGAGTGTATTGCTTTCTGTGTATTTAGCAGTGGATGCAGCCATGTATACAGTTCCCATATCTTATACTTTCTTATCCTTCTTAACGACACCTTTCACTCTCTCTCTCTGCCACTACAGCTATTATCGAGTCAAAGATTTATAGAGATATACAGCAGGAATCAGACCCTTCAGTCGAACTTGCCCATGCAACCAGGTATCCTAAATAAATCTAGTCACATTTGCCAGTTTTGGCCCATATTAGTCTAAATCCTTCCCATTCATGTAACCATCCAGATGCCTTTTAAATTGTACCAGTGTCCATCACTTCTGCTAGCAACTCATTCCATACACACACTCTGCATGAAAAAGTTGCCCCTTCGGTCCCTTTTAAATCTTTCTCCTCTCACCTTCAACCTATGTTCTCTATTTTTAGACTCCCCCACTCTGGGGGAAAAAATCCTGTCCATTCACTCTATTCAGGCCCCTCATGATTTTATAAACCTCTATAATGTCTCCCTTCAGCCTCAGACACACCAAGGAAAACAGCCCTAGCCTATTCAAACTCTCCCTATAGCTCAAGTCTTCCAATCCTGGCAACATGCTTGTAAATCTTTTCCAAATCCTTTCAAGTTTCACAACATCCTTCCTGTAGGAGGGAGACCAGAATTACACACACTATTCCAAAAGTAGCCTAACCAATGCTGCAGCATGACCTCCTAATTCCAATATTCAATGTATTGACCAATAAAGTCAAGCATACCAAAAGCCTATCTAACTGCAACTCCACATTCTAGGAACTATGAACCTGCAACCTTCTTTGTTCCGAAATACTACCCAGGACATTACTATTAACTGTATAAGTTCTGCCCTGATTTGTCTTCCCAAAATGCGGCACCTTGTGCAACATTCTCAGAAAGGCTTTGCTTGAAGAATGGACCTTAAATCGGGCCGGTAAATCATGTTTCTGTAACAGACAGGACACCTTGCAATATCCAGGGTCTGAGTAGCTGGTCATGGACAGCTCATCCAGACTGAAAAGGTTATGATTAATCCCCGTCTTCTTTCTAAGATGCCCTCCAAAGTCTTGGTGGCATCGGCTGCACCATCATGGGATTGAAGCTATGAAGGGCAGGTTGAAAAATATCAAACTCAGGACTCACTCCAACTAATAATGAAGCTCTCTGCCTGACCAATCTTATTTCAGAACATCAGTAGTTTGTTCTATGATATCCCTGAATCATGGCTTCATTGTCCAAGTTAGGACACGGTGCAGAGGAGCCAGGTACAGAGCTAGCAGTTCTCATCACCAAACAGTCATCCACATGGAGGCTCCAAAATGGATGATTTGGCTGAGTGACACAGGATGGGATCTTCATGGCTATTCATAGGACATCAGCTATTCACTGTGTGAATGGTCACACACCAACTGTACATTTATTGCATTTGAGCCATGAGGTTGTGGTAAATCTGTTCAGGAGCAAATATAGCAGTCCATGCTGAATTGTGAATCCTCCTCAAAAGCTACATCCTTGTTCCTCCTGCTTCCCTCTTCTCGAATAGAAGTGAATGAAGTCTTGTCCCCTGAAGTACAAGGAGTCTGGAAGTTCCCTGATGGAGTGTTATATAGTGAAATGATAGCAAGATCACCTGTTGCTGACTGGAAGGAGCTGCTAGCATCAAAATGAAGGGTCACAATCAGCTTCAGAGCCATTGGCACACTGGCTATAGGCCCAGTTATAAGAGGTAGCAAGGTGATCTTCCTCGTAAATTGTAACTCGTGCTTCTGACATGACATTGCAGACAATACAAAGATCGGTGGAGTTGTAGATAGTGTAGAAGGTTGTCAAAATATAAAGTGAAAAATAGATCAATTGCAGATATAGGCAGAGAAATGGCAAATGGAGTATAATCTGGGTAAGTGTGAAATGCTGCACTTCGGGAGATCGAATGTAAGGGAAAAATAAACAGTTAATGGCAGGACACTCAACAAAGTGTCCTGTGGGGCGGCACGGTGGCACAGTGGTTAGCACTGCTGCCTCACAGCGCCAGAGACCTGGGTTCAATTCCCGACTCAGGCGACTGACTGTGTGGAGTTTGCACATTCTCCCCGTGTCTGCGTGGGTTTCCTCCGGGTGCTCCGGTTTCCTCCCACAGTCCAAAGATGTGCGGGTCAGGTGAATTGGCCACGCTAAATTGCCCGTAGTGTTAGGTAAGGGGTAAATGTAGGGGTATGGCTGGGCTGCGCTTCGGCGGGTCGGTCTGGACTTGTTGGGCCGAAGGGCCTGTTTCCACACTGTGATCTAATCTAATCTAAAAGTTAAAGATCACACAACACCAAGTTATAGTCCAATAGGTTTATTTGGAAGTACAAGCTTTCGGAGCACTGACCCTTCATCAGGTAGCTGTTGTTGTGTGATTTTTAACTTTGTCCATCCCAGCCCAACACCTCCACATCAGGACCTTGAACAGCATAAATGTACAGAGGGATCTTGGGGTTCAAGTCCATTGCTCCCTGATGAAGAAGGAGCGCTTAGAAAGTTAGTGCCTCTAAATAAACCTGTTGGACTATAACCCTGGTGTTGTGTGATTTTTAACTTTGTCCACTTCAGTCCAACACCGGCTCCTCCAAATCATCCCTGAAATTAGTTACTGAAGTAGATAGGATGGTAAAGAAGGGATTTGGCATGCTTGCCTTTATTGGTTGGGAGTTGAGTACAAGAGTCAGGATGTCATGTTGCAGCTTTGTAAGACTTTGGTTAGGCCATGCTGTGAATATTGCATTAAATTCTGGTCACCACATTACAGGAAGGATGTGGAGGTTTGCAGAAGAGGCTTGCCAACATACTCCCTGGATTAGAGGGTATGGAGAGGGTAGAAAAACTCTGGAGCAGCGGAAGCTGAGGGAAGACTTGATAGAAGTCTGCAAAATTATGAGCTGCATGGATAGGATTGATGGTCAGAATCATTTTCCCAGAGTTGAAATGTCTAATACTAGGAGAAAGCATTTAAGGAAAGAGTGGGGAAAGTTCAAAGGAGATGTAAGGGACAAGGTTTTTACACAGAGAGTGGTAGGAGACTGAAATACACTGCAGGGATGGAGGTGGAAGCAGATACGTGAAGGGCATTTAAAAGGCTTTGAGGTAAGCGCATGAATATGCAAGGAATGGAGAAATGTGGACCAAGGGCAGGCAGAAGGGATTAGTTTAATTTGGCATAATGTTTGGCACAACACTGTGGACCATAGGGCCCACTCCTGTGCTTACTGTTCTATGTACTATGACTTCTGGTTGAGGTAATGGCAGGATGGTTTTCATAATAACCCTTTCTGACCCATTCTTATGAAATGACATTGGCTTCTGCCTCTGTCTAAAATTCTCATTCATGTGCTAAAATCTCTCCATGGCCTCCTCCTCCCACCTCAACAATGTTAACTTCCTCCGTCCCTGCAATTGCCCATGGTGTCCGTGTTCCTTCAACTCCATACTCAGATACACCTCAACAAACATCAATTACGAGCCTTACTCTGGATTTGGAGAGGGAGAAGGACGTAAACTTCTCACAAGAGGTCATTGTCTCAACCCTGATGGGAAGAGTGCACTGGAAATCAAGCTCCATTATTTCATGAATCATCAGAAATGTAAAATATGACCCATTCAATCACTGGGATGTTCAATGTTTGATTGTCATCAGTATCTAAGATAAAAGAAACTCACATGAGGTTCCATCAATAAAAACATATTTATGAAAAGGAAAATATCCTCTAAAAAGGAAAAATGCATTATTAATTACAGATTTGCAAGTTTAAGCTATACCCTTTTAATTCCAAATATGCATGCATTCATTTGCAAGTAAGACAGATAAGAAAGACAGCTTTTGCAAACATATTGTGGGCAGAGAATATAGCAGAAAGGAACAATTTCTGTGGGTCAATAGTCCAAGCCATAAGTGTCTCTCATGAGTATCAGATGCAAAAGTTTCATCTTCTTGCGTAATCAATGGATGAAAGCTACACTTCCACTTTTGTTTCATGATGAGGAGGTGCTGCTGTTGAACTGGGGTGGACAAAGTTAAATCACACAACACCAGGCAACAAGCTTATTTGGAAGCACTAGCTTTCGGAGCACTGCTCCTTTATCCGGTAGCTAGTGGGGCAGGATCATAAAATGAATAATTTATAACACAAGATCATGGTATCATGCAGCCCATTCTAAAAGATGAAAGGCTTAACAGCAATCCAAGTGTGTTTATTTTATCATATCAGTTGCATGACACAATGATCTTGTGCTATAACTTCTGTGTCTTATGATCCTGCCCCACTAGCTACCTGACGGAAGAAACAGCACTCCAAAAGCTAGTACTTCCAAATAAAACTTAGTGCTGTGTGATTTTTAATTTTGTTTCAAGTTGTTAAAAAAAGGGTTCATTCCTTACAACATAGCAGTCCAAACTTCTATTACCCCAGTTTATTTTTCAAATAAAGTAGATACTCCTTACATTATGTACTGCTCACTGTCACACTTCTGCGCTATTAGCACCATTCAGTGTCTAAGCCCTAAGCTCTGGAATTCCCTCTCTTCAACTCTCCACATCTCTTTTTTCTTTAATGATGATTTCAGGGCTGTCCCAATTTTTTTTTCCCTGTGAACCACCTTGGAAATTATTACAGCATTAAAGATGCTACCTAAAGCCAAGTTGTTGTTGAAAAGCAAGACACCCTAGCCCCAGATCAATCATATCTTCATCCTGAATGGATTAATGGAATAATTGGCTATTAATGTACAAAATAAAGTATAATGGAGGTGATAGCCTAGTTAATCACTGCCCAATCAGAGACTGAAGTCATATTCTGGGGCCCATGGTATTAGAGGTGAGGTACTATCACGGATTGGCTACCTGGCAGAAGACAGAGAGTGGGGATAAAAGGGTCCTTCTCTGGATGGAAGCCAGTGACAAGTGGCGTTCCACAAGGGGCAGTGTTAGGACCACTTTATAGATTAATGATCTGGATGAAGGAACTGAGGGCTTTATGGCTAAGTTTGCAGATAACACAAAGTTAGGTGGAGGGGCAGGTAGTATTGAGGAGGCAGGGAGGCTGCAGAAAGATTTAGACAGGTTAGGAAAGTGGGCAAAGAATGGCAGGTGAAATACAATGTCGGAAAGTGTGAGGTCATGCACTTTGTTGGGAAGAATAGAGGTCAGGATTATTTTTGAAATGGGGAGAAAATTCAGAAGTCTGAAGTGCAAAGGGACTTGGGAGTCCTAGTCCAGGTTTCATTTAATGTAAACTTGTAGGTTGTGTCGGTAGTTAAGAAGGCAAATGCATTGTTGTCATTCATCTCAAAAGGACTAGAATATAAAAGTAGGGATGTACTTCTGAAGATTTATAAGGCTCAGGTCAGACCACATTTAGAGTATTGTAAGCAGTTTTGGGCCCCATACCTCAGGAATGATGTACTGGCCCTAGAACGGGTCCATTGGAGATTCACGAGAATGATCCCAGAAATGAAAGGCTTAACGTATGAGGAATGTTTGAGGACTCTAGGACTATACCCGATGGAGTTTAGAAAGATGGGGAGGGGGGGGAGGGCTTTGATTGAAAGTTACAGAATACTGAACAGCCTGGACAGAATGGACATTGGGAATGTGATGATGCTGCTCCTTTGACATGGTTATGTTGCCCTTGGTTTTTCTCAGAAGGGTCGTAAATGGAGAGGTCTGGTTTGGATGGGTTTTAGGGCCAACTCGATTAAAGCTAACAGTTACTGCCTCAGCCATAAGGCTTTCAAGTTTTTATTAAAAAAGACACTCGTGCAATGAAAGGGCCATTTCTCCCAGCTCAGCTTTTCTCTGGTTTGGTTTGGTTTGGTTTGGTTTTTAGCAGTCTAGCTGTTCAGGACTACTGGGCAGTTTTTTGAGGCTGCTGGTCAAAGAAACAATTACATGGAAGCCAGTGTTCCATGCTGAATCTCACTGCCATCTCTTTTTCTCCTGTAAGACCCTTTGTTTGATTTTACTTTTTTTTGCCAAGGAGTGTTAATGGGGATTGTTACAGGAATTTGGAACGGCATCATTAATTTGGGATAGTCTGTTGAGTTTTTAAGAAGTTAAGTTATTCTATATCTGTTCCCTAATGTTTGTGTTTCATTCAATAATCTTGCAAATACATTTTGTTTTGTTTAAAACTGAGTGGTTGGGCCAGCTGCATCTCTCCTGGAATATCCACTTTACACCTGCTTAAAACAACTAGCAACGTTTGGATCCAGGCTACTTTCTTGAAATGTTTTGAGGGGTCTGGCCACAGGAAGGTGATTCCATTGGCAGGAAGACGAGGAACCAAGCTCACAGCCTTAGAGTAAAGGAAAGACCTTTTATACCATTGATAAGGAGAGTTATGAATCTGAGGAATTCATTGACACAGAAAGCTGTGGAGGCCAGGTCATTGAGTATATTTAAAGCAGAGATCAATAAGTTTGTGGTTGCCAAGGGGATCAAAATGTACAGGAAGAAAGCAGGAAAATGTGGTTGAAAAACCTATCAGCCGTGTTTGAATGGCGGTGCAGACTCAATGGGCTGAATGGCCTAATTTCTGCTCCTATGGCTTATGTTCTTATAATCTTATAGATCCGGGTTCAAACCCATCACAGCATATAATGGAATTTGAATTCAATAAAAATCTGGAATTAAGAGTCCAATGATGACCTTGCAAAACCCATCTGGTTCACAAATGTCCTTTAGGGAAGGAACCTGCTATCCTTACCTGGACTTCAGACCCACAGCAATATGGTTGGCTCTTAACTGCCCTCTGTGCAACTCGGGATGAGCAATAAATGATAGCCTATCCAGTGATACCCACATCCCGTGAATGAATAGATATGAATAGTTATGTCCATATATGCTTCCTTGGATTCCAGGATGAATTTTAACATTTGGAGCTGCTCAAAGCAGGGTGGGGCTGACAGTTGATGGGGGTGTGGGAGGGCAAGCAGCAGTGTGTCAGAAACCTGTGAGTGGGATTTTCACCAGCTGTTTAACTGACCCTGAGCATTAACATCCAATATCCAGATTTGCTGGCCATGTGGAGTGGGAGGGAATGGTCATAACCTATCCCTGACTGTTGGAAGCTTCAGGATTTAAAAATATTCTGGCAGGAGTCAAAATGGAACTAAGGTAAAACTGGCAAGGAGAGAGCAACATGAGTGTTGGAGTCTCAATGAAGGAAGGCTGTACTCGGCATCCCCAGGTATCCTACTGAGGGACATAAGGGTCAGCAGAGAGAGCTTGCTCCCACATACCTGCCACCCTAACCGCTTACCCACGCTTCAATAAGGTACCACACATTAGACTACTTAATGAAATAAGAGCCCATGGTGCTGAGGGTACTTCATTAACACAGATAGAGAATTGGCTAATGAATAGAAAATTGTGTTGGGGGGGTGCATTTTCAGGGTGGCAACCTATAACTACTGGAAAGCCACAGGGATCAGTGCTGGGACACCACTATTCACAATATATATTAATGTCTTGGATGAGGACACATATCATCACATATCACCAGATCCAAAATGGCCTGATCCCTTGTTGGATCTACAACATATTGTTATAGGAAACTGTCCTGAATACACTGTGAATTCTTTCTCATGGTTACTTCTGCCAATCCGACACTTCCAATCTATATGAGGATTAAATTCACACATTATTAAAGTCTTAAAGTTTTATTCTTGACTATTTTGTGTACTCTTCTCTGTCCTACACAACAGCTACTCTTATAGGGCCTATTTACTGTTCCCACCAATGTCTTTTTCCCAAATTTTATTCTTATGTCCACCCATATGGGTTCTACATCTTCTGATCCAAGATCATTCTTTGCTATCATACTTATTGCATCCTGTATTAACCAAGATACCCCACCCTCTTACCTTCCTATCTCTCCTATCAGAAAGTCACATACTCCTGAATAGTTAGTTTCCAGCTTTGATTTCCTTGTAATCATGTCTCTATAGTGGCTATAAGCTCATGCCCATTAACCTTTGATTTATGCTTAATTCATTGATTTTGTTCCAAATATTATGTATATTCAAGTAAAGAGCCATTAATTGTGCCTCACTATCCATTTACTTAACTGGAGTAGAACCCTCAAATTCTCCAATTCAAAAGGAAACTTGTGGAAAGTTCCAGGCAGAGGAGAAATATCCAGCAGACTCTTCAATTTCCCCAGCAGTTCCTTAAGAGTTCAGTCAATTGAGAACTTCACAGTGTGCTTTTGCAATCAATGAACTCAGTCATGTTAGACTCACAGAGCCATAGAGTTATAGAAATGCACAGAACTGAAACAGAACCTTCGGTCCAACTCCTCCAAGCCGACCAGTTATCTTAAATTCATCTAGTCCCATTTTCCAGCATATGGCCTACATCCCTCTGAACTCTTCCTGTTCGTATACCCATCCAGATGCCTTTTAAATGTTGTAATTGTACCAACCTCCACCACTTCCTGTGGCAACTCATTCCATACACTCACTACCCTCTACATGAAAAAGTTACCCCTTTGGTCCCTTTTAAACCTTTCCCCTCTCACCTTAGACCTATGCTGTCTAGTTTTAGACTCACCTGCCTTGGGGAAAAGACCATGACAATTCACCCTATCATGTCCTTCATGATTTTATAAACTTCTATAAAGTTACCCCTCAGCCTCCAACACTCCAGGGAAAACAACCCCAGCCCGTTCAGACTTTTCCCTATATCTCAAATCTTCCAACCCTTTTCAACATCCTTTTTGAATCTTTTCTGAACCCTTTCAAGTTTAACAACATCTTTCCCCTTGCAGGGAAACCAGAATTGCAGAAGTATTCCAAAAGTGGCCTAACCAATGTCCTGTACAGCCACGACACGATCTTTCAACTCATATACTCAATGCACTGTCCAATAAAGGCCAGCATACCAAATGTTGTCTTCATTATTCTGTTTACCTACAACTCCACTTTCAAGGAACTATGAATATCCATTCCAAGGTCTCTTCGTTCTTTTGTTTTACACATTATTGCAATACCATTCACCATGTATTTGTATCCAGGCACATTTTATATAATTCTGCTGTCGTGGGAATGGATCATAACCCTGAATTACTTACAGATACATTGAACTTTGAAATACAACATGTGTTATTTTTTGAAGTGCCATACAAGCCAAAAGCTGGCTGAGAATAGAAATGCAATAACTGCCTGTGCCCTAAGAGGAATTGTGAAATGTAGTAATGAAGAGTGCCAAGTGAACTTTGGTCAGCAATACTTCAAAGGGAAAAATACTGTTTGAAACACAAATTTGTAATCTACTGTTGGTTGGGTCCCAGAATGCAGACATCCTGAGCTGAAAGATATTCCAGTAGTTAGTCACTGAAAACAATATTTTCCAAATGGAGAAGAAATGGCTCCTGTGAATCTAAGATTCATCTCTTTAAGGAGTGTTTTAGACATCTCACATATGGACCCTCTTGGTGTCATCCTTCTTTATTATCCATGTAATTGAACCACAAACACCTGAGTCGTAATCCACATGGCAAATGATGCCATTACATTCCACATCATTCAGCTCATGCTTCAGCTTTTCTTGTCAACGGACCCTGCACTTGCTTTGGGGATGTTGCAGATGCATCTTATCTGAAATGCAATGCAGCACCATCTTTGAGATTTCCAATATTACCAATCCTGTCCAGTAACAATTGTCTGTGCTGCACTGATTCAATCTAAGTATTCTCAGGCTCTCCTGCCAGCACAGCTACGTCGGTAATCCCCTAGATAATCATAATACTGAGAGCTGTATAAGTTGGTGAAAGTCCTGCTACTGCTGGTCCGCTCCTATCTTCCAAAATGTTACATTTTTGGTTTCCATGCTGAATTGTTACAGTTGCGTTGTATTGGTAGTGTAGCAATACAAGGAATTGGTGATCCGCTATAGATATTTTCGATCAGCCTGTTCAAACATGCGATGACACGCCTCAGGAACAGACGGAACTTGAACACAGGCCTTCTGGCCCAGAATTAGGGACACTACCATTGTGTCAAAAAAGCCCCAATAGCAATTTTTATCTGCTTTTAGCTTCACTGTTATTGTTATACCATTTGAATTCCAGTCATTCTAGAATTTGTCCTTTAGAAATCAAATTGGTAGCACTAGTCCCAGTGTCAATCTTTGTCAAGTGTGTGTTTGCCAATTTTCTTTGAACAAATGACATTTAGTGTGCATAAAGCTTTGAATTAATTGGCTTTGTCCACAAATTCTGGTACACTCTCAAAGTGGAAAGCCTGTTCAAGCTCTGACAGGAAATTGTTCCATTCCAAGTTTTGCATTAGATCTATCTTACCTTCATGTATTAGTTTACATCTGCGCAGGGGTCTGGCCCATTCCTTGCTACTGTGACCATGCTGCTCCATCTGTTTTCTGTGGGTTGAGCTCTCTTGCTGTTTCGGCTAAATTGTTGTAGTCAGATTTCTTGCATGCATGTGGTTTTCAGACTGTATACCTGTTGGAATGCAGGGCAGTTTTATACTGGTTGCACTTGCCACACAGCTTGCTTGCTTCTTGTGTCCTGTTGTACTGTTTACTGCAACGTGTGCCTTCATTGACTGCAATCTGGCACTGTATTTTCTACCACCTGTGAATCAATGTTGCGAGCTTTTTATTTTCCAATAAATCTTTTTGGAATACTTCGATAGGTGTTGATGCATTTACGCACGCACGCACACACGCACACGTACACACACATGTACACACACACACACACAACATGTACACACACTAACACACACAACATGTACACACTTACAGACACAGATACACCCACATATGCATTGACTCACAGATACTATCTTTGTGAAAAAGTAACCAAATTATTTCTTGGTTCCCTCCCACATTTTCTCGACCATTAAAAGCTTTGATTTAAAAGGCTATATCAAAGTCAAGATTAGAGTGGTGCTGGAAAAGCGTAGCAGGTCAGGCAGCATCCAAAGAGTAGGAAAATCAACGTTTCAGGCAGAAGCCCTTCATCAGGAGCTCCTACCTGAAACGTCGATTTTCCTGCTCTTCGGATGCTGCCTGACCTGCTGTGCTTTCCAGCACCACTCTAATCTCAACTCTAATCTCCAGCATTTGCAGTCCTCACTTTCGCCTGAGCTAATTCAAAACCTATATTCCGCACACTCTGGGGTTGATTGTGGCTGTGTGCAACAGTGTAAAATGAGTAACAAATGCAATTTAAAGGGGGAGGTGGAATTTACAACTCTCCACAATTTTATTTAGTTTAACTTCAGATATTCTTGGAACATGCTGCTGATTTGCTTTCATTCATTTTACACCATCCGTCCCTGACAGGTTTAATTTGCCTCTCTCTCTATCTTCCAGGTGAATTCCTCTCTCAGTGAGCTCCTCCTGATTTAGCATGCATGCACACCATTCTTGTCAATAGACAGCTGCTGAGAGTTTTTTTTAGATTACTTAGTGTGGAAACAGGCCCTTTGTCCAATAAGTCCACACTGACCCGCCAAAGCGCAACCCACCCATACCCCTACATTTACACTACGGGCAATTTAGCATGGACAATTCACCTGGCCTGCACATCTTTAGACTGTGGGAGGAAACCGGAGCACCCGGAGGAAACCCACTCAGACATGGGGAGAATGTACAAACTCCACACAGTCAGTCGCCTGAGGTGGGAATTGCACCCGGGTCTCTGGCGCTGTGAGGCAGCAGTGCCACCGTGCCGCCCACACTATCCTGGAGATATCGTTTATGCTGTGTCTGTGACAAGGGGAGCTGCTTCTTCCACACTGCCAACAGAGCAGGGCTGCTATTCAAGCACTTTGAAACAACCAGAAACATTAATATGTGAAACGTCATGCATTCTGCATTGCTGGAGAATCCGAGTTTTATCATGACCATCAAGATAAACTAATGGACCAGATCAAACCCCCTTCAAATAGAACAAGGAGTTAGCCAAGACCCTAACTTTTATCTTATTTAAAGGAAAGTCCGTTTCAGAAGTAATTCAATGGGTTACACTACTTTAAGTGAAACATACTTTATTTTTACTCTACATTTAAAATACAAGCAAAAGAATGAAGAATCAGTTTAAATGATCTCGATTGGAAACCCTAACAGAGGAATAGATTATTTAACTACAAAACAGTAACTGTTCCAATATAGTAACATCTCACAAACACACCCTCAGCAAAGGCAAATTCAGTAAAATAAATCTCACATAAGATTCTCGCAGCAGGAAGATTACTCCAACTTTAAGCTGTGACAGGGAGAGGAAAAACAGTTTCCACAGCCAGCTTCAAAACCCCAGCAACTGCTGAAGGTTAAATTAAAACCCTGACTCCCTGCCTCTCTTGTTCCAACTTTAAACATAAAACCCAAGACCTCACAAACTGTTTACTTTATTGGTTTCACACAGACCACTTGGCGCCTTTAGTTCAACCTCTCTTCATAAAAAAAGAACAAAATACATCTCTTAAAGCTATAGTGTCATCATTGTGGCAAAGAGCGAGTCTTGGAAATATACTGGGCAAGAGGTCTGCTCAGATAATTTTATCAGAGACTACCTTTTTAATTGACAGTCAGCTGCCAGGTGAAGCACAGCCATTGGGTCCTGGTGCCCAGTCAGAGGGTTGGCACCTCTCAGATCTCAGTAACTGGCTTCAGTGACCAATGTGGCTGTTTCTGAGGTAGGTGGGCAACCTCATGGGCCTGGTGAAGTACACTTGCAGAAAGATAAAACAATCTTGGGTCTGAGGGACTGCTGGGGCTTGCTTTTCCCTTCCCTGATCGCAGACCTTAATCCCCCCCTACAACGTCCTTAGACCACAAAGCATGCCCCTCCAGACACCAGGGCTGCCATACGGTGGTCACTTTCACCCACTGGGTGGAGGAGGTTAGGGTCACCACACCCTTGGCAAACTGAGATGGTTCCAGAACATGGATTTGAGTCTTTAATCATGACAACTGGCTGCCTCTTCATTGATGTTGGTAACCACACTGCATTGAATTGTGCTCAGGCACCAGGGAAACAGATTTCCTCACATCCCGTGCCCGTGAGGTTGTCAACATGAAATGTTGATGGTCAGCATCCCGAGTTGTTGGGCTTCCCTTACAAAGAGGAACTTGGTTAGGAATATAATAATGTGGCAGCAGAAGTAGGCCATTAGCCCTTGAACCTGACCTACCACTCCAAACTATCGCTGATCAACTCCCTGGAGGCTGTTGTCCCCTACAATGCTTTTCCTTTAATGAAATAAAGAACCTAAAGTGGCTTTGCAACAAGATAATTGACACCACTGTCAAAAAAGGAGGACTTTAGAGGGGTAATTGGTTTGGGTTTTAAAGAAGAGGGCCAGAAAGAGGTGGAAAAATTTAGGACAGAAATTCCAGAGTTGAAGATAGGATCACCCATTGTAGTCCAGTTAAAGAAGGGAATGCGCACGGGGCTACAATTGGAGCCCTGCAGAGATCTCAATCAGTTGTGATTCTGGTGGGTAGTACCGAGATAGGGAGAGTGAGACATTCCAACATGAAGATGAGAATTTTAAAAGTGAAGTATTTAAAACCTCCCTATACTCTGCTCCAACAGGGTTCATCAGCCTAGCTTCACACAAACCCTTAATGCAAAAGAGGGAGATTTCTTTGTTTATTATACCAGACATGCTATAGCCTGTCTGAGTGAGACTGAGTGCTGAATTGGGAATTTTTGTTTAACTAGTAACAGCCAATTTATTTGATAACTTCAAATTTGTGATGTCTTTAATAAGTCTTGGAAATTTGTAATTGCTTTTAAGAATTATCAGAAAGGAATTTTAAGAGGTTGCATCACTTGTAAAAGTATCAATTGTAATTTTCGTGAATAGAAATAAATACTTGTCTATATGATGTAGCAACCCTTGGCCTGGAAGCAGTAACAGTTCAGTTCTCGAAGAAAAGTTTGATTTTCTATTTGGCAGTCAGAAGTACTGTTGGGGAAGTAATGTAATCCTGAGCAAATGGAATGAAATCCTAAAAAGTATTTTGAATATCGCAGGCATGCACAAGAGTTGAGAGTTTGTACCAGAGGACCAGGTGGCAAAATGGATGTTGTTTCAATGATCAGACAAAAACAAATTCTGAGAAGGTTTGCCAATTTGACGTGACCCAGGTAAGAGAGACTTGTACCTTTTCAGTGGTAATTGTAGGGGAAAGTGAGGACTGCAGATGCTGGAGATCAGAGCTGAAAATGTGTTGCTGGAAAAGCGCAGCAGGTCAGGCAGTATCCAAGGAGCAGGTGAATCGACGTTTCAGGCATAAGCCCGGAACGTCGATTCTCCTGTTCCTTGGATGCTGCCTGACCTGCGCTTTTCCAGCAACACATTTTCAGCAGTGGTAATTGTAACTGAGGACCATGGAAGGAATTCACCTCCTGGTAAATGAACCGCAAGGACTGAATCAAATGAGTTTGAGATTGTACGTGATGGGAAGTGCTATGGGTTCTTGTGGTTGAGTAAGTGGTTGTGGTTGATTTATACTGACCAAAGTGAAATTTCCCCTTTCATTTGAAGTATCATTTGCTGATTAATTTAAATTTTGTTTATATTAATTGTGATTCAAGTTAATATAAAAAGTGGAATCTTATTAGTAATTTCTTCATTTGGGGCTATTTGGTGATTTGGTTATTTTGTTTTATGCCTGATCCCATTAGGATCATAACTGACTGCTCCCTACTCCATGAGTATGTGGGTCACACCTCCCCCTGAGAATATTCTTCCAATTCTTCAGATATTGAGCAATAATATCAATTTTGAAGAAATAGCACTTCAGTATTGGACACTGGAGAGCAAAGAAGTGTTAATCAGCTCAGCGATGCATATCCGACAAGATCAAAATCTAGTGTTAACAAATTGGGTGGTAAAAGTTACATCAGTAAAATTTACGTCAAAATTACATAGAACAAACAGCGGAGCAACAGGCTGCTGAATCAGTTGCATTATAACCACAAAAAAACTTTCAGTAGATCCTTTTATTCCTTTCCCTGCTACGTTTTTATTTAGTTTTTCCTAAATGTGTCCATTTCCTTCACATTTTCACATTCACCCCTTAACTTCCTCCTGAATTCCTTATTGCATTTATTTGTCGCCTTTACTTTTAAGGTCCCCAATTCTATCCAACTTTTAAAATAGTGACATCTGTCAGATTATATCCTAGCCCCTTCTGTGTGAGAGAAAGTAGCCTGGTCTGTATAATCCTTCATTGACTGATGTGGGAGGTCATTCCCAAACCACTAGCCCAGACTTCCTGTCGACTTGATTGTGGGTTCAATTCCCACAGAGTTTTGCAAATTAATTACATCTGAAGAGTTAAGCAGTTCCTATGCCATCTGGTCACCGTATGGGAGGGAAGAGAAGGAGAACTGGGTTGTGGGGTGAGGACAGAGTACTCTGGTAAACAGGGCTATACGGTTCACAGAGGCTCAAAATTCTAAAGCCCATTTTTACAATATGGAATTTTAAACCTTTGGGATTCAGAAAGTCCTGCTTCCATCTTTGCTCAGCAAGCAGTAGAAGACTGGCATCTACATCCTGGAAGCTGGTGTAGTTGCAGCATTTGGGAGCAGCTGGATGGGTGTGTGAGTGGGGGGGGGGGGGGGGGGGGGGGAGGGATGTGGCTGGGTGCTGGTGGGTGGGACTGGGTTAGGTTGGGATGTCTGGTGGAGGGGACAGGTTGTACATCTCTATGATACAGCATTCTTGTGATTTCTCGCCAGTTATTCCTGTTGGAAAACACATGTGAATGTTAAATTTGGATCAGTTCGACCTTCCACAGCAGGTTGACATTCAAACTGCGTGGTGCCCATATTGGATACAGTAACATAGTTTTGGTTGCAAAATGGTGGGCACACATAATTCAGGTGGTAATCCTCAGTCATCTTGGGTAAAGTATGGACCGAAGGATCACACAGCAAAAGAAGGCTGAGCAAATAAGTACCAATGTCGTTGGCATCTAACACTAACTTGATGTCAACATTGCCATTTTTGAACAGAACAGCCCAACTAATGTCTGCTCATATCCCACACCAGTGCTAATTAATGGAACGATCAACAATTGATTGAGGTGAATTATAGAGTCATAGAGTTATACAGCAGGAAGTACTCTTCGGTCCAACTCATTCATGCCAACCAGATATCCTAAATTAACCTAGTCCCATTTCCCAGCATTTGGCCCATAATCCCTCTAAACCATTCCTATTCATTTACCCATCCAGATCCCTTTTAAATGTAATTGTACCAAGCTCCATCACTTCCTCTGGCAGCTCGTTCCATACACACACCACCCTCTGTGTGGAAAAAGTTAACCCTCAGATCCCTTTTATAGCTTTCCCCTCTCACCTTAAACCTATGACCTGTAGTTTTGGACTCCCCTGAGAAAAAGACCTTGTCTATTCACATTATCCACGCCCCTCATAATTTTATAAACCTCTACAATGTCACCCCTCAGCTTCCGATGCTCCAGGGAAAACAGTCCCAGCCTATTCAGACTCTACCTATAGCTGAAATACTCCAACCCTGGCAACATCCTTGTAAATCGTATCTACACCCTTTCAAGTTTAACAACATCTTTACTACAGCAGGAAGACCAGAACTGAACACAATATTCCAAAAGTGGCTTAACCAATGTCCTGTACAGCTGCAACATGACATCCCAGCTCATACACTCAATGCACTGACCAATTAAGCTAATTGCTGAAATATTTTTACTGGGACCTTCTGGTTGTGAAAGGATTTGGTGGTTTATAAAGTTACTGAATGAAGGGAGAGGTGTGTCAAATGATAAAACTGCTGACTTCGAAGATTCTGCTCAAGCCACTCAGCACTATGTGGTGCTATATTTTCCTTCCTCATTGGTCTTCAACATGATAGGGAGAATGAGCAGAGGCATTACAAACTGCTGGAAGAGGGAACCAGTAGTGTTCTCTGTAGATGGCCATATCCACCAAGAGATGCCACAAAAGGTTGAAAAAAAGCAAAAACAAAAAGAATTATGAGAGTAAACTAGCCAGAAATGCAAAATACAGATTGTAAGTGCTATCTAAAAAGGGAGGGAGTAGATAAAGTAAGTGCTCATCCCTTAAGAGTAGAGAATAGAGGAATTATTATGATGAATGAGCAGAGACATTGGAAAAATATTTTCATTGTAGAAGACACATGTTATAGACTAGAAATAATGGGGAGCATAGAAGTGAGGAAAAGTAATTAAAAGCAGCACAGAAAAATTACTAGAGAATCTAAAGGAATGAAAATCCCACAACTTCCTGGACCCGATAGCTTAGATATCAAAACAACATAGCTGCATAGTTGGTCGATGCACTAGCCATGTTTTTCCAAATTCCCTTGATTCTAGAATAGTGTAGCAAATTGTAAGTGAATAATGGAACTTCACTAGTCATGTAAGAAAGGAGAGAGAAAACAGCGAAGTATGGGATTGCTAACTTAGCCTCAGCTATTGGAAAAATGCTGGGAACTATTAGTAAAAGAATCCTTGAGTTATTTTAAAAATCGTCTTTTGTCTTTGCATTCCACAATCAAAATTGCATAAAAATAAAAAGATACGGTCTTCATAGAACTGATACTTTTCTCTGCAGCAAAGTCACAGAGACCTGAGGCTGTGTTATCTACCTGGTGCCAAGTTCATGACGTATCTTCTTGACTGAAGTGGAACTTGGAGTGGGAGAGAGTGAATCCACTTCTCATGGTCCATGTAGATGCCAATGGCATAGATAGGATGAGAAAATAGGTCTGCTGAAGAATTCTGAGCAACCTGGGGCTAAATTAAAAAGCAGAACCACAAAGTCAATAATCTCCAGACTATTACCTGAGGCACATGCAAGTTTGTGTAGGTTACAATGGTAAATACATGGCTCAGTGATTGGCATGGGAGAAACAGGGAGAAACAGGAAAGAGCTTTTCCACTGAGACAGGCTTCAGTCAGACCAGTGTCGCAGTAAATTGTATAACTAGGGTCGTAGATAAGGCGTTTAACTCATGGGAGGGAGGGTTTCATTGACGGGAAGTATAACAAATTTGAAGAGAAATGAGAGAACAGGGTAGTGAAGAGGCAAATGATAATCAAAGTGCAACAGGAAGGGATAGAAAATATACATGCAAGTGTGCAGCAAAAATTAAAAGCAGAGAGAGTAATAATGTTCCAACATCAAAACTCTATCTAAATGCACAAAGCATTTGTAACAAGATAGAATTGATGGTATAAATTGAAACAAATGAATATGATTGGATTGCGATCACATAGACTGGGAACTGAGTCTTTGAGGGTACTCTACATTCCAAAAACAAAGTCAAAAGGGAAAAGGAGGCAGGTCACTTTGTCAATTTATGAAGGTACCAGTGCAATAGTGATTAACGGTTTGACCTAGAAACATAGAAAATAGGAGCAGGAGTAGGCTATTCGACCCCTCGAGCCTGCCCGGCCATTCATTATGATCATGGCTGATCATTGAGATCAATACCCTTATCTCCATTGTACCCCCCCAATATCCCTCAATCCCTTTACTCACAAGAGTTACATCTACCTCCTTCTTGAAAACACAATATTTTGCCCTGAAACACTTTCTGTGGTAGTGAATTCCACAGGCTTGCCACACTTTGGCTGAAGAAATCTTTCCTCGTCTCAGTCCTGAAAGGTCTACTGCTTAGCATTAACCTACTTCCCCATTTCTGGACTGTCACCATCAGGAACATCTTTCCTGTATCTAGCCTGTCTACTCCTGTTAGAATTTTATAGTTTCTATGAGATGCTCCCCCTCCTCAATCTTCTAAACACCAGTAAATACAATCCTAACTAACTCAATCTCTCCTCATACATCTGTCCTGCCCTTTTGCCCGAAATATCGATTTTTCCTACCCCTTGAATGCTGCCTGACCTGCTGTGCTTTTCCAGCACCACTCTAATCTTCACTGTCACCCCAGGAATCAATCAAGTAAACCTCCACGATGACCTCTCAATAGCAAGAACACTCTTCCTCAGATAAGGAAACCAAAACTGCATGCAATATTCCACGTGGGCCTTACCAATTTTCTGTCTAGTCGCAGCAAGACATTCTTGTTCTTGTACACAAATCATTACACTATGAAGGCCAATATACCTTATTTTACTGCCTGCTGCACCTGCAGACTTACTTTCAGTGACTGGTTAAAAAGGTCCCAGGTCTCGGTGATCATTCCCCTCTCTCATTATAACTATTCAAATAATAATCGGCCTTCCTTTCCTTTTGCTACAAAAGTTGATACCCTCACATTTATCAACATTAAACTGTATCTGCCTTGCATTTGCCCATTCACTTAGCCTGTCCAAACCACACTGCAGCATCTCTGCATTCTCCTCACAGCTCACCAATCCCACCCAGCTGCAAGTTTTGAGAGATTGTACTTAGTTCCCTCATCTAAATCATTAACATACATTGTGACTAGCTGGAGTCTTGGTACCAACCCCTGAGGTATTCTACTAGTCACTGCCTGCTATTCAGAAAAAGGTCCATTCACTCATACTATGGTGTTGTGTGAATTTTAACTTTGTCCACTCAAGTCTAACACAGGCCTGTGCAAATCTGTTTTCAGTCCATCGCAATGCATTACGATGTCACTAGTCCCATGGGCTTTAATTTTACAGAGTCATTTCTTATAGGGGACCTAGTCAAAAGCCTTCTGAAAGTCCATATAAACCACATCCACTGGTTCCCCCAATCAATTCTATTAGTTACATCCTTGAAGAATTCCATAGATCTGTAGAGCATGATTTCCCTTTTGTAAATCCTGTCTGATCCTACCACTGTTTTCTAAGTGTTCTGCTATAAAATCCTTGATAATGGACCTTAGCATCTTTCCCACTCCTGACATCAGACTCACTGATATATAGTTATTTCAATGTCTATCTTTTGTAAATGGTGGGGTTACATCAGCTATCCTCCAATATGTAGGAACTGTTCCAGACTTTAAAGAATTTTAGGAAATTACCAACAACGCATCCACTATTTCTAGGGGATTTGGATGGAACACATCCTAATGTGGAATCAGTTTGGGTGGAAACAAGAAACAACAGTGTAGTCACATGCATGTCCTGTCTCTGAACTGATGAAGGAGCAGCGGTCCGAAAACTAGATTAGATTACTTACAGTGTGGAAACAGGCCCTTCGGCCCAACAAGTCCACACCGCCCCACCGAAGCACAACCCACCCAGACCCCTACATCTATCCCTCACCTAACACTATGGGCAATTTAGCATGGCCAATTCACCTGACCCTGCACATCTTTGAACTGTGGGAGGAAATCGGAGCACCCGGATGAAACCCACGCAGACACGGGGATAATGTGCAAACTCCACACAGTCAGTCACCTAAGGCGGGAATTGAACCCGGGTCTCTGGCGCTGTGAGGCAGCAGTGTTAACCACTGTGCCACCGTGCCGCCCCAAGCTAGTGCTTCCAATTAAACCTGTTGGACTATAACCTGATGTTGTGTGATTTTTAACTCTGTCTCTGAATGACTTTCTTAATTATAAGCTATCTGCAACTCTGCTGGTGGCTGTAATGGGAGAGCAAGTCACCGTTTACTACCTATTCTCCATGGCCTTCCTGTTGCTCCATCCACACTGACTGGTCAGGTGAAAGAGAAAGGGACAAGCCTGGGACCACAGTGTAGTGCAGGGTGGGAAAAGGAGAGTTACACATTTATCTGTCACTTGTAAATCAGGACTGAGTGGAAGATGAGAAGTGGGATATAAGAAAAATTAGGTATGAGGATCTCACCATCATCGATGGTTTCATCAATGACAGCCTGGGAGCATGCTGCCATATCGATCTGCTGTCAATGCAGGGGGTTACTGCATTAGTCAGAGGGAAATGGGTCTGGGTGGATTACTCTTCAGAGGGTCGGTGTGGTCATGTTGGGCTGAAGGGCCTGTCTCCACACTGTAGGGAATCTAATAAATAAACCCTTTCTATTCATATACCCATTCAGATGCCTTTTGCATGTTGTAATTGTACCAGCCTCCACCACTTCTTCTGGCAGTTCATTCCAGACATGCACCATCCTCTGCATGAAAACGTTGCCCCTTATGTGCCTTTTAAATCTTGCCCCTCACCCTAAACCTATGACCTCTAGTTCTGGACTCCCCCATCCCAGGGAAATGACCTTGTTTATTTACTCTATCCATGCCTCTCATGATTTTATAAACTTCTATGAGGTAACCCCTCAGCGTCTGATGCTCCAGGGAAAACAGCCCCAGCCTATTCAGCCTCTCCTTACAGCTCAAACCCTCCAACCCTGCCAACCACTTTTGGAATACTGTGTGCAATTCTGGTCTCCCTCTTTTAGGAAGGATGTTGTGAAACTTGAAAAAGGTTCAGAAAAGATGTTACTCTTTTGAATTACACATTCAAATCTACCACCATAAGCCTTTCATTTCCCTTCTGTCAAAAATCTATCTACATCAGCCTTAAAAACGTGCAATGACCTACCTCTGCCGTGTTCTGAGGCAGAGTTTCAACTTCAGCTGAGCCTCTGAGAAACAATTGCTCTCCCTCCATCTCCTGTACTGAAGGGAACACAAACCCAGTCTTCCTATGGCCAAGAACATAGAACACAGAAAAGTACAGCACAGAACAGGCCCTTTGGCTCATGTTGTTATGCTGAGGATTATTCCTAATCTAAAATAAAATAACCTAGCCCACACACCCCTCAATTCACTGCTGTCCATGTGCATGTCCAGCAGTCGCTTAAATGTCCCCCATGACCCTGCTTCCACCACCACCACTGGCAACACATTCCATGCGTAAAGAATCTTCCTCTGATGTCTCCTCTATACCTTCCTCCGAATATCTTAAAACTATGACCCCCTCATGCCAGTCAACCCTGCCCTCGGGAAAAGTCTCTGGCTATTGACTCTATCCATGCCTCTCATTACCTTGTATACCTTGAGCAAGTCTCCTCTCTTCCTCCTGAGCTTAGTCAATCTCTCTTCATAAGACAAGACCTTCAGTTCAGGCAGCATCATAGTAAACCTTCTTTACACCCTCTCCAAAGCCTCTGTATTTTTCCGATTATAGGGCGACCAGAACTGGACACAATATTCCAAGTGTGGTCTCACCAGGGACTTGTAGAGCTGCAGCAAAACCTTGTGGCTCTTAAACTCGATCCCCCTGTTAATGAAAGCCAAAACACCATATGCTTTCTTAACAACCTGTCTCAGAGGGACAGATTTGTGCATCACTCACAACAACTGTTGCTTAAACAGTCTCCACATGTCTGTTGTGTCCTTTCTGTGGAACAATTGTTCCCAATCTGTACTCCACAACTCCTGTCTGAATAGCATCATAATTTCCTTTTCCCCAGTTAAATGTCTTCCCTTTGACAGCTGCTCCTTTCCTTCTCCATGGCTATGGTAAATGTGAGGCAGTTGTGGTCACTGTCACCAAAGCATTCTCCAACCTCATTGCTGGGCACCAAATGCAAAATGGCCTCTCCCCTCGTCAGTCTGTCTACATACTGAACACACCTGACAAAAATGGCTCCATCCAAACCATCTGCACTAAGGAGGTTCCAGTCAATATTGGGCAAGTTGAAGTCACCCATAACAACAACCCTGCTACATCTGCATTTTTTCAAAATCTGCCGGTCTGAGTTCTTCAATCTCTCTACTGCTATTAGGGGGTCTGTAGAAACCACCAATGAGGTGGCTGCTCCCTTGCTGTTCCTGACGTCCACCCATACTGACTCAGTAGACAAACCTTCCTCAACAACCTTTGTTTCTGTAGCTGTGATGCATTCTCTGATTAGTGATGCTACACTCCCTCCTCTTTTTCCATCATAGAACATAGAACATAGAACATAGAACATAGACAGAACAGGCCCTTCAGCCCACAATGTTGTGCCAACCATTGATCCTCATGTATGCACCCTCAAATTTCTGTGACCATATGCAAGTCCAGCAGTCTCTTAAATGTCCCCAATGACCTTGCTTCCACAACTGCTGCTGGCAACGCATTCCATGCTCTCACAACTCTCTGTGTAAAGAACCCGCCTCTGACATCCCCTCTATACTTTCCTCCAACCAGCTTAAAACTATGACCCCTCGTGTTAGCCATTTCTGCCCTGGGAAATAGTCTCTGGCTATCGACTCTATCTATGCCTCTCATTACCTTGTATACCTCAATTAGGTCCCCCCTCCTCCTCCCTTTCTCCAATGAAAAATGTCCGAGCTCACTCAACCTCTCTTCATAAGATAAGCCCTCCATTCCAGGCAGCATCCTGGTAAACCTCCTCTGAACCCTCTCCAAAGCATCCATATCTTTCCTAT
Organism: Chiloscyllium plagiosum; assembly: GCF_037043375.1. Lineage (NCBI taxonomy): Eukaryota > Metazoa > Chordata > Chondrichthyes > Orectolobiformes > Hemiscylliidae > Chiloscyllium > Chiloscyllium plagiosum. The sequence goes on along the minus strand of NW_028270153.1, from coordinate 71,237,751 downwards.
AATAAAGCAACCAGAACTGGACGCAGTATTCCAAGTGCGGTCTAACCAAAGTTTTATAGAGCTGCAACAAGATCTCACGACTCTTAAACCCAATCCCCCTGTTAGTGAAAGCCAAAACACCATATGCTTTCTTAACAACTCTGTCCACTTGGGTGGCCATTTTAAGGGATCTATGTACATGCACACCAAGATCCCTCTGTTCCTCCACACTGCCAAGAATCCTATCCTTAATGTACTCAGCTTTCAGATTCGACCTTTCAAACTGCATCACCTCACATTTATCCAGGTTGAACTCCATTTGCCACGTCTCAGCCCATCTCTGCATCCTGTCAATGTCCCGCTGCAGCCTACAACAGCCCTCTATACTGTCAACGACACCTCCAACTTTTGCGTCGTCTGCAAACTTGCTGACCCATCCTTCAATCCCCTCATCCAAGTCATTAATAAAAATTACAAACAGTAGAGGCCCAAGGACAGAGCCCTGTGGAACACCACTCACCACAGACTTCCAAGCAGAATTTTTCCTTCTACTACCACTCGCTGTCTTCTGTTGGCCAGACAATTCTGTATGCAGACAGCTAGGTTCCCCTGTATCCCATTCCTCCTGACCTTCTGAATGAGCCTACCATGGGGAACCTTATCAAATGCCTTGCTGAAGTCCATATACACCATATCCACAACTCGACCCTTATCTACTTTTCTAGTCACATCCTCAAAGAACATTCTCCCTGTTCTTTTTAAATGTTCTAAACCCTGGAACATCTAGCAAATTCCTGCCCCTGTGAAACCCATGTCTCCAATATGGCCACAACATCATAGTCCCACATGCTGATCCATGCTCTTAAGTTCGTCACTCTTATTTCTGACACTCCTTGCATTAAAGCAGACACACTTTAACCGATCTCTTTGTTTCACCACTTAAAAAACCTTCCCGATAAACTTACCACATCTTGTCACTGCCGCATCTACAACTCTCAGATATGTAGCTGTGGTTCCCGCCCCCTTGCCAAACTAGTTTAAACGCTCCTGAACCCTACCCAGGACACTTGTGCCCCTTCAGTTCAGGTGCAACCTGTCCTTCATGTACAGGTCCCACCTTCCCTAGAAGGCATCCTAATGGTCTGAGTATTTGAAGCCCTCCCTCCTGCACCAGCCTCACAGCCACGTGTTAAGCTGCACTCGCTGACTATTCCTCTCCTCACTGTCTCATGGCACCGGTAGCAAACCTGAGATCACTATTCTACTCGTCCTGCTCTTCAGCTTCCAACCTAACTCTCTGTAGTCACTTTTCAGATCCTCAATCCCTTTCCTGGCTGTATCATTGATGCCAATATGTACCACAATTTCTGACCTCTGACCCGTCCTCATATAGTTCACATTTCCGGTATCCACAGTACTTTTCTTTTTGCTTGAGTGTTATCTTTTAAATCTTCTATCAGAGAGTACAAATGAACAAGGAATTATCACAAAATTCTTTACAAAAGACTGAGAAAGACTTCAAATGGACTTGCAGATTGAGCGTTGTTCCTGTGAAAGCATCCTAGGAACAATTGACTGTTTTGGATTCCCTGTATGGCTCTTGCTGACTGGATCAACAGTATCCCTGGATCACCAACTATCACTGGGGATTAAAACATTCTGTCTTTAACTCTTTGAAAGGGTGGGGTCTCACTAACCAGACCAGCATTCTTCTGAGTACCCTGTAGAAAGTGGTGCTGAGCTGCCTTCTTGAATTGCTGTCCATGTGCTGTAGATAGACCTACAATGCCGTTAAGGAGGGAATTCCTGGTAGGAAATTGGTAGGGAAGGGATGGAGATATATTTCTTGGTCAGGATGGTGAGTGGCTTGGAGGGGAACTTGCAGGGGCTTGTGTTCCCATGTATCTGTTGCCCTTGTCCTTCGAGATGGAAGTGAGTTTGGAAAGTGATATCCAAGGTGCCTTGGTGAGCTGGTGTAGTGCCTTTCAGAGATGACACCACACTTCTGTCACTTTGTGCCAATGATGGAGGGAGTAAATGTTGAAAGTATCGGATGGGATGCCATTCAAGCTGGCTGCTTGATCCAAGATCGTGTTGAGATCCTTAAGGATTGTTGCAATCGCAGCCACCCAGGCAAATGAGAAGTATTCTATCACATTCTTAATTTGTCACTTGTAGATAGTGGGCAGACTTTGGGAGTCATGAGGTGAGTTACTTGCTGCAGTATTCCTAGCCTCTGATCTGCTCTTGTAGCCACTGTGTTTATGTGATCAGTCCGTTTTAGTTTCTACTCAATAGCAAGTTCCCACAACATTGATAGGGGGAGATTCAGTGATGGCAATGCCAGTGAATGTCAAAGTGTGATGGTTAGACTCTCTTGTGTTGAAGATGACAATTAACTGGCACATGTGTGGCCTGAGTGTCACTTGCCATCTTTTAGACCAAGCCTGGATATTGTCCAAGTCTCACTGCGTTTGGACATGGACTGCTTCAGTATCTGAGGAGTCGCGAATGGTGCTGAACATTGTGCAATCATTAGCAAACATCCCCATTTCTGACCTTATGATGGAGGAAAGATCATTGGCGAAGGAACTGAAGATGGTTATGCCTAGGACAAGACCTGAGGAACTCCTGCAGGGATGTCCTGGAGCTGAGATAACTGACCATCTTCCTATGTATCAGGTATGACTCCAACCTCAGGAGAGTTTGCCCCCAAAACCCATTGATTCCAGTTTTGCTTGGGTTCCTTGATGTCACCCTCAGTCAAATGCAGCCTTGATGTTAAGGGTTATCACTCTCACCTCCCCTCTGGCATTTAATTCTTTTGTCCATGTTTGAATCAAAGCAGTAATGATGTCAGGAGCTGAGGGGCCCTGGCAGAAGCCAAACTGGGTGTCAGTGGGTCTCTGGTCAGGCTGCCTAGTCGTTGAAAGAACATTGGGATTCAATTCTAGGGAGCAGCTGATTTTCCATTGTCACCTCAATAGCAACCTAAACATTCAACACTGGCCACAATCTGTGTGACTGGAGTGCTCAATCCTCAAATCAAACCAATTTGTAACATCACTTTACCACAAAAGAACAAAACAGGATGAACAAACAGTGCCTTCAATTCAAAATTTTTATTTTTTTTCTCAACTGACATTATGTTACAAGACACAACTGAATCATATTCTTTGCAGGAGCTGAACCTAAACATCCATTCACAGACAAAAGAGATTTTTAAAAACTTTCTCTTGCTTCATTTACAGAAAGTACCATACAACTCACACCCAGAAGAATTATTGCTTTTCCCAGAGAGTTGGTTGAGTGTTGAGGAAGAACACAGCTTTCAACTCACTGCCAGGCACTCTGCACCTCCAACTTGAATACCCTGTTTTACACTTCTCATTATTGTAAGTGTGCAGGAATGACTAAGGAATTAAATCCTAGCTTACCCATTAAACTGGAAAATACTTCTCCAAAACAAAAGAAAACAGGAAGACTAAACCCTATTTACAAGAGGTAAACAACTTTTTTTTAAAAAAGGTTTCAAGGTTGCACCTTATTTACATTACCCATTAAATTACACATAAATAAATATGTACATTCAGAACACTGGTTCCCTTATTACCCTATTTACCCTGTGGAGGAAACTCTGCCACTGTTTGGAGAACACGTTGCTGGCTGTCTGGACACACACACACACACACACACACAAACACACCCTACTTGTCAAGCAGGGCTGTAACAATCTCTGGGCTCACTGGTGGGGTCAAGGTCAGATGGGAAAGGTCAAGTTGCTACATGGCAGTCTTTCCCAGTAAGTGTTGCAGGTCAGTCTAGTTTGACAACATCTGACCTATGACCTCTCCACCCTTGTCACAGGTCAAGCTCATGTGAGGGCTCCAGTCCTAAGGTCAGGCTGACCAACCTGCACTCCAATTAACTGACCTTACAAAGGATAATGAACATCTACGTTGTCCCTTGAACCATGGAGAAGGGTACTTCCCTGTGTAGTTGCCCACCATTCCAGCCCAAGGGCGTTAAAATCTTTTCAAAATCACATCAACATAATGGAGAAACCACCTCTTCTACAATAACAGAGGGGAATTTCAGACATGCCTTTTAAAGCATGAATCCAGTCCCATCCCATTTCAAGGCTTCACCCTGTTTGACTTCTCCCACCCTCTGAGAATCTCAGGCCAGAGATGTAAAGGTGCAGCAGAAGGGGAAACAGGCCAGAGGAAAATGGACCTCATTGTCAAGCTGAAGTTGAGGAAAACCCGTGAGCTACAGCTCATCTGCCTGTGGGCTGGCAATTCCTTTGAGGAGATTAATAAGTTTAGATTAGATTACTTAGTGTGGAAACAAGCCCTTCAGCCCAACAAGTCCACACTGACCCGCCGAAGCGTAACCCACCCAGACCCATTCTCCTACGGGCAATTTAGCATAGCCAATTCACTTAACCTTGTAATATTTGTAATATTTTTAAACAGCTTAAAAATAACAATGAAAAATCACAGACACTTTTAAAAAAGAAGGCAGGTGAACTCCTGTTGCCAATGGCAGACAGATATACACTTACTAAATACGTTTGTGTAACATTCCTCAGTGGATTACTTTAACCAGATTTTGTTTTTTGAACCTTACAAGCATAGGCTACTGCTGCTCATGCTTTCATAAGTCATTTCAGGGCTTTAATTTTCCTCCGATTTCCCAGCCTGCTCTTACTGGTGGAATAAAAGTTAGAAAGTTCAAACCCACTTTCTGATGCAACCCACAGAGCCCAGTATTGTGAGATACGGTCACTCCAATCTGCCAATACCTCGTCCCGTCCACTCATTGAGCAGTCGGCAGCACAAACAGAGTTTTCAAATGTAACAAGAGCTCCACTCAACTTTTCAAAAAGGTCGATTTTAAATGGGGCTTTCGTCCACCCACTATTGCTATATTACCTTTCAAATAGGATGGGACAGAAGGGAATTATGCTTGTTTGTACAGAATCTCAGTTTGCTAGTAACTCACAAGTCCCCAGAATGTAATCCTGAACTGACTTGTTCAGATTTTGACTTCCCTAAGGTGGCCTACCATGTGGTTAAAGTGTGTATAAAGAAGCTGTTTCAAGTCCCTGAATAATGCACAATAGGTAGGTTCACCTCAGGGATTGTTCAAGTTCAATGGCTTTTACACCACATAGTGAGCAGAAGATCTCAGGAAGCATTGAAGAGTAAAGCTCCCCTTTTGAACCTGCATCAATCAGAGATTTCACTGACACTTTTATCCTGGGTCCTGTTCGAAATACAACCAGCTCAATCTGAAATAAAATCAGAAAATGCTGGAGAAACACAGCAGGTCTGGCTGCATCTGTGGAGAGAGAAAGCAGAGTTAAAATTTCAGGTCCAGTGACCTGAGCCTGCTCATTCTGCATCATCGACTTCAGAATTCAGATAATCATCCAGTTAATCAAGGTTAATCATTGGCAAACACAGAGCATGAAACATATTGTGTCTTTCCCATTTTTGTCTGTCCAAATTTCAGCCAACGCATTTTTCAATAACATCATGCTACGTCAGCAACAAAAGCCTGGTCCGGTCTGACATGGAGATAAAAGGGCAAAGTTTAGACAATGTTGCATCAATGTCCGAGCTCACTAAAGCAAGAAGAGGAGTGAGTCACGGATGATTGGTACCCATTGTACGATCTAGGAACCCTGTGCATTCAACTGCAATCCCCATGACAGACTGGTCTTTCAGCCTTTTCGTCTTGAGATCCCAGCCATGTTGCTCAGCTGTGGGGTATTTGGAAAGTTGAAGAGTTCTCTGCTCCTGTGAGACACAGCACGGGCCTGTTATTGGAGATCAGTGATCCTAGAATGCCGTAGTAAAAGATGAAAGTGCCCCCATCACCTCAAAGGTTCCTGTGGTTTCATTTCCTTCTTTTCCTTTGAGGAGTGTTTTAGCCCATCTCAAGATGGCAAATTGGACACCATAGCCCAAGCACTGTTGGCACAAACCCTGATGCCAACACTATAGGGTCTGAGGGTTTAAGCAGTGGCTGTGTCACCTTGTGTGTGAGCTGTTGGAAGATGATATTGTAGGTGCCATTGATATTGCCACAGAGGTCAGGATGTTCCACTGGCAAATGTGACCACCAGCCCAGGGTCACACAGAAAACCCAGTGACAAAGGGTCTCCACTTTCACGGGGCTTGCAGTTTGGTATTTTAAGTGGAATGGGTCATCACAGAGCAATAACGCATTGGTGGTGCACAGGGAGGTATGAGCGATCACCTGACCGTTGGGTGCCATCTTGTTCAGGGTGCTGATGGAGTTCCAAAGGGGGTCCCAGGCATAAATTTTAAAGGGGAGGGATAAGGTCTGCCAGCTGCTGTCGAACAGCTCACTTCCTGTGTTTCTCATCTTTGTCCGCGGCTTTGTTGCCGCTGTCCTGTGGACTCTGACCCCCGCCGGTGGTCATGTACATTTTGTCCAGGGCCTTCACTGCTTCGTTCAGGTAATTCTGTAGTGAGGTCATGGCGGCACAGATGGCAGGGCTCCCAAAGCCGTGGGTGATGAGGCTGAAGTGGGTCAGACATCCCTGAATGCCAGGCTCCAGGATTGGGCCTGGTCGCGTGTTGCCCAAGGGAGACCGGTCCTGGGTCAGCATGTCAGTAAATTCCTTGAAAATTTGCCTGAAAAAGAGAACAGAAATTTTAAAAAGGGGGTTGACTCACACACAGGTGGCCCACATGAGCAGGTTTCCCGTGATCATTCCATGAGATAAAATGTGCTGCACAATAATTGGCCCTCCCAATAAATCAATGCCAGTCTTTGTGTTCCACACATCACCTTCCACTTTACCTACACATTCTTTCACCTTCTTCCATTTAACCAGCATGTATTATAAATGCATCTGTGCTGTTATCTTCAACAATTCCTCATGATAATTACAGATAAGGAACATTATATTGACATTTTTGGTTGAGTGATTCAGCCTAAAGTAACACTCAGCATTTTCCCCAACCTCCCCCCCACCCCATCCCCCACCCCAAACCATTTCATTCATTTCTTAAATAATTCCATGGTTTTCGCCTCCACTATGAATCCACTCGATCAGTGATCTCCATGCGCCAAGAAAACTCAGTTATCAACCCCACATTTACCATTAGCCAGTTTAAACCACCTTCAGAGCCCAAATCTCCTCATGTGAAGGAGAATTCCAACTTTGCCGTCTAGGTATTTCAATAAGGTCATGAAGGGTGGTAGGGGTGTGGGGGAGGTTGGATGACCCAATTGATTTCAATGTAATTGATTTCAATGTAGACAACCTAGAAACATGATGTCTACTCGTTGACATGATACTAGCGACAGTGAGCAACCAGTGTTGCTGGGTGACTGTGTGCCTCAGTAGAGGACATAAGACCATCAGAGGTTTACACCAGTTCACGCTAACCTGCAATGGTTAAGCCAACCCATACCTCTTAATGCTGAGCTGCCTTTTGGTTAGCACAGATACAGGAATTCATTGCACAAGTGACTCTGACCCGGGGAGATGAGGGAATGCCATGGTATGGCAGAGAGCAGGAACCAAGGTTCTCTGATGCAGAATTTGGGGTTTGGCTTCAGGAAATGGACAGCGTGAGAAGACCCATTAACCAAAGAGAGCCAGGTGATTCTCCAAACAATTCTAAAGCAATGTGAGCTGACAGCAGTAATTTAGTAATGTCACCTGACCAGTGATACTGAATTTCCTAGGTGGACAATTGCATTTGTTAGCACGCTGTTCCTGATGACGGGAAGAGTTAGCATAGTCCTATCAGACCATAAGGCTGCTCTCTCATTAAAGAGAGATAACTGGCAATGATTTAACCTGACGGTCACCACAGCTGAGGGGACAGGCTGAGCCTTTCATGGTAACCTCAGCCTCAGGAACTAAGGACATAGTTGCTATTTTTGCAGATGCTACAAAGATAGGTGGAGTGGCAAGTAGTGTTGAGGAAGTGGGGAGGCTGCAGGAGGACTTGGACAGGCTAGGAGAGTATGCAAAGAAGTGACAGTTGGAATGTGGGAAAAGTGAGTGAGATTACTCTCTTTGAGAGGAAGAATAGAGACGTAAACTATTTTCTAAACAGGGAAAGGCTTTGGAAATCTGACACTAAGAACCTGGAATCAGGTTTGTTACTTTGGTGGACTAACAGTGTGAAGCTATTCGAAGTTGAGTGCAACTTGATAACCAACTCAGGCCCTTTCTGAAAATTATGATTGTGAGAACATCGTCACAGGCAGTATGGGAGGAAAAGACACTTAAAAAGTAAGGAAAACAGAAACCCCAGCCTAATCTTCTCTTCTCCTGCCTCAATATCTCTACGGAGATATATACAATCAGATTTGCTCCCTTGTTCACACAGGGTGCTCTGTAAAATCTGCCAATTTCAGCAGACCCACAGAAATCAGCAGTATAATTGTCACAGAGTCTGTGGAGAGACTGAATGACATAAGGAACCATTGAAAAGCTCTGTTTTTTATTTTTGAACAGATGTTTGAAAATGATGAACAAAGGGCTGATTAGAGACAGAAAGTCCAGAAAAATTCGATGTAGTCATTGCACAACCTATCATTCCCAAACCACAGTGATGTCAGCTGATGTTATGGTGTATCCCATGGGGTGTCCTGACTTGACCAGTAAATCAACAGCAAAATTCCAAGGGAATGAAGATGGGTGGTCACCCTAAGCCAAGCCCTTCTTCACAAGCGTTAACCCAAACACTAACAGCACAGGAAACCTCCACCTTCACTGACTGGGCAGTAAGCTAGAAAAGTCTATCACCTTCCTTCACAGAACCAATCCTATTTCTAAAACACACGTGATGCTCAACAAAAAGCCCCTGTCAGATAGAGAAGATGACAAGATGGCCCATTGTGTTTGAGAGTCAACTTGGCTCCATTGGCAACACGTTCAGTGTTGAAAGGTCAGAGTTCATTGTCAGGTTTGGGCATCAGAGCTCTCAGTGTCAGCACTGCAATGGTGGGGAGGGAGGGTGATCGCTATGTATGAGAAGGCCAGCAAAGTTCTGCCAAAAACAAACCAAAGCAGAAATTTCTGTGCAGCCAGTCTGGTAGCACCTATGGAGAGAAAATAGAGTTACCGCTTTGAGTCCAGTGACCCTTTTGTTCTCATTTGTTTCAGATTTCCAGTATCCAACAGTTCTGTGTTTTATTTCAGATGTTCTGGCTACCTGTTCTGGTACAGGTTCTCGGCTCCACTCCACTTTTGAGGATGTGTCATGGAGCCATACAGCATGGAAACAGACCCTCCAGTCCAACCCATCCACGCTGACCAGATATCCTGAGTTAATCTAATCCCATTTGCCACCATTTGGTCCGAATCCCTCTAAACCTATTCCTGTACCCATCCAGATGCCTTTTAAATGTTTTAATTGTATCAGCCTCCACCACTTGCTCCAGCAACTCATTCCATACATACACCATCCTCTGCATGAAAATAGTTGCCCCTCAGGCTCCTTTTAAATAAGTCCCCTCTCACCTGAAATCTATACCCTTTTGTTTTGGGCTCCCTACCCTGGGGAAAAGACTTTGTCTATTCACCTTGTCCATGCCCCTCAGAATTTTATAAACCTCCAGTTACCCCTCAGCCTCTACACTCCAAGGAAAATAGTCCAGCCTCTCCTGATAACTCAAACCATCCAATCTCAGTAACATTCTTGTAGATCCTTTTTGCACCCTTTCCAGTTCAATAACATCCTTCTGATAGCAGGATGACCAGAATTGTATGAAGAACGCCAAATGTGACCTTACTAATGCCTCGTTCGGCTGTAACACGACGTCCCAATTTCTCTGACCGATAAAGGGAAGCATGTCAAACACCTTCTTCACCACCCTGTCTACCTGTGATGCAACTTTCACAGAACTATGTATTTGTTCATCAACACCCCCCAAGGCCCAACCATTAACTGTGTAAGTCCTGCCCTGATTCATCTTACCAAAATGCAATACCTCACATTTATCAAATCAAACTGCATCCACCACTCCTCAGCCACTGGCTGTTGTTACTGTAACTGTTTGATGTATCAGAAAGTGAGCATCATTTGGCTTGTGTGAACAGGGAGATAGTGAATCATCAGCAGATGTATCTACATCTCTCCTAATTGTCCACTCTAAACAACGGAAACTGAAATAGAAATGGAAACAATTTGGTGCACCATTCACTATCGCAGATGACCACACAAAGTCATGTCCCCCCCCCCTACTTGGACTGAGTCATAGTCTGAATGTAGAGAGTCTTTGATTGATTAGATCCTGTACTTAGCAGTGCAGCTGTCAGCATGCATATACTAGCGTGTACACAGGACACGTACAAATGTAAGGGGCATGCCCACAGGCAAGAATGCCCACATGAGATAATACATGCTCAGACTGCACACTGACAACACAGACACACAAGCGAGTACATGCAGCCACTAGTAACACAGACAGACTCCTGACAACATGAAAGAACACAGCCAAGATCAAGGATGAATCCAGTTGGATCCTGAAACAAAATTCGGAGCCAGGAATCATTTTAACTTGTAAAAGATGTTGCTAGTATAGCTGCTGTAATCAGGCCTATACACGCACATCATCCATCAGCAGAACTTACACAGGCAGCTGAATTGAAGTAAAACAATGATTTCAGGCCACTTGGAATAAATCTCAAATCAAAAACGCTGATTAGGATGGAGCTCAGGGCCACTTTATCGATACATCCTTCCACAAATTGACTCGTCCAGTTTGGAATCTATTTGGTACATCAGTTGAAGGGATGTATCCCAACAAGCAGCTGTCTATCTCGCGTCTGCACATTAACTGGTTCTCTTGACGTTCTCTTTGATCCATTCACAGGGAGCAGGCTCAATGTGAAGGCGAGATCACTCACAGCGCATGTTCAAATGAGTTACGCCATTGGGGGATAACAACCCAATTCAGCCCAATACAGTCAGATAAAGAATCAGAATCCCCAATCTGGGCACATTACAGTTTGTGTGGTCTTTCTCAAAGAACAGACACCATTGTTACATTGGAGACTCCATCGACAAATTTGATAACAAGCTCCCCACAAGCAGCAATAAGATAAATGACCAGATAATCTAACTGAGGTGTTTATTGAGGGGATAGCTACCATTCAGACGTGAGGAGAACTCCCTGTTTTCCATTATGTCACACTCCTCAGCATCTTACCAGCATCTGTACCCTCATCCCTGCCAGGTCTGGGGCACCTGCACAGTCCCAAGGACCTGCTGGGATCTCGAGCACCTTCTACCCAGAAGAGGCCAGAGGCCAGAGGGCCTTAGACTAAGGAGTACTGCCTCAGAGTGTTAGGTCCCTGTAGGGTACCAGCAGGAGCGAGAGCAGGCCTGCTCCTGGCCTTTCCTCTGGGGGATGCAGTCTGGAGACTCTGATGCTCTGTTAAATCCAGCCCTATGTTCTAAAATCTGAGGGGAACTCAACCCATGACCTTCTAACTGAGGCCACAGGCTGGCAGGCAGTGTTTAATAGAGTGCAATAATTGGATCTCTTCAGCTCTCAGAGTTCTGACGTGACAAATTACAATTCCTTGCACACCACCAGCCCCAGGTTTGTGACAATGTTTTTTCACATTTTATCATTTTGGAGAAATTGTGGGGACCCATGCTGAAATTGCAAATGGTAGGGTAATCAGATGCGACTCAGTACAACACTCCAGCTGTGGTTCTGAGCCACTAGTGTGAACTTAAGCACGCATTGGAGAACTGCTTTCCACCAGGAAAGGGAACTGGCTTGTCAAAGGGAATAGCGGACTGTAGTCATATTCCCCTGTGGAGTGTGAACATGTCAGGATGTAGTACATGAGCAATTTGTGCCTGAACACATGATTCCCCAGAAGTTGAGAGATATCCCACCCACCCTGTTATTGATGAACTCATAGATGTTAATAGGGCAGCAACTGCGTTCTGATTGTATCATGTGGCTATCAGGGGGATTCCTGCGTCTCTCCTCATTCAACAGTCCTTATGTTCCATCAGACATGGTTCTAGTCTCCATTTGCATGTCATAGAATCCTACAGCATTGCAAGCCCCTCAGCCCATGGTGTCTATGCTATGAAAAAAACATTCTAATTAGCTCTATTACAACATGATGTTCCAACCTTTCCCTTTTCATGTATGTATCAAATCCGCTCTCAGAGCGGACTGTTGCTTCAGTTTCCATCATCTTTCCAACCAGTGTAACTCCAATTCATAACAACTTACCCTTGTAAATAAAAAGACATTGTCTCTGTTGATTTTTTTTGCTACCTGTGCCTTCTCTTTACCTGCTGTCCTGCTAGTGGTAACGCTTCCCTCTTATTCACCAACTTCAAAATTATTTGTATCTCGAATTTTATGAAGGTTTGGCATAATCTCCTGGCTTTTGCATTCCATATTTGTTTGGGAGGCCTGAAGTTGATAATTTCTGTTCTTTCATTTTTCTCCCTGTCCCCGCAATTCCAAACACGACATCTTCCAGCCACTCCCCACCATCAGTGACCATCTTAGTGGGAGGGGAAACTTACTTGGCTGCAAGTAGCATGTTCTTCCGACTGCTGATCTCACTGCGGTCGATATGCTGCCGGGTCAGGTATTCCGCAGCTGCTTTAGCAGGGAATTCCGTCTCACACACATAACCAAAGTCACGGGCCAGGTGCACAGCTTCACCTAAAGGTAAAAAAGGCATCACACGGAATTAGTAAGTCAAAGCTGGCAGAATCTGGATAATGGAGAGTAGGACAGTGACAAACAGGGGAAGCATCTATATCTGACTCACATTTGCCTTGGGGACTGCAGAGAGCATTTGGCTTGAAAGTAACCCCACTCTCAGAGTCAAACCCCACTCCGGACAGAGTGGGGAGCACAACTTGGACTCAAACTTCTGCTTTGAAATCCTGGAGTCTGAACAAATAAAACTAACTGCAGGCTCTATGAAAGGGGACACATGTGGGACAAGGGTATGTCTAGTTGGGGTAAAGTTCATGACATGCTATATTATGTACAAAAAGAGTTTCTCTCATGCTATATTGTCTTCAAATTAAATCACGTTACATTCAAATTAATGAGCACAGGATTATTTAATTTTGGGGTCATGACTCATAGCATTGGTTAGAATCTTCAAGTTGTTTTTAAACATTTTTGGATCGACCCCATGAGGATCTCATTAGTTGGGAATGTCTGGGGCCAGTAAATGTTACAGACTCAACATCCCTCTGTCTACTCTGAAATATTCAGAAGTCACACACACTAGGTTATAGTCCAAGAGGTTTATTTGAAATCACAAGTTTTCGGAGTGCTTCTCCTTCAACAGGTAATTCTCTAATACCCCAGGATGGCTGGTGAATCTCTGAAAGTATCAATTTCAGACCATTTATTTTTTAATGGGTAGGGGACAGTTTCCCTCATCACACTACATGTAAGGCAGTTACTCGCGCCTCTGTGACAAATGCCCAGGAGTGTTCTTGCTGTTAACCAGTTACGGAAACTTCAATACAAAGCCTGACTAAATGGTCTAAAGTTGGCTTCCACCAATTTGAGGAGATCTGATAGTGTGAAAGCCTAAAGAAATCACAAGTGAATGTCATTACTGCACAGCATAGCGAGATGACACTGGACTCCTGAGTACGATGGGGATAAAATGGAACCTGGACATACCTTCAACGAGGGAAGTCAGCAGTGTCACATTGGCAGCTTTCCTCCTCCCAGCAGGAAGGTTTAACCCGATTTTGTCCAGCCTCTCACGTAACGACCTGCCTCCGTTTTTTGACTTTGCCCTGGCGAAAAAACACAATTGGGAAGTTTACTTTCCAAGCACAAAAATGTGTGGCACATCACAAGAAAAGAAGTTTGGATTCCTCTACGTCAGCATCATTCCAATAATGCAGGACTTCCACTTGCCTAATCACCATTGCAAGGGATTGCAAACAAATGGCTACATTAACCAGCCAGACTGACAAATCAGATGTCAGATTTACGACAGAGAAAGAGACAAGTTCAGCATCACCTGTCCAAGGCATTGACCCTTATTCGATTGATGTTATTTGCATTTCTCTCATTCCCCCGTCGAACACTAAGTTGAGGTACTGAAAGGATTCACAAGTTGATTAGTAATTTGCTTGAGAGTTCCTCCTATATTCAGAACCATGCTCACACCAGCTGATGGGCCAAGTCCAGTGAGATATCTTTATGTTCTCATGGCCCACATGACATCCACACTGAACAGACCGGTTTCCAGCAATTTGTTGTCTTAGAATTCAGGGACAGAGCAGTCAACAAAAGGTGTAGCAAGATGCTTGCTCCCGCAGAAGGTTCAGCATTCTAATTACTTTGACAAAAAAAATTATGTTACGCAAGTTCAGTCATGGATTTCAGATTGGCCAAGAGGCTGACACATATTGCTTCACCTTACTATATAGGCTGAGAAAGATTCCATATGTCTTAGATCAGTTCATCTCCATTGGGAATGTTAAAATGAATACTGGGGTCTCCGCTAGAATTCTATTTCCATGATTTTACAGAACAGAGAGAGGCAGTCAGGCCCAAAAAGGACACTACATCTCCCCGACCATAATCCATCGAGCTACCAAGTCCACTGTTCCTCAGCTGCTTATCCAGCTTCCCCAAGAGACATTTATGCAATTCATCTCAACCATTCCATTGGGTACCAAGTTCCATATTCTCACCACTCGGGTGAGTAAGTGGCTCCTCCTAGATTCCTTTCTGAGTTTATTACTACCCACAGTACATTTGTAAACCTTAAATGTGAAGGTTTTTTGAAAAGAGAAACACTAATAATTCCTGAAGCACAAGTCGTTGATTAGACACCTGTATTTTTGAGGTTTGCCTCCTGAGAAACTATGTAAGGCAGTGGTACATAGCCTTCCACTCACTGGTGCTGGAACGCCCCTGACTGCAGGTTCTTAACGCTCATTCCATTATGTGTTCTTCCAGCTGGAATTTCTGGTCTGCCTTCATCCATGATGCTTCAACATAGCCATTCATGGTTGTGTACTGGTGATGTCACTGGGCTTGTAATCTAGAAGCTCAGCCAATATTCTGGGGACATGAGCTCAAATCCCACATATGGCAGACAGTGAAATTCAAGTTTGACTTTTAAAAACATTCCAAAATAAATAGCAAGCCCATTGATGACCTTTAACCTGTCAATTGTCATTAAAACCTAGATTAGATTAGATTCCCTACAGTGTGGTAACAGGCCCTTCAGCCCAACAAGTCCACACCGACCCTCCAAAGAACAACCCACCCAGACCCATTCACTTACATTCACCAATGCACCTAACACTATGGGCAATTTAGCATAGCCAATTTTCCTGACCTGCACATCTTTGGACTGATGGAGGAAACTGGAGCATCAGAAGGAAACCCACGCAGATACGGGGAGAACGTACAAACTCCACACAGATGGGGTGGGAATCGAACCCGGGTCCCTGGCACTGTGAGGCAACAGTGCTAACCACTGAGCCATTGTGCCCTCCACCTAATGTCCCTTTGGGCATGAGAACAGTCATCCTTACTTGTTCTGACCTACATGTGACCCCAGACCGACAACAGCAGGTTCACTTGCAACTGTCCACCAGGCAATAAATGTTAGTCATAACCTGCAACACTCAGCAAATGAATGTTTTTTTTAAATCATGGGAATGTGAACATTTTTCCATAACACCCACAGTTATTTTTAGGTAGGTTTTCTTTAAAGATCTCACTGGATGAGTGAGCGATTAAGTAGCCTGATGGTGGGGCTGGGTCAGTATAGGTGGGTTTTAAAGTGGCTGGGTGGGCATTTGATATAGGGGACGTTTGGGTCAAGAAAATGATCAAAAGTGCAGGCAGTTCAGTCGGGACTGTTGGACAGTTGGATTGGGGGGTTCGGCAGTCATCGTAGACGATCATAGAATCCCTAGAGTGTGGAAGCAGGAGATTCAGCCCATTGAATCTGCACCGACCCTCCAAAGAGCATCTCAGCCAGACTCACCCTCTATTCACATAGCCTTAATTCTTCAACCCTGCAGTCATTCTAGAAAATCCTTTCTGTAGCCACTCCAAAGCCTTTATATCCTTATTAAGGTGTGTGTACCCATGATGGGGAACCATTCTGTAACAATTATCAAGAATAAAGCAGCCTGCTTGATTGCCACCACAGCTACAAGCTTCCGCTCCCCCCACCATTGACACTCAGCACTAGTGTATACTGTATACAAGATGCACTGCAGAAATTCACTAAAGATTCTTAGACAGCACTTTCCAAATGCAGGACCACGGGCAGCAGATACCTGGGAACATCACTGTAGTGATTGCAACGAGCTTAGTCAGGTGGACCTCATAGAATGCGAGTTCCCTGATTGGGGCTGTAAACCTGGTCAAATCGGGGAGCCCTGGCTGACAGATACAAACAGGATTGTCAAATATTTTGGTCACTGACAGTTAGCTCTGATGGAATTGGATCAGTATCAAGAACTTTCCACATATAAATAACAGGTGACTTGTTAATGGGGTACTAGCCTCTGTGAATTATTTTAACCAGCCCAAGCAAGTTTCCCTCCAAACCACTCACCATCCTGACTTGGGTATTCCTTTACCTTCACTGGCTCAAAATCCTGGCATTCTCTCTTTATGGGCATTGTGGGTCTAATCACAGCACATGGGCTGCAGCGGTTCAAGAAGGCAGCTCACCCCCACCCTCTCAAGGACAACTAGCGATGGAAAATATATATTGGCCACCAGTGATACCCATACCCCATTAGTTAATTTTTTAAAATGGATAAACAAATCTCAGACTACATTCAAGCTTGAGATAACTTACTGAACTTTATACTATATGTTTCTATTTGCAGATATTTCTGAATCAACCTGTTCAGAGATGTTATTGTGCACCTCTGGAGGAGGTGAGATTTGAACTCAGTGCCTCATGCCCCAGGGACTTTATGCATCCATTTGTAAAGCCCAGAATCCTACATTCTCAGTAAACAGCTTAATCAAGTTGTTCTGCTGTGTTCAGAAATGCGCAAATACACAATTCCAAGTCTTGAATTTCTTGCGCCTTGTCTTTAAAATTGTATAATTGATGGCTTGTCTTGATTCTTTTCAGTCTTTCTGCCAAACTGTAGTATTTCCCATGTTTCTATGTTGAGATCCATTTGCCAAGTGTATGCCCTTGCCAACCTGTCTCTTTCTTCCTGAAGTTAATTATTCTCTGCACCCCTGTTGACCTTTCACTTGGAAATATGGAGCCATTCACCATGACTGTCTACTTTCTATCCATTCCCCATTTTTGTATTCATACCATCAATGCCCATTCATTCCCTATAGCTTACACTTTTGTGTATTGACACTTTACTGAATGCCTTTTCAAACCATCTATATATTGCCCTCAGTCACCTCATCAAAACTCACAAGTATATTAAACATGACTTTCCCTTCACAAATCTGTGCTGATACACCTTCATTATTCCAAATGGCAGATTCCTAATGTTCTCCCAGAATACCTTTCCTCAAAACATCATCCTCACCGACATTAAGCAGGATGGCCTACAATTGTCAGGTTATCCTTCATCCTTTTGAACAAGGGTGTAACATGCAATTTTCTAGTCCCCCAGCACTGCTTTCACCATCCCCTACCCATGCCCAAGGCAGATTGAAGATTTGTGACCAGCAGTTACACAATTCCTGACCTTCTCTCAAATGCCTAGGAGGCATCTGGTCCAAGTGACCTATCTACCTGAAGTGCTGCTAATGCTACAGTTATAATACCACCTCTGAATCTGTTTCCATCTCATCAGAATCCTGAAACCTTCCTCATTCTCTATAGCATTGGCAGTTTCCTTCTTTGGGAAGCAGTTGTGTAGTTAACGCTTTCATTTTCTGAAATCACTGAGCAAACCAGATAAGAAGAAGCAAACATAACATCAAAAACCAGCCTAAGCTCAGTCTTGCCTGCCTCTGATTTCTCTATAATGCAGTACGTTAACTGTCCTATTGTCTCAATCCTCTTTCTCAATCAGCCAACTACTGTTTCTGGCTCAGAATTCACAAAGTCCTGAAGCAGTAAACTCCCCCCAGATGTCCAGAGATTAAATGGCAATTAACTTCATATTTTCTGCTTGCTCTATGAATTTTGTAAATTCTACTCAAATGTCAGGAGTATAATTCTCCTTTTAAACAGAATTCTCCCACTGCTAATGAACAAGAACACAGGAATTATAAAAACAGGATAAGGCATGTCCTTTAA
Source organism: Chiloscyllium plagiosum (assembly GCF_037043375.1). NCBI lineage: Eukaryota > Metazoa > Chordata > Chondrichthyes > Orectolobiformes > Hemiscylliidae > Chiloscyllium > Chiloscyllium plagiosum. The sequence goes on along the minus strand of NW_028270153.1, from coordinate 71,219,486 downwards.
TATAAATCAGCCCACCTACTCTCCTTGTCATACAATTCAGCCTCACCTACAAGCAGTTAAATGCCATTCAAAACCATTTATGCAGTGTGACTTAACAATCTCTCCAGTAACGTATCTCACAAATGTGAAAATAATTCTCCATTCTGATTTTTTCATTGTGATCTTGTGCCCTCCACTCCCCCTGGGATTTGACTTGGTTCTGGAGAAGACTCGAGACATTAACTGTTCCTCTGTCTACAGGGGCCTGTTGAGTTTCCCCAGAATTCTCTGTGTTTGTTTCAGTTTTCCAGCATCCACCGTATTTTATGCAAATCTGTAATTACAATGAATCATTTGCCCACTTCTGTGTTTATTTTTGATTAATCGTTCATTCGGCACATTCCCTTATACAAGGTCCTGGGCAAGTGATATCAGTTATCCAAGTGAAATTTCCCTCTAAATACTGAATAATTTGACGTGACACAATCATTGTCTGGAAACTTCGGAACTTTTGTCACGGTCAGTCTATTTAAGGAGCTCGACAAAGCACCATCAATAGGATTATAAGCAGAGTATTTTTTTCACATTGAATGTTGAGAATACCAAAGGCAACATCTGCATGTTTAGTTCATATTAGAGCTGTTCCTAAGATGGAGGACAGCCACATCATCAGATTATTTGGATGGAGATTAAGTGCTCAAAACATTAAGTGTGGGAGCAATTGTGTTCAGCGGCAACTCACCCTCCACCCACTACCTGCAATCTAGCTCAATCGGGCTATAATCAGGTGAGTTAGAGCCAACCCCTGAGCAGGTTGGAAAATCATGGGCCTCAGTGCTGAAGTTCTGCCTTGCTGGAGGTTTTGGTTACTCAAAGGCTGGCAGCTTTGGGAAGGTGGAGGCCTATTCCTCAGAGAATCCAAAGGCAAGGCAGGCCAATCTCTTTAGGAACTCTTTGTTTGGGAGTCGGAGCCAAGGGCAGAAAATTGGCTTCCTGCAATCACCTTTTTGCCCCTCATCCCTGTCTTGGATTGGTTCCAGTTGGGGCAGTTGGTGGCAGGTCATCCAGACTTCCTAGTCACTTTTGCCACCCATTGGGAAGACAACGTAATCAGGCTGGTGGTGAGTTTAGCACCTTTAGATGACCATTAACTTATGGGAGGCTGGTGGTGGTATTGCCTTTCAACTTGAAATTGAGAAACCCAGGTAATGTTTGCAGACCAGGTTCAAATTGCACCATGACAAGATAGCAGAATTTAAATTCAACAAACATCTGAAATAAGAGTCTAATGATGACTATGAAACAACTGAATTATCACAAAAACCCATCTGGTTCACTAATGTCCCTTAAAGAAGGAAATCTGCCATTCTCACTTGGGCTGGCCTACATGTTGACTCTAAATTACCCTCTAAAATGGCCTAGCTAGCTATTCTGTTGTATCAACTGCTAAAACCAGATAGATCACCAGGCATCAACTTTAGCACCAGAAACAACAATGCCAAATCCAGGCCCTGTCAATCCTGCAAAGCCCATCTTACTAACATCTGGCGGCTAGTGCCAAAATTGGGAGAGTTGTCCTGATGAAGGGCTTATGCTCGGAACATCAATTCTCCTGCTCCTTGGATGCTGCCTGACCTGCTGTGCTTTTCTAGCACCACACTCTCGCCTCTGATCTCCGGCATCTGCAGTCCTCACTTTCTCCCTGTCTCACAAGCAACAGCCTAACACAGTCATACTCACAGAATCATACCTTACAGACAATGTCCCAAATACCACCATCACCATCCCTGGATATGCCCTTATCCCACTGGCAGGACAGACCCTGCAGAAGTGGCAGGAGAGAGTCTTGGTTCCCATCTTGTAATAGAAAGAATGGAGTGTGGCACGGTGGCAGTATCTCTACCTCTGGACTGGAAAGTAAGGATTCAAAACCCATCTCCTACAGAGGTATGTCATAATCTGTCTGGACAACAGAACTGAGGAAAGAATAAAGAAATGCAGTGTAAACGAAAGACAGAATTTCATCCTCAAATATGCAATGTGATTTTCAGTGTTAATGTGAGAACTTAAAGACACAGAGAGAGACGGGTTCAACTTCACTAACATGAAAGTTGGTGAGGCATTGTGGCACGGTGGGTAACATCCCTGTCCCTGAGCCAGGATTCTGCCCTTCCCAAGACTATGATGATAATCTGGTCGATTAGCAACTTGGAAACACATCAGTGGCAGGCAGTGTGTGTGTGAGATGTCCTGTGGCTGGCCACATAACAGAAAAAATATTGGGAGATTCTACACACACCATCCATCGCTCCAGAATACAACGTGCATTTCACAGCCCATGTTGGCACAGAGACTTGCGTGGGGTGCAACACACCATGGAAATTATACCAGTGTACTCAGTATTTGTATTTCAAATCCAAGGTTAGTTGCTTCTAGCACATTGACGGTGGTTACAAATCTGACGCTGACTGAACATTGTGTAATTTAAAGTGAATAAATCTATCCTACTTTTTGCAATATGTCACCACCTCGCTCCAAGGAAAACAGCCCCAGCCTGTTCAGCCTCTCCCTATGGTTCAAATCCTCCAACCCTGGCAACATCCTTGTAAATCTTGTCTGAACCCTTTCAGGTTTCACAACATCTTTCCGATAGGAAGGAGACCAGAATTACATGCAATATTCCAACAGTGGCCTAACCAATGTACAGCCTGTACAGCCGCAACATGACCTCTCAACTCCTGTACTCAATACTCTGACCAATATAGGAAAGCATAACAAACGCCTTCTTCACTAACCTATCTACCTGCGACTCCACTTTCAAGGAGCTATGAACCTGCACTCGAAGGTCTCTTTGTTCAGCAACACTCCCTAGGATCTTACCATGAAGTATATAAGGAGTGTCAGAGGCTGAGGGGTGACCTTATAGAGATTTACAAAATTATGAGGGGCATGGATATGATAAATAGGCAAAGTCTTTTCCCTGGGGTCAGGGAGTCCAGAACTAGAGGGTATAGGTTTAGGGTAAAAGGGGAAAGATATAAAAGAGACCTACGGGGCAACTTTTCCACACAGAGGGTGGTATGTGTATGGAATGAGCTGCCAGAGGAAGTGGTGGTGGCTGGTACAATTGCAACATTTAAGAGGCATTTGGATGGGTATATGAATAGGAAGTGTTTGGAGGGAACTGGGCCGGGTGCTGGCAGGTGGGACTAGATTGGGTTGGGATATCTGGTCGGCATGGACGGGTTGGATCGAAGGGTCTGTTTCCATGCTGTACACCACTATGACTCTATGACCTCCTACAAGTGACCCACAGCATTCTCTTTTCAAGAGAAAAGTGCCCCAGTATATTCAATCTTTCCTGATAGTTATAAGGTCTTCAATTTGAAATCATCCTTGGAACCTGTTTTCTTGCACTTTGTCTAACGCCTCCATTTTCTTCATGAAAATATTTTAAGAGATCAAGACTATGCATAGTACTTAAACATGATCTAATCAGGGTCTATTAATTTCAACTTAAGTTCAATGAAAGAAGATAGCCTGTAGCTGTAAAGAATCCAAAATGCCAAGAGGCTTTGGTAGACATTCCATATGCTTCAGTCACCCTAGATCAGCACTGTTTATCCTGAAGGGTTTTCTCAAGCTGACAGTGTGAAATAAAGTACAATTGAGCAGATGCATGGAGTTTGCAGCAACTCCAAAGGTTGCAGGGGGCTGCTCTCAGTCCAACTGGCTTGTGACCTTGATTCATGACTTCCCACCCAACATTCAAAGCAGTTACCCTCGTACCAGAAATGGTAACAACTTCTCTTAACTGATAGCAATCCTACATTAGCTCAGCACTGTCATTGACTAAAGTGATACAGAAGGAATTTTTCAAAGCTTTATTCCCTTTGGACAAGATGCAAAATGGATCCAATGGTGGAATGTCATTGAGGTTTTAGTCATGACCTACTATTTGCATTATCAAAATATCACTGCAGAGCCCAGGATCCAGACTGTCACTTTGGAACAGCACCAACTGAATGCTACACTGTCAAAGGTTCTTCTTTCAGATGGATGGGAAAGTTCTGTGTACTATTCAAAGAGGACCACAGGATCTCAGACCAACATTTATTCCCCAACCGGAAGTCACAGAAACAGATTACAAAAGATCGTCCAATTTCTCAGTTGCAAGTGTACTAACAGTGTCAATCTCCACACTACAACAGGGTTGTTAACCACATCGCTCTATTTCATGCCTTTCTGCTTGCTACCCTCATACCCTCCATAGTATTTCCCCCTCACCTTTACCTTCCACCACACAGTCCACAGTCAGCAGATTCACCCCACACTTCACATTATTCCAAAGGAATCATTCCTTGTCCCTGATATCCCGATCCATTCGTCAATCACCCCCAATACTCAATCTTTCACATTGGCAAGACGTCCACTTCCAACCTTTCTTTTAGTTTAATCCTTCCAAGACTCCAAACTTTCCTTGTCTCATTTTAGAATTTGCTGCTGATACTGTTCCCTCTGCTGTGGAGACAACATCTAGACTGACTAACTGAAGATATCCATTCAGTCTGCATGATCAACGTGGTGCTGAGTTTAGTTGTCAAGTCATTTTTATTTTTCACCATCGTCCTAATTTATCCTTGGGTTCCTACATTGTTCAAGTGAAATACAACCTTGAAGAAAGACACCTTATCTTTTGTCTAGCCATCTTCCAGTCTTCCAAACTCAATTTAACAATTTCAGATTAAACCCTTTCCTCAGTATTTCAGACAGCAGCTGTTAGAAATTGTTCTGATTTTCCCGTTTGACATATACTTTATTTTGTTGACTCCACTATCATCCCTTTTTCCCATTCAATCACCCCCACCTTCCACCCAGTCACGGGCATTCCCAATTCTCTACGTGTCTGAAACCTGGCAAGTCTCTTCATCATCCCACATCATCAACCTGAAACATTGACTCAAGTTCCTCTCTTCACTAATGTTGCCTGACCTGCTGAGTACTTCCAGCATTTTCTGTTATTACAAGTTATCTGGTCATTTATCACATTACTGTTTTTGGGAGCTTGCAATGCCGACATTATCAATCATAGTTCCTTCATTGAAATAGTAACTACACATCAAAAATATTTCACTGGCTCTCAACTGGTTTGGAGCCTCCTAAAAGATGCATTACTCTTGCTGTCCTCTTTACATAATAGTTTGTAAATTCCAACTGACATGAAGTTGTTGAACAAATTCCAAAGTAATTTACTTGTGTGGTACTTTATTATAAAGCAGCCCTCTCCCTCCCACCAGCTTCTTTCAGCAGTTTTCTCACTCACCTTCGCAGGACTCCACCAAGAAGGGATGCATTCAGACACTCAGGAGGAGACAAGCGCCTCTGGACTTCAGCCACTGTCACCTTGTATTTGGATGTTGAACTCAGGAGTGAGAGGCGACCAGGAACTGAACAAAAGACTTCATTGGGATTGGTAACGCCCCCCGTCAAACTCTCCTTCTGGTAGGTTAGTGCAGACAATGCTGTGCTTTTGGACATTGATATTGGCCCTTGGAAAGGAAAGACAAATAAATCAGTTGTCACAAATAACCTAAAGGGCACAAGTAACAACTTTGGCTGCTGTGTATCAAACAGAACAGCCCGATTTATGTCCTTGAGCCCCATATTGAATACATGTGGGAGCTGTACATATTCTCACAGTGGATTCTATATATACAGCGTATGGTCAGTTATATTGGCTTGCAGGAAACTGAGAGTGTGCACGCTTTTAAGGGAGATAGGGAAGGAATTCAAATTAAAAAGTTGACAGATACCAATTCAAAAGCACAAGCTGAAAGCACTAATTTTCAAAGAACTTAGAAAAACGTGAAGTATTGGATTCTACCAGTACAGGCTCAACCAAAGAAAGACTTCAACAGGGGCAGGCTAGTCAATGCAGTTGGGCTAAGTCAGAAACTAAAGCTCAGATGTACTAGTTATTTTATTCAAATGAATGCATAAACTTCTTTCTAAAGCTGAAAGCTAACACTGACATCCAAACAAGTTGAACCAATTCCATATGGAGACATGTTAGCATCTACTGCTGAGTCGCTATGGTAACAGCAACTTGTTCCCATCCTCAATATAAAGTGGAAGCTTGAATACAACAAGGAGTTTCATTTATATTTATACCTTTAACATGGTAGAAGGTCCCAAGGTTCTATTTTGGAGCATTAGAGAATGAACGGGGTGGGGGAGTGCTAGATGAACAATACTAGGGAGTTATTGGTAGCAGTAGAGAGTGTGGTGCGAGAAAAGCACAGCTGGTCAGGTAGCATCTGAGGAGCAGGAGAATCAACATTTCGGGCATAAGCCCTTCATCAGGAGGGCTGATGAAGGGCTTTTGCGTGAAACATCGATTCTCCTGCTCCTTGGATGCTGCGTGTCCCACTGCGCTTTTCCAGCACTACACTCTCGACTCTGATGTCCAGCTGTCCTCACTTTCTCCTAGTTATTAGTAGCAAAGTTTTGAATGAGCTGAAAGTTTATGAAAGATGGAAGATGGGAGGCCAGTTGGATATGCACGAGAATAGCCAGATCTAGATGTAACATAGACAGGAAGGAATTTTAGTAATTACTGATGTACAAGTGTTAAGTGTATTCTGGATTAGTGGTGCTGGAAGAGCACAGCAGTTCAGGCAGCATCCGAGGAGCAGTAAAATCGATGTTACGGTCCAGCGCCACTAATCCAGAATCTGGTTTCCAGCATCTGCAGTCATTGTTTTTACCTAAGTGTTAACTGTAACCTAAGCCAGATTGATAATATTCCACATGTTCTTATCTGGCAGGAGAGGTGACAAGAAATGAAGTGGGTCATACTGAGTGAAATAACAGATAGTTTGGGTCTAATGGATGTTCGAGAATGGTTTTTAGCCATTTTCCTACCCTGACAAAGAGGAACTAGTTGGAAAAGTACATGATTGAAGCAGTCCTCTTAGTAACCCACAAACTCTACCATTCCTTACACACCGTCTTTTAGTGTCCACCTGATCAGGCAAATAGGAATAGAGTCTAACATTACACTTAGTGAAGGCCCCTCTGAAAATATAGCACTCCCTCAATAATGAACTGCAGTGCCACTCTGAAGAATTGGACTGATTATATCAGCTCTACCAGGAATTCATCACGGGCACACTTTTGCCATTGCACACTGTCCCATTTACACATGAAAAGGAAGGACCACCAACCACACCGCATGGACACAAGGTACATCAGGATGGCATGCTAGTCCCACGAGCAGAAGTGAAGTAACTGTGTCGCATTGTGACTCACACTATCACATTGCTGAACTACCAGAATACTATCCAGTTCTTCTTGATGAAAACTGCATCTCTGTAGAAAGTATCTAAAGAAAATATCTATAATACCATAAAAAGGGTATAAGTAACTGTTTCTTTGATCTTCTGGACTCTGCTTATAGAGTCATACAGTCATCCAGCACAGAAATTGAAGTTTTGTTCTGCACTCTGCTCACAATACTACAAGCAAGTAATTGAAGGAGACTGTAGAGAGTACAGGAAAGGGTTACAAGAATGTTACATGAATGGAGAGGGCACAACTCTCTGTGTAAGCTGAGCAGATGTGATTTCTTTCTCAGAAAGAGAACATGAAGGGGATTCAATAGACTTTTGTTTTTATGGACTGATTATTTATTATTCCAGAACGTTAGAGCATCAAAAGCTAATGGCACTGTCATAATTATTATGGTATGATTATTAATATTCAGGTATTTAATACTAGGAAGGAGTTGGAAAAGGGAAATGAGGAGAAATTATTCCCTAATCGTGGGGCCACCCAGAACAAGTCAACATGGATACAAGATTGTCACGAACAAGTCAAAAATGGAATTTAGGGAAAAGGTGATAAGAATGTGGAACCTGCCTTTTGGTGCTGGCCAATGGTGTACGTGTGGGGAAGGCTGAATGTACAGAATGGGGGAGAGAACTTGGGAAGGTTGGGGAGTATCAGAGTGGGAGGCGATTGGCCTAAATTGTTAACACCAGTATAGACCACTTGGAACAAAAGGCCATTTCTCCGTAATTCAATGTAGTTTAACATGCAACAAATCGTACTGTCAAGTTAGGTGCAAGGCACAGAAATAATAGCTTTAGTATCTAGTAAAACTGACCATTCAGGCCCTCTTTACCCCCAACATAATCAGGTACTGGATTTCTAATCAGAGGAGCAAGGACTGAATCCCAGCCTGGCATTCAGTTGGACTTGCCCATTGCTATTGGGTAATTTATGTCTATTAACAACTTTTCTTTTGTTCAGCTGAGACTCAAAGGGAAAATCTCAGAATTCAGCTTCAATCTGCTGACCAGGACTGAGCTCACTGTGGTTCAGATGATGTAGATGTACTGTATACATCAATTAGCTTACAGGGCCCTTAACCTCTCACCATCCTCAAAACTCCCGAGGAAGGAGCTGATGCTATTAGCTCCCTTTCCCATAATTTCACAATGCCTTTGCAGCAAGTATCCTAATTTCTTTAGCCAATCCCCTCACTGCCTTCTTGTACACCTCATTCAATAGGAATCAAATGGTGTCTTTGCTGTTTATTGGGCACTGGCATGGGTACATGCAATAAAATCAACCCTTTACAGAGATAACAGATGTAGAGCATCTACACACACTGAAGCATTAAAGTGCAATCTCACCCAGTTAGCTCAAACACTGTGCTCTTCCTTTATCATGCCTTACATCTTAGCATCAAACTAGTCTGCAACCGTGTCTAAATTTAAGTGTAAAAACAGCCGAGGAGCAGAAGTGTGAGATTGATATTTGAGCACCTCACCGGCACATTCACGCCTAGCCAATTTCAACAAGTATTTAATCACCAGGATCAGATTATTAGCCCGAAGTAAAAGCCACCAAACTGATCTGGTTGCCAACAAATACTGGATACAGCAGTGTATTCTTTAAGATGCCTTCAATTATGCATTGAGATTTCCATATACAGTACGCTCCAAGCATTGGGGCTTATGATGCTGTGGTAGTGTCCTGCTTTTGGTCCAGGATGTTCAAGTCCCACCTGCCCTTGAGGGTGTGAAGTAACATGCCTGAACAGATTGATTAAAATAATTCCTTTCAGGGTTCTTGCGGCCCAGTGGTAGTATCTCTGCCTCTGAGATGGGAGTTCAAATCTAAACTGCTCCAGAGGTGTGTATTAAAATCTCTGAACACGTTACTGAGGTAATGCTTGTACAATAATCAGCTCAGGACTCACAAAAACAGTGCTCTGTTACCACGTGCACATGCACGCAGTGAAGCACTGAGCACTTTCAACAGGATAAATCCCAGCTCCCAGTTCCTGATTACCACTCAGTGAGCCCCTTGCTTCCTACTCAGAGAGTATCGAGGTTTAGGGAGGACAGAAACATGCTTGGTTATGAGCAGCTTAATGACCAACCTGCCTCGTGGCATTCACAGACACTGAAACACATGCTGACACACACAATCTCATACACTGTCACACACAATACATAGACATACACAAGAAAGAATAGAATGGACCTGAGCCCAGCTTCAGTCAGGAAATCAGAAACTGTTCTCACTGAGCAACTTGCTGTATTTTAGCCAGATAATAATTTCCCTGAATGCAGGAAAAGCCTGTTATTGGAAGACACGATGACAACCACAATTGGCATTTTACTGATGGATTAAAGAAATCGGGCAGTCACATTCTATAGTGTCCCAAACCCTTCAATGAGGGCAAATATCTCAACATACATCTCTGATGTGCACTGGGGCCCTGAGAAACTGCTGACGTGTGCAGTACTTATACGGGACGTTAAACTTCCCACTCGCCCAGTTTATCTGCCAATCCAAATTGCTGCATGACTTCCAACATCAGATGGCTACATCTAAGGAAACTTAAGCTGTTTGCCGTATGTTAATGCTGGTTTTTTTAACAAATGTACTTAATGGGCATAAAGCATGCTAAGCAATATAACTTAAAATGCTGGCGTGTTGGAACAATGCTACCGCTCATGGCTGGGACAGTGGCTCAGTGGTTAACACTGCTGCCTCACAATGCTAGGGACCCAGGTCCAATTCCATCTTTGGTGGTGACTGTCTGTGTGGGGTCTGCATGAACTCTGTATGGGTTTCCTCCTACTGTTGAAAAATGTGCAGATTATATGGATTGACCATACTAAATTGTCTATTGTGTCCAGGATGTACAAGCTAGGTGGATCAGCCATGGGAAGTGCAGGGTGTCTGGGTGGGATGCTCTTTTGAGGGTTTTGAGGGTCTAGGAATTCAATGATTCTCACCTAAACCAATCCTGGATCACTGTCTCTCACTCACCCCCCCCAAAAATGCAATCCAACCCACAGCAATATTTGCTTCCTCCTCCTTTCCAATCCCACCACCCAAGCAATGTACACAACCTGTCCCATCAACACTCAGTGCCCACTTATCAATGTTAATCTTCTCCTGGCAATTCTCACTCTTGTCCAAGCTCAATGGCCCCATTCTCCAGATAGTGCTCCCCATCACACATTACAGTCCTGAAGAAGGGTTATATCCAAAACTTTGGTGACTTCTCCACATCCTGATGCTGCCTGGCTTGCTGTGTTCTCCCAGCCTCCTGCTTGTCTACACCACCACACTTATAGCTTATACTAAGTGTGTTGCTATTCAGTTCATTTCTCATGTCAGAAATGAGTGATATAACTGTTTGCGTTAAGACGTAGGAAAAGTACATGCCAGAGGCTAAATGACCTGCCTTGTTATTTTCAAGGAAATGGCACCATAATTTTAAGCTTAGGCTGTTCCTTTCAACACTGGTAAAGCTCTGGAAGGGGTTATGAAAACCCAAATCAGGTATAAAATGTATGTATGCATGCAACAGTAAAAAACTGGTAATGATGAGATTTGTTAATCACAGAGGATTAAGATAATCACTTTAAAAAGGTGTGAAAATTTCTGAAATGCTCATTCTGTCTTAGATAGTTGGAACGTTTAATACATTGTCAGTAGTACCTTTATGTTTGACTCCAATAGTGATGAAAAGAGATTGCTTTTCACTGCCTGGTTTAATTCACGACCTGGTGTAATTGTGGGAGATATAAACAGTCGATACTGCCACTGCCAAATGTTACCTTCTGAAAGATTTCAAACTCATTTAGGTTTGAACACATTGCTTCCACCACCAATGCCACAGATTCACATTGAAATATTGCTCCAATAGAGAAGATTTCAATTTTGTACACTTTAGGAGCAACTTGTGTCCTGTGTGGTTACATCAAACCACCTGATCTCATTACTGAACAGAAATAAAACTCTGCATGCACTGGAAATCTGAAATAAATCCACAAAGGGCTGGAGAAATTTTCAAAGAGGACCCATATTAGATCGAAATTGGTAACATCTTTTTCTCTCTCCACAGATGCTGTCAATATTAACCTGACTCCTACTGATCTCCTTAAAGGTTGACCCACCTTCGAAGGATGTGTCCCTGGCTATTAATAGGTCAGGAGTTCCCAACCAGCAATGAAGGGTCTTCCATTCATAATGACAGAACTTACAGAAATTCAGATTTAATGAAGTCAAACATGCTGGTGCATAGAATTCAGCTAAGCAAACTGGTTGAGACTTAAGTTCAAAGGTCTATTTGCCCCCACTCAGATGTCTGTATGACAATGAGGGCAGTTACAACTCAGTGTGCCCTCACTCCCATATTCCTTCTCTACCCTCCTCTCACTGGGTCCCATTGTATGTTCCATCACCCTAACACCTGCCCCAGTACCATGCTGTTCCCTCCCAACCAGGCAACTGGACAGAATGGCTCTACTCTAATATCACAACATTCCAAAAGTGTGGAATGAGGCCTTTTGGCCTATCAAGTCCACACTGACCCTCCGAGATTCTCCCAATCTATCCCCATAAACCCGCACTTCCCATGGCTAACCCACCGAGCCTGCACACTCCTGGACACTATGGGGTAATTCAGCATGATTAATCCACTTAACCTGCACATCTTTGGACTGTGGAAGGAAACCAAAGAATCCGGAGGAAACTCATAGATACAGGTAAAATGTACAAACTCCACACAGATAGTCCTGAAGAAGGGCCTGTGCCCGAAACGTCGAATCTCCTGTTCCCTGGATGCTGCCTGACCTGCTGTGCTGTTCCAGCAATAAAGTTTCAACTTTGATCTCCAGCATCTGCAGACCTCACTTTCTCCACACAGATAGTCACGCAAGATTGGAATCTAACCCACGTCCCGGACACTGTGATGCAGCAGTGCTAACCACTGAGCCACCATATTGCCCTTCCTGAGTCTTCTCAGTGTCAGACCTCACCACCAGTAACCAAAATTCATTCAGTCCAACTATCCATGAATATTGAAACCAGCCAATAGCAGTTCCATGCTCAAATACACATCAGCTCATTTTCTGATTTGAATCTATTGTCCTATTTTTGTCAGGGGATGAGCACTGCAGATGCTGGAGATCAAAGTCAAAAGTGTGGTGCTGGGAAAGTACAGCAGGTCAGGCTCTGAGGAGCAAGAGAATCAACGTTTCGGGCATAAGCCCTTCATCAGGAAAGTCACAATTATCAGTCAAATGAATGCGTAACGGAGCAGGAGTCAACTGCAGGGATGAATGCTGGAGGCAGACAGTGAGTTCCTGTTTTGGTGTTTCTCTCCCCTTTGAGGGATGTGGGCATCTCCTTAACCCATTGTACAAGAGGGCAGTTCAGGGTCAACCACATTGCAGTGGTTCTGGAGTCACATGTAGGCCAGACTGGGTAAGGATGGCAGATTTACATCTTTAAAGGACATTAGTTAACCAGATGGATTTTTACAAAAATTGCAGTGATTACATTATTTCCATGACTTCCAGATTTTTATTGAATTCACATTTCACCATCTGCCATGACCAGAGGCTGGGTTTTGGATTACTAACCAAGTTATACTCCCACAGCACCACTGTGTCCTGCGACTACATCAGCTTTTAGTGATGAAACTTAAACAAAATAGGTTGCAATCCAATTTAAATATTCTGCTCTGTCTAATTTCCCACCTTTTTAAATCTCCAACTGTCTTCTAGGTGTTGAGCTGGACTGTAGTATAATTATAAAGGTGTTGAGCTGATACAAAACTCCCTCTGTCCCCATGGGTGTGTCTATGATCTGAGTGACAGCTGTCTTGTGATACCAAGAAGTCCACCCAATGTCTGCCCTCAGTTAGCTTTTCAAAATCCCAGCATTTTCCCAGAGTTGGTAGGAATGCACCATTTAATCTGGGCACTGCCACAAAAGGTTTACGAATAAAAGTCAAACAGGGTTTCAAATAAATCGCATTCTTTTCACATTCAGTGTCTGTTTGTTAATTTGTAGTAAAACTATTGCAGGTTGGGGGAGATTCAGTTTGACTGCCAGAATGAGGACATATGGATTAATATATGGAGAGCAGGTAGTGAGGTAATCTGAGGGGATGAGGTGAGGAGGTGGGTCAGGTAATTGAGAGTAAGGGAGGGTGGGTTGGATGGATGGCCAGCTGCGATTTTCTGCTAATCTGTAACAGCAGCAGCAATAAGATGGTGGGTAAGGAACATCTTCTGATTAATGGTCCTGTTATACACTTCCCTGACTGGCCTTGCTTAGTGGCTTTGTGGTCAGTAGTGCTTAAGTTGAAACCATCTTTCATCTGCACGACTCAGGAACTCATCGACCCATTGGTGTCTGGACAGAAATGACTGAGGAATGGTGATATTCAGCTCCTGTCTGTCTGTCGAGTATTTTTCTCTCCCTATCGTCCCCTAAACATGGTTGTGTCCTTGTTGGGGAATGACTTACACTATTGCAGATAACCTGAGAAAAACCATGAGGTGAAAGGGTTAACTGAATGAGGCCTAGACTTAAAGGGTTTAATTACGAGAATAGGTTTTGTAAACTTAGCTTGTTTCACTGCCAATACAGAAGGTTGAAAGGTGATTTCATAGAAGAGTTAAAAACCAGAAAAGGTATCTACTAAGTGCAGATCAAAGAAATTACTCCATCTGAGTTGTGGAAATGTGAAACACTGTCTCCAGTGGATGCTATTGAATTGGAGTTTACACTAACATAGTTTTGTGGTGGGTAAGGATATTAAGGAGTATGGAGCAAATATAGGTGAGTGGATGAAATACCAATCACACAAGATTTCACTAAGTTGCAGGGCTTGAGGGGCTGAATGGACTCTTCCTTACCATAGGAAGGTGCTTTGATTGTTCCACATATCCTACGAAGAGGCAGGCATAGCTGGGGCCCATGCGGGTGCCCATGGCTACTCCTTTCGTTTGGAGGAACTGGCCCCACCCCCCACCTTTTCCTCCGTTACATCGATGACTGTATCGGCGCCGCCTCGTGCTCCCACGAGGAGGTTGAACAGTTCATCCACTTCACCAACACCTTCCACCCCGACCTCAAATTCACCTGGACAGTCTCAGATTCCTCCCTCCCCTTCCTCGACCTTTCTATTTCTATCTCAGGCGACCGAATCAACACGGACATCTACTACAAACCGACCGACTCCCACAGCTACCTGGACTACACCTCCTCCCATCCTGCCCCCTGTAAAAACGCCATCCCATTCTCCCAATTCCTTCGACTCCGCCGCATCTGCTCCCAGGAGGACCAGTTCCAAAAACGCACAACCCAGATGGCCTCCTTCTTCGAGGACCGCAATTTCCCCCCCGACGTGGTCGACGATGCCCTCCACCGCATCTCTTCCACTTCCCGCTCCTCCGCCCTTGAACCCCGCCCCTCCAACCGCCACCAGGACAGAACCCCACTGATCCTCACCTACCACCCCACCAATCTCCATGTACAGCACATCATCCGCCGTCATTTCCGCTACCTCCAAACGGACCCCACCACCAAGGATATATTTCCCTCCCCTCCCCTATCAGCATTCCGTAAAGACCACTCCCTCCGTGACTCCCTCATCAGATCCACACCCCCCACCAACCCAACCTCCACTCCCGGCACCTTCCCCTGCAACCGCAGGAGGTGCAAGACTTGCGCCCACACCTCCCCCCTCACCTCCCTCCAAGGCCCCAAAGGAAACTTCCATATCTGCCACAGATTCACCTGCACCTCCACACACATCATCTATTGCATCCTCTGCACCCGATGCGGCCTCCTCTATATTGGGGAGACAGGCCGCCTACTTGCGGAGCGTTTCAGAGAACACCTCTGGGACACCCGGACCAACCAACCCAACCACCCTGTAGCTCAATATTTCAATTCCCCCTCCCACTCCACCAAGGATATGCAGGTCTTTGGACTCCTCCATCGTCAGACCACATCAAAACAACACGGACAACAAAACAACAAAAGTGGGCGGCACGGTGGCACAGTGGTTAGCACTGCTGCCTCGCAGCGCCAGAGACCCGGGTTCAATTCCCGCCTCAGGCGACTGACTGTGTGGAGTTTGCACGTTCTCCCCGTGTCTGTGTGGGTTTCCTTCGGGTGCTCCGGTTTCCTCCCACAATCCAAAGATGTGCAGGTCAGGTGAATTGGCCATGCTAAATTGCCTGTAGTGTTAGATATGGGGCAAATGTAGGGGTATGGGTGGGTTGCGCTTCGACGGGTCGGTGTGGACTTGTTGGGCCGAAGGGCCTGTTTCCACACTGTAATCTAATCTAATCTAATCTAATCTAATCTAAAAACGACGGTTGGAGGAAGAACGCCTCATCTTCCGGCTAGGAACCCTCCAACCACAAGGGATGAACTCGGATTTCACCAGTTTCCTCATTTCCCCTCCCCCCACCTTGTCTCAGTCAAATCCATCAAATTCAGCACCGCCTTCCTAACCTGAGATCTTCTTCCCGACCTCTCCGCCCCCACACCAGTCTGACCTATCACCCTCACCTTGACCTCTTTCCACCTATCACATTTCCGACGCCCCTCCCCCAAGTCCCTCCTCCCTACCTTTTATCTTAGCCTGCTGGACAAACTTTCCTCATTCCTGAAGAAGGGCTTATGCCCGAAACGTCGAGTCTCCTGTTCACTGGATGCTGCCTGACCTGCTGTGCTTTTCCAGCAACACATTTCCAGCTCTTCCTTACCATAGGTTCCCATGTGTGACTTTTAACAGCTGTAATGAGGTCAGCTGAGTGGATCTCATAGAATGTGAGTTCCTGACTGGGGCTGTTAACCTGGTCATGAGGGGATAAATCTGGTCCAATCAGGGAGCCCTGGCTGACAGATAAGAACAGGAGTGTCAGGAGGTTCTGTTCACTCTGAGAGCTACCTCTGCGGGAGCTGGATCAGTGTCAAGGATTTGTCTAGTGTAAATGAAGAGTGACTTGATGACAGGATACCAGCCAGCAATGAATACTGACAAGCTTCAACACAGAGTGAAAGTCTTTCTTCATCTGACAGACACATGCAGCCATTCTGAGGGACATTGGGGCAGCAGTCTGAATTACAGAGCTTGCTCCATTTATTCCTTCCTTTAACTCAATGATGCTGCAGCCAGAAACCCACCTCAAACCACCTGGATCATCATAACCATGGTCCCTTCTTATTGTGAGTGGCTTGGATTATGCACTGGATAAAACTCATGAGCAGTGAGGGAGAACCGCACAATATCATAGATTCACAGAATCCATACAGAATCCATTTGGCCCAACAAGTCTCTGAAGAGCACCTCACCCAGACCCATCCCATCCCTGTAACCCTGCATTTCCCATATCCAATCCACCCAACCTGCACATTACAGGGCAACTTAGCATGGCCAATCCACCTAACCTGCACGTCTTTGGACTGTGGGAGGAAACCGGAGCACCCAGAGGAAACCCAAGCAGACACTAAGAGAATGCACAAGCTCCATACAGCCACCCGAGGGTGGAATCAAACCCACGTCCCTGGCACTGTGAAGCAGCAGTGATAATCACTGTGCCACCTTTATGTAGGAAGTGTTACAGGCGAATGAAAACACTCCTACTATAAAGAATCACTCTACTAAGAATAAACGACAATACCTCAATATAAATTACCACAGCACTGAAATAAATCTATACTGTATCAGCATAAATTCATCTCGGTACGTCAACATGCCCTATTCTTCCTTGGCTTTCATGAACAAAGTACAAAATGATGGAGAGGAAATGGCACAAAGGAGGGTCACCATGGGTAAACCCTTCAAACAATCAGCTCACCCCTTCCTCCCACCCACCACTACCACTAGCAGATACTTAAAGCAGCACAACAGGAAATTCACTCAAAGGATGCCACATGTTTGGAGCTTTAATAAGAGCCTGGAATGTAGAGTTGAGAGGAATTTGAATCAAAAGTGTTAGTGTGACATCAGCTCGATTGAATTTAGATCTGACAGGCAGCTGAGCAATGTCTCCATATGGTAGTTATTGTATTTTTAATGTAACTTGTTGGTCTTTTTTATATTAACCCTTCTTTTACCGGGAGAACATACAATATAAGAAACAGAATTGAGAGTAAGTCATTCAGTCCTTCCAACCTACTCCACTATTCAATGAAACTACCGCCCATCAGTGACAGCATTTCCACCTTCCCATTCTACCCCTTTACGTCCCTTGGGATCTTGAAATATTGGGACTATATATAGTGCCTGGGATCTGCAAACCCTCTGGGTGAACAAAGAGTTCCTCACCTCAGCTCTAAATGGTTGATTGTGCGGAGGCAATGGCCTGGTGGTATTATCAGTGGACTGTTAATCCAGAGATCTTGGATTGGGGACTTGGGTTTTAATCTTACCATGGCTGATGATGGATTGTGAATTCCATAAAAATCTGATGACCATGAGCCAATTGTCGGAAAAACTAATGCCATTTACAGATGGAAACTGCCATCCTTACCTGGTCTGGACTACATGTGACTCCAGACCCAAGCAATGTGGTTGGCTCTTAACTGCTCTCTGAGCAATTAAGGATGGGCAATAAATGCTGGTCTAGCCAGGGATGTTCACAGCCCAATGATGAATAAAAAGCATCCTTTATTATGAGATTGTGATCCCACAAGATCTCCACCCTCAGCAATTGACTCATTAAGCCTGTTACAAATTTTACATGTTTCAATTAGATTGTCTCTTATTCTTCTAAATTTAAGGAAACATTGTCCGTTATCTGCTCAACCTTTGCTCTCATTCCAGGAATTAATCCAGTGCATCTTCCTTTCAAGTCCCCTAAAAGCAAGTTTATTGTTCCTGAGATGAAGAAATAAACACTGTCCACTGTATTTCAAATATGGATTCACAAGATCCTGAAAGTCCATGGCATCACAGGTGGCTCAGCCACACACTGGACAGTACAAGAAAGGCTGGACAAGCAAGTTCAGTAGGGGGTCAGATAGCATTTCTGCAATCTCAAATGTGAATCTGGGAGGGCATGTGTTTCCTCCCTGATGTCAGAGTCAAGGATGACACTGAGTACCCTGGGGAGGGAGATGAATCAGTCAGCAGTCAACAACATGAGCTGAAAGAGAGATGAGCTAGTTCAGTCAGAATTCAGGGAGATAGGCAGAATATTTGTGAGCAGGATCTCTAACATAATCACCTTCATATGACCTCAAGGGTCACACGCAACTGTGTACAGGATTGGAGTATCAGATCAATGAATGTGTGGGTGGAAAGGGCTTCTGACCCTTCAGGCATTGGGACCAGTTCTGGAGGAGATGAGATCCGGGGCATGTTGGACAAGACAGAATTAATCTTACCATGGCTGATGATGGTAAGGTGGGCAGGGAAGTGACAAATGGAATTCAACCCAGAGAATGGTAAGCTGATACATTTGGGAAGGTCAAGCAAGGTAATGGAATACACAAGTCATTGAGGGATATAAAGGAAGTGAAGGTCCTTGGAGTGAATTATCACAGAGGCCTGAAGATAAAAGGACCTGTTAGTAAGGTGATTAAGAAGGAACCGTTACTTTTACTACCGAGATATAAAGCAGAACAGCAAGGAGATTGTGTTGAAACTGTATAAATCAACAGTTAGGTCACAACCTGAGTACAGGGAAACCCCCCACTCCCGTATCCGTGGGTCCTGTTACCGCTGTTTCAGTTACCTGTGGTTTACCACGGCTCGGACATATTATAGGGAACATTCCAAAACCAAGGACCAGGAGTCTGCCAGGAAGGTAGGTTCCCCATTTAAATGAATGAGTTCGCTCCTATCCATGGTTGGTCTTGGAATGCATCCGCATGGGTACAGGTGGAACTACTGTACAGAGCACAGCTCTAGCCATAGCATTATGGAAACAATATTATTGTCCTGGAGTGCGCACACAGATGATGTGCAGGGATGTGTCAGGGCTGGAAAATTACAGCTATGAGTTCTCGGGGTGTTCTCCCTGGAACAGAGGAGACTGAGGGAGATTTGATTGAAATGTACAAATTGTGAGGGGCTTGGACAGTGTCAATGCGAATGGGCCTATTTTCTTTTGCAGAGGGGTCAGGGAAAAGGGGCCATAGATTTATGACGTGAAGAAAGATGTATTCCCCCAGATGTAATCAGGGTCTGGAACATGCAATTTGAAAGAATGGCAGAAGCAGAAGCTCTCAACACTTTAAGATACCTTAATTACCAAACCTGATTGGCTACGGTCCAAATCCCAGAGAGTGAGTCTGGGCTGAGTAGTTCACTTCACGCACACGCACACACACACGCACACACACACGTGTCCGACTATGTACACTAGCCTCTCCATTGGTCTACACTGCATCTGGGACTTTTGCAGGAATATCATTCCTTACCGAAACAGGACAATGGATTGGATTGATTCAGATTGACAATTACTACTGTAGTCTCACTTGTTAAGATAGCAACAAGTGTATAACTATTATAAGATGAGGTGGTAACTTTGATTCTTAATTTTTTGTAGCTCAAAATGATTCAAACTCGTTACAGACCAGCAGAAATTCTCTCTGTCCATTTGTTTAGAGAGAGAGAGAAGAGATCGAGAGAGAGAGCCTTAAAATAAGCAGGTTCCCATCTCCAATTGATGAGATTAGACCTTAAAATGCTGCCTTGTTACACTGAAAAATCAGAATCCCTACAACGTAGTAGCAGGCCATTCAGCCCATCAAATCCACACTGACCCTCCAAAAAGCACCACACCCAGACCCTCCCTCTCACTCTTGTAACCTTGCATTTCCTATGGTTAATCCACCTAGCCTGCAATTCCTAGTTACTATTTAGCATAGCCAATCCACCTAATTTACTTGTCTTTGGACTGTGGGAGGAAACTCACACAGACACAGGAGAATGTGCAAACTCTACACAGACAGTGGATTTGAACCAGGGTTCCTGGTGCTTTGATATAGCAGTGCCTACCATGGAGCCACTGTGCTGCCCAGACAAGTTTCAAGAGCCATTTCCCGGAACTTTGAGAAACTCAACTGGTGCTGGATACAGTCAGACCACAGGATGCATTTCAATGGGCTGGGCACCTCCTTGATGAGATGTCTAAGAGACAGGCATAATTGTCCAAAGTTATTCATAACTTTAAAATCTTGCTCAATGCTGCAACAATTTAGGATGAGAGGGTAGGAGGAGTGTGGCCATGCTTTATGTGTAGTTGTAGGATTGAGAACTGCGGCTGAGAGCGAGCAATTATAACTGAGATGGAGTCTGGGAAACTCAACAAGCTCCCTAAAGTTCCCATTTCCAGGCAATCTGTGCCAACACATCCAATCTTTGTCCAAATTTAAGATACAGAGAGATTTAAAACAACCATCAGAAATTGAATGTTTTGTGAGGAACAAAACAAATATTAATAGAATATGGGGACTTTTTTGAATGTTTGCAGACTGTGATTTATAAAATGTTGCTGAAATCCTTTTGAATTATAACTAGCTGTCCCAGCCTGCTGTATCTTTTATGGTTGCTTGAGTTTATTTTAACATTGAGATCGTTATAAAGATTTCAAAGCATCCTTCCTACAAAGGTTAACTTGCTTTGTAATAGTCATGTTTTCACAGTAATTGTACAAAGATGATAAAGACAAGACTTGAATTTATTTTCTATACATTTCATGATCTCAGGATATCTGAAAACATTTTTCAGCCAGTGAAGTGGTTGGGGTTATAATTACTGAGACAGTGTAGGAAGAATGGAATGTTGAAGAAAGAGTAAAACAAAAGGGAATTGCAATTTATTAAACATTTGTGAGCACATACTGATTTATTTGGATGTGTTTTATTCTGAAATGATGAGCAGAATCTCATGGAGGAAGGAGTTCCTGTCATTGGCTGGAGAGAGCTCCACATTGCCTAATTTTCGGCAAGGTCTGTATGAGTTGCTCAATTTAGGCACTTGGCAAGACAGCAGCAGGCCTTCCCCTCAGGACCCCAGAGACCCTCACACCAGCCAGCCAATCAGAGTCTGACCTTGATGGCCAGCATTGACACAACAGGCCAAAGGGCCTTTTTACCATGCTGTTAAAAACTCTGGCTCACATTCTATTGAACAACAGCACTACCAGGAAGCCAGTGGCTGCTGCCAGTTTAGCACTTACTCAAGGCTGAGGTTCGTCAGTGAATCCAGGCCAGAAGTGACCGATAGTGGGAAGGGTCTCAGGGGGTCTGCAGGGGTTGGTTCTGAGTGGGTCTGCCATCATCCATCCTGAAGGTTGCTAAGTCCCTTGATGACTGTCACCTCGCCTTTGTAATTCAGCTCTTTGGTTCATCTTTAGACCAAGGCTGTGTTGGGATCCTGAAATTATTAGACCTTGAAGAAGTCAACAGTGTGGTGCTGGAGAAGCACAGCAGGTCAAGCAGCATCCAAGAAGCAGGAGAATCGACATTTCAGGCATAAGTCCTTCATCAGCCCTTCATTCCTGATGAAGGGCTTATGCCCGAAACGTCAATTCTCCTGCTCCTCGGATGCTGCCTGACCAGCTGTGCTTTTCTAGCACCACACTCTCGACTCTGATCTCCAACATCTGCAGTCCTCACTTTCTCCAAGACTTAGAAGAACCAAAACTGCGTGTGGGGGAGAGGGCTATTTGAGAGTGGAACTTGGTAGCAGTGTCCCTGACACTTTGCAGATGTCTGAGAGTAAACAGCTAGCGGTTAGTGATGGTCAGCTTGGTATATCCCTGTGTTTTGCAATTGTTGACAAATGTGACTTCTGCAGAATGGATAATGATGATTGCATTGTTCTGTGTTAAGGTAAAGTGAATTGGAAAGGAGGCAAAATTCTAGCAGAGTCTAAGACAATGTGTGTATAGATCAGATCAGAGTGTAAGCATAGTGTTCTTCTGAAAAGTTCCTTTGATTCAAGAAGCTGTACAGGGAAGGGGGTGTGGGCTTGCTAATTACAGTTATACCACAGACAGATGGCAGAACACTGGACAGGACTGCTCCTGGTGGCCAGTGCCTGTTAGTTGTTTGTTGGTTCTGAAGCACAAAGCTTCCTTCTGATTCATTCACAAGATGTGAACCTTACTGATTAAAGTTATTACTGCCCATCCCTAACTGCCCCTAAAGTGGGTAATGAGTGAGCCACTCCTTTGATTGGCTTCCATCTGTGGTCATGTAAGGATATTCACAGTACTGTTCCAGTGCTAGATCAATTTCAAATAGTCCATTAAGTTTGTTGTTATTTATTTAACTTTTCTGTACTGGTTTAATACAACTGAGGGTTTTGCTGGACCAACTGGGAGAATGATTCAGAGTCAATCACATTGCTGTGGTTTGGTGTTACCTGTAACCAGATCAGCCAAAAATGGCAGATTTCCTGGCCAAGGTTTTTTTAATATAGAAATGGGTGATTGCTGGCCACCAGTACTAAAGGTAATATTTATCAATTGAAGTTAAAATTGCACTGGCTGCCTTGATAGAGCTTGAAACTATTTTCTAATCAACCTGCTCAGAGATGTAATGACACACCAGAGGAGCAGGTGGGACTTGAACCCAGGCCTCCTGGTTCAATAGTAGGGACACTACCACAAGAATCACAAAACCCATACCTCCAGAAATTAGCCCTGGAGTACTAGTCCAGTAACATTGTCACTACACTACTGTCTCCCTTTGACCATTCAGCATTTAGGGGTGGCACAGTGGCCCAGTGAATCCCTACAGTGCCAGAGATCTGCGTTTGATTTTACCCTTGGGGGACTGTCTGTGTGGAGTTTGCACATACTCTGCGTCAGCATTGGTTTCCTCCCACAGTCCAAAGCTATGCAGTTTGTGTGGATTGACCATGCTAAATTGTCCATAGTGTCCAGGGATGCACAAGTTAAGGTGGGTTAGCCTTGGGAAATATGGTGTTATAGGGTGGGGGTATGGGTCTGGGTGGGACGCTCTTCAGAGGGATGCTGTGGACTTGATGGGCCAAATGGCCGGCATCTACACAGTGAGGATTTGATCTGATCTGATCTGTAAACATCAGGCATGCATTAGAAACTGTCAAGACTACAGTGACATGCCACATTACTGTCTGTCTTTCTGAGTTTTTTTTTTAAATTCAACATCCTACCCCAGATTCCAAGACAGAGTGATTAGGGGAGTGATTGAAGATAAGGTGTAGAGCCTCGTTTTATCACCAAATCAACTGCTAAAATCTTCCAGTCTCTGCTATGAAGCCAACAGACCTTAAACTTCATTTGTTTAAAAAGAATCAGAACCTTTGATAACGAGCTGTTGCTCAATTACTTGACATTTAATGGAATGGTTTCCATTTGAGAATATTGCCAAGTAATGTTCTTTTTACCAAATTAATTGGCTCTTGCACAAATGCTCTGCAAAGTATGATTTCAAGAGAGGATAGTGTGTTTCCTTTCTATTTCAACCCACTGAAATTGATAGGAAAGATTTTGGTAATGAAATGCAAGAGGAACAAAATTTATTGTCTACAAATGCAATCCATTCAGTTTTCAGAAACCAAAGAATGCTCCTCAGGAATTCATATGCAGTTAGATTATTGAACATGGACAAGACCTAACAGTCCAACCTGAACTCAATTTTGGATCTCCAATGGGCACTCAGGTACAATACCATGAGATAGTGGAAGATAAACTTTGAAAAGATTTAACTGAAGTTAACAAAATTTGCACGGTTGGTTAAGTTTCCACCAGGGCTTATGAATGAGGTGGCAAGCTTGTATTATGGGATGTGTAAATTAAGATAAGGAGCAACTACAGATAAATGGTATAAGCAGTGAAATGGCTGCACCAAACAGGATCTATGTTTGCAGTGTTGGTGGATGAATTTCAGAAAGCAGAGCTGAAGAGAAAGAACTATATAAACACACCTCTGGGGAACGTAAATGACTATCACTGACAGATCTATTTGGAAGAAACTAAAATGGCTAAATGTTAAAATGGGTGCAGGAACCAAAAGGCCTGGAGATTTATGTAACCAAATCTTTAAAGCTGGCAGGACAAGTTGAGACAGCTGTTAAGAAAACAGCACACAGGATCCTGAACATTCGAAATAGAGAGTGCAAAATAAGCAAGCAATGATAAACTTTTATAAACACTGGTTAGGCCCTGGCTTGAATATTGACTACAATCTTGAGCCCCACACTTTAGGAAGGATGTGGAGGTCTTGAAGATGGATGTTCAGGAAGTAATAGGGAAGAGGGAAGCTGTTATGTGAACAAGAGAAAGAAGGTGGAATTGTTCATCTTCCACCAGAGGGGAGAGAGTAATAGAAATGACTGAAATTACAAGTGATTTTTGACGGAATAAATGTGAAATTCACAATGCTTAAGGGTAGCTAACAAAAGGATTGAGGAAATTGGCAAAAGAACAAGGGCAAAATGAGAAATATTTTTCAGCAAGTTGTGATCTGGCATGATTTGCCTTAAGAGTACAACACAAACACCATGGGCAAAACGGTGGCACAGTGGTTAGCACTGCTGCCTCACAGCGCCAGAGACCTGGGTTCAATTCCCGCCTCAGGCGACTGACTATATGGAGTTTGCACATTCTCCCTATGTCTGCGTGAGTTTCCTCTGGGCGCTCTGATTTCCTCCCATAGTCCAAAAATGTGCAGGTTAGGTGAAGTGGCCATGCTGAATTGCCTGTAGTGTGAGGGGAATGGATCTGGGTGGGTTGTGCTTTGGTGGGTCAGAGTGCACTTGTTGTGCCGAAGGGCCTGTTTCCACACTATAAGTAACCTAATCTTTTAGCAGGAAATTGGATAATCACTTGTTGAACAGTAACCAGCAAGACTGTAAGGGAACAAGCATATTTAGTTTGGGAGGAAACTAAGCTGCTTGACCTAAACCAACACCATTGGTTTCTAGGATGAGGGCTATTTCTGAATTACCCAGGTCAGAGTGGGACTTGAACTCATAGCTCATAGGTAAGGGCACCACAAGTTGGTTTATACTCACTGTCATCTAAACAGCTCTAATAATCTACAAATAAATGCAGTTATAAAATGAACTTAAATGAACTTAAACATTTTACACTCAGTTCTGATGGTAAGATCATTTGAGCAAACTGTTAATTATCCGCACCCATCAGTGAGAACTCAGGCTTATGGCTTCTGTTTGTACAAAGTGAACGGCTCAAAGCCATTCAGCTCAAGGGAGGCCTTGTGTGAGGACTGAATAAGATAATTGACAAATACATTGAAAACAGGAGTACACTCTTTGGCCTGCTTTACCATTCAATATGATTATGGCTAAAACAACTCAATACCCTTGATCCCTCTTTCTCCCCTACCCTTAGTTCCCTTTAGCCCTGAAAATACATCGAACTCCTTGAAAACATTCAACATTTTGGCCTCAACCTCATTCTGTGGCAAAGAATTCCACAGGCTCATCACTCTCTGGGTAAAGATATTTCTCCTCAGCTCAGTCCTAAATGTCCTTCTCTGTACCCTTAAACTGTGACCACTGGTTCTGGATGTTTTCAGATGGTGTGACACCTGGTTCTGAAAACACTAAGAGTGAGACAGAGATACTGTTTAAGACTGGGACACCGACTGTGAATTGTTACAGATACCCTCAGGACAAGGGGCTGGAAAAGTAGGATAGGAACTTCAGACCATATCCACAGTTTATCTTGTTATACCAGTTCCTGCACTGTTGCCATAAAATGATCATTGCAAGCATTGACCTGGTCACACTAGGACACCTAGCACCATAATCCACAGTCAGGACATGGACTTTGCATAACGGAAGAACAGACCAGCAGAGAGACTGACTGAAAATGTCTCAATTATCCAGAAGTGTGTTCTGCTGCCAACTAAACAGGATGATCTGGGGTCAGAAAAGATTTTTCTGAGCTGTGATCTAAGCTCAGTGAAGGAAAGTAAATGGAAGTGACCCAAGAATCCACCAGGGGGTGTACCCAACACTGAACTCCTTCAAGAACAGTGCCAGAAACCCGGGTTCAATTCCCAACTCAGGCGACTGACTGTGTGGAGTTTGCACATTCTCCCCGTGTTTGCGTGGGTTTCCTCCGGGTGCTCCGGTTTCCTCCCACAGTCCAAAGATGTGCAGGGCAGGTGAATTGGCCATGCTAAATTGCCTGTAGTGTTAGGTAAATGGGTGGATGTAGGGGTATGGGTGAGTTGCTCTTCGGCGGGTCGGTGTGGACTTGTTGGGCCGAAGGGCCTGTTTCTACACTGTAAGTAATCTAAAACACTCTGTGCCTATTTGAACACACCAATGTTCCTCTGGGAAATACAAAAGGACAACTCCATAGTATGTGCAGATTGATGAAGTCATATGGCAAATGGGAACAAAAAAAAACAAACAACTATACAGTAACTGAGCATTGGATTACAAACAGGATACTTATGACCAGCAATGCATTTAAATTTGTATCAAGGACATTTTTTTCGAGCAATCTCTTTTAGGTTGCTCCTACCATGTCCTGCTCACGTCTTACACAGACACTGTTGTTTGTCCTGGCTGACAATCTGTCTGCAATCAGTCCTGTCAAAGTGCACAATTATCTGGTCATTGAGTGGTTTTTAGGACCTTGCTATGCAAAAATTGGTCACACTTGCCTACAAAAAAAATCAACTCAATGTATTTCGAAAGTGACTCTTTGCTAGCAAATTGTTCAAGGGCATGGTGTGGATATGATAATCCAATAATAACTGTAACCTGTCCTCGAGATTTTAGTAGGATTGGACCTCACCGAAGCTCATTTATCATCAGGCTGTTTCACACAGTTAATGCAATACTCAGGTTAGCAGCTTTTATCAACATTTGTAAAGTTACTGTTCAAAATGGCTATGCAAAGATGGTTACAGCATTACAACATTTGGTCCAACAAAGAAAAGCACAAACATTCAGTCAAAAGAGTGAAGCACCTGCATTGCAGTAGCCCCTTTCACAACTTTGTGCAATCCCAAACAATATTACAGCAAATGATATGCTTTCTGAGTTTAATCACTATTTGAATATAGGAAGATGCAGCAGCAAATTCAGCAATATTCCACAAGCAGAAATAGTGACTGACTGTGACCTATCTTAATGATGAAGTTAAAAATCACACAACACCAGGTTATAGTCGAACAAGAAGTTTATTTGGAAGTACTAGCTTTCGGAGCGAGAAGCAGTGCTCCAAAAGCTAATACTTCCAAATAAACCTGCTGAACTATAACCTGGTGTTGTGTGATTTTTAACTTTGTCCACCCCAGTCCAACACCGGCACCTCTATGTTATATCTTAATGATGATAGCCCTGAGCCTTGTTTCACAGTACAACAACCTTCCATTAGCTGTCAGTAGATGAGGAAAGCCCAAAACAGATCACTCCACCTATTTCAATTTTGCAAACACCACCATGAACATTTTATTCTAGGGAGCTTTGTTATTCTAGGAGAATTGGGGGGAGGGGGAGGGGGCTAGCTCTCCTTCCAATGTTCTTAAATAATTCCTACTTCTTGTTATCGAAAAGGAAGTAGGAGGTATTGAGACCATTGTGTACATTTGGAATCACCTCCATTTGGCTTCCTTCACTGATCCCAGGATCACAGCTCTGGATGGCCATGGTATCCTCTCTGATCCTGGATCAACCTGCTTAGTTTGAGCAAGAGTTTAGACAAAGGGATAGGTTAAGACATTGAAAGCTGCTATCAATAACAGATTGGCCAGGTTCAGACTAAGAATTCCAGAGAGAGAGAGAATGGTGACTGTGGAGAAGAGTGAGAGAGTAAATATGCCAGAAGTTAAACAGCAGACAATTTGAAATGAGAATAAGACATCAACAGACAGACTCAATGGAGCAAAAGGTCTTCTCACAATGACATGAGAGCCTTAATTACTCCTCCATTTCCAAGCGCAGACTCACATTGTGTGAGAAAAGAGTGCAAAGTTCACTCACTAAATGCATACACATACAAATATACACCAAAACAGAGATACATAACACACATAATACACTCAAAACACAAATAGCACACACTCACACATAAAAATGTGATACCCCAACATACTATTATTCCTTTTGAAACTAATGACGCTTTCCTGCTTTGTTGAAAAATGGACGTTGCTGTTCATGAGGCATGATGTTTTGCTCAAATGGTCACACTTCATGTTGAGGCTTGAACACGTGTGGCAGACTATTCCACTGCAGTTGGTAGCACACAGAAATACCACATTAGCTAGCTGTCCACAGATGCTGCTATACCTGCTGAGCTTTCCCAGCAATTTTGGTTTTTGTCACCAAGATGTAATATATTCTGTTCATCTGACAGGACAAACTGGACCTTGATTTCATGTCTCTGCTGAAAGACATCAGCTCTGGCCATGTGTTAATACATAAAACAAGAACACACGTAGGTCTTTCAGCCCACCATGTGCTCTAACTTCCAGTATGATCATGGCTGATCATCTCTCCCATTTTCTCCCCCTACCCTTTGACACTTTAATGTCTCAAAATCTATCTATGTTGCTGTGGCTTCCACAACCTGCTGTGGTCGATAATTCCACACTGTTACCACTCTGTGAGTGAAGAAATCTCTCCTCACTTCATTTGAAATAATGTATTGTGTATCCCAAATCTGCAACTGCTTGTTCTGGAGCCCCAGATAGTGGGGTGTATCATCCTCCCTGCATCCAGTCTGTCCACTCCTGTCACAATGTTATAAGTTTTAATCAGATCCCATTCCCATTCTTCTAAACTCCACAGAATCCAGACCCGGTTGAACCATTCCCTCCTCATCGCAGGAAGCAGTCTGGTGAACCTTTGCTGCACTCCTTTTATGGCAAGGATGTCTTTTCTTTGATAAAGGAAATTGACCCAAATGGGTATTACAACAATCACCATTATTCCCTAGTCATCATTAATGAGTTGAACTTTAAAATTATCGATTTATTTGTAAATAATTGATTTAAGCTTCAGCATCTGTGTTGGGATTTGAACACATACCCGTAGATTATGAGTCCAGTGACTTTATCACTGCAACACCATCTCCTCTTCTATTGCACTGACATTTCAATCTGGATTATGTGGTCAAGTTTCCAGCATCAGGTAAAGATCAACATTTCAATCTGGATTGTGTGGTCAAGTTTCCAGCATCGGGTAAAGATCGTGGGGCCCCTCTGGCATTAGGAACCCACCAAGCATGGGATGTGTGGGTTCATCACAAATATTATCATTTACTGAACTCCTGCTGGAGCTCACCTGTCAGATCAAGGGCTTCCACAGGCAATAGTATGGAACTGAACACAGAAACACACAACCTGTCAAAACTTTTTCCCATTCAACTAGAACAGAGTTGATCTGCAACTCAGCTCATTGGTCCATATCACTTGCCACTTTTATCTAACAAAATCTACCATTGGCAGTCTTGGAAAGATCCACAGACAGTCACCTAAGGCTGGAATCAAACCCAGGTCCATTGTAGTATGAGGCAGCAGTGCTAACCTCTATGCCCCCTTAAATGCACCAACTTGAGATGAGAACAAGCTAATCTGAGTGAAGTGTGATGTATTATGACAGGTTCCAGGACTCCCCAGAAAACACCCTCACTACCCAGAAAGAGGAAGTCTGGTACAGAGCTGCTGTGGGGTTTGCTGAGCAGCAAACCACTCCAAGTTCCAACATTAGTTTTGTGACATTAATCTGATCCAAACACTGCAATGCAATCTCCAACCAGATATAAAAACTGCTTAGAGCTGCTTCCATTGCCTACAGTGAAGGAAAACTTTACACATATTGCAAACCCATCAAATGCCCAATTGAAAAGCTGAGAGAGAAAGTTGCACAACATATATAGATGGAAATGAGAACACCCAGCCTCAGATTGCAGTGGTCAACTTTCAAGTCAACACCACAAGAAGCAAGCAAAAGGGAATTCACCAGGCAGAGCTAGTACAGCCAACAATAGATTATAAATCACAACAGATCACCATGCGTGGGACCAGTTAAAGAGGGAGGACCATTCATTTCAGATTCCCAAATACCCACACAGTGGTAGCATCATTTTGCAGCTAGTGTTACGGTGATGGGTACATTTAGAGTCGATCACATTGAAACATTTGGATTCTTAAAGGGCTTGACAGGTTAAATGCTGAGAGGATGTCTCCCCTCATCAGGGGGTCTAGGACCAGACGGCATAGTCTCAGACTAAAAGAACACTAGTTTAAGACTGAGATAAGGAGGAAGTTCTTCTCTCAGAGGGTTGAGAGACTTTGGAGAGCTGTCGAGGCAGAGTCTATGTAAAATGTATATTTAAGGGTAACAGAGATAGAATTCTGCATCAGTAGGGATATCACGTGGTTCAGTGGTTAGCATTGCTGCCTCAGAGCACCAGGGACTCGGGTTTGATTCCACCTTCGGGTGATTGCAAGCTCTCCCTGTGTCTGTGTGGGTTTCCTCTGGGCCTCTGGTTTCCTCCCACAGTCCAAAGCTGTGCAGTTTAGTGGTAACCCATGTGGGGTTACAGGGGTTATAGGGGATAGGGTAGGGGGTTGGGTCTGGATCAGATGCTCTTTGGAGGATTGGTGTAAACTCAGTGAGCCAAATGGCCTGCTTCCACACTGTAGGGATTCTACAATTCTACTAGGAAGGGGTAGAAAAGTGAATGTGAGGAACGTCAGATCAACCATGAACCTGATGAATGGTAGAGCAGACTTGAGGGGCTGAATAGCCTAATCCTGTTGCTATTTCTTAAAGTCTTATTCAGCTTATAACTATCTTAGTATCAATCAAAATGAGAAAGCATTCAAAGGTTTCCCAGAACATAATATGAATCTTGGAAGAGTGGGAGGAGGATTAGATTAGATTAGATTAGATTACTTACAGTGTGGAAACAGGCCCTTCGGCCCAACAAGTCCACACCGCCCCGCCGAAGCGCAACCCACCCATACCCCTACATTTACCCCTTACCTAACACTACGGGCAATTTAGCATGGCCAATTCACCTGACCTACACATCTTTTGGACTGTGGGAGGAAACCGGAGCACCCAGAGGAAACCCACGCAGACACGGGGAGGACGTGCAAACTCCACACAGTCAGTCGCCTGAGTCGGGAATTGACCCGGGTCTCTGGCGCTGTGAGGCAGCAGTGCTAACCACTGTGCCACCGTGCCGCCCACAAACATGCAACATATTGTTTCTAAATTTGTGAGAAGATTTGTAGCTCGGGTGCTCGTTGTTGTGGTTCTGTGCACCGAGCTGGGAATTTGTGTTGCCGACGTTTCGTCCCCTGTCTAGGTGACATCCTCAGTGCTTGGGAGCCTCCTGTGAAGTCTTCCCTGGGAGGTAATCATCACACCCAAAATCTACCATCTGATGAGAGTGGCTGAAAGGCAATGGATAGTAGGGCACTCACCCCCACCCATGTGACCACTATCACCAATAAAACAATTTTGGAGTCCTGAGTCCCGATCCTGCCTGACTGTGCCTTTTTTATTGAAATATTAACATTTAAGTGCAATCATTTAAGTTTTACATCAGCGACAAAGTACACCAGAAGTGCTGGTTGTCTGATCTATATGCTCTTTGACTCCACTGCAGTAGAGCGCAGTTGGTATTGAAGTGCAATATCGGGTGACCAAGAGTATTCTGCTAAGGAGGCAATGGGAGCTGGAAGGTAATCCACGAGGGGGTGGCTGGATCTCCAGCAGAGGATCTCCAATGGCAGTGGTAATGTTGGGAGATTTTGATTTCTGTTTTTAGACACAGTCATGATGCTGAGGAAGGTCCATGTCAGCAAACCAATCACCAACATTCACTTTCTCCAATGTAGCTGAAGTTCATCCCTTCAGTTAAATGCAATTATATTCGCAGATCCTTGCTGCAAAAATAAACTACAGTATAAATGGACACTGTTTACAATTGTAAACAGTCTCCGGCTGCAGGCAGGGAGAACCACATCGTCAATTCTATCTAACAACCATTCTCTGGCCAGAGCTCAGCAAGTCAGGGAAATTACAGTAAATGCACAGAGAACAAATCATTCAACCCACAAACCATCTTGGTCATGCCAATGAAACAAGGAATTCCATGAGTGAGACCAATCCCTAACCCTCAACTCAAGCAAGTTCAGTTGCTAATTCCGGTTTGATCCCTTTCTGGAGGTTTTGCTACAAACCTACCATTGGTCACTCCTTGTACTGAATAACCAATGAGAAAGTGAATAGCCCCAATTGACTGACACTGAAATATTGTCCAGTTATTGTGCTTTGTGACCAATATTCATATCACCAAAAAAAGCACTTTTTTTTTAGAAACATTCTCATCATGTTTGTCATTAGCTTTGCTCTTGATGTTTCCTGGACAATGAATTACAATTTCTGGAGGTTCCTGGACAATCCAAAAGGATTGGCAACATTTACAGCCCAGGTGTACATGTGCAGGAGGAGGTGACATGGGACTGGGATTCCCACCAGTTTCACATAGAACAAGATACATTTCACCAAGCAAAAACTCCCTGTTGGACTCCAACAAACTCAACGGAGTTAACCATCACCTCCCAAACCCAGAGTCCAACAGAGCAAACATCACCTGCCCAAACCCAGAGTCCAACAGAATTAACCATCACTTCCCCAAACCCAGAGTCCAATAAAGTTAACCATCACCTCCACAAACCCAGAGTCCAACAGAGTTAGCCATCACCTCCACAAACCCAGAGTCCAACAGAGTCAACCATCACCTCTCCAAACCCAGAGTCCAACAGAATTAACCATCATCTCTCCAAACCCAGAGTCCAATAAAGTTAGCCATCACCTCTCCAGACCCAGAGTCCAACAGAGTTAGCCATCACCGCCACAAACCCAGAGTCCAATAAAGTTAACCATCACCTCTCCAAACCCAGAGTCCAACAGAATTAACCATCATCTCTCCAAACCCAGAGTCCAATAGAGTAAACCATCACCAATCCAAACCCAGAGTCCAACAGAGTTAACCATCACCTCCACAAACCCAGAGTTCAACAGAGTTAACCATCACTTATTCAAACTCAGACTCCAACTTAACCCCTCATCCGTCAGTTAGGGAGAAAGAAGAGAGCAGATCATTCTGATGAGGATCCATCCCTCCAGAAACTCTTTTATCTCTGCAAAATTTCTGATAATGGTAGCGATTTCTAGTGATGACAACCAATTGGAGAAGATGGGGCGAGAGTCCTGAGAGTGGATTATTCCCCTCTCTGGGTGGCAACTCTCTCCCCCTCTTTCACAGAACAAGCTTTGAACACTAGGCAGGTAGCTCAGCTCTCACCTTCTCCAAGGCAACTAGAGATGGGTAGTAAATGCTGGCCCAGCCTGGGATGCTCACATGCCAGGAGTGAATAAAAACAAAGGCCCTGATGGAGTGAGGATCACACTAGGTGGGGGAGATTAGACTCCACCAGGCTGACCAGGATCCAGGCCAGAGTAGCTAGGGTGGCAAGTATATCATTTCCAGAGCAGGAATCTCAGAGCACAGATAAATCTTTCCCCCAGTGTCATGGTTCAGTGATGTCCTGGTTCATGGAAAGGCGAACATTCAAAGGAAAATTTGTCCATGCAACTCAGATATACAGCTTTCCCCTCAGTTTGAGTCTAACACCGCTCAGAATAGACATTTGACACTGAAGCTGAGTCGTGAGCATTGCTAGTGTCCCTGTAGCAAAGCTGGACAGACACTCACCTTTCTTAATAACACCATGGTCCTGTAGAAGCAAGCTGGGCTCCTCCTGAGGCTGCAAGGAAGAGAGAAAGCTACGTTGAAGTAACGTTAATAGACATAGAGGCATGGCCCTTAAGGTGACTGACTGAAACAACAGAGTGCACAGCCCTGGGAACTGACAACCTCGGCCATTGTCTGCCACATTAACACCAATACACCCACAACCCAGTGGAAAAACCAACTTCCAAATCTCTTAAATGGAGCAGTGAAAGCTTGTTCGAAATAGAAACAAAATGAAAGGCAGCTAATATATTAAAGTGATTTTTCTACTTCATAAAAAAGTCAGCTATAACTGAGTGACTTACCATGATCTTTTTTACATAAAAATGGAAGACGTGGAAATTAAAGATAGCTTCAAAGAAAAGTAACAATGGGCTACTTTCGGCCCCAGGAGATTAGTGTGGTTCTGGGTTGACTCCCCCCTGTGAAGGAGATGCAAACCTGCCCAGTACTTCACAATTCCAGGAACTGGTGGGCACCCACCTCTCTCACACACACACCATCCCCGTCTGAGGACCTCCCACATTAAAGGCTGCTTTGTTGAGTGGTGGCTCTCTCTCATTGAATGGATAAGAGCTCCAGCTTTGCTTGTTAGCAACTCCCTCTAGTACATCCTGTGTACAATTACCCAGCATCTCTCCCCCACCACCCTTACAACAGGGCTGCTACCAAAAGACCCAACCATGCAGTCCAAAAACAGAGAATTGTGAAATCCGAAGCATATTTCCAGGAAAAGATCTATAATGGGGCACCAAGATTTCTGTTCTGTGTAACGTAATATTTTTAAGTCAGTCACCTATAGCCACTTAAATACACTCTGTTAGTGGCAACCGTCCCAGCGAGAAACTGGCTCTGTACAAATCATCATTGATAAAGTTTCTGACGTGACATTTACAGAAATCGCGCAAGAAGGGATTTTGATTTCAAGTTATATTAGTTAACAGCTTGGTGGGGTGGGGGGATTATTGAGAGGGTTCCGGTACAGTTCTCCCCTTGACACGGGGCCATTGATCTCTGTGCATCCATGGGAAGCTGCATTAGGGAGCAGCGAGGCCCTGTCATTCTGAATCCCTACAATGCGGAAATAGGCCCTTCGGCCCAACAAGTCCACACTGACCCTCCGAAGAGTAACCCACCCAGACCCATTCTACTCTACATTTCTCTGACTAATCCACCTAACCGACACATCCCTGAACTCTATGGGTAATTTAGCGTGGCCAATTCACCTAACCTGCACATCTTTGGACTGTGGAAGGAAACCGGAGCACCCGGAGGAAACCCACACAGACACGGGGAGAACGTGCAAACCCTACACCGACTGTCGCCCGAGGCTGGGATCGACCCCGGGTCCCTGGCCCTGTGGGGCAGCAATGAGCCACCGCACCACCCCAAAGTGCTGTAACCGATTGAGTCGTCTTTGTGAAGGAGCCCACACTGATAAGACATGCAGGATTTATATTTAAGGCAGAGTCGATAAAGTCTTGATCAGTCGGGGAGGAAAATCAAAGCAAGAGCAAGAACGTGGAACTACAGCGATTGGATTTTGTTGTTCATCACCTTCAAGAGAGCGAACAAAGTGTGAAGCTTCCGGGTTAAAATCAAATAAATCAGCTCGGCGTTATTTTAAAAAAAAAACCCAGCCATGATCCTACTGAAGGGAATAGGCCAGAGGGGGACAAGCAGCCGAATCCTATCGGGAAGAACTGCGGACGCTGTAAATCAAAAGCAGGGAATTGCTGGAAAAGCTCAGCAGGTCTGGGTGGCAGCCTGGGTTCTGAGGAAGGGGGTCACTGGACCCGAAACGTTAACTCTGCTTTCTCTCCACAGATGCTGCCCGGCCCGCTGAGCTTTTCCAGCAATCTCTGTTTCTGTTGGGGCTTGTTATCATTTCCTGTGGTGTGTGACGCCGCGGATTTATTTCAATATTGAATATATTTCCGGCTGAGCCTGTCCTGTCTTCACCCCCCCCCCCCCCCCCCCACCACTAGCCAATTAAAGGAAACCCGAAAGAATGTTGTAAATCAGAAACAAAACCCGAGATTGCTGGAAAAGTTCAGCCGGTCTGGCAGCATCTGTGGGGGGTGGAGGTGCTCTAGTGACCCTTCCTTGGAACTCCTGCTGAACTTTTCCCACTATTTCTGTTTTTGTCTCTGATTTACAGCATCCCCTAGTTTTTTCTGTATATGTGTTATCTTGCAATACAGAAACTATTTCAGGCTGAGCCTGAATTGTCTTCAATCCCACTAGCCAATATTAAACAATTAAAGGTTAGTCTGCACTGAATGAGTTGGGCATAATTAGAAATGCATTATTGAGTTGCTTTGGTTGGGAGATTGATAACTATCATTAAGGCCGTACCTGCACCTCCCCCATACTGTGTACCACCTCGTGGATATTGAGGTTCTCCGCCAGGCTTGCGTCCATGTGATGTGAGCCGGGGATAAGGATGTCCGGGCGCCGGATCTCCCTCCTGGGTTCCAGCGCCGAGAGGTGTGCAGCGAGGCCGGCCCTCTGGTGCTGGGAGAGGCCGCTCTCTGAGTGCTGTCGGCCCTGCCAGCCTGAGGCGGGTTGCTGCTGGTGCTGCTGGTGCTGGTGCAGGAGGTTGAGAGAGTAAGGGTCGCTCAGGTGGGAGTAGTGGTCCGAGGATTGACTGTAAGCCACCGCCTGGTAGGGAGGGGGGAAGTAAGGCGGCTGGAACTCGGAACTCGGCGTATGAGACAGAGGGGGTGCCGAGTATAGGTGCTGGGTAACTGCCCCAAGCTGGGGGAGTCTGGGAGTGCCATTGCTAGTCCCATCGTGTCGGTCCTGCAACAGACACACACAGAGACAGTTCAGTCACTGCTCAAATTCAATAATTAAAAAACACACACACACACAAATACAAAACTTTCGGAAAACAAAAGCAGAACTTGTCGGAGAAACACTCAGGAACTCAGAGACAGAACGCAGAATTCGATCCAGTGACCCCTCCTCGAACATGAACTCTGCATTGTCTCTGCAGACCTGCTGAGTTTCTCCAGCTATTTCTGTTTTTGTATCAATTTTTTAAAAACACATTTTAATCCACAAAAGCTTCTCAGTGATTATAACCCCATCTGTGCGAGAAAATATTTGTCATTCTACCCGCCATCCGCTACATTTGTTAAACATTTAAAAAGTTAGCATTCCAGTTTTAACTCATTGAACTCTCTGACCACTCTGATATTATGTGAATGGTACACTTTAGTCATAAGCTGGTCTTATTAAACACAAGACAAGATTTACAAGGATGTTGCCAGGGTAGAAGGGTTTGAGCTATAGAGAGAGGATGAATAGGCTGGGGCAGTTTTCCTTGGAGCGTCGGAGGTTGAGGGGAGTTTTATGAAATCATGAGCTGCAAGGCTGGGGTGAATAGTCAAGATCTTTTTTCCCCAGGATTCGGAGTCCAAAACTAGGGGCATACCTTTAAGGCGTGAGGGGAAAAAAATTAAAAGGAAGTAATTTCTTCAGGCGAGTTGGCTTCCGGTATTGATTATTTCCAAAAACAAAAGACCAAAGGACTGCAGGTGCTGGAAATCAGAAACAAAATATCATGACAGGCATGGATAGGGTGAACAGACATGGTCTTCTCCCTGGGTGGGGGGAGTCCAGAACTAGAGGGCATAGGTGTAGGGGGAGAGGGGGAAGATATAAAAGTGACCTATGGGGCAACTTTTTCACACAGAGGGTGGTATATGTATGGAATGACCTGTCAGAGGAAGTGGTACAATTACAGCATTTAAAAGGCGTCTAGATGGGTATATGAATAGGAAGGGTTTAGAGGACTATGGACCAAGTGCTGGCATTTGGGTCTAGATTAAGTTAGGACGCCTGGTCGGCATGGGCGGGTTGGCCCGAAGGGTCTGTTTCCGTGCTGTACATCTCTATGACTAAGATTTCTTTGACAACGCGCGATTAATTATGCAGCTCATTCTGACAGCAACACAGACATCCCCACTGGACAAATCCCAACCACACTCCTATCCACGCCATTCCCAACATTAGAATCGATCAGAAATGTGCTTTAACTGGGAGAACGAGACTCCCAACACAATACCCTCTGAAAACCTCAGCAGCTCCCATTCAATCGCCGATCCAGTTAAAAGAAAATTCGAAATGATGCCGGGTGGGATCTTGTTGGTCTTTTTACTTTCACTAAAGGGAGGTCTGATCTTACTAAAGCAGTCAGATGTTGGATCCGAAATGAAACGGAACAATAATGATTGACCCGGTGTTTACAACTGAGTTCGAAACTGTTCTCAATCTCCTGGAAGTATTGGTTTAAAACATATAATATGTGTGTGTATACATTGTATATATAGTATATATGCTTTATGTATATTTGCCATATGTGTGTATGTGGTTAAACGTGCTTACATACATAGTGTGTGCTATGTATTTATATGCGTTTTATATTTGTTTATATACAGTATATATGTTTTAAACCAACATTTCAAGGAAATGGAGAACAATTTCGAACAGAATTGTGATCGTGAAAGGTCTATTTCTCTCTCGGAAACGAACAGCGGTGAATTAAAGCGCCCTGTTCCCCGGTCCGCGGGAGGAGAGTGGGCACCGGCAGATTCAGAGGACAAGTCTCCCTATCCCGGGCTATGGGAGACCTGAACACAGGTAACTCAGCTCATGAGAACTTGGCGCTGCCGAATATGAGTCAATGGATGGGATTGCTGAGGGAATGTGGGCAGGACAGGACACGCCGAGAGAGGGGACCGGGTGGGGTGGGGGGAGTTAGAGAAACTCTCCGTCCGGTTATGGTGCTCTGGAAGTGAATGGGGAGAGGCAGGGAGACTGACAAACCAAACCGCTGACCACCCGCTCCCTATCTACAGAAAATAAACCCAGCGGAAGACTCGGGGGAGGGGGGGGGGGGGGAATAATGTGGACATTATTCCCCCCCCCCCCCCCCCCTCCCTCCGCAGAATATTCCACCCTCCGCCCACTCAGAAATACACCTCGGGTAGTCCTGGACAGAGGACAAAAGCTGCACAGAGGGCGGAGGCGAGTAGGTTTGGGGAAGAGATTTGTGAGTGCGGGGGGGGAGTTCTAATCCTGCCCTGAATCTGAAAGGGGCATTTAACTGCTCCCCCCGCCCCCACCCCCCCTTGTTCCGCTCTGTCAGACACTCGCTACTGTACACCGATCCACCACAAACCAGTCAAACTGGATGCTCTAGTCGGGAGTGTCTCCCTGTCCCTTTCACTGGGGCCGGAGTGTGGGGAGGTGGGGGACTTGAAGGGACCGGGGTGGGGGTGGCGGGTAACAAATAGTCTGGAAGCCTACCCCCTCCCCCTCCAACACCCTGTCATGCCCAGCTCCAAGCTTGTTTCCAGAAAAGTTCTCCACCAAGAACAGGGGTCCTCCCCCACACCTGAAACTGCACAGAAATCCCACACACACACAATTGTAATTGACAAAGAGTTGCTAAAGCAAAGGCAGAGCCTGACGACCGGGGGAAGGAGGCGGGAATAAAGTCCCGGGATATTGGGCCTGAAGATAGCAACTTTGAATGTCTCCAATTCACCGACACTGGGGAGCAATGCGAGTGAAGTTTGAAGCAAGTGATTGGAAATTATTAATCACAGTGACACAGTGACAAACACTGCTCGCCAGAAACAACTTCAATACAGTCTGCTGGAGAGTCTCCACCGACACTTCCCTCCCCGCCATTGCCCCGGTGTACAGAGCTCCCTCTCACCTCGCAATCTTCCTCGTATTTGACATTGTCAGCTAATTTCCACAACATGTTCCCCTGGCACGGAGTGAAGTACGCTGCAGCGCAAGGTCTAGTGCTGACTGAAGCCTCCCGCTCTCTCTCTCGGAGATCCCTCTCTGAGCTGCTGCCAATGAGGATGTTCCCTCTCCAGGCGGAACCTGAGCCCAGGGGGTGGGGATTCACTCCTCACGTCATGGACACGCAATCTACTTCGAATCATAGAATCCCAAGTGTGGAATCAGGCTAGTCGGCCCATCGCGTCCACACTGACCCTCCCAGGAGCATTCTCCTCGCACCCACACCCTATCCCTGTAACCCTGTGTTCCCATGGCCAATCCACCTAAGCCTGCACATCCCTAGACACTATGGGCAATTTAGCATGGCCTGTACACTTAACCTGTACACCTCAGGGGCTAGTCACACCCACACCCTCCCAAAGTTCCTGGTGAGGGGTTTGGGGAGCTGCTGCGTCTGCCACAGAGAAGGTAGCACACGGCCACGCTGTCCCCCCAGTGCAGCTCCAGTCTGTAAACTCGGGAGGATCCGGGCTCCCCGGGCTGCTGGCTGGTGTTCAGGCACGTTTCCCTGCGTTTGCAGCCTTAGGATCGGCGTTGAACGAGTTACAGAAGATCCCTCCTGGATATAATCTAGCTCTAAATCTCACTGTTTTTATTCGCATGTGGCTTTTTTGTTTTGGGAATAAAACACTCCCTTTGCTCCCAGAATCTCTCACCCACGACCAGGTCAGGAGCAGGGTGTAGGGTTTGGGGATTTATTGCAAAATCTTTTTTCCATCTCCGTTAGTGAGTAAACTTTGGTCGAAATGTCGGAGCCTCCGCCGAGCCAGCTGTTCCTCGCTGCTTTGATTCACCGTCAGGTCTCTTCGCTCTTCAGGTGCTGCCGAAAGCTCCCAAGCGCTTTACACGCATTACCCCCAGGATCGATTTTGGAACGTATTGGGGCGGGGGGCGGGGGAGAGTTAGATCGTCTCTGCACCCACCCACCCCCGCCCCCCAATTTAACCTGGACACCAGGCTCCAGAATCCGAATAGGAATGGTCCAGTCCAATCCAGCCAATGAGCTCGACCAATCAGCTCCAGCCGGGTAGATTCCGTGTGTGCTGTCCAGGAGGACGGAGAGGGGTCTGAGCTATCCTCAGGTCGCCCCTTCCCCTAGTCTCTGTCACATTCCGGGAGACGCGGGAGGGGGGTGGGGGGCGTCATTGTGACTTCCTCAGTATTCCTGCTCTCTCTCTCTCTCTGCGCCAGTTTCCTATTCTCTGTAACCTCTGACTGGTGAACTTCAGCGGCATTTCTCGGCCGGAACCGCTAATGGCCCGGATTTCGCGTTATCGAGACAGGCTGTCTGAATTTAGTAAAATATCTCAATCATTTATAAACCCGCCCTCTTTATAGAACCCACCGTCGGTGAAACACAAAAGGGTCACCTTATACTGTCAGTTACGTTTCTGTCCAGCAAACAAAAAGTTCTGAATTAAATGGCTGGAAAAATTCAGCATCCGCAGTTGATTTAAA
This sequence comes from Chiloscyllium plagiosum, assembly GCF_037043375.1. Lineage (NCBI taxonomy): Eukaryota > Metazoa > Chordata > Chondrichthyes > Orectolobiformes > Hemiscylliidae > Chiloscyllium > Chiloscyllium plagiosum. The sequence goes on along the minus strand of NW_028270153.1, from coordinate 71,178,117 downwards.
TTCAGAATTCATTTTGTTTCATTTTGAATGATCGGATTAAATTGATTCGGGGTAAAGGAGTCCTGTCCCGGAATGGCCATTGCCTGTGTCAGCGTGACACTGCGTTGTCACCGCAGCCTCACACACCTTCTCCCTCTCCAAATGCAACTATCTCGTCCTGAGGAAGGGTCACTCGACTGCAACGTCAATTGTGATTTCTCTTGCTGCCAGACTTGCTGAGCTTTTCCAGCAATTTCTGTTTTTTTTCTGGAAAACTCCCAACCTGTTTCCCATTCTCCTTCCCAACTGTTTCTGTCTTGATTTCCAAATTTTCGTTTATTCGTTCATAGGATGAGGGGCATCACTGGTTAGATCTGCATTTCTTGCCCATCCTCCATATCACCTTACGTTGGTGCAGTTTACATGCATTCTGGTTCACTCTTAATTGCCTTCTGGGCAATGTCCTAAAGGACTTTATTGAACCAAGTAGGAGTTTCCTCACAATCGGTTTCCTAGTCATCATAAGACTCTTATTTCCAGATTATTGTCGAATTCAAATTCCACTACAGCGAGATTTGGACCAGGGTGCCTTGCTTACAGTCCTCTATAATACAGGATACACATGCCAGTACATTTAATACCGTACAATATTTGGATTATTTACATGCTGTGTCCAGCGATAATACCACTAGCCCACCGCCTGCACAGGAATGAGATGCCAAAGGAAGTGGTGGAGGCCGGCACAATTAGAACACTTAAAAGGCATCTGGATGGGTATATGAATAGGAAGGGTTTAGAGAGATATGGGCCAAGTGCTGGCAAATGGGACTAGATTAGGTTAGGATAACTGGTCGGCATGGATGTGTTGGACCGAAGGCTCTGTGTCCGTGCTGTACATCTCTATGCTTGCATGCTTACCCGGAAAGCACTCTCTATGTGAACACGGATTTTTAAAAATATTCTCCAGTCGGCCCTGTGGCCTTTGGTGCCAATTCATCAAGCAGTGGAAAGGTTGCTGTGGAGACTCCGCCCCACCCCCATTCCTAGGGTTTTCGACCCTATGCCCGAATGGATAATTAAGCTCAAATAAAAACTGAAAGAATTGTGGATGCTGTAAATCAGAAATAAAAACAGAAATTGTTGCAAAGTCTGGCAGCATCTGTGAACAGAAATCCGAGTTAATGTATCGGGTGGACTGACCCTTCCTCAGAATTAAGCCCAAGTGACTGATTCACCTGGTATAAACCTGGCAAATCTCTGCATTAGTTTTGAGTTTCATGAATCTGTCAGTAAAGTAGACCTTTGTAAATTATGCAAGGATTGTCCGATATTAAATGGACTGGCATGTGTGTAATGCACATACTGTGCTGCACTTTCGTAAAGAGGGCAAGGTGTTCTCTGGTCGAACCCGGAGGACAGCGTGCAGGTCGAGGACACGGGCGTGTTCGGGAACTGGAGGACATTTCCTGATGTAAAGAGCAGTGAACCTGCAGCTAAATGTTCCCTGGCTCTCCTCTTCCTTTGTACTTACTAATCGCCAGAAACTCGCAGTTTATTAGCATTTTTGGTGGGGCAGACTGCAAAGTGAGGTGTGAACAGGCTGCATTGTTCCTCTGGGGGGAGGGGAGGGGGTCAGCACAGGAACTGACGTTCAGTGAACGCTGGAATCTCTGCGTAACCCCATGGGTTGTGTGTAATGACAGTGTATGAAAGCGCTGTCTCCACTACTTCATCGGCAATGTTACAAATCACACAGCACCCAGTTATAGTCCTCCAGGAAGGACTTTCGCTGCCCCTTCATCAGGTGGTTGTGGAGTCCACAATGAAGGAGCAGCGCTCAAAAACTAGGTTTATATGGCTTCCAAATAAACCTGAAGGACTATAATGTAGTGCTGTGTGATTTTTAACTTTGTACGCCCCAGTCCAACACCAGCACCTCCAATTCATTGGCAATATCACCATAGCATGAGCATCCGCCCAGGATCTCGGGCCTCCCAATAAAGTGGGGAAATGATGCGAGCCGGAGCATTTAGAGGTCCCCTCGAGAGCTTCAACTACATATGACAGTGGCTCCAGCCCCATTCCCCCCCACCAACACACACACATATAGACACATATACAGATATATATATATATATATACACACATACCACACATATATACACGCACATATACACAGACATACGCACACATATACACCCATAGACACATACACACACACACTCTAAGCCTCTGCCTTTGTACCGACTCCAGTGAACTGCAGTCACCGACACCAGTCCTCTGTCAGGAATGTTTGTTTCCAGGACTCAATGGGATAGTTAAACCTGGGCTGTGTTTCCCATTCCAGATGGAATAAGTGGCATTCCCTTCAACAAACTCAAAACAGCTCGATGGTTGGGATTACTGTATGCGGGTTTACTGTGTAGGGTTTACTAAATGGCGCTGGCGAGGGCTTTATTGTGAGCCATTAATCATCCCCATTATGTGGACGGGAGTGGGGGTTGGTGTTCCTTCTTGTTACTGCTCTTCAGTAATGTTTATATCACATGGAGGGGGATATTTTGCATATGGCTGTGTATGTGTGTTCTATATGACCGCCTATACAGTATTATGTGTTCCACATAGCTGTGTGTTCTATATGATCACATGTATATCCACATGGCTGTGTGTTCCATATGACCTTGTTTATGTGACCTATATGATCGAGTGTATATGCGTTATATATGACCTTGTTTAAGTGTTCTTTGTGACCACGTGTATATGGCCTTGTTTGTTCGACAGGACCGAAACCTCTGACAGTTAGCCGAGAGGTTCCGCGAATCAGTCAGAGGAGAAATTCCTTCAGGTGGGATCGGAATACGAGCCGAAGTGGAGCTATCTGGGGACTGTACCCAGGGGAGACTGCTCAGCCTGAGAAAGGACAGCAGGACCACCAGCTGATGGCTGCAGGGACAGGTTGCAGCGATTGCCTCCAGGTTAGAGAATGAGCTGAGGGGCTGGTGAAGCAAGAATAACTGGGAATGACCTTAAACCGAGTACGAGACAGCTCAGTTGTTGAAGATAGGGGCCAATTGTTTCCTTGAAGAAACCTGGAGTACTCACACCTCAAAAAAGGCCAGGGTGGGGATAGTCAATCCATTCAGAATATTGAAAGCGACAGAATCAAAAGGGAGCAGGCAGAGTGCCCTTAGATAAAGCAGCCACAAATGATAGAAGGGACTGGAAGGACTGAACGGCCTGGTCCTATACTCCGACGTTGTTGATGAGCCGGTATATCTGTGACCAGTCCAGAACAACAAACAGCGACTCGGGGGAAAGACCAAATCAATTGGTTAGGCCGTTCTTCACTTTCTCCATAGTCAATGCGTTTGTTTTAACCTCAGTCTCTTTCCAGCATTTCGTAGAATAAACTCCACATCTTAACAACACCCCATATAAAAACACAAAATTTAACAAATTAATCTATAATTTACCCCCAAAAAATCTTATCAGGTGGACCGCGGGTAAGTGTGAAATATATTTACACGAGATTATACACAAACGATAATTATCCTCATGTCGCGCTCTCCTGACAGTCCAGGTAGGAAAGAAATGACGCGTTTTTTGTCATATCTCGTTTTGTTTTAAAACTGCCACAATTCTCGGATTCTTCGTGTGGAGTTGGTACATTTTTTACGAGATTGTATCGTTCCTTGAAGGGGGTTAGATACACTTCACAGAAACCAGCGAGCTGGGAATAGCAGTTGGTCTTATCACACCGTCAGTGTCTGTACATCGGGGACTTGTATTTTGACCACTGTCTCCTATTAAAAAGATGACTGTTGGGCACGGTGGGGGTGGGGGGGAGGTTGTGAGGGGTGTTGGTCTGGAAATATTCTGCTGTTGTCACCTCGTTCATTCCAAACCTATTCAGAAATTGTGATTCTTAGAAATCTCCAACTCGAGGTAAGTGCTTTTAAAACCTATAAACCTCTCTGCTATTGACAACTCAGCCCCATACAAACTTGCTGGCTTCCCCCTCATTACTTTCGAACGAACAAGCAGTTTGAAACAAAAATCGCTTTTCACCCAGTTCAGAAAGATCAGGTACATTTTTTTAAAATCGCTTTTCACTTGGAGCTCAGTTTAAAGGGTTCAGGCACAGTTTTAAAAATCGCCTCTCGCTGGAGTCCAGTTTAGAGGAGTCAGCCACGGTACTGCCTCCCGTTCGGCGTCTGTAATCAAAGCAAAGCCTAGTCTGTCTTCGTCCCGGACAGACCTTGTGAACGAATAATCTCTCCCCGGCAACACGGTCACCTCCTACAGTGTCCAAAAAATAAAAAAAACAGCAGCGTCTCTACCTGCTCACCGGCTCATGGTAGTGAAAACACGGCCGATGGGAAATGTAAAAACAGCAAGCATTGCAAATATTGCGATTTAACCAAGATGCCCGTGTCTCTACATAAATATCAAATAAAAAGAAGCAAAATACGGCGAATGCTGGAGATCTGAAAGAAAAGCAGAAAATGCTGGAGAAACTCGGTAGTTGTAGCTGGAAGCTCTGCACAGCTACTGAGAGTATCTAACACGTCCTGCCTTTCACTGATCAAGTTGGTGTCTGATCAAGATAGGCCCTGGGTTTTCTGTGCCTCCCGTATACCGTGTGACTATGGACGGCAGAAAGTTGATTATCAATTGTTTTGTCTTCCAGCTGCCCACTTTCTGTCAGCGTGAACACACTTGTACTTTACACCAGAACTCGAACTTTAAAATGAAACTGTGAGATCACGAGCCCAACTCAGGTTCCCTCATCAATTAAAAAGCAATTGTAAGTGAGAAGATTTAATGGCGACCTGTTCACATCCTGCTATAAGGCCAAATTCTTTAAAAAAAATAAATCAACAAATCGCTCACTGATTCCTAACCTTGCTGGTGTACGATTCTGAAATCTGTAGCAATTAATCAATGCCCCGGTCCCATAGGATAAGCAGTGGTCCCCTTTCATTATTAATCGGGAGTGTCATCTGTACAATTTCAGAAATCATCGCTTTTTCAGACTCCAGTCAGTGTCAGTTTGGTGTTCTCATCCAGAGCAGTATGCAGCGTGGCTCATTGGAAAGCTGGAGTTTATGTGGTGTAGGATTCTCTGTTGCTTTATAACTTGAACCCGGGGGTTACCGCGTTAATAAATACACCTCGGAAAAAAAGCGGCGGCTCTCATTGTTAGGAACAGGGTGCTCTCTCGCACCCTCTGGATTGCTGCCTTTTTGAGAGTTCCCCCGTTCACGCTGGGCCCTCTTTCTAGGATGGGATTAGAGAGTCTCTACAGTGTCTCAGTCCCTACCTTTATTTCACACTGGAGCTGGGCTGCTAGAGTTTGAGGGTAAGGGAGGGACGGGACGGGACGGGGGGGGGGAGGGGGCTAGCGAGGTGACTTTCCCAACCGCGGTTGGGCTTGAGCTGTGAAGGGAAGGGGCTGGCAGGAGGCGCTACACAAATGCAGATCCCTCTCGAGTTACAGCACACTATCTTGCCGGCGTCCCGTGGAAGGATTCGCTCTAACAACACTTGTTACTGGGTGTGTGATGTAGAGCGGGCCAGATTAGGGGTTGGGGAGGATGGAGGGATGGGGTTAGAGGGGGGCAGCCCTCTGGGACATGTTGTCCAATCCGCCGCCCCCCCCCCCCCCCCTTCCACCCGAGGAAGGGGACTACAACTCTCCCCTGGGCACCAGCTCAGCTCGGCATAGCACCCGCGCCCCCCTCCCGGTCCCAAAACCACCGGGAGCCACATCCAGAGGGCGAGTGTCCCAGGGCAATGTGGGCCTCCTTGGGAACGTGGAACGGGCCGGGGGGGGGGTGGGGGGATTTGGTGTAAGTCCCATGGGCTCTGGGTGTCCATCCAGTCCCCCCGGGGCCACCCCTCAACCCCAGACCACAGCTGCCAAACCACCTACCTGCCAATCGCCTGCTTTGCCCAGTAACGCCATCCTGGAGCCGGTGCTCGGCCGAGGCTGCAACGTGAAGGAGTGAATGGCAGAGAGAGAAACAGAGAGAGAGAGAGAGAGAGACAGACAGAGATTCCCCCACCCCCTCTCGCAGCCCATACCTGGGCCAGAGCTGCGCCTGCGCACTCCCTCACAACATTCACCTGAGCCAGAGGCACTCGGGGTGGCACAGACTCGGCTCCGCTCCCCTGCTGAGCGCCCTTTGTTACTCAGCCCGGCCACTCCACTGGGCAATGCGGCTGCCATTGTTAGGCAGAGTCTGCCCCCTTCCCTCGCTCCCCTGCCATTCACACGCCCTCCCACTGTTCAATAGTCTCTGACTGTAAACAGTAACATTTCATATTCTCAACCAGCCTGCAACTAATGACAGAAAGAAAACTAGGGGAATGTCAAGAATATGAGATCAAGCATTTCCTCAAGGTAGGGAACTGATCTGTGTTGGGAGTCTTCAGCCACCCGCTGCATACTAAAGCGTCTTTCATGAATGGTCACCAGCTCGGTTCCCCTCCCATGCTGTCTTGCACTCACCATCCTCTGTTCTTGTGTCCCCCTCCTGTTTTCTATCCCTGGCGATCACTGCTGGCAGTTTGAGGGGTTCAAATTCATGAGTGGCCTGGGCAGAGGACATGGGGGAAGACACTGTTCCTCTGGGTGGAAGGGTAGAGAGTTGCTGGGCAAGGTTTAAATAGTCTATGAAGCAAGCGTGTTTACAGTCGCAGAGAGTCACACAGGGTAGAAACAGGCCCTTTGGCCCCCATGGCTATGCTGACCAACACCAGACTACACTAACCCCATTCACCCGCAGTTGGTCCATATTCTATCAGGTTCCGGTATTTTAAACACTCTTCCAGACACTTCCTACGCGTTGGAAGAGTTGACCGACCTCCACCACTCTCAGGCAGCGCATTCCATAACTCTACTAACCTGTGGTTGGATTTCCTCTAAACTACTTACTGCTCACCTACATTTTATGTCCTCTGGTTTTAGACACGTCTACCATGGGGGAAAGATTCTCACACTCTGCTCTGACTATGCCACTCATAATCCTGTACACTTCAATCAGATCCCCCCTCAACTCCAAGGAAAACAAACGCCTATCCAGTTCCTCCTCATAACTGAGACTTTCCATCCCAGACAATCTCCTCGGCACCCCCCTCCGGCGCAATCACACCCGTCTGATAATGGCCACATCTGTATGTAGTATTCCATGTAGTATGTGTGGCTTGCTCCGATTTTCTACGCCCAAGCTAATCATAGAATTAGGTCCAACAAGTCCACACTGACCCTCCATAGAGTAACCCACACAGATCCGATACTCCTAGTCTATTGCTCTACATTTCCCCTGACCAATTCGTTTAACCTGCGGAGGAAAACACACACGGCAGACCCGAGAATGTGTAAAATCTACAGTCGCCGGAGGCTGGAACGTGGGTCTCTGGCGCTGTGAGACAGCAGTGCTAACCACTGAGCCAACATGCCGCCCTAATGAAGGCAAGCATAATGTTAGCCTTTGACATTACCGAATCGACCTGTGCTGATACCCCCAAGGATCTATAAATCTGTACATCAAGGTCCCTTTATTCCTCAGTACGCCCTAGGGACCTTCCTCATCGCCAATGTCCTTCCCATACTAGACTTCGCAAAATGCATCACCTCACACTTATCCGGATTAAATTCCATCTGCCATCTCTCTGCCCAATTTACCAGCTGATCAATATCAGACTGTAGCCTGAGACCAGCCTCCTCACTATCAACACTACCCCAAATTTTCGTGTCACCTGCAAACTTATTAATTATACCGTCTACAATCAAACCAAGTTGTTAACGTTCAGAAGTGATTTGAGAGAAAGAACTCCTCATCAGCAGCAAGTTCTCAGGATCTAGAATGTCGTGTCTGGGGAGTGTGAGGGAGGCAGGTTCACTCCAGCGGTTCGAGTCTGGATTGTACCGTCTCGGAGTGTGACCGGGCTTGATCCCGGGATAAGTTTTAACGGGACAACTGAACAATACCTCCTTCCCCCAGCAAAGCAGTTGGAAACCAGGCATTGGACAAGCCTGTGTGATTCACATCCTGGTGAAGTCCAGGGAAACGTGGTGCCATACATCTCTTAAAGTGTCAGTCAGCCGTCTGCTCTCTCACACACACACACACACACACACACACCTCAGTGTACAGGGCAGCCCTGAGTGAACCTGCTCTTGGTCAGTGTGGAGGCCTAGGCCCCTGGGAGAGTATGGTCACCTGAGTAATGTTTGTCACCACCACCTCTCCCGTCCCAGGCTCAGTAAAATAAGCAGATCCCGAGCATTGTTCACACTCACGTCGTGCATTAGCTTGTAGTCTAAGTCACACCTGGCTTCATAACCACACATCAAACCAGACCTTCAACAATATCCATTTATGTAGCGCCTTAAGCATAAGGAAATTTCACTGGAGCGTGAGAGTGACAGGCACTCTCGTCTGAAACAAACAGAGAGGCTCAGCGGGTCTGGCAGCATCTGTGGGAACAGAAACAGTTAACACTTTCATCTGATCTGGTTCTTTACAACAGTCTGCCAAGTCTCATACTGGATATGAAATTTACCTCTGTTTCCTCTCTCTCTCTTTACAGATGCTACCAGATTCGCTGAGTTTTTTCACTGAGTGCTTAATTCTCAAGAGGAATTAGGGCCTACAATCTGACCCAGGTCAAAGCGGTAGATTTTAAAAGATATCTTACTAAGAGACAGCTAAAGACACCAAATTGTGAGAGGATTGCAATTGAGAATGTCCAAGACCGCCGGATTAGAGGAAAGCAGAGATTTCTGAGGTTGTGTGGCTGGAGGAGAGATAGGGACGGACGAATGTTTAGCGGAAAGACCCCAGACCGGGCAGTAGCGCAGAGAGAGTTGAACGTGTTAGCAGCACACCTTCCCCCCCCCCCCCCCCCACCCCCACCACCCCCAGCAGCCCCTAGTGCCCAGACTCCAGCCATGGTCCTGTCTGAAAGCCATCGAGAGCTACGAATAAGCAGCAGCCAGGACCTCACCCTTTCTAACCCGTGAGGAAGGTTATTGTCCCGGCGGCAGGGTGGAGACATGGTTCTCAGCGTTCTGAGTCCTCACCTTTAGTAATGCCGGACCTGACGGAGTGGTCAGCTATGACCCAGGGCGCTGTGTCAAGTACCAGCCAGTGTGTCTTAATCGTGAAACGCTGCTGATAGCTGGTGGCTGCGAGCATTCTAAACAAAAGGCCAGCCCCAATTTAACGAAAAGGCTTGTCGTCAAGAAGCCGAGACTCAATGAAAGCAAGAGCGAGAGAACAGGACTCTAGGCTGGGGGGTTGAATGTTGTAATGTGTAATGTATGTGTCCATTCCTATACTCCTGTATGGCCCAGACACACACAACCTGAACACAACCCGATATTTTCAACGAATGAACAGAGCCAAATAAACACCTTAGGAGTACTAATAAAATCACCATACTGTGGATGCTGGAAATCCGACATCAAAACAGAAAGTGTTGGAGAAACTCAGCAGGTCTGGCAGCATCTGTGAAGAGAGATATAGAACGTGACTCTTCGTTAAACAGAAGGACAGTCGAATTGGATTTGAAACATGAAAACATGTCTCTCCACGGAGAACTGCTCAGCTTCTCTAGTGCTTTCTAGCTTTATGCTAAATAGTCAATGTATCGGTTTTGCAGACCGTTCTATACAAATCCAGATTAAAACCGGATTGAAAACAAAATGCACTTTACCCGTTCCCTGTAACATCGCGCAGTTTAGAAATTAGCGTCGGTAACGGTAACGATATCCAACAACATGATAACTGTTTAATGTGGTCTAACATCTGGTTCATATCACATGGATGATTTGAAAATAGTTGATCCCAGATCAATTTCAGTCAGCTCCCCGGTCTGTCTCACACGTAAACTGTGCAACTGCCACTTTACACTGCTGCCTGGCGCTGCAGTTAGAGACACTAAGCTGCTCTGAGTTCTCCAACATCCAATGGCATCATTTGGAAGAAGGGCAAAGCAGTTCTTCCTGGTTTCACAGCCAACATCTATCCTTCAAACAATGTCACAAATTGTTGCTCATCTTCACAATGCGGTTTTTTTTAGTGGGAGCTTGCTGTGCATGAATTAGCAGTCACTTTGGAACAGCGATTCGATTTCATAAAATACTCATTTAGCCAGAAGCACTGTGGACCTCCAGAGTTAAAAGCTCTTTCATTAAGGCAGGGTTTTGGTTTCGTAAATTTACATTCCCCATGTCCCCTTCACATTGACAATGTAGGTGGGGATCTTACTATGTTAAATGCCTGTTACCAATCGATTTAAGGTATTAAAATTATACCTAATTTCTGTAATAAAGCACATCCCGTATAAACGTGAACGGCGTATCATGTGTTCTGTTAATTACATCAACATTACAAAATATCTTTATAGCGCTCGAATCATATAGTTACAGACCCTAATTAAATTCATACGTTACATTACATTGAAACGTAGTGTAAATTCAATGGATCTGATAATATGTTTATTCTGACAGCTCACATCTATAACATAACTACATTTATGATGGAATGTATGTAATATCAAATATTTACAAGTGATTTATAATGTATCATGTATTCATAATGAAATGTATGTAACATTTACATTTATGACACAGATATTGAATTCCAGATATTCACATTAATTAAATCAATTTCACATTGTAATCCCACATCTGTAATCATTTAATACAATAAAGTTTATATGAATCTGAATTATTTGTACTTACATTTGTTGGCGGTTTTATTAAAAATTCTCTAATTCTGGTTGATTTCTGGCCGATATAAAGTGGCAAACTGGATTGTTAATTGTTCAGTTGAACCCCTTACAAGCTGCACACGTAGAGAACCCGAAATTCCCTCCCCCGGCTGTAAAGGTTATAAATTCGTTCTCTGCCTTTCAGGTTCTGTCAGTTCACAAGGTTCTCACAGTGCCAGTCAGCTCAGCTCCGAGAGAGCTGGACCCCTGTTCCACAGCCCACATCTAACCTCGCCTGAGACTGGGGAACATCTATTAGTCTTTGGGATAACGTGAATTGGAACGTCAGGCACATATCTATTGTAAAAGATCGAGGATTTTCTGGCGTAAATCTGTTCTGTCAGTATGCAACACCGAACCCGCTCCACACCTAGCTGTGTTCCAATAGCTGTACCCAGGCTCATGTATTGACTGAAAACAACTCAGGACTGTCCCAGGCTCTAGGAGCTGGTGGGGAGCCAGTTAACAGTGAAGAAGTCACCCAAAATCTAGGAGATTCTTCGTGGAATAAAACAACGAATTTCTGAAGGTGTGAACCAAAATCAGAAAAATGCTGGAGAAACTCAGCAGGTCCGGCTGCGGAGAAAGAAACAGTGACCCATTACAGGGGACTCCAAACACTCACTCTGTCTTCTCTCCACACACGCTGCCAGACCTGCTAAGACTTTTAAGAATAAGGGGCCACGCATCGAAGGCAGAGATGCACAGGACTTTCTTCTCTCAGAAGGGAATGAATGTGTGGAACTGTTCACCACAGAGGGCTATCACTGTTAGATGGTTAGGGATACTCACGGCAGAGATTTTTTTTAATCAGTAAGGAAATGAAGGGTAATGAGGGAAAAGGTAGGAAAGTGAAGTTGAGGATTATGAGATCAGGCATGATCTCACTGAGTGGCAAAGCAGACTTGATGGGCTGAATGGCCTATTTGTGCTCCTGTTACTTTGTAGATGTGTTTCACAGCGTCATTCAATGAATTTCACAGCATCACAACCTTCTTCACCAGGCTGTAGGGAAGTCAGAGGTACCTAAAATTTGACAGATTTATTTTACTGCTTATAATAGCTTCTGGCAAGAAACAGTGCTGTGCCAGGAAGCTGTGAGGTTCCCTTGGACACTGAGCTCTCAGGTTGTGTTGGCACCCATTGCACTGGTAGGAGCACATAGTACCCCCCTCCCTGTTCCCCAACCCTGCACAAATGGTGTGCCCCCCACTGTGTTCCCACCACTTGGTTTGGTGACATTGTGAAGGCTAGTCTGGCAATGGACCATATTGTGACCAGGTGTGGCGCTGTGCCCAGCCTGATGGCCTGAGATTCACCACTGCCTGTGCACAGACTCTTGCAGTTGGATATGACATTCAGAGCCAATGTAAATCACAGGAAGAATGGACAATGTTTGTCAGGAGCCAGGCTGAACAAGCTTTGGTTCCCTTCACTATCAGGTCCAACAGGGGTTATGGTTCAGGGAGGCCAGGGCATGAACTAAAGACTAGAAGGAGCATGTAGTAATCCTTGAACCAGTTATACAGAGAACCAAGCAAATCCCACCATGACAGATTTAAATTTACATGACATTTAAATTTATCCCAGGAAGCAGCCAAGTGAACCTTGTCTAAACTACCTCCAATGTAAGTTTATCCCTCCTTAAGTAAGGCAGCCAAAATTGTACATAATATTCCAGGTATGGTTTCACCAACATCCTGTACAGCTGTTGTAAGGCTTCCATATTTTTATCATTGATTCCCCTCACAATAAAGACCAACAATCTATTTGTGATCCTAAATACTTACTGTACCTGCATGCTCACCTTTTAGGATTCATGCACAATTTTCCAAAGATGCTGCTGTTTCCTTAATAATGAAATCTATCATTCTCCCAAAGAAAATGCTAGGCTAATTGAACTATAGTTTTCTGCTTTGCCTCCTTTTTACTGAACACACTGTATTTCAATAATATTCTATTTTCTTTTCTCCCTACCAAATTGGACAAATTCACATTTGCCTACACTAAAATCCTTTTGTCAATATTTTTGTCCACTCATCGAACCTATCCATATTCTTTTGAAATGCTTTGCACTTGCCTCACCACTTGCTTTCCTAACTGCCTTTGTTTCATCAAATAAGTTTAGGTACAGTGCAATGAATCTCTATTGCTGCATCTGCCACGGAGTGTGTTTAACACTCATATTTCGCAAAGAAATTACGAGTCGACTCTTAATAGTAATAAGCAATAATATTTATTTGTTTAACACAATTAATATTATAATAACAAAGTACACTACAAACTAACAATTTGTACTATAAATCTAATCAAACACCTTGTGCTTCAACTTAACTCTGGATGACCATGTACCACCACACTAGGTCTTGGCCTTGATCCACTTGGTGATGATTGTCTGGTCTTCTCCCAATGGTCGCAAGGGTGTCTTCTCTCCACAATGGTTAGTTTCAAGTTACCCCTCTGAGGATGGCACTATAGCAATTCTTATAATTTAAAGTCTTCGAGCCCTTTTGGCCCTTTGATGTCCAGGTTATAGTCCAACAGGTTTATTTGGAAGTCCAAGCTTTCGGAGAGCTGCTCCTTTGTCAGGTAGCTCATGGGGCAGAAGGAGCAGCACTCCGAAAGCTTATACTTCCAAATAAACTCAGAGCTCCAAATAAACCGGTCGGACTGAAACATAGTGTTGTGCGATTTTTAATTTTGTCCACCCCAGTCCAACACCGGCACCTCTACATCATCAATGCATCGATCAGAATTGGCATTGACTTATCAATGGGGCTGGAGGCTTTGTCAGTGGGGGCGGAAGTGACGTCATGGCTCGCGGCGGCGGTTGCTGCCATATCAATGGCAGGGTGGTCCTGCTTAAGCATCCATTCCTGGAGATGTTAGGTGTACATAGGTCAGGTATCCTTTCCAAACAAGGACTTGAGGTGCCACTTCGTCTGGTAAACAACTCAATGTTTCTGATTGTCTTGTGGCATTCAGGTCAATTCCATTCAATTCAAATTCAAGTGCATATTGCATTGTCTGCAGCTACTGGGTCAGTTGCATGTTGTCTGCCTGTAGCTGCAACCTGTTTGGATTCTGCAGCATGTTTATTCCAGAGTCGTAGAACACAGTCACTTTTGGCCAAGGCTTGTCTCAATTTCCAAGCATGCCTCACTTATTGTCCATTTTTCATACATCCATCATTTTGAGTAGCCCATTTGACAACATTATGTTATTAATACTGAACACCACTAGTAATAGTTTGCCAACCTGAAAATAATTAATTTATCCAAATTCTCTGATTCCTTTTATTTATCCATACTAATACAGAACTTAAAATACAATGAATCTGTGGTACTATTTTGCGTGGTTTCCTGCTGAGTACCTTTTAAAAACCCAATGCTCTTCATCTACTGGTTCTTCTTTATTCAGTCTGCTAGTTACATGTTCAAAGAATTCTAATACATTCACTAAACACGTTGAACACAAAACTATGTTGACTGCCTAATTTTCTAATGTACTTCTACTGCATCCTTATGGCTTCACAATTACAGATGCAAGGCTTACTAATCTAATTTCCTCTTTGTCTTTTTTCTTTCTGGAAGAGAGGTGTTTCATTTATGGTTTTCCAAAAGGCAGAGACCTTCCCAGAATCTAGGGAAGTTTAGAAGATTACAATTAATGCATCCGATAACTCTACAGGCACTTCCTGTAAGACTGTAAGATGTAAGCTGTCAGCTCAAAGGAATTTGACAGCTGTTGGTCCCATTAGTTTCTCTGTACTTTTACTCCAGTGACCTCATTTCTTTCAAATTTCCCTTTCCCTTGTGCCTCTTGGTTTTCAAGTAATCTCAGGATGGTTTGATGTCTTCTTCTGTGAAGATAGATGTAAAATATTCGGTCAAAACTTCTGTTGTTTTCTTGCTTCCCAATGCTAATTTTCGTCTCACCCTCCAAGGGATAATGCTGTGTTTAGCTGCTCTTTGCCTTTCACATTTTTTGCCTTTGCTTCAAGGAACTTTTACTGATTGTTGTCTCTTTCGGTCATCCTTTGCTGGTTTCTGAATGTTTCCCAATCCCAATAACTTTGCAGCATTGCTCATCTTTTCTTTCAGTTTAATATAATCTTTAACTTCTGAAGCACAGTTAGTTCATCCTTCTCACTGAATCTTTCTTTTTCAATAGAATATTTTTTTTTGTTGAGGATGGAGAAGGATCACCTAAATGTCTGCTACTGCTTCTCTACCCTCTTAAACTTTAAGCAAATTTCCCCATTCCCCTTTAGCCAACACTATTTTCATAGATCGATCAATGTGAAGCTGTAAGAGCACAACACATCAGACAGCATCCGAGAAGCAGAGAAGTCAACATTTCATCAGGACTGGTAGGGGGAGGGAACCGAGCAGTATATAGAGGGTGGGGGGTGGGGCTGGGAGAAGGGTAAGTGGGATGGTTGTAGGTCAGGGGTTATGTAATTGGTCAGTGAGAAGGGTGGAGCAGATAGGAGAGTAGGAAGATGGACAGGTTAGGTCCGGTCAAGGAGGTGAGGAGGTGGGTTGGGTCATGGATAGATGGGATAAGGATGGGAGAGGAGGGACATTGAAGCTGGCGAAGTCGATGTTGAGGCCATTGGGTTGTAAGCTTCCCAGGCAAAAATAAGACGTTGTTCCTCCAGTTTCCATTCAGTCTCACTCTGACAGTGGAGGAGGCCAAGGATGGACCTGTCACTGGCAGAGGGTCGTGGAGAGGATGGTAGTGGGACTGAGTATTATAGTGGATGGCAAACCAGAAGGTGGGTAATGTTTGCAAAGTGCAGATGTTCCATGATCCAGTCCCCAAGTTCTTCATAATCTTGTAACTGCCTTTATTTTAGGTTAAGACTCTATTTCAGAGCCATATCCCTCACCTTTAAAATTAAATGTGAAATCTGTCATCTCTCACCAAGAGGATGCTTCACTATGAGGTCAGGCTGCTACTTTACATATTGCCAAGTCTAGATTAGCCAGTTCCTTGGATCATTCAAGAATATATTGTTCTAAGGAATAGTCATGACTATCCTGTACAAACTCATTCTTTCTACCTCAGCCAAGGAGTCATCCAATCTCAATAAAAACTAAAATCTCCCACTGTTATTGCAGTACGTTTCTTACTAATCCCCATTATAGTTGATTTGTAATCTGTCCTACAATGTTGTACTGTTATGGAACCTATTCACATCAATGGCACCTTTCTACATCCGTACAAGCTGATCTTCCACCTTGATCTTCTGTCATTCTTCATGACTGTACTGCTATCACGCTTTCTTAACAGAGCTGTTCATCTTTGTCTCCTTTCTCCTTGCCTTTCTGAAATGTCAAGTACTCCTGAGGAAACTGAGTTGTGAACACAGACCAGTCCTTCCTGCAAGCCAACCTTCCATCCACTGAATCCTTCTATACTTCTCATTGCCCTGGGAAAGGGAACCATCATAATCAATGACCCCACCCATCCCAATTATAATCTCTGCCAACTTCTGTCAGGCAAAATATACAAAAGCTTAACCAGATGAACCAACTGCCTCAAGATCAACTTCTTCCCCACATTTATTAGATTTCTGAATGGACCACTCACAGTTTAAATTTAATGTTGATCTTACAAATTTTAAATTTAATGTTGATCTCACTCTTTGTGCACCTACTGTGCGGCCATAACATTATTCTATTCCTCGCTCTCTTCTATTGGAGCTCCTCGGTTCCGCCTGACGGTTTTTCTCTCTTTCTCTCCCCTTAGCCCCAGGAACAACAGCAGGTGCAGACAGCAAGTTCCAAAACAGCTCAGATACCGAGCTTGGAGTCACATGCAGACAGTGAGTCCTGGAGTAACATGCAGACAGTGAGTCGTGGAGTAACATGCAGACAGTGAGTCCTGGAGTAACATGCTGACAGTAAATCCTGGAGTAACATGCAGGCAGTGAGTCCTGGAGTAACATGCAGACAGTGAGTCCTGGAGTAACATGCAGGCAGTGAGTCCTGGAGTAATATGCAGACAGTGAGTCCTGTACTAACATGCAGACAGTGAATCCTGGAGTAACATGCAGACAGTGAGTCCTGGAGTCACATGCAGACAGTGAGTCCTGGAGTCACATGCAGACAGTTTGTCCTGGAGTCACATGCAGACAGTGAGTCCTGGAGTAACATGCAGACAGTGAGTCCTGGAGTCACATGCAGACAGTTTGTCCTGGAGTCACATGCAGACAGTGAGTCCTGGAGTAACATGCAGACAGTGAGTCCTGGAGTCACATGCAGACAGTTTGTCCTGGAGTCACATGCAGACAGTGAGTCCTGGAGTAACATGCAGACAGTGTGTCCTGGAGTAATTTGTGGGCAGTGAGTCCTGGATTAATGTGCGGGTAGTGAGTTCCTGAGTAATGTGCAGACAGTGAGTCCTGGGGGGAAAATCAGGGCGGGGGAGGCAGTCCTGGAACTTACCTTGGAGCAGCTAAGTGCTGGTATGGAGCAGACTGGAGGTTTGGAGCAGAGAGGGGACTGCTGTTGGACTGGGATCTGGTGCAGGCAGTCAGACCATAGGCAGAGGCTCTGCGCTGAGCTGCTGTACTGTCATGTTTATTTGAAATTTTTTACCTGACCGTAATGTCAAATCCTTATCAATGCCTTATTTCTAACTTACCTTTTAAATTCTGTAAAGTAATGCAACTAGTTTTCACTCTTCTTTTGTATTCATGATCTGTACCTAGGTACTTGGACCCAACATGGTGCCATAAGAGGTAGACATTGTAAAAGCTTTTCACTGTACATCTACAATTCAGTACATGTGATAATAAAGGATATTCTATTCTAATCTACCTTTATGCACTTTGTATAGTATGATCTGCCTGTATTACTCGCAAAACAAACTGTACCTAGATACATGTGACAAATACTCACTTTTTTTTTGTGCTGTCAGTTAATCCACCTTGTTATGAATGGTGCTTCCTTTCAGGTAAAGAATCTTTAATCCTATCTTTTTATAAATCTTCCCTACTCTGTTCTTATTTGCTAAGGCACTCTTATGTTTATATATTCTATCCCTTTTAGTCACCCTCTGGTCAACGTGACCTGCTTTGATTCTTTGCACAATCACTTGTTCTTTCATTGAAAATTTCTAAATATCACTTCATGTGAACATTACCCTGCCCACTACTATTTAATTTAAATTCTTCTCTACAATCTTAGTTTATGCCAGAATATATTAATCCCAGCATGGTTAGATAAAGAACATCTCATTTGTATAGCTCCCTCTTTATTCAGTATGCATGCTAGACCCCAGTTTGGCTCAGGTAGTAATCCAGAGATTATTACCTTTGTGGTTCTGTTTTTCAATTTTGGAGATAATTTCTCAGATTCCCTCAGTCAGGCCTATTTTAGTCTCATAATGATGGACCACAGCAATTGGATCCTTCACTTCCCACTCCAAATCCACTCCTGCCCTGAGCAGATGTCCTAAAGCCAGGTGTGAGGTGCTCTTGGTGTTTAACACATGCCTGGCCCTTAATGACACCCTGCATGATGACTCAAGCCATCTTCCACTTTATCAGGACCACATTCTGGACTGTGGATGTCAACTTTTAATTTGTTATATTGTCACTTATTTACAAACAACCACACAGTCATACTCTGCTTCACTATCCAGTGTGCGCATATTGTGAATATGAGTGGGCTTCACCATGATGCTGTCTGCAGTCAAACAGTTGACTGAGGCACATGTTTGAGGAATGCTGGGAAAGGTACTGAAAGCCTATGGATCCTTAACCAGCAGTACATGCATCTTCAAAAGAATGAGGAGGTGGAGAACAATCGATGTTTAATGGAACTGTGGTTTTATATGTGCCTATGGCAGGTAGTGGAGGAAATGTACAAATTGCCACTTCATATTTGGGTATTGTTTTTGATTCTGTTCCAGCCCAGATACATATCTAAGGCTTAATTCCATTACCCTGCTTGATTATTCTGATGATGCTTTCAAAATATGAAACGTGCAGGAAGCAATGAAATAAAAGAAATGAATAGGGCTTTCCCTTGATAATTAGATATCATAGGGTAATTGGACTGTTTGTGTATAATTATTTTGGATGTAATCTGCCACTAGTCATATAATTAAATCATGATCACCATTTGTAAAAACATTGGACTATTTTACAGCCACAGTCCAATTTGTTTAAAATTGATGAGCCAAGGTGTGTGTTGAAAAATAATGTCTGCAGGAAGATTGAAAGCAGTTACAGCACTGCATTTTAACAGAATCTGTTAAATCTTTCCAAACTCTATAGAGTCAGGGATACAGAGTAGAGATATGAAATTATAAGCTTTACATCCTTATTCAAACACAAAGGAAAAAACAAACTAAATTTAATGACAGTAGTGAAAATATTCAGAGATTCTCTGAATCAGGGATTCTTTGACTTCAGGAATTAGTTAGCTGCTTGACCAACATGAATCCAATGGGCTGAGAGGCATTTGTCCGTGCTGTAGACCATTATGATACTATGATTCCATTATCAAGGAGGAGTAAGCCAACACTTGGAAGATCAATGAGCCATAATGTTGAGGGTGAAAGTTTCATTTCATTGTAGTGAGCTCTAACGCTAGGCTGACCCTCCAGTGCAGTACCAAGAGAGCTCTACACTGTCAGAAGTGCCATCTTTTGATAAGACATTGAGCTAAGGCCCTGTCTGGGCTCTCTGATGGACATAAATTAGACTGTGGTACCTTGAGACGGGAGTTCACCTGCTGTCGTGGTCAAAATTTAAACTTCAACTGAAGTAAAATAATTTTATTGATCATTTACATCATTGTGCAGTGTGCATATTGACTGTCTGTTCGTGAGAATAAGTGAGTGCAAAATATAGGTTTGTATCATCCGCTGAGTACTGCATGTTAATATTACATTCACACTTCACTTGTCCTTCGAGGTGGTGGAGGTCACAGGTTTTGAATGTGCTGCCAGTGGAGCCTTGCTGAGTTTCTGCAGTGCAGCTTATCGATGTTACAAATTGCTGTTACTCTGTCCCCAATGTGAAGAGAATAAATGTTTGGGGCATGGAAGAGATGCTAAGAGATTTGCTTTGAGTGTCCATCTTCTTGAGTGTTGGAGCTGCAATCATCCAGTCAAGTGGAGAAAATTCCATCAGACCTCTGACCTGTGAATTATGGATGACATGATGTGGAGGTGCCGGTGTTGGAATGGGGTGTACAAAGTTAAAAATCACACAACACCAGGTTATAGTCCAACAGGTTTATTTGGAAGTACTAGCTTTCGGAGCGCTGTTCCTTTAACAGGTAGCTAGTGGAGCAGGATTATAAGCTTGGATGATGGATAGGCTTTTGACTCCAGTGTTTTTTCTCACCATAAAACATAGCTCTCATCTGCTGAAACTGTCAACGTTCACCAAGACATTAGTAGCATCACTAAGTTCTTCTCAAGATGTCGAAATTTCAGCTGAAATTAAAACATATTACATCAGACCATACAAACTAGTACCTGGAGTTGACCATTCAACATCTTGAGCCTGCTCTGCCATTTAATACAATCACAGCTGATCTCAGCTCAGCCACAATTCCTGATAAAGGGCTTTTGCCCGAAACATCATTTTTCCTGCTTCTCAGATGCTGCCTGACCTGCCGTGCTTTTCCAGCAACACACTCTCAACTCAGCCACTTTCATGCTCTCCATAACCCACCGAACCCATTACACAATAGAAATCTGTCTATTTATTAAGTGTCCCAGTATCCATTGCACTCTGGGGTAGCTGAGTTCCACAGATTTGGGGTGTGGGGAGGTAGGTGATGAAATAGCATCAGGAATGTCAATGCCAGACATAAGTCTCCACGAAGCGAGAGAGTCAGTTTACTTCAGGAGAAGACGTTTGGCCCTGTTTGGGCAAGAGGCATGGTTGACATGAGGTCAGATCCAGTGATGTATAACTTTCAGGGAGCTGCAATGCTCCTGAACAAGCACATGGACCATATGAAAGCTGCAAATTTACAAATGGTTCTGGAGCAAAATGTGCTCAGCTCCTTGAATGCCTTTCAGATTGTTCTGGAACCTGTGGGATCTCCTTCTCCATCAAACGTCAAAGATCCCTTGGAATTAATCGGGACACAGCAGATGTCACCGCCTCGACATTTTTGCTGCCTGAAGGAGAGAATGAATTTCTTCCGAGATGCTCGGGGCGCTCGAGTCAAGCCTGTGTGTGTTACACACTGCCCATATCAGAGGCAGAGTTGGAGGAACCTGGCCTGGTGCTAAAATACCCCAGGGGGAGGAGCAACAAAAAGAAAAGAACTGGCCTATGTCTTTGGACTCAGAGGGGCAGTGATGTAGTGATTGTGAACAAGGTCAGTCAAGTGAACCTCATAGAATATGAGTTCTCTGATTGGGGCTGTTAATCTGGTCCACTCAGGGAGTCCTGGCTGACAGATGAGAACAAAAGTGTCAGACATCCTGTTCACTCTGAGAGCTGGGTCTGAGGGAGCTGGATCAGTGACAGGGACTCTCTACATCTAAGTAAAGGTTGACTCGGTGATGGGATACCAGCTTCTGTGAAATTATTTCAAAGACAAACCCCTCACCTCTAGAATCAATCTAGTGAACCTGCTCTGAACTGTCTCCAGTGTAATTACATCCCTCCTTAAGTAAGAGGACCAAAATTGTATGTGATATTCCAGGTGGGATATCATTAATGCTTTGTATTGTTGCAGCAGTACTTCCTTACTTTTATATTCTGTTCCTTTCCCATGAAATATCAAAATTCCCTTTGTCTTCCTTATTACCTCCTGCACCTGCGTTTTCTGTGGTTCATGCTGGAGGGACATCCAGATCGCTCTGCACTGAAACACTCTGAAGCTTCTCTCCATTTAGATATTAAGTCACCTTTCTATTCCTCGATCTAAATGGATAATCTTACACTTATCCACATTAAACTTCATTTGCCAAATCTTGGCCAATTCTGCTGTTGTAGTTCAGAAATTTAACAGTAATTATTGGGTCACTTGATTCAACTGCACATTTTGTTAATGCCAGGATAGCTTTTATTTTCACACATAGTTCTGAAGGTTGCCAACAAACAAGCCATTTTCATGTTCAACACTGATAGAAGCCAATTTATAATTAATATTGTTAAATAATTGCTTATGACTAGAATGTTCAACATTCTCTGACTCATTATAGGTTCGAATCTGCCCCAGCCTGAAGCAGCTATTAATCTGCCCCAGCCTGAAGCAGCTATTAAGTTCCATAAATACAAACCAGAATTACCTTTTAAATAATTATCAGCACTAACTTGCACTGGAATTAACCAAAACCGTGTGGGAGTAAAGGTTAAGGAGGATGTATTTGATGATTGGAGCCAGTGACTCATAACTGAAAGAGAAGGAAGCCTGAGGCCTTCATGAAATGCAGCATAGCCACCCGTTCCATTTTGAGCTGTCAGTCCAGCTTTTTGTAGCTGCCTGGAAATCCTATACAATTTCCACAGCCTGCTCTACTCAATAGTCAATCTTTTCTTATTAACACAATCTAGATCGTTGCAGTGGAAAGCCTGCCAACATCATCAAAGACCTGTCCCACTCTGGTATTGCTCCCCTTACAACCTCTCCCATCAGGTAGACGATGCTGAAGCTTGATCATATGCACCAACAGGTTCAAGAACAGCTTCTTCCCTGCTGTTATTAGATTGCTGTATAGGCCTCTCTAACTTCAAATAATGTTAATCTTGCTTTGTGAACCTCTGTGCAGCCATAGCCTTATATGCCTCACTCTGTCTAAGTATCCTAAGATCTGTATGTCCTTGCTTGCTTTGATCTGCAAATACTGCTCATAAAACAAAGCTTTTCACAGCACTTAGGTACATGTGACTACAATCAATCAAATCAAATCAAACTTCACCATGGTCATCTGAGACCACCACCAAGTTGTCTGGCAGAATTATGATTGCCTAAAAAAAATTCCAATGTTAATGAATCAGTTGCATTTTTCAACATCCCCTGCACCCACACATTCTGCCAAAAATGGATTTCACAAAATGGAGCGATCATTCCATCTATTTGTCTCAGCCACCACCTTCTGTGCTTTTGTTTTTTAACAACCTATATATTTTACAAAATCATGCAGCATAAAAGATGGTTATTTGGCCCATTATATCTGTGCCAGCTCCTTGCAAACCCGAGCACTTAGTACCAAGGCCTTACTCAATTTTCATTGTCCTTTGCAAGTATTCCCCTTTAAACTCACTACTGAATCTACTTTCGCTGTCCTTAGAGGCAGTACCTTCAAATCAGAACAATTAATCATAAAAGACACTCGCCTCACTTCCCCTCGGGTATTGTTTGTGCAAAACTGATTATATTCATCACTCTTTTTGTCTCCCATTTCAAAAATTCCAACATTAAGAGACTGAAAGTAGCAGTTTGCATTGAGATCTTGGAGTCTGAAACCTAAAATGTAATCCTCTCCCACAGTTCTTTGCACTACCACCTCTCAGCTGGAAAAGAGTACATGGTTACAAGTGTAATGCAATGGTGCCCAAGCAACATTTCTTCCTTTATCATTAAATAGTTGCCAATAATTACTGTTCTTCAAAGTGCTTGGGAAATGTCTCATAGTGTTATCTGCGAGAGGGACAAGTGAATGTTAGCTTTTCTCGTGATCAGCATGAGGCTGTGCTCAGATGAACCTAGACTTGTCTTTAGATCTATCGGGTGCTGTGGTATCTTGAAGGCAAAGCCCTTAGACTGACCACGGTAACAAAAAAAATCATCTTGTACCAATCAGCTTCACCTTCAAACACCTCCAAGAGACTTCATGGGAGCTGGCAAGAAGACATTGTGCAGACTTTAAGGTTTTGATAGTTTTGACAAAAAAGCCAAGAAAAAGACAAGAAATAGTTGGGTGTCTTGATATAATCCCTTTTACCATCAGTATAAAGAAAGGACATAATCTCACCATGGGCAAGTAACACGTGGCTTTACTTAAACATTTGCTGATTGTGCAATATCAGCGATGACTATTATCCAATTCTTCATGTGTCAAATGTTCCACTGAACTCAGTATTGAGCAGTACCAGGTAGGATGTAAAACTAACATATGACTTGGTCTGATGTTTCCCCATAGGCAGGTTTGATTAAAATTGAAACAAATTTATTACTTTCTTCTCCCACACCAAAATTCCTCTTCTCCAGTTCCTTCCCAATGCCTTTCAGCACTACACCCTATCCAGCACTCCCTACCCCTGCTCAATGCTGCTTCCCTCCTGTTTAGGAAATTGGTTTCACCCACTGAGGTATGATTAGATAGTCAGGTCTGAGATCATTGCTCGGTGAAAGAGAGTACTGCAGATGCTGGAGATGAGTCAAGAATGTGGTGCTGGAAAGGCACAGCAGGTCAGGCAGCATCCGAGGAGCAGGAAAATTGACGTTTCGGGCAAAGGTGAAGGGCTTATGCCCGAAACGTCGATTCTCCTGCTCCTTGGATGCTGCCTGACCTGCTGCGCTTTTCCAGCGACACATTTTTCAGAAAAGATACCAGTGCTCATTATCAAGGATTTTATGGCAGAGCATTTAGAAAACAGTGATAGAATCAGACACAGTCAGGATGGATTTACAAATGACAAATTGTGTTTGACAAATTGACAGGAGTTCTTCAGGGATGTAACTAATAGAATTGATCAAGGGGAACCAGTGGATGTGGTTTATTTGGACTTTCGGAAGGCTATTGATGAAGTCCCAGATGAATGTATAAAATGGGATTGGGGGTAGTGCACTGAGATGCGTAATGTATTGGTTACAGATAGGAAAATGGGAGAGGAAGAAAGGGGTCTTTTTCTAATGGTAGGCAGTGACTAACAGGGTACTGCAGGGATCAGTGCTAGGACCCTGGCTATTTACAATGTATGTTAATGACTTAGATGAGGGGACTAAATGTAACATCCCCAAATTTGCAGATGACACAAAGCTAAATGGGAGGGTGAGCTGTGAGGAGAATGCAGAAATGGTGCAGTGTGAACTGGACTGGCTGAGAAAGTGGATAAATGCATGGCAGATACAGTACAATGTGGAGAAATGTGAGGGTATCCACTTTGGTAGCAAGAATAGGAAAGCAGATTATTATTTGAATGGCTGTAAAATGTGCAGTAAAGAAAAGTGAACTGAAAACTGGCCTTCATAGTGAGAGGGTTTGAGTACAGGAACAGTGATGTTTTGCTGCAATTACACAGAGCATCGGTGCTGCAATTACACAGAGCATCGGTGCTGCAATTACACAGAGTATTGTATACAGTTTTGGTCTCCTTATGTGAGAAAGGGTGATCTATCTATAGAGGGAATGTAGCAAAGGTTTATCAAATTGAATCCTGGAATGGCAGGACTGACATATTGAGGAGAGATTGAGTCACTTAGGAGAAAAACCAAAGAACTGCACGTGCTGAATATCTGAAACAAGATCAGAAATCAGAATTAACTTCTGAAGAAGGGTCACTGGACCTGAAATGGTAAAGCTGTTTTCTCTAAACAAATGCTGCTAGGCCAGCTGAGGTTTTCCAGCAATTTCTGATTTTGAGTAGATTAGAATTGTATTCACTGGTGCTTAGAAGGATGAGAGGAGATCTCATATAAAATTCTAACAGGGCTAGACAGTTTAGATACATGAATGATATTCCTGTGGTGGTGGGGCTTGCGGTGGGAGGAGGGGTGGGGAGGGGAGTCCAAAACCAAGTGCTTTTGTTTAAGGATAAGATGACTGAGATGAGGTGAAATTTCTTCACACAGAGTGGTGAGCCTGTGGAATTCATCGCCACCGAAAGTAGCTGAGTTTTCAAGAAGGAGGTAAGTGTGGCTCCTGTGGCTAGACGGATCAAGAGAGATGGCGAGGAGGTGGTGGATTATGTATTGAGCTCAATGAGCCTTCAGGTAGAGGAGGAGCAGTATTGGGGCTCTTTCTGGGGTTGGTGGGATCTCTACAAACAGGATGGTCTTCACCTGAACCAGAGGAGTACCAAAATCCTGGGGGGGAAATTTGCTAACGCTATTCGGGAAGGTTCAAACAAATTCAGCAGAGGGATGGGAACTGAAATTGTAGTTCAAGTAGACAGGAGGTTGAGAGTAGTGAAGTCAGAACTAACGTTTCAAGATCGCAAGAAGGCACGGCAAGCAAGAAGTTGGTTTGAAGTTTGTCTACTTCAATGTCAGGAGCATCCGGAATAAGGTGGGTGAACGTGCAGCATGGGTTGGTACCTGGGATTTCGATATTGTGGCTATTTCAGAGACATGGATAGAACAAGGACAGGAATGGATGTTACAGGTTCCGGAGGTTTAGATGTTTCAGAAAGAATAAGGAAGATGGTAAAAGAGGGAGTGGTGTGGCATTGTTAGTCAAGGGCACTATTAGTGTTGCAGAACGGACGTTTGAGGACTTGTCTACTGAGGTAATATGTACTGAGGTTAGAAACAGGAAAGGAGAAAACACCCTGTTGGGAGTTTTCTATAGGCCTCCAAATAATTCCAGACGTGTAGTGGAAAGGATAGCAAAGCTGATTCTCGATAGGAGCGAGAGTGACAGGGTAATTGTTATGGGGGTCTTTAACTTTCCAAATATTGACTGGGAATACTATAGGAGAAAGTGAGGACTGCAGATGCTGGAGATCAGAGCTGAAAATATGTTGCTGGAAAAGCGCAGCAGGTCAGGCAGCATCCAAGGAGCAGGAGAATCGATGTTTCGGGCATGAGCCCTTCTTCTGAGAAGGGCTCATGCCCAAAACGTCGATTCTCCTGTTCCTTGGATGCTGCCTGACCTGCTGCGCTTTTCCAGCAACACATTTTCAGCTGGGAATACTATAGATCAAGTACTTTAGATGGGTCAATGTTTATCCAATGTGTGCAGGAGGGTTTCCTGACATAGTATGTAGATAAGCCAACAAGGGACGATGCCACATTAGATTTGGTAATGGGTAATGAACCTGGCCAAATGTTAGGCTTGGAGGTACGTGAGCACTTTGGTGATAGTGACCACAATTCAATTATGTTTATTTTAGCGATGGAAAGGGATAGGTATATACTGCAGGGCAAGAGTTATAGCTGGGGGTAGAGGCAATTACGATGCGATTAGGCAATATTGAGGATGCATAGGATGGGGAAGGAAACTGCAGGGAATGGGCACAGTTGAAATGTGGAGCTTATTCAAGGAACAGCTACTGTGTGTCCTTGATAAGTATGTACCTGTCAGGCAGGGAGGAAGTGGTTGAGTGAGGGAGCCATGGTTTACTAAAGAAATTGAATCTCTTGTCAAGAGGAAGAAGAAGGCTTATGTTAGGATGAGATGTGAAGGCTCAGTTAGGGCACTTGAGAGTTACAAGTTAGCCAGGAAAGACCAAAAGAGAGAATAAAGAAGAGCCAGGAGGGGACATGAGAAGTCATTGGCGAATAGGATCAAGGAAAACCCTAAGGCTTTCTGTAGGTATATCAGGAACAAAATAGAGTAAAATCAGGGCCAATCAAGGATAGTAATGGGAAGTTGTGCATGGAGTCAGAGGAGATAGGGGAAGTGCTAAATGAATACTTTTTGTCAGTATTCACCCTGGAAAAAGACAATGTGATCGAGGAGAATACTAAGATACAGGCTACTAAACTAGATGGGATTGAGGTGCATAACGAGGAGATATTAGCAATTTTGGAAAGTGTAAAAATAGGTAAGTGCCCTGGGCCGAATGAGATTTATCCGGGATTTTTTATGAAGCTAGGGAGGAGATTGCCGAGCCTTTGGCTTTGATCTTTATGTCATCATTGTGCATAGGAATAGTGTCAGAAGACTGGAGGATAGCAAAGAAGGGGAGTAGAGACAACCCTGGAAATCAAAGGCCTGTGAGCCTTACTCTGGTTTTGGGTAAAGTTTTGGAAATGGTTATAAGAGATAGGATTTATAATCATCTAGAAAGGAATAAGTTAATTAGGGATAGTCAACATAGTTTTGTGAAGGATAGGTCGTACGTCATTAACCTTATTGAGTTGTTTGAGAAGGTGACCAAACGGTGGTGTATATGACTTTCAGTAAGGCATTTGGTAAGGTTCCCCATGGTTGGCTATTGCACAAAATATGGAGGCATGGGATTGAGGTGATTTAACAGTTTGAATTAGAAATTGGCTAGCTGAAAAAAGACAGAGGGTGGTGGCTGTTGGGAAATATTCATCCTGGAGTTCAGTTACTAGTGGTGTACCACAAGGATCTGTTTTGGGTCCATTGCTGTTTTTCATTTTTATAAATTACCTAGATGAGGGTGTAGACAGATAGCTTAGTAAATTTGCAGATGACACTAAGGTCGTTTGAGTTGTGGATAGTGTGGAAGGATGTTGTAGGTTACAGAGGGACACAGATAAGCTGCAGAGCTGGCCTGAGAGGTGGCAAATGGAGCTTAATGTGGAAAAGTGTGAGGTGATTCACTTCAGAAGGAGAAACAGGAATGCAGAGTACTGGGCTAATGGTAGGATCTTTGGTAATGTAGAAGTGCAGAGAGATCTCGGTGTCCAGGTACATAGATGCTTGAAAGTTGCCACCCAGGTTGATAGCTGAAAATGTGTTGCTGGAAAAGCACAGCAGGTCAGGCAGCATCCAGGGAACAGGAGAATCGATGTTTCGGGCATAAGCCCTTCTTCAGGAATGAGGAAAGTGTGCCCAGCAGGCTAAGATAAAAGGTAGGGAGGAGGGACTTGGGGGAGGAGCGTCAGAAATGCGATAGGTGGAAAGAGGTCAAGGTGAGGGTGATAGGTCAGACTGGGGTGGGGGCGGAGAGGTCAGGAAGAAGATTGCAGGTTAGGAAGGCGGTGCTGAGTTCGATGGATTTGACTGAGACAAGGTGGGGGGAGGGGAAATGAGGAAACTGGTGAAATCCGAGTTCATCCCTTGTGGTTGGAGGGTTCCTAGGTGGAAGATGAGGCGCTCTTCCTCCAACCGTCGTGTTGTTGTGGTCTGGCGATGGAGGAGTCCAAAGACCTGCATATCCTTGGTGGAGTGGGAGGGGGAGTTGAAGTGTTGAGCCACAGGGTGGTTGGGTTGGTTGGTCCGGGTGTCCCAGAGGTGTTCCTGAAACGCTCCGCAAGTAGGCGGCCTGTCTCCTCCTCTATATTGGGGAGATGTCCTCATCACATAAATGAATAAAAAAAAACTGGTGATGAATTTGTTGGGGATGATTAAATTGTCATCATGTTTATAGAGTCAGAGAGTCATAGAGGTGTACAGCACGGAAACAGACCCTTCGGTCCAACTCATCCATGCCGACCAGATATCCCAACTCAATCTAGCCCCACCTGCCAACACTTGGCCCATACCCCTCCAAACCCTTCCTATTCATATACCCATCCAAATGCCTTTTAAATGTTGCAATTTTATCAGCCTCCACCACATCCTCTGGCAGCTCATTCCATACACGTACCACCTTCTGTGTGAAAAGGTTGCCCCTTAGGTTTATTCTGTATCTTTCCCCTCACACCCTAAACCTATGCTCTTTAGTTCTGGACTCCCCGACCCCAGGGAAAAGATTTTGTCTATTTGTCCAATCCATGCTCCTCATGATTTATAGACCTCTATAAGGTCACTCCTTAGCTTCCAACTCTCCAGAGAAAACAGCTCCAGCCTAAGAGAAAGTGAGGACTGCAGATGCTGGAGATCAGATTACATTAGATTAGATTAGATTACATTACAGTGTGGAAACAGGCCCTTCGGCCCAACAAGTCCACACCGACCCGCCAAAGCGCAACCTACCCATACCCCTACATTTACCCCTTACCTAACACTACAGGCAATTTAGCATGGCCAATTCACCTGACCTGCACATCTTTGGACTGTGGGAGGAAACCGGAGCACCCGGAGGAAACCCACGCAGACACGGGGAGAATGTGCAAACTCCACACAGTCAGTCGCCTGAGGCGGGAATTGAACCCGGGTCTCCGGCGCTGTGAGGCAGCAGTGCTAACCACTGTGCCACCGTGCCGCCCAGAGTTGACAGTGTGTTGCTGGAAAAGCACAGCAGATCAGGCAATATCTGAGGAGCAGGAAAATCGATGTTTCAGGCCTGAGCCCTTCATCAGGAATGTGGCTGGGAGCCTCGGGGGGTAGAGAGATAAATGGGAGGGGGGTGGGGCTGCGGAGCAGGAAGCTAAGAGTGCAATAGGTGGATGGAGGTGGGGGTAAAGGTGATAGGTCGGAGAGGAGTGTGGAGTGGAGAGGTGAGAAGGAAGATTGACAGGTAGGACAGGTTATGAGGATGGGGCTGAGCTGGAAGATTGGATCTGGGACAAGGTGGGGGGGAGGGGAAATGAGGAAACTGGTGAAGTCCACATTGATGCCATGAGGTTGGAGGGTCCCGAGGCGGAAGTTGAGGCGTTCTTCCTTCAGGTGTTGGGTGGTAAGGGAGTGGCGATGGAGGAGGCCCAGGACCCGCATGTCCTCGGCAGAGTGGATGGAGCAGTTGAAATGTTCAGCCACAGGGCGATGGGGTTGATTAGTGCGGGTGTCCCGGAGATGTTCTCTAAAGCGTTCTGTGAGAAGGCATCCAGTCTCGCCAATGTAGAGGAGACTGCATCGGGAGGAATGGATACAATAAATGACATGTGTGGAAGTGCGGGTGGAACTTTGACAGATGTGGAAGGCTCCTTTCGGGCCCTTGGATGGAGCGCCAGCCTATTCAACCTCTCCCTATAGATCAAATCCTCCAATCCTGGCAGCATCCTTGCAAATCTTTTCTGAACTCTTTTAAGTTTCACAACATCTTTATGATAGGAAGGAGGCCAGAATTGCATGCAATATTCCATCAGTGGCCTAACCAATGTCCTGTACAGCTGCAACATGACCTCCCAACTCCTGTACTCAATACTCTGACCAATAAAGGAAAGCAAACCAAACGCCGCCTTCCCTATCCTATCTACCTGCGATTCCACTTTCAAGGAGCTATGAACCTGCACCCCAAGGTCTCTTTGTTCAGCAACACTCCCTAGGACCTTACCATTTAGTGGATAAGTCCTGCTAAGATTTGCTTTTCCAAAATGCAGCACTTCACATTGATCTAAATTAAACTCTATCTGCCACTTCTCAGCCCATTGGCCCATCTGATCAAGATCCCGTTGTAATCTGAGGTAATTTTATTTGCTTTCCACTACACCTCCAATTTTGGGGCCATCTGTAAACTTACTAACTATACCTCTTATACTCACATCCAAATCATTTATATAAATGACAAAAAGTAGAGGACCCAGCACCGATCCTTGTGGCATTCCACTGGTCACAGGTCTCCAGTCTGAAAACCAACCCTCCGTCACCACCCTCTGTCTTCTACCTTTGAGCCAGTTCAGTATCCAAATGGCGAGTTCTCCCTGTATTCCTTGCTAACCAGTGTCCCATGGGGAACCTTGTCAAACGCCTTACTGAAGTCCATAGAGATCACATCTACTGCTCTGCCCTCATCAATCTTCTTTGTTATTTCTTCAAAAACTCAATCAAGTTTATGAGACATGATTTCCCACGCACAAAGCCATGTTGACTATCTCTAATGAGTCCTTGCCTTTCCAAACACATGTACATCCTGTCCCTCAGGATTCCCTCCAACAATTTGCCCACCACCGAGGTCAGGCTCACGGTCTATAGTTCCCTGGCTTGTCCTTACCACCTTTCTTAAACGGAGGCACCATGTTTGCCAACCTCCAGTCTTCCGACACCTCATCTGTGACTATTGATGATACCAATATCTCAGCAAGAGGCCCAGCAATCACTTCCCTAGCTTCCCACAGTGTTCTCGGGTACACCTGATCAGGTCCTGGGGATTTATTCACTTTTTTGCATTTCAAGACATCCAGCACTTCCGCCTCTGTAAGATGGACATTTTTCAAGATGTCACCATCCATTTCCCTACATTTAATATCTTTCATGTCCTTCTCCACAGTAAATACTGATACAAAACACTCGTTTAGTATATACCCCAGCTCCAAGGTCTCTTTGTTAAGCAACACTCCCTAGGACCTTGTGGCATAAGTCCTCCACACAAAGGCCGCTTTGCTGGTCTTTGAGGGGCCCTATTCTCTCTCTAGTTACCCTTTTGTCCTTAATGTTTTTGTAAAAACCCTTCGGATTCTCCTTAACCCTATTTGCCAACGTTATCTCATGTCCCCTTTTTGTCCTCCTGATTTCCCTTTTACATATACTCCTACTGCCTTTTTGCTCTTCTAATGATTCACTCGATCTATCCTGTTATACCTGACATATGCTTCCTTCTTTTTCTTATTCAAAGCCTCAATTTTTTTTTTGTAAATTTTGTTCCCCTACATTTTCTCCAATAGTTGATGTCCAACAGATTACACATTGCAATGTAATTATACCTTTTCTTGTTCGTTAGCTGAAGCTAAATAGATTCTGTCCTTCACTTCTCTGGGACATCCCACTGTCCTGCACTGTAATGTTCTCATTAATCCATAGTGTGACATCCTTCTTTCCTGAATATCGTCTATCCAGGAGAGGGCAACACTTCTGCGTTGCTCTTTTTTGAACCATGACTCCATTATCTCCATAACATACTATTTCCATGTGGCCATCTGCAACTTTGGCACACCAGTCCTCTCTCTCAATAGTCTGTACATTCTGTCACAGCTCACTGGGGTGCCATATGAGTCATAGAGATAGATAGCACAGAAAAAGACCTTTCAGTCCATCAAGTCCACACCAGCCAAAAGTACCCACCTAACTATTTTAATCCCATTTTCCAGCATTTGGCCTTATCTGCTTTGGCTTTACAAATGCAGGACGCGTCTTCAATGTGATAAAAGTTTCTACCTCTACCACCTTTACAGGCAATGAATAACAGCTTCCCACCATCCTCTGGTTGAAAAGCTTTTTCCTAAATCTCCTCTAAACCTTCTGCCCTTTTCCTAAATCTGTGATGCATGGTCATTGATCCTTCCATCAAGGAGAACAGTTTCTTCCTGTCCACCTTATCTATACCCATCATTTTATACATTTCAATCATGTGCCCTCTAAATCTTATCAGCCCAAAGGAAACCAACCTCAGTCTGTCAAATCTGTCTTCATACTGAAACTCTCCAATCCAGGCAACATCCTGGTAAATCTCCTCTGCACCCACTATAGTGCAATCACATGCCTCGTCTAATGTTGATTCCAGAACTGCGTACAATACTCTAGCTGTAAACTGATTACAAGTGAATCTGTTGAATAGAACCAGTGTACTAACTGGTGCAGCTTCAGTCTCAGTGTTTAATTTTGAGGGAAAGATGTATGAAGAATGTCAACTCCATGAATGTCACACTTGTATATAGTCGGTGACTGACCTTGAACGTGCGAGAACGTGGCATCTTTTTCCACTTCCTCTCAATGTACTTATTGATCTTATAACTTCACATTTATCTACATTGTACTGCACCAGTCATGTGTTCAACCACACACTCAACTCGTCTAAACCACTCTTAACCCTCCTTGCACCTTCTTCACAATCCCACCCAGTTTTGTGTCATCAGCAAACTTGGAAATGTTTCATTTGTTCCCCTGATCTGTGTCATTTCTGTATACCTACTCCTGGTACTTTGTCACATTTGCCACATCTACCAGTCTGTGGCCCTGAGTGAGGTGTGGCTTGCTGCCAGCAATCTTCTCTTGTCTTGGGTCTATCAGTGATAGAGAATATAGCACAGTGGAGTATCTACAGGGACACTGTTCTGTCATAACTTGGAGGTTTATTGCATAATAGCAAGAAGTACCACTATATTTGGTCAGATATCCTTACTAGTACTAGGTGGAGCTGGTCCACATCCATCTACACCCTCCAAAAGCTAGAATAGAACCTTCTGTCCCCACTTTCCAACTGTGTGGCATCAGCACAATGGGTGGGGTTATTGTAACAGGAACATTAACCCTTCCAGAACATTGCATTGTACAACAAAGACCATTTTCCCCTCTTTCTGGAATGTGCCTTTTTAAAGTCAGTCTGGAGGGAGATGCAGTGGTGTTTGAGATCCATCCTGAGCAGCTCCACCACTCTATTTCCACTGGGACTAACATCAATTATGCCTGGAGGAATATTAGCTCAGTGAAAGACACTCTTTGGTCTGCCTGAAGGTTGCTGAAGCCTGGCACAATCCAAAGTCCCACACGACACAACTGAGGGATGCACTAAAACTTCAAAGTGCACAAAGGCTGGTCTGTGTTCACCTGTGGTATTATAGCGAGGGCTAGAAACTGTCTGAAGCCTCTTGGGTTGTATGCTTTACATAAAGTATAAATGATCAAGACAACGTATAACAGTAAGTATAGAGAAACATCTCAGAGAGCTACACATACTTAAAGACATTGAACAAAGAAAATCCCACAATATTAACCAGAATGAGATACGTCCCTTTGGCTACGGGCTCTTAAGTTAGCTAAAAGAGAATAACATGAGTGAAACCAGCCTGTGTACAGAGCTGTCATTTGGACGAGGAAGCAGAACTGACCTATAACGTGTACACTGACAAGAGGAAGGAAAACATTTATTAAGTATGCCCAGACTCCTGCCGGTAGCCAGCAGTGTGAGGTGATGTGCAATTGATAAAGCCAATCTGCTTGACACTCTTGTTTCAGCAATCACAGGAAACAATAAAACATGCAGCCATTCGATGGACAGCTGAAATGAGAGAAGTTACTCAGTGTGCAGGAGTGTAGTGTGTATGAGGCAGCCGCCTTTTCCAGATGGAGTAAGTGACAACCTCTATTAATGAAACAGATTTGAAGTTACAAATGTGATTCCATCTGGCGTCTTTCAAAACAGACCTGGTAATTTTACAGAAACATACATGTAACAGAGCTTCCTAACACAATAGGTACCAGATGGAATCAGCCAGGAATCTCCAGAGCTGGTGCTGTTAACTTATCACTGCCTAGGTCATGTTGTTGTTACTAAATAAATCAGAGGTGAACTGCAGCATGTGTTTGATACTGACCTGAAATTTTCAGATTGAAGTAATGGTCTACTTGGAGTTAGTTCATCCAGGCCAGGGGAGCAGGTAAATGATGGAAAGCACAAAGGTGTTTAGCAGAATCAGTGAACCCTGTCAGAAAGTTAGAATCATAGAATCCCTACAGTGTAGAAAAGAGGCCATTCAACCCATTGAGTCTGAACTGACTCTCCAAATAGCATCACACCCACCTCCACCCTATCCCTGTAACCCTGCATTTGCCATGGCTAATCCATCTAGTCTGCACATCCCTGGACATTATGGGCAATTTAGGATGGCTAATCCAACAAACCTACACATCTTTGGACTGTGGGAGGAAACCAGAGCACCCGAACAAAACCCACACAGACACGGGGAGAATGTGCAAACTCCACACAGACCCAAGGCTGAGTTCCTGGCGCTGTGAGGCAGCTAACCACAGAGCCACTATGCCATCAGAGCTGAAAATGTGTTGCTGGAAAAGCGCAGCAGATCAGGCAGCATCCAGGGAACAGGAGAATCGACATTTCGGGCATAAGCCCTTCTTCAGGAAGGCTTATGCCCGAAACGTCAATTCTCCTGTTCCCTGGATGCTGCCTGACCTGCTGCGCTTTTCCAGCAACACATTTTCAGCTCTGATCTCCAGCATCTGCAGACCTCACTTTCTCCACCATGCCATCAACCAAGTTGGACTTGGTTATGATTGCTCAGACAGTTGAAATATGGTCACATATGTGATGTTTTAGAGGGATATATACAAACATAAAAATTATTGAAAAGGTAGACCACTTGGACTAGTGGATCAGAGTTATAAGGAAAGGTGGGATAGGCTGGGACTTTTTCGCTTGGAATGTAGGAGACTGAGGTGTGACCTTATAGAGGTTTAAAAAATCATCAGCAGCCTACATAAGGAAGCTAGCCAACAGCTTTTCCCAATGGTAGAGGAGTCTAGAACTAGAGGCCATAGTTTAAGGTAGAGAGCAGAGGTACAAAAGGGTCCAGAGGGGCAATGTTTTCACACAGAGGATGGTGAGTGTCTGAAACAGATAGCCAGAGGTAGCAGTGGAGGTGAGTACAATTTCATCATTTAAGTAACATTTAGACAGGTACATGGATGGGATAGGTATGGAAGGATATGGACCAAATGCAGGCAAAGGGAATTAGTTTAAATTGTGAAACTGGGCTCCATGGGCAGGTTGGGCTGAAGTAAACCTCTATGTTTCCAGCAGATACCACCTGCTTGTTCCCCTCCAAGTCACTCACCCTCCTGAGCTGGAAGTATATCGCTGTTCCTTCACTGTTGTGGGCCAAAATCCTGGAATTCCCTCCCTAATGGCATCATGGGTCAACCTACAGCAGGTGGAATGCAGCGGTTGGAAAAGACAGCTCACCACCACCTTCTTAAAGACAACTAGGGACGGGCAATAAATGTTGGAGCAGATAGCAACGCCCAGTGAATAAAAACAAGGCAGCCTAATAGGGAGAAGGAGTAAAATCCATATGGAATTGAATTGTTTCTGTAAGCTGTCTCATTCATCACTGAGATACATTATTCTGTGTAGCTTAACAAACTTTAAATATTACTCATTTACCAGCTCTGATATAACCATGGACAAGTAGCAGATTGCAGGTGAAACCTGGCATAGGGATCTGGTAGTTGTGTCTAACTTACAAAAGCAGAGTGGCACGGTGGCTTACAGTGCCAGAGACCCAGGTTCAATTCCAGCCTCGAGCAACTGTCTGTGTGGAGTTTGCACATTCTCACCGTGTCTGTGTGGGTTTCCTCCCACAGTCCAAAGATGTGCAGTTCAGGTGAATTGACCATGCCAAATTACCCATAGTGTTCAGGGATGTGTAGGTTAGGTGTATTAGTCAGGAGAATGGGTCTGGGTGGGTTACTCTTCAGAGGGCCAGTGCGGACTTGTTGGGCCAAAGGGCCTGTTTCTACACTGTAGGGATTCTATTCTATTTTTTGACAGTACTGGTGAGGAACTGTCTTCCCACATTTCCGCTCCATCACCCAGCCATACACCAGGTCATCGACAGAGAGGCAGGTTATCCAGTAGGCCGGGCTCTCCCAACAGGGGCAGGCTTGAACAGGAGAAGGAGGAAGTGAAAAACACCACCTCTCTCAATGTCTTTCTCTCTCTCTCTCTCTCATTCTCTCCCCAGGGGTCTTAAAAAGCAGCAGGTCCCCTTTGCTGTTGGGGGTTCACTGGGCAGAGGGGAGAGAGCCTGATTGAGAGCAGGTCTCCAAGCTTGGCATTGGCAGGCCTGGTGGAAATAGCGATGAAGTGCCACCCCATCGTTCCCAAACTGCCAGGTTATCGGTATGGAGTCACATATCTTATCCTTTTATCCTGCCCCCTGCCAAACTTAGGACTTTCTCCCTCCTGTAAATGGGGAGTTGGGGGTTGGGGAGTTGGGGAGGCGTGAGGGATATCAATATTAGAGCAGACAATCTTCTCACATAGGATGAGGCTGTTCGGCCCATTGCACCAGTTGTAACTCTTTGTAAAGAGTATCCAGTCAGTCCCACTGTTTTTCCAGAGCCCTGCACAGCTCTCCCTTGCAAAGGGAAAGAGACCCCAAAAAAGGTGGAAATGAAATAAAAACAGGAAACTATAAGAAGCAGGAACAGACAGCAGACCTCTCAACACCTGAGTGACAGGAATGAGGTGACCCTCACAATTCTCACTATACCTTGAGCTGCCTTGACGCTTTCTGTCTCTGATGTGGATTAACTCACTTCGTGACAAAGTGGAGAAAGGGGAAACAGTATCGGTGCCACAACTGATAGGAGATGAAGAACAATGCGGAGTGGCAGATCCAGCACTGACAAACGCCACGTTATTTCATGTTAAATCAGCCTTCTCAAAAACTCTCGATATTCTATCTTTGCACAGAGTTTGCCGACACAGGGAAGTGGAAGTCTGTTCTTTGTTAAACCACAGCGTGGCACCTTCCAGAAAATGAGAATGATGTCCTTTTTTTTCCTGTGCCAAACAGTTCCTAAAGATCCCGTTTTTTTTGCCTCGCCTCTGACTGACTCCATGTGGGTTCCTAGTTTCAACTTCAATTTGAAAACAAAAGCGCTATTTTGTGGTCGTTTTCAAACCTGAGTAACTCATTGCATTTCGCTAACCTTTTAAGTTATTTAAGTTATTAATAATTCTACAACTTTCCAACTCTTCCAAGGTGTGTTTTTTTAAAAAAAAAACTAAATATATCTCAGCGACGCAAGATTTGGTGCAATTTGATTTCGGGGTATATCTTGGTGTGAATAATTTTGACTTAAAGCTGTCGACAAACTGCCTGGTGGGATCTGGAGACTGCCAGTTTATCTAACACTAACCCTAACCCTGTCGCTGTTCACTGTCTCTGGTCACACAGAGCCTTTAATAATGTCCTGAGGAGCCAGGGACCACCTTTTGCCCTTTCTGAGGTCAGCCCTTTCGGAGCTCAGAAATTCAGGAACAAACTCACAGTCAGAGTGCATTGTGTGTGTGTCGCCGGGGGGATCCCTGGCTTTCTGAAATTGACTGGCAGCAATTGCCATCAGTGATAATCGGTGTGCATTATAGAGGGGCGGCAAAGTCATTTCGTGAACGCTGCATTGGAATGGCGCCGAGAGTGATGTGGACCTAACCAGCAAATAATGATATTAGACAGTGTATAATTAGACTGTGGACTTATCCCAGAGCGGTCAGAGATGCGCAGGATTGATGCCAGCTCCGAATGGCTTATTTGCGAAGAAAGCAAGGAATTGCATTTCTGTAGCGCCATTCACCACCCCGGAATACCCTGTGAGCAGTATGTTTGAAACGCAGTCACAGATGTAATGTACGAAACAGTGCGAACAATTGAACAAACTCCTGAAAACATACGCCCCGCGTTAGCGTGGAAGGGCCATGTTAAAGACCAAGTGCACAAGTATAGCATGATCTTCCTTGAAAAGAAAGCATCAGTGCTATGTTTGCTTTTCAATGTCCTTCTTAATCCGAGATTGGTGAAGCTCTTCCGGCTCCTCAACCCCATTCTTGCTTTCCCGAGTACTTCCCCTCTTGGTTGTTTTTACATAAAATGGGAATAATGGCAGTAAAACAGCCCTTGGGATCAGCAAAGTGCACTGGCATCCTGAGCTGGCTTTTCTCAGTGTTAGTTATTAGTGCCAGGTTGCTGAAGGGATCAGTGCAATCCCTCAGGCTGCCTCTGTTCCTTGTATTATACCGTCACCTACTGGTTACAAGGGAACAGCAGCAAATAGCTCACACTCCCCATTCATTCAGTTAAAAATCACGCAACCGGCAGAGTTACATTGTACTTTGCTCGAAAACTGCACGAATCATGTAAGATTCTGTTAATTCATTTTCTAGATTAGAATCAATCTAAACATTATGGCACAGACAGCAGCATACAGGGGCCTAATACCTTCAACACATTATCTGGGCTGACACCGATTGTTAAAGTTAAGCTGAGAATGTAACTTGTAAAAAACTTTTTGTGATTTACATGTGAAAGAAGTGAAACCAACATGGTCATTCTAAAAGATGAGAGACTTAACAAACAATCAAGGCATTTTTCAATGTATAATTTCAGTTACATCACACTGTAAACTTTTGCTATAAATTCTGTGTCTTACGATCTTATTCTCCACAACCATCTGATGAAGGGTCAGCGCTCCAAAAGCTAGTGCTTCCAAATAAACCTGTTGGACTATAACCTGGTGTTGTGTGATTTTAAAATTTGTACACCCCAGTCCAACACCGGCATCTCCAAATCATGACACAACACCAAGTAATAGGTTAGAGCAAAAGTTTACAGTGTGATGTAACTGAAATTATATATTGAAAAATGCCTTGATTGTTTGTTAAGTCTCTCATCTTCTAGAGTGGCCACGTTGGTTTTAGTTCTTTCATGTGTAAATCCCAGAATTTTTTTAAAAGTTACATTCTCATTTAACAATAGGTGCCATGTGGACTCAGATACTGCCTTGAAGGTGTGAGGTGCTCTGCGTGGGGTTGCCTGTGCCCCAATATTCAGACTGATTGTATTTCTAAAAAAAGGCATTTACAGAATCTTACATGGATTCATGCAGTTGTTGTGCAAAATAAAATGTAATTCTGCAAGTACAAATTCACCCCACAAACTTATATGCATGTGTGCATATGGGTGTGTGTATGGAGGGTATGAGTGTCTGTGAGAGAGTCTGTATATGCGTATGTGTGTGAGTGTGAGTGTAACGGGGTATAAGTCTGTGAGTGGGTGTGTGTGGGAGTGTATGTGTGAACATATGAGAGCTTGTCTATGACAGAGGGTCTGCGTGAGTGTATGCGGTCTGTAGGTGTGTGTGTGTGTGCTTGTGTGAGAGTGTGTGTGTAAGAGTGAGTGTGTGTGTGTGTAATGCAGTGGGGTCACCTATTATGTGACATGAACCCAAGGTCCCAGGTGAGGCCATCCCCATGGTTACTGAACTTAGCTATCAGCCTCTGCTCAGCCACTTTGCGTTGTTGCCTGTCCCAAAGTCCGCCTGAAGGTCCGAGGTCGAATGTCCCAGACCACTGAAGTGATCTCCGACTGGGACACATGCACACACACACACGTCATAAGGCCAGCAGCAATGGGCCAGCAATGTCACTGCAGCAGTGGATTCACTGGGAGATGTCACTGCTAATCCTGCATGTGGGCAGCTCAGACCATGGGGGGACTGCTCAAGTGGATCTTCACAGACCCTGAGTGACTGAACTGCCTTTTTGGGGGTATACTGCTTACCTCCTTTACATGAAGAAAGTTCCCTAAATATACACGGTGGCACAGTGGTCAGCACTGCTGCCTCATTCCACCAGAGACCCAGGTTCAATTTCCACCTCAGGTGACTTTCTGTGTGGAGTTTGCACATTCTCCCTGTGTCTATGTGGGTTTCCTCCCACAATCCAAAAATGTGCGGTTAGGTGAATTGGCCATGTTGAATTGCCTGTAGTTTTAGGTGTAGGGGAATGGGTCTGGGTGGGTTGTGCTTCGACGGGTCGGTGTGGACTTGTTGGGCCGAAGGGCCTGTTTCCACACTGTAAGTAATCTAATCTCCCTGGTGATCGGTTTTTCATGGCTGCAGTTATATAAGAGTCATAGGGTCATAGAGATATACAGCACGGAAACAGATCCTTCTGTCCAACCCATCCATGCCAACCAGATATCCCAACCCAATCTAGTCCCACCTGCCAGCACCCCACCCATATCCCTCCAAATCCTTCCTATTCATATACCCATCCAAATGCTTTTTAAATGTTGTAATTGTACCAGCCTTCACCACATCCTCTGGCATCTCATTCCATACACGTACCACCCTCTAGATGAAAAGGTTGCCCCTTAGGTCTCATTTATATCTTTCCCCTCTCACCCTAAACCTATGCCCTCTAGTTCTGGACTTTCCCACCCCAGGGAAATCACTTTGCCGATTTACCCTATCCATGCCCCCCATGATTGTGTAAACCTCTATAAGGTCACCCCTCAGCCTCCGACGCTCCAGGGAAAACAGCCCCAGCCTGTTCAACCTTTCCCTGTAGCTCAAATCCTCCAACCCTGGCAACATCCTAGTAAATCTTTTCTGAACCCTTTCAAGTTTCACAACATTTTGCCGATAGGAAGGAGACCAGAATTGCATGCAATATTCCAACAGTGGCCTAACCAATGTCCTGTACAGCAGCAACATGACCTCCCAACTCCTGTACTCAATACTCTGACCAATAAAGGAAAGCATACCAAACGCCTTCTTCACTATCCTATCTACCTGCGACTCCACTTTCAAGGAGCTATGAACCTGCACTGCAAGCTCTCTTTGTTCAGCAACACTCCCTAGGACCTTATCATTAAGTGCATAAGACCTGCTAAGACATGCTTTCCTAAAATGCAGCACCTCGCATTTATTTGAATTAAACTCCATCTGCCACTTCTGAGCCGATTGGCCCATCTGGTCAAGATCCTGTTGTAATCTGAGGTAACCTTCTTCGCTGTCCACTTCACCTCCAAATCCTCCAACCCTGGCAACATCCTTGTAAATCTTTTCTGAACCCTTTCAAGTTTCACAACATCTTTCCGATAGGAAGGAGACCAGAATGCATGCAAAACTCCAAAAGTGGCCAAACCAAAATCCAGTACAGCCACAACATGACCTCCCAACTCCTATACTCAATACTCTGACCAATAATAGGCAGACATACCAAAAACCTTCTTCCCTATCCTATCTATTTGCACTCCACGTCTCTGTGTTCATTAACACTCCCTAGGACCTTACTATTGAATGTGTGAGCCTTGCTCTGATTTGCATTTCCAAAATGCATTTATCTAAATTAAACTCCATCTGCCATTTCTCAGCCCATTGACCCATCTGGTCAAGATCCCGTTGTACTCTGAGGTAACCTTCCTCGCTGTCCACTACACCTCCAATTTTAGTGTCTTGTTCTATTGAATGGAGAAGTTGAGAAGCACGGAGTATTTGATTCTCATGGGTCCTTCCCTCAAACTCCTGATAAAGAAGATAGTGGCCTATCCCTCTCACGCACTTTCACCTTCCCTTATTAACATCCCTTAATTTCAGAATCTGCAGTCCATGCAGTGTCAATAACTTGTCTGAATCATTTTAACCAATGACCACAGGACAGCTACTCATATTGATAGGATGACCAAGTTGTTTAGTCCACTTCATCTGAGGGTCAGTTCTTTCCAAGACCAAATCTCCCTGATTTCCAAACACTGCATTGACATATGGGGCCAAATCCATCCAATGTCAGTTCAATGGAATATAGGACATAGAACAATACAGCGCAGATCAGGCCTTTTGGCCCTCGATGTTGCGCCGACCTGTGAACTATTCTCAGCTCGTCCCCCTACACTATAACATCAGAACCAGTAGATGTAGTGTTCCTGGACTTTCAGAAAGCTTTTGATAAAGTCCCACATAGGAGGTTAGTGAGCAAAATTAGGGCGCATGGTATTGGGGGCAAGGTACTAACTTGGATTGAAAGTTGGTTGGCTGACAGGAAACAAAGAGTAGTGATAAATGGCTCCATTTCGGAATGGCAGGCAGTGACCAGTGGGGTACCGCAGGTTTCAGTACTGGGACCGCAGCTTTTTACAATATATGTTAATGATATAGAAGATGGTATTAGTAATAACATTAGCAAATTAGCTGGTTGGCAGCGTAAAATGTGATGAGGATATTAGGAGATTACAGGGTGACCTGGACAGGTTAGGTGAGTGGTCAGATGCATGGCAGATGCAGTTTAATGTGGATAAATGTATGGTTATCCACTTTGGTGGCAAGAACAGGAAGGCAGATTACTACCTAAATGGAATCAATTTAGGTAAAGGGGCAGTACAGAGAGATCTGGGTTTTCTTGTACACCAGTCAATGAAGGCAAGCATGCAGGTACAGCAGGTGGTGAAGAAGGCTAATAGCATGCTGACCTTCATAACAAGAGGGATTGAGCATAGAAGCAAAGAGGTTCTTCTGCAGCTGTACAGGGCCCTGGTGAGACCACACCTGGAGTACTGTGTGCAGTTCTGGTCTCCAAATTTGAGGAAAGACATTCTGGCTATTGAGGGAGTGCAGCGTAGGTTCACGAGGTCAATTCCTGGAATGGCGGGACTACCTTATGCTGAAAGACTGGAGCGACTGGGCTTGTATACCCTTGAGTTTAGAAGACTGAGAGGGGATCTGGTTGAGACATATAAGATTATTAAAGGATTGGACACTCTGGCAGCAGGAAACATGTTTCCGCTGATGGGTGAGTCCCGAACCAGAGGAAACAGCTTAAAAATACGGGGTAGACCATTTAGGACAGAGATGAGGAGAAACTTCTTCACGCAGAGAGTGGTGGCTGTGTGGAATGCTCTGCCCCAGAGGGCAGTGGAGGCCCAGTCTCTGGATTAATTTAAGAAAGAGTTGTATAGAGCTCTCAAGGATAGTGGAATCAAGGATTATGGAGATAAGGCAGGAACAGGATAGTGATTAAGGATGATCAGCCATGATCATATTGAATGGTGGTGCAGGCTTGAAGGGCAGAATGGCCTACTCCTGCACCTATTGTCTATTGTCTATTATCATCCACGTGCTCATCCAAGGACTGTTTAAATGCCCCTAATGTGGCTGAGTTAACTACATTGGCAGGTAGGGCATTCCACACCCTTACCACTGTCTGAGTAAAGAACCTGCCTCTGACATTTGTCTTAAATCTATCACCCCTCAATTTGTAGCTATGCCCCCTCATACAAACTGCCGTCATCATCCTAGGAAAAAGACTTTCACTGACTACCCTATCTAATCCTCTGATCATCTTGTATGTCTCTATCAAATCCCCTCTTAGCCTTCTTCTTGCTAATGAGAACAGACCCAAGTCTCTCAGCCTTTCCTCATAAGACTTTCCCTCCAGACCAGGCAACATCCTCGTAAATCTCCTCTACACCTTTTCCAATGCTTCCACATCCTTCCCGAAATATGGGGAACAGAACTGTACACAATATTCCAAGTGTGGCCGCACTAACGTTTTGTATAGTTGCAGCATAATACTGCGGCTCCGGAACTCAATCCCTCTACAAATGAAACCTAACACACTGTATTCCTTCTTAACAGCACAATCAACCTGGGTGGCAACTTTCAGCGATTTATGGGATCTATTCAGGGGTGGCACGGTGACTCAGTGGTTAGCACTGCTGTCTCACAGTGCCAGGGACCTGGGTTCGATTCCCGGCTCAGGCAACTGTCTGTGCGGAGTTTGCACATTCTCCCCGTGTCTGCGTGGGTTTCCTCCGGGTGCTCCGGTTTCCTCCCACAGTCCAAATATGTGCAGGTC
Source organism: Chiloscyllium plagiosum (assembly GCF_037043375.1). NCBI lineage: Eukaryota > Metazoa > Chordata > Chondrichthyes > Orectolobiformes > Hemiscylliidae > Chiloscyllium > Chiloscyllium plagiosum. Next base: position 71,133,530 of record NW_028270153.1, on the reverse strand, counting down.
AGGTGCATTGGCCATACTAGATTGTCCATAGTGGTAGGTGGATTAGTAATGGGTAAATGTTGGGGAATGGGTGGGTTGCTCTTCGGAGGGTCGGCGTGGACTTGTTAGGCCGAAGGGCCTGTTTCTACACTGTAGGACATCTAATCTAATGTACATGGACTCCAAGATCCCTCTGCATATCCACATTACCAAGAATCCTTCCATTGACCCAGTATTCTGCCTTCCTGTAATTCTTCCCGAAGTGCACCACCTCACATTTAGCTGCATTGAACTCCATTTGCCACCTCTCAGCCCAATTCTGCAGTTTACCTAAGTCCCCCTGCAACCTGTAACATTCTTCCACACTGTCCACTACTCCACCAACTTTACTGTCATCTGCAAATTTACTAATCCAGTAGTGGTCCCAAAACAGATCCTTGTGCCAAACCCTTAGTAACCGGACTCCAGGCTGAATATTTTCCATCAACCACCACTCACTGCTTTCTTTTAGAAAGCCAGTTTCTAATCCAAACTGCTAAATTACACTCAATCCTATGCCTCTGCATTTTCTCCAACAGCCTACCATGTGGAACCTTATCAAAGACTTTACTGAAGTCCATGTATACTACATGCTTGGTCACCTTCTCAAAAAACTCAATGAGGTTTGTGAGACATGACCTGCCCTTGACAAAACCATGTTGACTATCTGAAATCAAATTGTTGCGAGCTAGATGATTATAAATCTTATCTCTTATAATCCTTTCCAAAACCTTTCATACAACAGAACTAAGGCTCACTGGTCTATAATTACCTAGGTCATCTCTACTGCCCTCCTTGTTCAAGGGCGCAACATTTGCAATCCTCCAGTCCTCTGGTACTAAACCTGCAGACAATGATGACTCAAATGTCAAAGCCAAAGGCTCTGCTATCTCCTCCCTAGCTTCCCAGAGAATCCTCAGATAGATCCCATCTGACCCAGGGAATTTGTCTACTTTCACTCCTTCTAGAATAGATAACAGCTGTTCATAACTAACTTCGATCCTTTCTAGTCTAATATTTCGTATCTCATTCTTCTCCTCTACAATACTCTCCTTTTCCTGAGTGAAAACTGATGAGAAATGTTCGTTTAGCACCTCTCCGATCTCCACAGGGTCCACCTTCAACTTACGACTTCTGTCTTTGACTGGCCCCATTCCTACCCTAATCATCCTCTTATTCCTCACATACCTATAGAAAGCTTTAGGGTTCTCCTTTATTCTATTTGCTAAAGACTGCTCGTGTCCTCTCTTTGCTCTTCTTAACTCTCTCTTTAAACCCTTCCTAGCTGATCTGTAACTCTCCATCGCCTCATCAACACATAAGCCTCCTTCTTCTGCTTAACAAGAGATGCAATTTCTGTAGTAAACCCTGGTTCCCTTATCTTACCGCTTCCTCCCTGCCGATCAAGGACATGCAATATCTGTTCCTTAAACCAGCTCCACATTTCCATTGTCTGCATCCATTCTATGCATCCTAACTCTTGCCTAATCGCATTATAATTGCCCTTGCCCCATCGGTAACTCTTGATCTTTGGCAAGTACCTGTCCCTTTCCATCGCTAAACGTAACTGAATTATTCTCTCCAAAGTGCTCACCTACAACTAAATCAAATACCTGGCCTGGTTCATTACCAAGCACCAGATCTAGTGTGGCCTCTTCTCTTGTCAGCCCTTTGACGTACTGTGTCAGAAAACCCTCCTGTACACATCGGACAAAAACTGATCCATCCAACGTACTAGAGCTAAATCTGCTACATGAACTTTGTGATTATATCATGAACTGTATGATTCTTGCAACCTGTCTTATCTCTTTATTGACTAGGAGTTTGGGAAGATAGTTCCTGCAGTAACAGCAGATAATTGAGATTTCAGGCAACGTTGGAAATACTGGGTCGATTGACTAGAAGACAGGAAAAGGAGAGCTCACAGCCGAAGCCAGTCCGTATGAATGTCCTGGCTACAGAACCAACAATAGTGCAATACCTTATCAAAATCAACCAGGGTGAATGTCTAACCATTTGGGATATGGACATAGGGGAAGTGGCTCAGAGGGAGAGTTGCCTCCTGGATTTCCCAAGTTTAGAAGAAATCATGATGCAAATATGCCACTCTGTCTTGCACCAGGGGTTGGCAGAAAGGAGATGGCTAATGAAATGCAACTCCCGTTACCTTTGGGAAATAGTGAAAAGCAGTAAAGTGCTCGCAGGCACCACATCTGAAAACATGATAGTGATACAAGATGTTCTTTGCAAGGTTCCCGTTGTTTCAGGAGAAGAGGGAACCTAATGCTGAAAGCAGGCCAGGACTGGAAAAGTTCAAGACAACGTTGCCACTTTCACTACCTTCCAGCATGAACTGTCGGAGCGCCCTGTTGAACCGTTGGGCAAGATGAAGTTGGAGGAATGCCCTGGGCTGATCAAATCAACTTCACTGCAGCAGCTGATGTCAATGGAAGCCCCTTTCAGACACTCCTAATGGCTACAGCGTCTCTGTTACTGAGACTACCTTCCCTGAGTGCAATGCTGGCAGGTGAGGCTCCTGTCACTGTGCACAGGGCTCCAACACACCAGCACCATCCCCGGTCTCAGATTATCAAAGGATAATAATCATGTGTTCCAATGATGATCCAGCATTTACAGAGTATCACTGCGATAGAGTCGGGAGAGATATTCAAATTTCTTCATAGCTGCAAATTAATAAATCTGTAAAAAAAAAATCTGAAAAAAAGTAAAAGAAGACTAGTCTCAGGACTGTTGTCATGAAATCATAACATAACAGATTTAATAAAAACAAACCCCATCTAGATAACCAAAGTTTTTGAACTGCTCTTGGACGTAACCTGGTACATCTTGCAATTCAGTGGCAATTAGGGATGGACAATAAACGATGCCACAAAAGAATTGACAGGGTGTTGCTCAGAATTCCAGATGAAGGGCTTTTGCCTGAAACGTTAATTTTCCTGCTCCTCGGATGCTGCCTGACCTGCTGTGCTTTTCCAGCACCACTCTCATCCTGGCGTCTCTCAGAATGTGTCAGCACTGAGAGATTGTTGCTGGGTTTGTCATTATTTACAGTATTCATAGATCAATATTTGTAGAGGCTCACCAAGCTCTATAAGTAGTGGTGAGAATGTGTAGTGCGTACAGTTAATCCCTGGGAGTGTACTCTGGAACTATGCCCATGTTTACAGGGAGACAGCTAGCTGCATGCACTTAACTACAGGTGGTCTCCACTTTGGATTCTCCCAACACTGTGAATCATAATGCCATCATAAACAGAGAGTCCTCAATATTCGCACGAGGTTGCCTTGTCAGTATTTACAGAGGGGAAATAGGACTTCCTTGGCCACTGTAACTGGACCATCATCATTTTGCACAGCTCAATTAAATTAGCCTCCAACTTCCTCTGGTCTTTCCTCATCGCTGCAATTTACATTGTTGTAATTCTCTGCCATACTCTCACCTTCCTGTGATGTGCTGACCAGAAACTGTACACCCAATTCCAACTATGGCCAAACCAGCATGGAGTGGTGGCTATGAGGGTCTGTGGGCATAGATAGATGCTATGTGTTAACATGGAAGTTCAACAGATCATGGATGTGGTTTAAGAGGCATAAATGGGCAATAGAACGGCTAAGGTTAAGTTAGAAGGGCATAGGCTGGCATGGAGGCCAAGGACTGAATAAAGGTAATTAAGCTGATATGAGAGTGATAAAGGGCCATGGGTGAAGGGAAGGGTACAGGTTGGTATGGACTGATGAGAGTCTGTGAAATTGGAAGAGGAGTATAAGTTAGCATGGAACCGATGTAGGCCCACTGGGGCTGAGTAGAACAGCTTAATTGGATATGGGTTTGTAATGGGCCAAAATGGGAAGAGGCATAAAGTGGCATGAATAGGAACACATGTGGGTTGGGATAAGGGGATGAGAGGGCTGAAACAGCTTGAATAAAGTGCCACAACACATACAGACAGGGTGGTTGAAAAGGCATTTGGCATGTTTGCCTTTATTGCTCAGACCTTTGAGCGTAAGAGTTGGGAAGTCATGTTGAGATTGTACAGGACATTGGCAAGACCTCTTCTGGAGTGCTGTGCCCAGTTCTAGTCACCCAGTTATAGGAAAGAAGTTAAGCTGGAGAGGGTTAGAAGAGATTTACCAGGATGTTGCTGGGTATAGAAGGTTTGAGTTATAAGGAAAGGCCGGATAGGCTAAGATTTTTCTCACTGGAGATTAGGAGGTTGAGAAGTGAGTTTATGGAAATTTATAAAATAATGCTGAGGTGCAGATAGAGTTAATGGTAGGTGTCTTTTTACAAGGATGGGAGGGCGGCAGTGGGTGTTTCAAGACTGGAGCGCACATTTCTAAGGTAAGAGGAGAGAGATTTAAAAAGACATGAGAGACAATTTTTCTTACGGGGGGGGGGGGGTCTTGTGTGGAAAGAACATCCTGAGGAAGTGCTGGATGTGAGTACAATCACAACTTGTAAAAGACATTTGGATTGGTCCGTGAATAGGAAAGGTTTTGAGGGACATGGGCCAGCAGCAAGCAGGCATGACTAGTTGAATTTGGGATTATGTTCAGCATGGAATGGTTGGAGTGAAGGATGTGTTTCCGTGCTGTATGACAATGAGTCTATGATACGAGTGAGGCAGCTCTTTTAAACAACCTGTTTCCAGAGCCAGCAGAGCCTGCAGCTGCCTCAAAACTGGTCTAGGGCCGACAATAGGCACAAGACCCAATTCATCCAACCCCAGCTTTCCGAAATGAAGATCGGAACTTCTGGGACAATTCCCTGAGAGTCAAGTTTGCAGAGCAGGAGATTGTCACAACGTTGCACTCCTGAACAAAGAATGAAAATTCAGGCAGCAGAGTTTACAGGGGCCCCTGGGCTGGGGGTCAGGATTAGAAGGAGATTCTCAGCAGGTGGGTCAGTATTTACCAAGGTCCCTGGGAAACATAATGATGAGAACTCCTGAGAGCAGTAACAATATTTACGGGGGGGGGGGGGGGGGGGGGGGGGGGGAGATACATGTATAATTGCTTTGGGTTGGAGGTGGGGTTGGAGGAAAGAGGTTCCCTGGGAGTGAATCAGATTGTACAGGAGTTCTCTGAGAGCATCATTATTTACAGCAATTCACTAGGATGATGTCAGTACTGTATATGGAAAGGATTTGTGGGAGTGTGTCAGTATTTAGACAGGATCCTCAAGATTAGGACAATGTGCTGGGAGTGTGTCCATATTCAAAGTAGGGGGTGGGGGTAGGGATGCTTGGAGTTTGTCATTAGTCACAAAGTTGGCCCCAAACATGCGACAGATCAGCAGATCATTGTCTGATAGAATTTGACTCTGATGAATACAGGATGATGCACTTTGGAAGAAGCATCAAGACAAGGGAGTACATAATGAATGGCCCAGAGGAACAGAAGGATTTTGTGGGAGGTGGGACGGGGGCTTGCCCAAAAGTCTCTGGAGGGTAGCTGGACAGGTTAATCGAGTAGTTCAAAAGGCACGCAGAAGTGAGGACTGCAGATGCTGGAGATCAGAGTCGGGATTGTGGTGCTGGAAAAGCACAGCAGGTCAGGCAGCATCTGAGGAGCAGGAAAATCGATGTTTTGGGCAAAAGCCTCTTGTCAGGAATGAGGCTGGAAGCCTTGGGGTGGAGAGATAAATGGGAGGGGGGGGGGTGGGGCTGGTGGGAAGGTAGTTGAGAGTGTAATAGGGGGATGGAGGCGGGGTTAATGGCGATGGGTCAGAGAGGAGGGTGGAGCAGATAGATGGGAAGGAAAATTGGCAGGTAGGACAGGTCATGAGGATGGTGCTGAGCTGGAAGGTTGGAACTGGGGGAAGGTGGGGGAGGGGAAATGAAGAAACTGGCGAAGTCCACATTTATGCCCTGGGCTTGGAGGGTCCCATGGTGGAAGATGAGGCATTCTTCCTCCAGGCGTCGGGTGGTGAGGGAGCGGTGGTGGAGGAGGCCCAGGACCTCCACGTCCTCGGCAGAGTGGGAGGGGGAGTTGAAGTGTTCGGCCACAGGGCGGTGGGTTTGGTTGATGCGACTGTCCCGAGAAGCGCTCTGCGAGGTCGCGTCTTGTCTCCCCAGTGTAGAGGAGACCGCATCAGGAGCAACGGATACAATAAATGACATAGGTGGATGTGCAGGCGAAACTTTGATGGATATGGAAGGCTCCTTTGGGGCCTTGGATGGAGGTGGGGGGAGAGGTGTGGGCGCAGATTTTGCAATTCCTGCGGTGACAGGGAAGGTACAAGGAGGGGAGGGCGAGTTGGTGGGGGGTGTGGACCTGACGAGGTAGTCGCGGAAGGAATGGTCTTTATGGAAAGCGGACAGGGATGGGGAGACAGAGGAATTGGGAATAAAGATAGCATTTTCACAGAAGGGAGGGTGGGAGGTGGTGTAATCCAGGTTGCTGTGGGAAGTCGGTGGGTTTGTAGAAAATGTCATGTTGAGTCGATCACCATTGATGGAGATGGAGAGGTCCAGGAATATGAGGGAGGTGCCTGAGATGGTCCGGGTGAATTGAAGGTTGGGATGGAATATGTTGGTGAAGTTGATGAACTAGGTAAAAACAATGACTGCAGATGCTGGAAACCAGATTCTGGGTCAATGGTGCTGGAAGAGCACAGCAATTCAGGCAGCATCCGAGGAACTTCAGCAAAATCGACGTTTCGGGCAAAAGCCCTTCATCAGGAATAAAGGCAGAGAGCCTGAAGCGTGGAGAGATAAGCTAGGGGAGGGTGGGGGTGGGGAGAGAGTACAAAGGGTGAGTGGGGGAGGAGATGAAGGTGATAGGTCAGGGAGGAGAGGGTGGAGTGGATAGGTGGAAAAGGAGCTAGGCAGGTCGGACAAATCCGGACAAGTCAAGGGGACTGGAAGTTTGGAACAAGGATAAGGTGGGGGAAGGGGAAATGAGGAAGCTGTTGAAGTCCACATTGATGCCCTGGGGTTGAAGTGTTCCGAGGCGGAAGATGAGGCGTTCTTCCTCCAGGCGTCTGGCGGTGAGGGAGCGGCAGTGAAGGAGGCCCAGCACCTCCATGTCCTCGGCAGAGTGGGAGGGGGGAGTTGAAATGTTGGGCCATGGGGCGGTTTGGTTGATTGGTGCGGGTGTCTCGGAGATGTTCCCTAAAGCGCTCTGCTAGGAGGCACCCAGTCTCCCCAATGTAGAGGAGACTGCATCGGGAGCAACGGATACAATAAATGATATTAGTGGATGTGCAGGTAAAATTTTGATGGATATGGAAGGCTCCTTTAGGGCATTGGATAGAGGTGAGGGAGGAGGTGTGGGCACAGATTTTACAGTTCCTGCGGTGGCAGGGGAAAGTGCCAGGATGGGAGGGTGGGTCGTAGGGGGGCATGGACCTGACCAGGTAGTCACGGAGGGAACGGTCTTTGAGGAAGGCGGAAAGGGGTGGGGAGGGAAATATATCCCTGGTGGTGGGGTCTTTTCGGAGGTGGCAGAAATGTCGGTGGATGATTTGGTTTATGCGAAGGTTTGTAGGGTGGAAGGTGAGCACCAGGGGCGTTCTGTCCTTGTTACGGTTGGAGGGGTGGGGTCTGAGGGCGGAGGTGCGGGATGTGGACGAGATGCGTTGGAGGGCATCTTTAACCACGTGGGAAGGGAAATTGCGGTCTCTAAAGAAGGAGGCCATCTGGTGTGTTCTGTGGTGGAACTGGTCATCCTGAGAGCAGATACGGCGGAGGCGGAGGAATTGGGAATACGGGATGGCATCTTTGCAAGAGATAGGGTGGGAAGAGGTGTAATCCAGGTAGCTGTGGGAGTCGGTGGGTTTGTAAAAAATGTCAGTGTCAAGTCGATCATCACTAATGGAGATGGAGAGATCCAGGAAGGGGAGGGAGATGTCAGAGATGGTCCAGGTAAATGTAAGGTCAGGGTGGAATGTGTTGGTGAAGTTGATGAATTGCTCAACCTCCTCGCGGGAGCACGAGGTGGCGCCAAAACAGTCATCAATGTAGCGGAGGAAGAGGTGGGGAGTGGTGCTGGTGTAATTACGGAAGATCAACTGTTCTACGTAGCCAACAAAGAGACAGGCATAGCTGGGGCCCATACGTGTGCCCATGGCTACCCCTTTGGTCTGGAGGAAGTGGGAAGATTCAAAGGAGAAATTGTTAAGGGTGAGGACCAGTTCGGCCAAACGAATGAGAGTGTCGGTGGAAGGGTACTGTTGGGGACGTCTGGAGAGGAAAAAACGGAGGGCTTGGAGGCCCTGGTCATGGCGGATGGAGGCATAGAGGGATTGGATATCCAGGGGGAAGATGAGGCTTTGGGGGCCGGGGAAACGGAAGTCTTGGAGGAGGTGGAGGGCGAGGGTGGTGTCTCGAACGTATGTGGGGAGTTCCTGGACTAGGGGGGATAGGACAGTGTCGAGGTAGGTAGAGATAAGTTCAGTGGGGCAGGAGCATGCTGAGACAATGGGTCGGCCAGGGTGGTCAGGCTTGTGGATCTTGGGAAGGAGGTAGAACCGGGCAGTGCGGAGTTCCCGGACTATGAGGTTGGAAGCTGTGGGTGGGCGATCTCCTGAGGTGATGAGGTTCTGTATGGTCTGGGAGATGATGGTTTGGTGATGGGGGGTGGGGTCATGGTCGAGTGGGCAGTAGGAAGAGGTGTCCTCGAGTTGGCGTTTGGCTTCAGCGGTGTAGAGGTCAGTGTGCCAGACTACCACTGCGCCCCCTTTATCCGCTGGCTTGATGGTGAGGTTGGGATTAGAGCAGAGGGATTGGAGGGCTGCGCGTTGTGAGGGTGAGAGGTTGGATTGGGGGAGGGGGGTAGACAGGTTGAGGCGGTTAATGTCCAGGCGGAAGTTGGAAATAAAGAGGTCGAGGGCAGGTAATAGGCCAGCGCGGGGTGTCCAGGTGGATGCAGTGTGTTGGAGGTGGGCGAAGGGGTCCTCGGAAGGTGGGCGGGGGTCCGGATTGTGAAAGTAAGCTCAGAGGCGGAGGCGACGGAAGAAGTGTTCGATGTCATGGCGTGTATTAAATTCATTGATGCGTGGGCGGAGGGGGATGAATGTGAGTCCTTTGCTGAGGACTGATCGTTTGTCCTCAGTGAGTTGGAGGTCCGGGCGGATGGTGAAAACTCGGCAGGGCTGGGAGCTGGTGAGGTTATGGAGCTGGGAGTGGGGTCAGAGCCAGTACCTGGAGTGGGTGTGATGGTGGGGGGAATGGGAGTGGAGGCATGAGCAGGGATAGTGCTCCCGTCAGGGTTCTGGGGGGTGGGGATAGTGACAGTGGGGTCTGTGGGGTTGTGTCAGCAGAATGCAGGTGAGTGGCACTGGTGGGGGTGGAAGTGGTGGCAGACACGGCAGTAGGGGTGGCAGAAGTCACTGTGCGTGTGGCATCAGCGATGATGTGAGGGGCGGAAGTGGCTGTGGGAGTGGCCATGATGGGGGCAGAAGTGACATCATCAATCAGCGTGGGGGTGGTAGCTGCATCAGCCGCATGGCTAATGGTGTTTCTGAGGCCAGGGGAATCTTCTGGAATGTTTGAGGAGCGCTGGTTATGGAGGTGGGTAGATAAAAGTTTGTTGTACTTACAGTTTTTGATGTTTGAGATGGAATTGAAATACTGTTTGTTGAGAGTATGAATTCTCCTGAGGATGTAGTACAGAGTGGGTCCTTTGCAATTCTGAGAGAGTGTGGCCCTCAGCTGAGGCAGGGCTGACTGTAGAGAGGTTAGGTGCTGGTGCATTGCTGCGAATGTGGAGCGGAGGATCTTGAAGGAGAACTGTTGCTGGTGTTTTTGAATCTGTAGTCTGTACTTTTCCACCTATCCACTCCACCCTGACCTATCACCTTCAACTCCTCCCCCACTCACCCATTGTACTCTATGCTACTCTCTCCCCACCCCCACCCTCCCCTAACTCATCTCTCCACGCTTCAGGCTCTCTGCCTTTATTCCTGATGAAGGGCTTTTGCCCGAAACGTCGATTTTGCTGAAGCTCCTCGGATGCTGCCTGAACTGCTGTGCTCTTCCAGCACCATTGATCCAGAAGTTGATGAAGTGTTCAACCTCCTCGCGAGAGCACGAGGTGACACTGATGCAGTAATCAATGTAGCGGAGGAAAAGGTGGGAAGTGGTGTCAGTGTAACTGCAGAAGATGGAATGTTCCATGTACCCGACAAAGAGACAGGCAGAGCTGGGGCCCATGCTGTTATGAACATATACAACAGTCTCAATAAGCAAACCCCTTTAAAATACAGTATAAAAAAGGATCAGATGCTCACAGGTTGAAGTTAAAAGGGCAGAAGAGACAGCTTCCATACAGCTCACTGTTGATCTCCCAACCAGTTCAGGACTGAACTAAACTGCTCAGCTAAAAAGCTGACCACTCCCCTTTCATTATACACGTCACTTCTAAAACATGACCACTTTGGCCTGAAGTCTCATCTGTCTATGTATAAACAAAAGGTCTCTCAAAATCCATTTCAGCTCTGTACCAAACCAGTCTGATCAGAGTCTGGCCTGGTTTATTACCCCTCTGAAAATAATCAAGGACAGAGTCTCCTTGAGCCAAGGAACAGCTTTTAAGGGGAAAATAAAGGACTAGGTTTGTGACAGGAGGAGGTCATGGTGTATTTAGGGCCTCTCTGCAGTATGGTTCTGTAGGTAAAAACAATGACTGCAGATGCTGGAAACCAGATTCTGGATTAGTGGTGCTGGAAGAGCACAGCAGTTCAGGCAGCATCCAAGGAGCAGTAAAATCATGGGCAAAAGCCCTTCATCAGGAATAAAGGCAGACAGCCTGAAGGGTGGAGAGATAAGCTAGAGGAGGGTGGGGGTGGGGAGAAAGTAGCATAGTGTACAATAGGTGAGTGGGGGAGGGGATTAAGGTGATAGGTCAGGGAGGAGGGTGGAGTGGATAGGTGGAAAAGAAGATAGGCAAGTAGGACAAGTCATGGGGACAGTGCTGAGCTGGAGGTTTGGAACTAGGGTGAGGTGGGGGAAGGGGAAATGAGGAAATTGTTGAAGTCCACATTGATGCCCTGGGGTTGAAGTGTTACCTGGATTACACCTCTTCCCACCCTATCTCTTGCAAAAATGCCATCCCGTATTCCCAATTCCTCCGCCTCCACCGTATCTGCTCCCAGGAGGACCATTTCCACCACAGAACACACCATATGGCCTCCTTCTTTAGAGACCGCAATTTCCCTTCCCACGTGGTTAAAGATGTCCTCCAACGCATCTCGTCCACATCCCGCACCTCCGCCCTCAGACCTCACCCCTCCAACCGTAACAAGGACAGAACGCCCCTGGTGCTCACCTTCCACCCTACAAACCTTCGCATAAACCAAATCATCCGCCGACATTTCTGCCACCTCCGAAAAGATCCCACCACCAGGGATATATTTCCCTCCCCATCCCTTTCCGCCTTCCGCAAAGACAGTTCCCTCCATGACTACCTGGTCAGGTCCAGGCCCCCCTACAACGCACACTCCCATCCTGGCACCTTCCCCTGCCACCGCAGAAATTGCAAAACCTGAGCCCACACCTCCTCCCTCACCTCCATCCAAGGCCCTAAAGGAGCCTTCCACATCCATCAAAGTTTTACCTGCACATCCATCAATATCATTTATTGTATCCGCTGCTCCCGATGTGGTCTCCACTACATTGGGGAGATTGGACGCCTCACAGCAGAGCGCTTTAGGGAACATCTCCGGGACACCCGCACCAATCAACCACACCGCCCTGTGACCCAACATTTCAACTCCCCCTCCCACTCTGCCGAGGACATGGAGGTCCTGGGCCTACTTCACCGCCGCTCCCTCACCACCAGACGCCTGGAGGAAGAACGCCTCATCTTCCGCCTCGGACCACTTCAACCCCAGGGCATCAATGTGGACTTCAATAGTTTCCTCATTTTCCCTTCCCCCACCTCATCCTATTTCCAAACTTCCAGCTCAGCACTGTCCCCATGACTTGTCCGGACTTGTCCTACCTGCCTATCTTCTTTTCCACCTATCCACTCCACCATCCTCCCTGACCTATCACCTTCATCCCCTCCCCCGCTCACCTATTGTACTCTATGCTACTTTCTCCCCACCCCACCCTCCTCTAGCGCATCTCTCCACCCTTCAGGCTCACTGCCTTTATTCCTGATGAAGGGCTTTTGCCCGAAACATCGATTTTGCTGCTCCTTGGATGCTGCCTGAACTGCTGTGGTCTTCCAGTACCACTAATCCAGTGTGGTTCTGTGTCGGTATTTACTAGGAGTCTCTGGATTTTTATTCGTATTTACAGCATGTCCCTGGGAGTGTGTAAATATTTACAGGAGATCCCATGAATATCATCCTTAACAGAAATTACTTGACAAGTGCCTATTAGTATGTCAGCATTTATGCAGGCTTCCTTAAGGTTTGTCAGTATTTACAGAGGATCCTTGGAAATATGTCAGTATTTACATCAGTTCCCTGGGAGCATGCCAGTATGAACAACACACGCCCCGTGGGTGTGTCACTATTTACAGGGTGTCACTATCAATGAGTCAGCATTTACATCAATCTTCAAAATTGGGATTGTGATCACAGCAAGACTCTCAGAATATGCCAACATTTAGGGAGTAAATCAGTGTTTATGAAGTTTCCCTGGGGATGTGACAATATTAATAGAGGATCCCTGGTTATATGTCAGTATCATATGAAGCTCTTGGGAGTGTGCCACTGCTAACAGGTAGCCCTAGAGATGCATTCATATCGATAGGAATCGTCTGATGTGTACCAAAGTTTTCACAGGTACTCTGTATTGGATGTTCGCAAATTCACATTTACAGAGGAACCCACGCAAGGAATCCAAATCCGATGGGGCCTTGGTCTCATTAAGGAGAGTTTGAGGGATGGAAACAGATAGTACATGGCTAAAGCACTAGCACAAATCAGTATTAATTAGTGACAAGTCCAAGATTATTTTATCAGATATGCAGCATGTTTACACCTTTGTGATTTTCCTTTGAATAGCAATTCTGCACTGTTCAAGACAAACGTCCCAGGAACACTGGTAAAATAGCAGCAAGCAGGTGACTGCTGCTATAGCTACATTTTCTAGTATTCATGTATTTATGCCCTAGTAGGGAATGCGAATCAGGACAGATCTGCAGAGAAAAAGGACATGAAAATAGAACTCACTCTGGAAACTAGTCTGTTTTATGGAAATATGGCCTGTAAATCATATGGGTTACCGAAGGACAACGATGCAAAGAGGCACTGGAACTATAGCTGGGTCCTGGGGCCCCAGCTCAAAATAGGAAATTGGCTGTCATGAAAAGATACTCTCTATTCAACTAAACTGTCACCACAGAAACACAGAGTGCTGGGTCATTGCATCATCTATTGTTTCTATTTCCCAAACTGTTCCAGCCCCTCCTGAGTGATGCCCACGGTCCAAGTTGGTAGACTTTGGATTTTCTCTGTGTAGGATGTGTGATGGAATACTCCCCATTTGCCTGGAAGAATGCAGCTCCAACAACAAGCAGCTTGACACCATCCAGGACAAAGTAGCCCACCTGATTGACACACATCCACAAGCATCTACTACCTCCACCATATATTGCTCAGTAGTAGTGGAGTGTAGCATCTACAAGATATAGACCAGGAGCAGATAGGTGGGAATAGTTTGGTTTGGGATTACGTTCAGCATAGACTTATTGGATCAAACAGTCAATTTTTGTGCTGTATGACTATGTATTACAGAAATTTACCAAAGATTCTCAAACAGCATTTTTCCAAACTCACAACCACTTCCATCTAGAAAGACAGAGTTGCAGATAGGTCAGAGACCTTTTACAAATGAAACAGCCACCATGTGCAGTGTAAGCACCCAGAGGATGACTTAGAAACAACATTCTGATCAGCACAACAGTCATCTCAGCAGCCCTAGTGAACAGGAATGACTGAACTGCTTTCCCATTTTGAAATCCTCCATCCATAATGTCCCTGCTTCCCCCACCATGTGTGTGCATGTGCGCAAGAGAGTGGAGTGTTTAATAAGGGATCAGAGTTTCAAATAGTGATATAGTGATGGTTCATAATGGTGTACTTGTAGTTAGAGTCTATTTATTTAGATAAAGTCATTCTTGCTAAGCAAGGCAACACTATGTCAGGTAAATTTGGGAATGTTGCACTTTTTTAAAAAAAGAACTTCAACCTGTTATGTCTCCAGGAACAGTGGGGAGTTTTACTTCCAGACCACTAGCCTATAGGCAGAACAAAGTTTGAGATCTCATCCTGGAGAAATCTGAAACAGAAGCAATGAGGTTTTGGGTGTGGTATTTGTAAATAACGCAAGTGAAAGAAAACAGCAGGCTCTGTACTGGGTCGAAGACATGGATGTGGAAACCACAAAGGATTAGGGTTAGGATTAGGGTTGTGTTGTCCCTAAGTTTGAAGGGAGATTTCTAAGATCCCAATGAATGACTTAATGGGTAAACTAGAGTTAGCAATGCCTGACAGAGCTAAAGAGGCAGAGATAATCAAAGGCCAATGTTCACTCGCGTGTGTTTAAAGAAAGTTCAAGTATCCCAGAGAATGAAATATCAGAATCAGGTGACATTCAGTTGCAGTTAAAGAAACTTGAACATGAGGAGAGAATGCAGAAACCAGAGATGGAAATAAAGAACAGGAAATGGAAATGATCAGGGAGTTCAGAACCAAGAGACACAATTTAAAGATATGCGGTAGGTCATTTAGGACTGAAATGAAGAGAAACTTCAGCAAAAAGTGGGTGAAGGAAAGTGTGTGTAAAATCTAGACAACTGTTGTTACTAGTGGCAAGGTTAGTGACCAAAGGAGATATATTTGATAATTGAAAAAAAATCCAGGGATGAAATGAGGAGATTATTTTAACAATGAAATCGAAATTTTGGTGGCCATTAGTTAGACTAATTTCCCCAGAGATTTTCAAAGAGACATTAGGCCCTTGAACTATGTAAAGATGCCTGAGGCCTCTCTTAAGTGGTAGCCATCCTATCACTTGGAAGAATCGGGTGACTTTGAATTGTATATCAGGCTCTAAAACTGACCATTTGACTCTGATCTCCAGTCCTCACTTTCTCCTAGCCATTCTAATTTTATAGATGTAAATGGGTCTCACCAATGGAATTGTGTCCCTGAAAATTAGAAAGGATATGGGAGGATAAGTAGGGATGCCAATGGGAATATATTATAGCTTGTGTGTAGATTTATTTAAAATGAAAGGATAAGATGAAAGGCAAGATGAAAGTGGACCAGGATAGCTAAGGAGCTGTTGAAAAAATGTTGAGGTGCGGCACGTAGCAAAGTATTGCATAGAATAAACTGCATCAACTCCAAAAGCAATAATGAGTCTTACCTACCCAATGCAGGTTTATCAACATGATCAAGTCTGTTTTAGCTTGGATGCAGCCAAGTAGAGCTTTGAGCACGTTTAATAGGTTAATTTCTGCATTTCAGCAGTTAAAGCATTAATAAAATTACCGGTGCTCCACCAGATGGCACTCTGCCTTCACACACAGAGATCAAAGTTTGTCAGAAACAAACAAAAACAGAAGTTGCTGGAGAAACTCAGCAGATCTGACAGCATTTATGGAGAGAAAGCAGAATTAACATTGATTCTAATGACCCTTCTTCACAACTGAAGTCACTATTAAAATCCATTATCCCAAGTCTCAAATGTTTCCTTCAGGCTATTTTAAAAGATAAAACCCAGAAAGGGAATATCATTTATACTGTGTCCCATTCTGTCCATACATCAAGGCTAGGGCAGCAGATGAAGAGGACCCTCGTAAAGTTCCATATCAGTTGCCTTCATGAGTAACTACTGGCTTCCTCCCTACAATTAGACACTAATTGGCAAGTGACCACTGGCATCCACTTTGCACTGGGAGCTTAACTGAGTATGTATATGGCCCTGCCATAAAATAGCTTCAACTGCTGAAACGCAGAAACGATCCTATTCAATAGCTCCACTTGGCTGTCTCTTAGCTAAAACAGACTTTACGGTCTGAAAATGACAAAATTCATTGGATAAGACTGGGCAACCCATTCATCCAGAGTAAAATCAACAATTTCAGGGAAGAGTACTTTAATGCTTCAAAGATGGGTATAATATTCAGCCAATCCCAGTCATTGCACAGCAGAGCAACCTGATCACACAGGAGCATGGGGCTTCATTTCAACGGTGCAGCTATAGTGGTATGCCAATTGTATCTGAGAGAATCACATGTCTGAGCTTTGGATCTGAGTTGCTTTAAATCTTTAAGAGAGGAATCATCTACATGCAAAGGACAATTAGCGCTCACAGAAACCTGGATAACATCCACACACAATGTGTCAGTTACAAAGCAACAATGACAAAAATGAATGCTTATACCAAACAAATACAACAGCTATGGTGATATTTCTTGAATAATTTACCTATAAGATCAAAATGGCAAGAACAGCAACTACACCTGAACTCTGACTGGGTTAGAGCAACCATATAGAACATGAGACAGACAGATCTGTCTTCCATGGGTGATATTTGACCTTTGCTCAATGCTACTTTGTGACAGACCAGCAGAAATGGGAAATTATACCTTATCACGATGATAACATGCATCAGTGCTTTAGCATATTCTTCAGATTAATTTTTAAGCTGAGGATTTGTTCCAGGAGATATTAAGAATGCTATAAGATTACAGACAAATTTACAGCATGAAAACAGGCCCTTCGGCCCATGTTGTTAATGTTGCCCAGTTTTCACAATTAAACTGGTCCCAATTGCCTGCATTTGGCCCCTATTCCTCCATACCTATCCCACCTACACCCCTGTTCAAATCTTTCTTAAACTACAAAATTGTACTCACCTCCACTACTGCTGGCAGCCTTTTCCAGACACTCATTACACTCAGAAAAAATTACCCCTCTGGAGTCTTTTGGATTTCACCCGCCTCAAACCTATGCCCTCTTGTCATCAACTCCCCTACCATGGGGAAAAGCTGCTGACTATCTACCTTATCTATGCCACTGATGACTTTAGAGACCTCAATAAGGTTACCCCTCAGTCTCCTACGCTCCGGGGAAAAAAGTCCCAGCCTACCCGGCTTCCCCTTATAACTGTCATAAAGATTTACATTGTTTGAGAAGGTACCCAAGTGTTTCTAATGCCTTAGTCAAGGTTCCTCCTTCAATCAATTCTACCAATAAAAGTGGTCATTTGTCGGATGACAGCTCAGAGGACCTTGCTATCAGCCCAGAGTTGCTGTAATTCACAGTAATTCACTACAAGGTGCCAGAGACACCTAGTAAAGGACAAAGATAAAAAGGATGTTGTGAAACTTGAAAGGATTCAGAAAAGATTTACAAGGATGTTGCCAGGATTGGAGGATTCGAGCTATAGGGAGAGGTTAAATAGGCTGGGCCTGTTTTCCCTGGAGCGTGGAGGCTGAGGGGTGACCTTGTAAATTAGATTAGATTACATTACAGTGTGGAAACAGGCCCTTCGGCCCAACGAGTCCACACCGACCCGCCGAAGCGCAACCCACCCATACCCCTACATTTACCCCTTACCTAACACTACGGGAAATTTAGCATGGCCAATTCACCTAACCTGCACATCTTTGGACTGTGGGAGGAAACCGGAGCACCCGGAAGAAACCCACGCAGACACAGGGAGAACGTGCAAACTCCACACAGTCAGTGTGCTAACCACTGTGCCACCGTACCGCCCACAATCTAATCTTCACCCATTTGCCAACATTTGGCTCACATCACTCCAAACTCTTCCTATTCATATACCCATCCAGGTGTCTCTTGAATGTTGTAATTGTATCAGCCTCCACCACTTCCACTGGCAGCTCATTCCATACACGCACCACACTTTACGTGAAAACGTTGCTCCTTAGGCCCCTTTTAAATTTTCCTCCTCTCATCCTAAACCTATGCCCTCTAGTTCTGGACCCCCCCCACTGTATCCATGCCTCTCATGGTTTTATAAATCGCTATAAGGTCGCACAGTGGTTAGCACTGCTGCCTCACAGTGCCAGAGACCCGGGTTCAATTCCCACCTCAGGCAACTGTCTGTGTGGAATTTGCACATTCTCCCCGTGTCTGTGTGGGTGCTCCAGTTTCCTCCCACAGTCCAAAAATGTGCAGGTTAGGTGAATTGGCCATGCTAAATTGCCCATAGTGTTAGGTGAAGGGGTAAATGTAGGGGAATGGGTCTGGTGGGTTGTTCTTCGGAGGGTCGGTGTGGACTTGTTGGGCCGAAGGGCCTGTTTCCACACTATAAGTAAACTAATTTAATCTAATCAGGTTAGGATATCCGGTTGACATGGATGAGTTGGACCAAAGGGTCTGTTTCCCTGCTGTACATCTCTATGACTATCGACAAACTTGCAATTTTCTTCTGCTGCTCAGTTCTATTAGATATTTACAATCATCTCCAGGACAACTGAAGTAGCTGGCTAAAAGTGGTTTCTTGCTGAGTGACCAGTGCTTGTGGTAGAGTACAAAAAAAATGCTTAAAAAGAACATTTGGTGAACATTTTAATTTGCCAGAGTTAGAAATGTCATCAGATACTTAAAAAAAGTTACGAATTTGCAGGCTGAATCCCAGCCAACTAAACTGAAGTTGAGTAAGAAGTCATTGCCAGAAAGCACTTGCACCCATCAAGGTACATTAATATATGGATTCTACAGATTTTCAATCGCCAGAATAGTATGATACAAAGGCCAAGTTTTATCTTTTACAACGAGGAGATTAATAAAATGCTGCAAATAAAGTATTCAGCTGTAGAATTAACTTCAGCTGCATGTAATAACATGGCGAAGGCATCTATCTCATGATAATAAAGCTAATCCCATCAATTTAATATTAGGAAAGACAAGAATACTATTTAAGCATTGCTGGCCATCTCAGTAGTAGTAAGCTGTGTGTGTGATCCAATTGGGTTTTTCCTCCCTTAAGCGCTTAGCTGAGCTATGAGATGTGAAGATGGATTTGTAAGCCTCCGATTTCTCTCCAGTTTCTGTAAAAGATCGTTTGGTGATGCCAGAAACAGGTTTACCAGGTTTCTCGGCTTTCCCACCTGTAGTGGATGTAGATGATGACGATGACGACTGTGCATTTGCTAGAAAGAAAAACAAATTCAAATCATTAGTCATTTGCCTTGCATGTCACAACAGTAGTTTTGTTTTTACCCTCCCAACAATACAGACTGAGAACAAGTGTACGTTGTGATAAGATTGCACTGCTGGACTGATGTACTTAATTTTTACTGTAAATTTCTCCACAATATAGCCTGCATCTTTGAACTATTCAGATGTTTAAGTTTGAGCAAATCCCCCACACATCAAATCATGATTAGTTCTCAAATGATCACTGTTAAGCTGTAGAAACATAGAAGGAACAGCAGTAGGCTATTCGACCTCTAGAGCTTTCTTTGCCATTCGATATGGTGGCGGCTGATCATCAAGATCAATACTGTAAACCCCCCTCCCCAACATCCCTTGATTCCTTCAGCCACAAGAGCTACATCTACCTCCTTTTTGTAAAGACAACATTTTGGCACCAATTATTTTGTGGTTGTGAATTCCACAGGCTCACCATCCACTGGATGAAAAATTTCTCCTCACTTCAGTCCTAAAATGTTTACTCCTTAGCCTTAAACTATGATCCCTGGTTCTGAACTGCCCCACCACTGAGGTCATCCTTCCTGCATCTAACCTGTCTATTCATGTTATAGGTGTTTATGAGATTCCCTCATTCTTCTAAACACCAATGAACTCAATCTCTCCTCATATGTTAGTTCTGCCGTCCCAGGAATCAGTCTGGTAAATCTTCACTACACTCCCTCTATTGCAAGAGCATCCTTCCTCAGATCAATAGATCAAAACTGCTCACAATATTCCAAGTGTGGCCTTACCAATACTCTATGTAACTGCAGCAAGATATCCGTGTTCCTGTCCTTGAATTCTCTCTTGACTGCCTGCTACACCTGTGCACTTACTTTCAGCAACTAGTGCACAAATACACTGAGCATTCCCCTCTCAATTTACAGCCAATCAAATAAAACGTTATCTCACATTTATCCATATTATACTGCATCAGCCATATATTGGCCCATTCACTCAGCCTGTCCAAACTATATTGCAACATCTCTGTATCCTCCTCGCAGCTCACCCATACACAGAAAGCAGGCTCTAATCTCATATCAAACTCAACAAAGGGCATTATCTTCTGAACATTCTGAACTAGTTTGACATCTATTGTTATTTCCTGAAAAACAGCAGAGAACAGTCAAAACTATTCTGTTCTAATGATGTGTTGGTCTCTCATTAAATACAAACATACAAAAACCATTAAAAAAAAACGCGAATGCTGGAAATCTCAAACAAGAATGGCAGCACGGTGGAACAGTGGTTAGCACTGCTGCCTCACAGCGCCAGAGACCCGGGTTCAATTCCCACCTCAGGCAACTGTCTGTGTGGGTTTCCTCCGGGTGCTCCGGTTTCCTCCCACAGTACAAAAATGTGCAGGTTAGGTGAATTGGCCATGCTAAATTGCCCGTAGTGTTAGGTGAAGGGGTAAATGTAGGGGAATGGGTCTGGGTGGGTTGCTCTTCGGAGGGTCGGTGTGGACTTGTTGGGCCGAAGGGCCTGTTTCTACACTGTAAGTAATCTAAATCTAATCTAATCTAACTATGAAGGAACAGAAATAGCTGAAGAAAGTCAGCAGGTCTGGCAACATCTGTGGACAGAAAGCAGAGAAAATGTTTTGGGTGCAGTGACTTTCCTTCAGAGCTTCATACAAAAACCATTCGAGACATTGAACACAAGAGCCAGGAGCAAGAATAGGCAATTCAACCCCTTGAGCCTGCTCTGCCATTTAATATGATCACAGGTGATTTCATCTCCTTTTTTGCCCACTTTATCCTTAATTTCTTAAATAATCCTTCAGCCCATTACTAATTAAAAATCAATCTTCTCCTTAAAACTACTCAACTTCCCAGCATCCACTGTACTGAAATAGTGAATTCCACAGATTCATGACCCTTTGACACAAGCAATTTCTCCACATCTGTTTTAAATCTGCTACCCCTTATGCTTAAACTATAACCCCTCAAAGTTTGTGAGAAGATTTGTAGCTCGGGTCTCGTTGTTGTGGTTCTGTTCGCCGAGCTGGGAACTTGTGTTGCAGACGTTTCGTCCCCTGTTTAGGTGACATCCTCAGTGCTTGGGAGCCTCCTCCGGCATTTGTAGTGGTTTGAATCTGCCGCTTCCGGTTGTCAGTTCCAGCTGTCCGTTGCAATGGTCGGTATATTGGGTCCAGGTCGATGTGCTTATTGATTGAATCTGTGGATCTTGGATCTGTGAATTCTCTAGGAATTCCCTGGCTGTTCTCTGTTTGGCTTGTCCTATAATAGTAGTGGAGAAAGTGAGGTCTGCAGATGCTGGAGATCAGAGCTGAAAATGTGTTGCTGGAAAAGCGCAGCAGGTCAGGCAGCATCCAGGGAACAGGAGAATCGACGTTTTGGGCATAAGCCCTCCTTCAGGAATGCATTCCTGAAGGAGGGCTTATGCCCGAAACGTCGATTCTCCTGTTCCCTGGATGCTGCCTGACCTGCTGCGCTTTTCCAGCAACACATTTTCACCTATAATAGTAGTGCTGTGCCAGTCGAATTCATGTTGCTTGTTGTCTGAGTGTGTGGCTACTAAGGATAGCTGGTCGTGTCGTTTCGTGGCTAGTTGGTGTTCATGAATGCGGATCGTTAGCTGTCTTCCTGTTTGTCCTATATAGTGTTTTGTACAGTCCTTGCATGGGATTTTGTACACTACATTGGTTTTGCTCATGCTGGGTATCGGGTCCTTCGTTCTGGTGAGCTGTTGTCTGACAGTGGCTGTTGGTTTGTGTGCTGTTATGAGTCCTAGTGGTCGCAGTAGTCTGGCTGTCAGTTCTGAAATGCTCTTGATGTATGGTAGTGTGGCTAGTCCTTTGGGTTGCGGCATGTCCTTGTTCCATTGTGTTTCCCTTAGGCATTTCCCAGAGATGGAACAGACAACAGGACGGTGAACCTATCAACAAAGACAGCATACTCAAACTACTGGACCTGTGCCTCACAACACACTTCACATTCAACAACCAAATATATGAACAAATCAACGGCACACCCATGGGCTCACCTATCTCTGGACTCATAGCAGAAGCGGTAATGCAAAGATTAGAACAAACAGTCTTACCGCAAATTCAACCCAAACTCTGGGTCAGATATGTGGATGACACCTTTGTAATCATTAAAAACACGGAAATAGAGAACATACACCGGATCATCAACGCCACACTCACAGGAATCCGATTCACTCGAGAGGAAGAAAAGGACAACCAACTCCCATTCCTAGACGTGATGGTACAGATAACACCAAACGGAGAATTCACCACAAAGGTATACAGGAAAGCCACTCACACAGACCAAGTCCTGAACTACGAAAGCAACCACCCCAACACACACAAAAGAAGTTGCATCAAGACACTATTCAAAAGAGCCACAACACACTGCAGCACACCAGAACTGCACAAAGAGGAAGAAGAACACCTATACAATGTATTCGCCAAAAACAGATACCCGCGCAATTTCATCAACAGATGCCTAAGGGAAAGACAACGGAACGAGGACATGCCGCAACCCAAAGGACTAGCCACACTACCATACATCAAGAGCATTTCCAAACTGACAGCGACCACTAGGACTCATAACAGCACACAAACCAACAGCCACTCTCAGACAATTCACGAGAACGAAGGACCCGATACCCAGCATGAGCAAAACCAATGTAGTGTACAAAATCCCATGCAAGGACTGCACAAAACACTACATAGGACAAACATGAAGACAGCTAACGATCCGCATCCATGAACACCAACTAGCCACGAAACGACACTACCAACTACCCTTAGTAGCCACATACAGATGACAAGCAACATGAATTCGACTGGGACAACATTACTATTATAGGACAAGCCAAACAGAGAACAGCCAGGGAATTCCTAGAGGCATGGCACTCATCCACAGATTCAATCAATAAGCACATCGACCTGGACCCAATATACCGACCACTGCAATGGACAGCTGGAACTGACAACTGGAAGCGGCAGATTCAAACCACTATAAATGCCGGAGGAAAGATCACAGAAGCGCTTCACAGGAGGCTCCCAAGCACTGAGGGTGTCACCTAGACAGGGGACGAAACGTCTGCAACACAAATTCCCAGCTCGGCGAACAGAACCACTATAACCCCTCATTCTAGATTGCCCTATCAAACATCCTTTCTGTATTTACTTTGTCAATCTCCTTTAGCGTCTTACAAATTTGATGGACTGAATGTATCTAAATGGTACATGATTTCATGTGCTGAACACTTGTCCACTGAAAACAGCCAGAACTATTAGATAGGTATCAGTGGATGAAGAACTATATTTCCAGTAGAGGGACTGGTTAGGAACCACAGTTTGGATCAACTTACAGGTTTAACTAATGAGGGACATGAATTCGCAGTTGTTGCCAGGTATGTTGGAGCTAACATTGACAAAGTACCAAAAGGCTGGCACAGCTGTTCCGTGGTTAGCACTGCTACCTCAAAGCGCCAGGGACCTGGATTCGATTCCAGCCTCGGGCGACTGTCTGTGCGGAGTTTGCATATTCTCCCAGTGTCTGTGTGGGTTTTCTCCGGATGCTCTGAGTTTCCTCCCACCATCCAAAGATGTGCACGTTAAGTGAACTGGCCATACTGAATTGTCCATAGTGCTCAGGAATGTACAGGTAGGTTAGCAATGGGAAATGCAAAAGTACAGGGATAGGGTTGGGGGTTGGGTGTGGGTGGGATGCTCTTTAGAGGGTTGATATGGACTTTATGGGCTAAATGGCCTGCTTCCACACTGTATGATTCTTCTGCCATCTCCCTGTAACCCTTGACCAAGAACCTATCTATCTCAGTCAGAATAACTTGGCCTCCACAGCCTTCTGCAGCAATGGGTTTCAGAGATTAACCACTCTCTGGCTGAAGAAATTCCTCATCTCAGTTTTAAGGGGTGATCCCTTCATTCTGAGGTTATGCTAGTCTTTTCTACCAGCAGAAACATCTCTCTCCACTCTGTCCAGGCCTCTAAGTTTCAATCAGAACACCCCCTCACCCTTCTAAACTCCAGCAAGTACAGATCCAGATTCTTCAAACATTCCTCAATGACAAGCCCTTCATTCTCTGGGAACATTCTTGTAAACCTCCGCTAGACCCTCTCCAACACCAGCACATCCTTCCTTAGATTCGGGGCCTAAAACTGCTCACAATATTCTAAAAATGATCTGATCAGACCCTTTATACAGACTCATATATACTGTATTCCAGCCCTCTTGAAATGAAATCATTGCATTTGCCTTCCAAAATGCCACCTGAACCTGCATGTTAATCTTAAGAGAATCCTGAAGTAGGACTCCCCTTTGTGCTCCAGATTTCCAAAGCCTTTCCCCATTTAGAAAATAATCTGCACCTCTATTCTTTCTACCAAAGAGCATAGGCCTTATATTTTGCAACATTGGATTCCACCTGCCATTTCTTTGTCCATTCCCCTAGCCAGTCCAAGTCCTGCATTCTCCCCACTTCCTCAACACCACCAGTCCCTCAACCCATCTTTGTGTCATGTGCAAGTTTATGCCCTCAGCTATTCAGATTTTCAATGTATAATGTAAGTAGTTGCGACCCAACACTGACCCCTGCAGAACTCCACTAGTCACTGGCTGCCATCCTGAAAACACCCCTTTATCCCCACTCTCTGCTTTCTACCAGTCAGCCAATCCTCTATCCATGAGTACATTTCCCCTAACACCATGGGCTCTTATTAAGCAGCCTCCAGTGCAGTACCTTGTCAAAGGCCTTCTGGAAATTCAAATAGATTACATTCGCACACTAGCACTTCTTTGCCTAACTTCCTCGTTACCACCTCAAACAAATCTATTTGTCAGGCATGAACTCCCCTTGATGAGGTCATGCTGACTCAAACCTATTTTACTACGCACTTCCAAGTATTCCACAATCTCATCCTTAATCATGGACTTTCTGCCTCCCTCCCTTCTCAAACAGGGGTTTTGGGGCAGCAGATACATGAGAACACCACCACGTTCAAGATCTCCTCAAAACCACACACCATGCTCTCTTGGAAATCAGGGTAAAATTTCAGAATGTCACATGCTAGTGAGGCGAGGAACAGGGACAGAGTGCAGCTAAGTATGTGGCTAAAGGGCTGGTGTAGGACGGAGGGCTTCAGATACTCCGATCATTGGGGTACCTTCTGGGGAAGGTGGGACCTGTACATGAAGGATGGGTTGCACTTAAACTTGAGGGGCACCAATATCCTGGGCAGGAAATTTGCTAGAGCATTTCAGGAGGGTTTAAACTAGTTTGGCAGAGGGATAGGAACCAGAGCTACAAATCAGAGAGAGGGTAGTTGTTGAACAGGCAGAAATAGAATCCAAAGAGTCTGTTAAGAAGGATACACAGTTGATAGGGCAAAGGGATGGGTTAAAGTGGGTCAGTTTCAATGCAAGGAGTGTGAGGAATAAGAGCGATGAACTCAGAGCATGGATCAGTACTTGGAACTTGATATTGTGGCCATAACAGAGACATGGATTTCACAGGGGCAGGAATGGTTGCTGGATGTTCTAGGGTTTACATCTTTTAAAAAGAACGGGGTGGCAGGGGAGGGGTGGGGTGTAAAAGAGGAGGGGGAGTAGCATTGTTAACTAGTGAGTGCATTACAGCTGCAGAAAAGGAGGTTGTAGAGGAGGGTTTGTCCACTGAGTCAGTATGGGTGCAAGTTAGTAACAGAAAGGAGCTGTTTGGGTACACTTTATTGGGTGTTTTCTATAGACCCCCCAACAGCAGCCGAGAAATGGATGAACAGACTGGACAGCAGATCTTGGAAAGGTGCAGATATAACAGTTGTTGTTATGGGCGACTTCAAATTACCCAATGTTGATTGGAACCTCCTTAGTGTAGATGGTCTGGATGGAGCCAATTTTGTCAGATGTGTCCAGGAAGGATTCCTGACTCAATATGCAGATAGGCTGACTCGGGGGAGGCCATACTGGATTTGGTGCTAGGCAACAAGCCAGGCCAGGTGTCAGATTTCTCGGTGGGAGAGCAATTCAGTGATTGACCACAACTGCATCACCTTTACATTGCCATGGAGTGGGATAGGAATAGACAGGATGGGAAGGTATTTAATAACAAGTTATACTGTTATTAGACAGGAGCTGTAGAGTATAACAGACCCTTATCCTATCCTATCCATGCCCCTTATGATTTTATAAACCTTTATAAGGTCACTCAACAGCCTTCAACGCTCCAGGGAAAACAGGGACAACTTGTCCATGCCAACCAGATATCCTAACTTAATCTAATGCCACTTGCCAGCATTTGGTCCATATCCTTCTAAACCCTTCCTATTCATATACCCATCCAAATGCGTTTTAAATGTTGTAACTGTACCAGGCTCCTCTGGCAGCTCATTCCATATAAGCACCACCATCTGTGTGAAAAAGTTGCCCCATTGGTCCCTTTTAAATCTTTCCCTTCTCACCCTAAACCTATGCCCTTTAGTTCTGGACTACCCGACCCCAGGGAAAAGACCTTGTCGATTTATCCTATCCATGCCCCTTATGATTTTATAAACCTCTATAAGGTCACCCAACAGCCTTCAACGCTCCAGGGAAAACAGCCCCAGCCTATTCAATCTCTCCCAATGGATCAAATCCTCCAACCCTGGCAACTTCCTTGTAAATCTTTTCTGAACCCTTCCAAGTTTCACAACATCCTTCCAATAGGAAGGAGACCAGAACTGTACACAATATTCCAAAAGTGGCCTAACCAATGTCCTGTACAGCCGCAACATGACCTCCCAACTCCTGTACTCAATACTCTGACCAATAAAGGAAAGCATACCAAATGCCTTCTTCACTATCCTATCTACCTGCGACTCTACTTTCAACTCTTTTACTCAATGCTTTGACCAATGAAGGTTGCGAGTGTTGGATAACTTTGTCCCACTGAGACAGGCAAGGAATGGTAAGGTGAAGGAGCTTTGGATGACAAGACAAGAGGAGCTTCTCGTCAAGAGGAAAAAGGAAGCTTACTTACGGTTGAGGAAGCATGAAGCTGGTACAGCCTTAAAGGATTACAGGGTAGCTAGGAAAGAACTCAAAAATGGACTGAGGAGAGCAAGGAGGGGGCATGAAAAAGCCTCAGTGGGAAAGGTTAGGAAAAACCCAAAGACATTCTACACTTACATGAGGAATAAGAGAATGATCAGAGAGAGAGTAGGGTCTATTAGGGATAGTGGAGTCTGAGGTGGTAAGGATGGCCCTAAATGAGTTTTTTGTTTCAGTACTCACTAGAGAGAGGGACCTTGTTGACAGAACATCATGGATCAGGTTAGCATACTTGAACAGATTGATATTAAGAAATGTGCTGGAATTTCCTCGAAACATCAAGATATATAGGTCCCCAGGGCTAGACCAGACAGATCCAAGATTACTATGGGAAGCTAAGAAATGAGATTGTTGCGACTCTGGCGATGATCTTTGCATCCTCCCTCTCCACGGGAGTAGTACCGGATAATTGGAGGGAGGAGAATGTTGTTCCTCTGTTCAAGAGGGCAATAGGAATATCCCTGGGAATTACAGACCAGTCAATCGTATGTCTGTGGTAAGCAAGGGACTGGAAAGGACTCAGAGATAGAATTTATGACTATTTGGAAGAACAGAGTTTGACTAAAGATAAAAATCACACAACACCAGGTTATAGTCCAACAGGTTTAATTGGAAGCACACTAGCTTTCGGAGCAACGCTCCTTCATCAGGTGATAGTCTGACTATAACCTGGTGTTGTGAGATTTTTAACTTTGTACACCCCAGTCCAACACCGGCATCTCCGAATCATGACTAAAGATAGTTAGCATGGCTTTGTGAGGGAGCCTTGAGTTCTTTGAAGATGTAACAAGTTGATGAAGGCCGAGCAATGGATGTGTTGTATATGGATTTCAGTAAGGCATTTGATAAGGTTCCCCTGGTAGGCTCATTCAGAAAGTTAGGAGGATTCAGGGAAATCTGGCTGGATACAGAACTGGCTGTCCGAATGACGACAGCAAGTGGTAATGGATGGAAAGTATTTCGTCTGGAGGTCGGTGACCAGTGGCGTCCCACACGGCTCTATTCTTGGGCTTCTGCTCTTTGTAGTTTTTATAAATGACTTGGATGAAGAAGTGGATGGGTGAGTTCGTAAATTTGCTGATGACACAAAGGTCGGTGGTGTTATAGATACTATTGAGGGTAGTTGTAGGCTACAACAAGACATGACAGGATACGGAGCTGAGCTGAGAAGTGGCAGATGGAGTTCATCCTGGACAAATGTGAAGTGATTCATTTTGGAAAGTCAAATTTGAATGCTGAATACGGGGTTGAAGACAGGATTCTTGGCAGGGTGGGGAAACAGCGGGAACTTGAGATCTATGCATATAGATCCCTCAAAGCTGCCACCCAAGTTGATAGGGTTGTTAAGGTGGCGTATGATGTGTTGAGGTTTTGCTGCAGCTCTATAAAACCCTGGTTAGACCATACTTGAAATATTGCGTCTAGTTCTGATTGCTTTATTATAGGAAGGATGTAGATGCTTTAGGGACAGTGCAGAGAAGATTTACCAGGATGCTGCCTGGATTGGAGGGCTTGTCTTATGAAGAGAGGTTGAGTGAACTAGGGCTTCTCACACTGGAGAGGAGGAGGAGAGGTGGCTTGATAGAGGTGAACAAGGTAATGGGGGCATAGAGAGTAGATAGCCAGAAGCTTTTCCCCAGAGTAAAAATGGCTGTCACGAGGGATCATAATTTTAAGGTGATTGGAGGATGGTATAGAGGAGATGTCAAAGGTCATTTCTTTATGCAGAGAATAGTGGGTGCATGGGATATATTGCCAGCAGTGGTAGCAAAGTCAGAGACATTTGGGACATTTAAGTGACTGCTGGGCAAACACATGGACGGCAATAAATTGAGAGGTTAATCTCAGATTAAAATAAATGCTCAGCACAACATCATGGGCCAAAGGACCTGTACTGTGCTGACTCTTCTATGTTCATTCCTAGCTGAAAATGTGTTGCTGGAAAAGCGCAGCAGGTCAGGCAGCATCCAAGGAGCAGGAGAATCGACATTTCAGGCATGAGCCCTTCTTCAGGAATGAGGAAAGTGTGCCAAGCAGGCTAAGATAAAAGGTAGGGAGGAGGGACTTGGGGGAGGGGCGTTGGAAATGCAATAGATGGAAGGAGGTTAAGGTGAGGGTGATAGGCCGGAGTGGGGGTGGGGGCGGAGAGGTCAGGAAGAAGATTGCAGGTTAGGAAGGTGATGCTGAGTTCGAGGGTTGGGACTGAGACAAGGTGGGGGAGGGGAAATGAGGAAACTGGAGAAA
The DNA here is from genome assembly GCF_037043375.1 of Chiloscyllium plagiosum. Classification (NCBI taxonomy): domain Eukaryota; kingdom Metazoa; phylum Chordata; class Chondrichthyes; order Orectolobiformes; family Hemiscylliidae; genus Chiloscyllium; species Chiloscyllium plagiosum. Next base: position 71,104,032 of record NW_028270153.1, on the reverse strand, counting down.
TCCGAGTTCATCCCTTGTGGTTGGAGGGTTCCTAGGCGGAAGATGAGGAGCCTCATTCCTCATTCCTGAATTTTATCTTAGCCTGCTTGGCACACTTTCCTCATTCCTGAATTTTATCTTAGCCTGCTTGGCACACTTTCCTCATTCCTGAAGAAGGGCTCATGCCCAAAACGTTGATTCTCCTGCTCCTTGGATGCTGCCTGACCTGTTGCACTTTTCCAGCAACACATTTTCAGCTCTGATCTCCAGCATCTGCAGTCCTCACTTTCTCCTATGTTCATTCCTATACAATTGATTTATTGGTCGCTTACCTCACACCAACTGCAACCAGTTCAGGACTCAGTAGCAAACAGTCTGCTCTGCACTAAATCCCATTCCCATAGTTCTGCCAACCCTGCTCACTGACATGATACTTTCTATCCACCACTGTTACTAAATTTAACACTTACCAAACTGCTATTTTTGCTACTAAGCATTCAGTTCACCTCTCATAAACCCTTCATCATACTTTGGTGTATTTTTTTTAAAAATTTCTTTAATCTATATTTTCATTCTCCTTCCTGCAATGAGCTTTGGGATCTTCCAAATATATAAAAAGTGCTGAGTGAATACAAGCCATTCAGGCAATACAATCTTTGACCAACTTCAGCTTGAAGAGTAAAAAAGTGAGATTTGTTTTTGCTACATGGAAACTACTCCAGGTAAAAACATTAGGCTGTATTGAGTGGCATCCAAAAGCAAATACAGCTAACCAAACAAATGTGCCTGGCTCAAACAAAAACAGTCAACACTTTTGTCTACGATTAAAATGCACACAGATTTTCTTTTCTCAAATTAATGCAAACATTAGCCAGAAACTACAACCCAATAATTTTAGCACAAGTCACTAGCAAAGTATTTGGAAGGCATTGAGTCATCTTATGGGTGAACATTTGTGACTTTTTTTGAAGAGGCAGTAAGGACCCACAATTTTTAAAAGATATGCCTATGTGAACACATAAACACCATCAATCCCTACTGTGATCCTCTTCATTATTTTTATCACTTTTGGTTTGGAACTGCAAGCTGGAGTTAGAGTTAAAGGTGACTTTTGACATTGTTTTAAAAAAAGGCAAAAACCAAACAAATTAGTATTTATTTATGGAACCTGCCCCAAAAAAAAAGAACAAATAAATATTTATTGTTGTGGTTCTGTTCGCCGAGCTGGAAATTTTTGTTGCAAACGTTTCGTCCCCTGTCTAAGTGACATCCTCAGTGCTTGGGAGCCTCCTGTGAAGCGCTTCACAGGAGGCTCCCAAGCACTGAGGATGTCACCTAGACAGGGGACGAAACGCTTGCAACAAAAATTTCCAGCTCGGCGAACAGAACCACAACAACGAGCACCTGAGCTACAAATCTTCTCCCAAATTTGAAAATAAATATTTATTTATTGGCCCTGCCCTGGAAGTTAAAGGTTGATTATTGTTCAAAGAACACTGTAGACTCCAGAGCTCTGTTGTGGCCCAAGGCTGGCAAATGTTTGCACACTAAAAAGGGGCCATCACTGGGATGCTGATGCTGACTAAGAAGAAATTCCAATGTTAAACTGGTTTGAACAGGGTTATTAGACAGACTGTGGCTGTGAACGCTGCTGTAAGATGTTTAGGTTCCTCTCCAGTTGTTTTGTTTTTATTTTCAAAACAAAATCAAAATTGGACTTTTCACTTCCTTCATATTTATCTCGAGAATGATGATGAACAAGAAAAAGCTATCTTTAATGCTTCTCCCTACATCCTAACCTGACAGCCTTGATATATACGTAAAGGTTCTCAGCATTTCCTGAGCACTTCACAAATACACAGATAGATATGCAAACATTTCACCCCACAGAATTGCACTCTGTGTTGCAATTCAGACAATTCCATTCCTATGGAATGCAGAGTGGAATTTAAATTTTGCACCATCGCTTCCAATTTCAAAACAAGATTCAAAACAAAATTAATTGCAAGCTATTTAATATTATAAGAGATTTAAAATTTGTTTCAAATTGGAGATTTAAACCTAAGTCACTGCTAACCTAAAACCAAGTTCTGGAAAAGATCACTGTACTCAAAAGTTAACTCTGCTTTTTGTCCACAGATACTGCCAAACCTCTCAAGTTTCTCTCGCAATTCTCCAGCAGTTTTTGTTTCACTACATTTATGTTGTGATCACACTGATTAAACTGCAAGGCAGAGTCTGCAATTTTACGCAGCGTCTCCACAGTTGAGAATGCTCAGCACTTCAGTAACTGGAACAGAGTCTCAGAAACACAGCACAGCTATTGCAAAACTCTGTTCACAATTTTAACGGCTCATTTCCATTTTCACTGACGTTTATGTAAAAACTTCATAGATTAGTGGACAGTCAGCCTAACCCAGCTGCATGTTAAATTTCAGAATGAGATAATGCAACTTCACTGTGCAGGGTGGCTGGATGTGTCAGTACATTCCATTCCATCATTTTCATAGTTTGCATAACCTGATCTGCACATTGCCAGCAAGAGCTGTTTAGACTTGTCACTGACAGCTCTTTGACTATACAGCAAGAATGCTAGTTTCCCACATTGTTGTACTGCCTCCAATGCAAGAGCATCAGGTTACTTCAAAGGTTAGCCTATGGTGGAAAGGACACCAATAAACCAAATAATTAGCAAATGAGGAGTACAGGCTTACACTAGATTACAATTATGAGGTTAGTGTGCAGAAGGATCCAACGTGAGAATTTTGTTACATTTTTACAGAGGAGAAAACACATTAAGTGGAAAATAAATCAACATAAGAAAGAAAACACTTTATCAAAAACAAATATCCAAGAAGCATGTAAACAATCAGAATCAGGGGTGGCATGGTGGCTCAGTGGTTAGCACTGCTGCCTCACAGCACCAGGGTCCCAGGTTCAATTCTAGCCTCGGGCAACTGTCTGTGTGGAGTTTGGAGTTTCCACATTCTCCCTGTGTCTGCGTGGGTTTTCTCCGGGTACTCCGGTTTGCTCCCACAGTCCAAAGATATGCAGGTTAGGTGGATTGGCCATGCTAAATTGCCCATAGTGTTAGGTGCATTAGTCAGAGGGAGACAGTTCTGGGTGTGTTACTCTTCGGAGGGTTGGTGTGGACTTGTTCGGCTGAAGGGCCTGTTTCCACACTGTAGGGAATCTAATCTGATGATATGATTATTTCTGGGTGTGTTTGGTGGTGGAGGGTTGAAAGTGAATATTGACAAAACTAACATGATTAATATTTCAAAAACAAGAATAAGCATTCATATTTGTAGAATGAAGATAATTAGTGCAAAAATTCAAGTATAGAGGAAGGTAATACTTTAGCAATAAAATTAACTAGAAGTGAAAGGATAATATTTTCTAAGAGACTAGAAAGCTGAATGAACAATTCCAAAAGTGACTTGTAAAGAGCTTGATTGAAATTTTCTTTTGTATGGATGCCAGACTCGGACCTGACTAAAGGAGGACATCAGCATGTTAGTAACCATGAAGTACTGGTTTGGAAAAGAATGGAATGGATCAGCTAGATGAAAAATATAAATGAGACAATGGATAAACAAGTAGTTTACTGAATGTAATTAGGAAAAGGCAGAGAAAGTGGTTCGGGCACATTTTTAGAGGAAACGATTTTAACAGAAGTGTGAAAGGGAAGATTTTAAGAAAAAAGAGGGAGAAGAGAAGTTTAATGCTGAATGGCTTGAAAACTGAAGGAAACTACTGGCAAATATAACATGCATAGAAACAAGGAACAAGGGTAAGCCACTGGCCTTTTGCGTCTATTCTGCCATTCAATAAGATCATGACTGATCTCACATTCTTGCATACCCCTGATAATCTTTCAACCACTTGGTAATCATGAATCTATCTCTACCTTAAAAATAAGATTGTGCATCCACAGCCTTAGGACGGCAGCAACGGAGGACACTCCAGCCGGAACTCGCCTGCTCTTGTTTTTCTTTCTCTTCTCTTTTTCTTCCTCGAAGTGTTTCTTCTTTCTTCTTTGTCTTCTACTCTTCCTTTTCTTCCCTTTGACTCCCAGCCTTTGACAATAATTCCCAGCCTCTGGTGAGGAGGGCTGATCCCCGGCCTGACGTAGCAGCCTCCTGGCGCAGCACAGCATCCTCCCGGCCTCCCGCAGTGGCCTCTCGGCATTGGCGTGGCAACCTCTCAAAATGGCTTCCCAGTGTGGTGTGGTGACTTCTCAACCTCATGCAGCAGCGTCTCGACATTGGCATAGTCACCTCTCGACCTTGTTCATCAGCCTCTGGCATGGCGTGGCATCCTCCTGACCTCCCAGCATGACATGACGTCCTTCCAGCCTCCCACAGCGTCCTCCCGGCATGGTGTGGCGTCCTCCCAGCATCCTGCAGTAGCCTCCTGGCACAGGTGGCATTCTCCCAGCATGAGCATGAGAATCACCTGACCTGGTGTTGCAGCCTCTCTGCTTGGCGACCTCCTGACCTAGTGCAGTGGTTTCCTCCAGTCGGGGCCTCAAGGTGTAGCAGGGTGACTCCTGACCTGGCACAGTGGCCTCTTGATGCGGGGTGTCATTGGCGCATTGGGAGCCAGGGTCCGGTGCAGACTGGAAGCTAAGTGCCAGCATGGTCTGCTGTACTGAATTTTTTTCTGTAATGCTGGACATTTCATTTCTGTAACAAAACTTGTAACAAAAGAAGCCTAGGTACTTTTGTACAGAGCGCTGTAATTGGCAATATATAAACTTTTCACAACACTGAGTATACGTAACAATAAAAGCTATGCTATTCCATTTTGAGGAAGGGAATTTCCAATATTCGTAACCTTCTGAAAGAAAAAAATGCTACCTTAATCTCTTAAATAGTGACTACTTATCTTTAAATTATGATCCCTTGTTCTAGACTCTCCCACAAGAGGAAACACCCTTTCAACATCCACCCAGTCAAATCCTCACAAATCTTATATTTTTCAATTAAATCACCTCTGACTCTTCTAAACACCACAGAATACAGGCTCAGCTTGTCTAGCCTGTCCTTATAAGGTAATCCACCCATTCCAGGTGTTAGCATAACAAACCTTCACTGAGCTGCTTCCAATTCATTAAAATCCTTCTGTAAGTAATGGTCATCAGTCCTGTGCACAATATTGTAGATACAGTCTCTCAAATGCCCTGTCAAATGGAAGCATAAACTCCCTAGTCCTGCATTCAATTTCCCTAGCATTAAACCACTGCATTCTAATAATTCTTCTGATTACTTCCTGTATGTTCATATTCATCTTCTGTGATTTATGCACTAGGATTTTGCTGCATCTCAGAGCTCTTCAACCTCTCATGGTTTAAATACGTGATTTTTCCCTTCTGCTAAAACAGACAATTTCACACTTTCCCACATTGTACTGCTTTTACCAGATCTATGTTTACTCACCTGACCTACTTTTATTCCTTTGAAAGCTCTTTACGTCTTCGGCACAATTTAAATTCTTTCCTATCTTTTGTGTCATCAGCAAATTTAACTACCATAGTTACAGTCCCTTCATCCAAATCATTTGTTTAACTTGTAAAGAGTGCCAGAGGATGTAGTGGAGGCTGGTACAATTGCAACATTTCAGAGGCATTTGGATGGGTATATGAATAGGAAGGGTTTGGAGGGATATGGGCCGGGTGCTAGCAGGTGGGACTAGATTGGGTTCGGATATCTGGTCTGCATGGACGGGTTGGACCGAAGGGTCTGTTTCCATGCTGTACATCTCTATGACTCTAACAATCCTGTGAAACAGCACTCAACACACCCTGTTAACCTGAAAAAGACCCATTTACTTGTACCCTCTGCTCCTTGTTGGCCAGCCAATCTTCTGTTTTTTATATTCTGTCCAAGCTTCCGACCTATTTTTGCAAAATGACATGCCTTTTCTTTGAGCCTGATACTATCTTTGACTTTTTTTTTAGTACACCACAATGGTAGGCCTTTCCCTTAGAATTTCTCTTATTTGGTGTAATGTATCTACAATGTACCCCTTAAATGTTAGCCACTATATCTCTATTGACCTTAATCTAATTTGCCAGTTCATTTTCATTGGTTGTGATTTCATGCCCTCATAATTGCACTTATTTAAATTTAAAATAGGAATCTTGGACCCACACTTCTCCACCTTAAACTTTATATAAAATTCAAAAATATTATGATCATTGCTACCAAGAGGTGCTTTTGCTATGAGGTCAGGAATTAATCCTATCTTGTTGGTCAACACCAGGTCTTGCATAGCCTGCTCTCATGTTGGTGCCATTACATACAGATCTAAGAAAATGTCCCATAAAATTCAATGAATTGCTTCTTTTGACTTTTTTTCCCATCTGATTTCTCCAGTCTGTGGATTAAAATCCCCGACAATAATTATTCATCATTATTTCTTCCTTGATATTCTGTTCTACCATGGGGTTACTATGAGGAGGTCCAATTCCCCAAAGTGACCTCTTGCCTTTATCCTCATCTCTACCCAGACTGCTTCTTTATTCTAGCTTCCTGAATAAAGGTCATCCCTCTCTATTATGCTAATATTATCTTTAATTAACAGAACCACACCTCCAATCTTTTCTAGCTTCCTGTCTTACCTTTCATTATTTAGGCCCATTTCTAGGTTATCCTGCAGCCACATTGGTTATAGTCACCAGATTGTAATTATTTCTCTCAATTTGTACTACCAGCTCATTTGTTTTGTTCTGAATGCTATTATGTCTTAAATTCAAATACAGTGCCTCAAGTTTTGCCCTTTTATTATTTTTATAACCTCTCATCTGCTGATTTGCCTTAAATTTACATTCTGTCCATCCTGTCATTGTCTGTTTATTATTTTATAATGTTTATATTATAATTTTTATGTTTATATTAATTCCTTCCTCTGTTGCAATTTCCCTATTTTTTGATTCACCACAGCATTGCAAAATAGGATCGTGGCCCTCCATATTTAATTTAACAACAGTTATACTTTCCTATTTCACAAAGACACCGGTCCCAGTATGATTCAGTTATAGACTGCCCCAGTAGTAGAGATCCCACTTGCGCAGTACTGGTGCCAGTATCCCATGAACCAGAACTCACATCTCCCACACCAGTCTTTCAGCAACACATTCATCTTGGTTTACCCTTTGCCAATTTGCACACAGATCAGATTAGGTTACATTAGGTTACCTACAAGTCCACACCCACCCGTTGAAGCGAAACCCACCCATACCCCTACATTTACCCCTTACCTAACACTACGGGCAATTTAGCATGGCCAATTCACCTGACCCTGCACATCTTTGGACTGTGGGAGGAAACCGGAGCACCCGGAGGAAACCCATGCAGACACGGGGAGAATGTGCAAACTCCACGCAGTCTGAGGCGGGAATTGAACCCGGGTCTCAGGCGCTGTGAGGCAGCAGTGCTAACCACTGTGCCACCGTGCCGCCCACCATCAGAGTTTGTGCTTAATTTGGTGCCTAGCTTCTCATATGGCTGTGCAAAACCTCTTTATTAGTTCTATTTTTGTCACTGGTGCTGACATAGACTATGACAATTGGATCCTCTCCCTCCCACTGCAAGCTTTCCTCTAATCCAAAATAGATATCCTGACATCAGGGAGACAGCACAGCTTCTGTGCTACTGAGAACAGTTTCAACTCCCCTGCATCTGTTGTCCCCCACTACCACCACATTCCGTCTGGATGGCTTCCTGTATTTGATTTGATTTATTGTAGTCACATGTATCTAAGTACAGTGAAAGGTTTTGTTTTGTGAGCAATACTGGTAGATCATAGCAAACAAGGACATACAGATCATAAGTTGGTGATGCCGATACAGATCATAGGATGCTTGGACAGAGCGAGGAATAAAAGATTATGGCTGCACAGGAGGCACTCAAAAATCAACATTAGCAAAATCAACATTATTTGAAGTTTGAGAGGTCCATTCAGCTGTCTAATTATGGCAGGGAAGAAGCTGCTCTTGAATCAGCTGGAGCATGTGTTCAAGTTTCTGTATCTTCTGCCTGACGGAAAAGGTTGGAAGACAATATTAACAGGGTGGAAGGGGTCTTTCCGTGGCAACAAGTAGTCCCATGGCATCACCGTCATTTCACTCATCCATCTCACAGTCCCCACTCTCACTCAAACAAGCTGAACATCAAACATGTTTGACAATTGCTTAGGCTGACGCTCCTGTCCTTTGGGTGCTCTTACCTGCCTTACCTACTCACCACTGCCCATATGAGAAGAACCTATCGAGTGACTGCCTCCAGGTACAAGGAATCCAGGAAAACTCCCTGCTCCCTGATGCATCACAGTTTCTGTAGTTCAGCCTACAGTTCAAACTTTAAAAACTTACCTCAGAGATGCTTGGCCGGAATCACGATGGCATCTTTGAGCTCAAACATACTGCAGTTTTGACACACTGCCATTTTTAATGAGACAATTAAATATTTAGTTATATTATTCATACATTGTTGCCTTTTATGCAGTATACTAACTTGACCATCAATGTGTTTATAGGGTTAAACATGAGAATACTGTAGATTTTAACCAATTAATAAATACAGAACTTTCATCAATCATTGGCTGTGACAGGTCTTGATCTGAGGTTTGGTTTAATTGTCCTGCCCTCAATTCCTCCCCTTCCTGACTTATAGACTTTTGATGTCACTCTTGTTTCTTACTTGATAAGAACTAACTGCAGCACACTCTTCCCAGTCTGCTTCCCTGTGACACCGACTGCAGGACCCTCTTCCCAGTCTGCTTCCCTGTGACACCGACTGCAGGACCCTCTTCCCAGTCTGCTTCCCTGCGACACCGACTGCAGCACACTCTTCCCAGTCTGCTTCCCTGCGACACCGACTACAGGACCCTCTTCCCAGTCTGCTTCCCTGTGACACCGACTGCAGGACCCTCTTCCCAGTCTGCTTCCCTGCGACACCGACTGCAGGACCCTCTTCCCAGTCTGCTTCCCTGTGACACCGACTACAGGACCCTCTTCCCAGTCTGCTTCCCTGTGACACCGACTACAGGGCCCTCTTCCCAGTCTGCTTCCCTGTGACATCGACTACTGGACCCTCTTCCCAGTCTGCTTCCGTGACACCGACTACAGGACACTCTTCCCAGTCTGCTTCCCTGACACCGACTACAGGATACACTTCCCAGTCTGCTTCCCTGTGACACAGACCACAGTACACTCTTCCCAGTCTGCTTCCCTGTGACACAGACCACAGTACACTCTTCCCAGTCTGCTTCCCTGTGACACAGACCACAGTACACTCTTCCCAGTCTGCTTCCCTGTGACACAGACCACAGTACACTCTTCCCAGTCTGCTTCCCTGTGACACAGACCACAGTACACTCTTCCCAGTCTGCTTCCCTGTGACACAGACCACAGTACACTCTTCCCAGTCTGCTTCCCTGCGACACCGACTACACGACCCTCTTCCCAGTCTGCTTCCCTGTGACACCGACTACAGGACCCTCTTCCCAGTCTGCTTCCCTGTGACACCGACTACAGGACCTTCTTCCCAGTCTGCTTCCCTGTGACACCGACTGCAGGACCCTCTTCCCAGTCTGCTTCCCTGCGACACTGAGTACAGCACACTCTTGCCAGTCTGCTTCCCTGCGACATCGACTGCAGCACATTCTTCCCAGTCTGCTTCCCTGTGACACCGACTACAGGACACTCTTCCCAGTCTGCTTCCCTGTGACATCGACTGCAGGACCTTCTTCCCAGTCTGCTTCCCTGCATCACCGACTACAGGACCCTCTTCCCAGGCTGCTTCCCTGCTTCACCGATTACAGGACCCTCTTCCCAATCTGCTTCCCTGTGAAACCGACTACAGCACACTCTTCCCAGTCTGCTTCCCTGTGACACCGACTACAGGATCCTCTTCCCAGTCTGCTTCCCTGTGACACCGACTGCAGGACCCTCTTCCCAGTCTGCTTCTCTGTGACACCGACTGCAGGACCCACTTCCCAGTCTGCTTCCCTGCGACACCGACTACAGGACCCTCTTCCATGTCTGCTTCCCTGTGACACCGACTACAGGACCCTCTTCCCAGTCTGCTTCCCTGTGACACCGACTACAGGACCCTCTTCCCAGTCTGCTTCCCTGCGACACCGACTACAGGACCCTCTTCCCAGTCTGCTTCCCTGCGACACCGACTACAGGACCCTCTTCCATGTCTGCTTCCCTGCGACACCGACTGCAGGACCCTCTTCCCAGTCTGCTTCCCTGTGACACCGACTACAGCACACTCTTCCGACTGCAGGACCCTCTTCCCAGTCTGCTTCCCTGTGACACCGACTGCAGGACCCTCTTCCCAGTCTGCTTCCCTGTGACACCGACTGCAGGACCCTCTTCCCAGTCTGCTTCCCTGTGACACCGACTACAGGACCCTCTTCCCGGTCTGCTTCCCTGTGACAACGACTACAGGACACTCTTCCCAGTCTGCTTCCCTGTGACACCGACTACAGGGCCCTCTTCCCAGTCTGCTTCCCTGTGACATCGACTGCAGGACCCTCTTCCCAGTCTGCTTCCCTGTGACATCGACTGCTGGACCCTCTTCCCAGTCTGCTTCCGTGACACCGACTACAGGACACTCTTCCCAGTCTGCTTCCGTGACACCGACTGCAGGACTCTCTTCCCAGTATGCTTCCCTGTGACATCGACTGCAGGACCCTCTTCCCAGTCTGCTTCCCTGCGACATCGACTGCAGCACATTCTTCCCAGTCTGCTTCCCTGTGACATCGACTGCAGGACTTTCTTCCCAGTCTGCTTCCCTGTGACATCGACTGCAGGACCCTCTTCCCAGTCTGCTTCCGTGACACCGACTGCAGGACCCTCTTCCCAGTCTGCTTCCCTGTGTCACCGACTACAGGACCCTCTTCCCAGTCTGCTTCCCCGTGACACCGACTACAGGACCCTCTTCCCAGTCTGCTTCCCTGTGACATCGACTGCAGCACATTCTTCCCAGTCTGCTTCCCTGTGACACCGACTGCAGGACCCTCTTCCCAGTCTGCTTCCCTGTGACACCGACTACAGGACCCTCTTCCCAGTCTGCTTCCCTGTGACATCGACTACAGGACCCTCTTCCCAGTCTGCTTCCCTGTGACTTCGACTGCAGGACCCTCTTCCCAGTCTGCTTCCCTGTGACACCGACTACAGGACCCTCTTCCCAGTCTGCTTCCCTGTGACATCGACTGCAGGACCCTCTTCCCAGTCTACTTCCCTGCGACACTGACCCCAGGACACTCTTCCCAGTCTGCTTCCCTGCGACACCGACTGCAGGACACTCTTCCCAGTCTGCTTCCCTGCGACACCGACTGCAGGACACTCTTCCCAGTCTGCTTCCCTGTGACACCGACTGCAGGACACTCTTCCCAGTCTGCTTCCCTGTGACACCGACTACAGGACCCTCTTCCCAGTCTGCTTCCCTGTGACATCGACTGCAGGACCCTCTTCCCAGTCTACTTCCCTGCGACACCGACTGCAGGACCCTCTTCCCAGTCTGCTTCCCTGTGACATCGACTGCAGGACCCTCTTCCCAGTCTGCTTCCCTGTGACACCGACTACAGGACCCTCTTCCCAGTCTGCTTCCCTGTGACATCGACTGCAGGACCCTCTTCCCAGTCTGCTTCCCTGTGACACCGACTACAGGACACTCTTCCCAGTCTGCTTCCCTGTGACACCGACTACAGGACCCTCTTCCCAGTCTGCTTCCCTGTGACATCGACTGCAGGACCCTCTTCCCAGTCTGCTTCCCTGCGACATCGACTGCAGCACATTCTTCCCAGTCTGCTTCCCTGTGACACCGACTACAGGACCCTCTTCCCACTCTGCTTCCCTGTGACATCGACTGCAGGACCCTCTTCCATGTCTGCTTCCCTGTGACACCGACTACAGGACCCTCTTCCCAGTCTGCTTCCCTGCGACACCGACTACAGGACCCTCTTCCATGTCTGCTTCCCTGCGACACCGACTGCAGGACCCTCTTCCCAGTCTGCTTCCCTGTGACACCGACTACAGCACACTCTTCCGACTGCAGGACCCTCTTCCCAGTCTGCTTCCCTGTGACACCGACTGCAGGACCCTCTTCCCAGTCTGCTTCCCTGTGACACCGACTGCAGGACCCTCTTCCCAGTCTGCTTCCCTGTGACACCGACTACAGGACCCTCTTCCCGGTCTGCTTCCCTGTGACACCGACTACAGGACACTCTTCCCAGTCTGCTTCCCTGTGACACCGACTACAGGGCCCTCTTCCCAGTCTGCTTCCCTGTGACATCGACTGCAGGACCCTCTTCCCAGTCTGCTTCCCTGTGACATCGACTGCTGGACCCTCTTCCCAGTCTGCTTCCGTGACACCGACTACAGGACACACTTCCCAGTCTGCTTCCGTGACACCGACTGCAGGACCCTCTTCCCAGTATGCTTCCCTGTGACATCGACTGCAGGACCCTCTTCCCAGTCTGCTTCCCTGCGACATTGACTGCAGCACATTCTTCCCAGTCTGCTTCCCTGTGACATCGACTGCAGGACTTTCTTCCCAGTCTGCTTCCCTGTGACATCGACTGCAGGACCCTCTTCCCAGTCTGCTTCCGTGACACCGACTGCAGGACCCTCTTCCCAGTCTGCTTCCCTGTGTCACAGACTACAGGACCCTCTTCCCAGTCTGCTTCCCCGTGACACCGACTACAGGACCCTCTTCCCAGTCTGCTTCCCTGTGACATCGACTGCAGCACATTCTTCCCAGTCTGCTTCCCTGTGACACCGACTGCCGGACCCTCTTCCCAGTCTGCTTCCCTGTGACACCGACTACAGGACCCTCTTCCCAGTCTGCTTCCCTGCGACATCGACTACAGGACCCTCTTCCCAGTCTGCTTCCCTGTGACTTCGACTGCAGGACCCTCTTCCCAGTCTGCTTCCCTGTGACACCGACTACAGGACCCTCTTCCCAGTCTGCTTCCCTGTGACATCGACTGCAGGACCCTCTTCCCAGTCTACTTCCCTGCGACACTGACCCCAGGACACTCTTCCCAGTCTGCTTCCCTGCGACACCGACTGCAGGACACTCTTCCCAGTCTGCTTCCCTGCGACACCGACTGCAGGACACTCTTCCCAGTCTGCTTCCCTGTGACACCGACTGCAGGACACTCTTCCCAGTCTGCTTCCCTGTGACACCGACTACAGGACCCTCTTCCCAGTCTGCTTCCCTGTGACATCGACTGCAGGACCCTCTTCCCAGTCTACTTCCCTGCGACACCGACTGCAGGACCCTCTTCCCAGTCTGCTTCCCTGTGACATCGACTGCAGGACCCTCTTCCCAGTCTGCTTCCCTGTGACACCGACTACAGGACCCTCTTCCCAGTCTGCTTCCCTGTGATATCGACTGCAGGACCCTCTTCCCAGTCTGCTTCCCTGTGACACCGACTACAGGACACTCTTCCCAGTCTGCTTCCCTGTGACACTGACTACAGGACCCTCTTCCCAGTCTGCTTCCCTGCGACATCGACTGCAGCACATTCTTCCCAGTCTGCTTCCCTGTGACACCGACTACAGGACCCTCTTCCCACTCTGCTTCCCTGTGACATCGACTGCAGGACCCTCTTCCCAGTCTGCTTCCCTGTGACACCGACTGCAGGACCCTCTTCCCAGTCTGCTTCCCTGTGACATCGACTGCAGGACCCTCTTCCCAGTCTGCTTCCCTGCGACATCGACTGCAGCACATTCTTCCCAGTCTGCTCCCGTGACACCGACTGCAGGACCCTCTTCCCAGTCTGCTTCCCTGTGACATCAACTGCAGCACACTCTTCCCAGTCTGCTTCCCTACAACACCGACTACAGGAACCTCTTCCCTGTCTGCTTCCGCATGACACCGACTGCAGGACCCTCTTCCCAGCCTGCTTCCCTGTGACACCGACTACAGGATACACTTCCCAGTCTGCTTCCCTGTGACACAGACCACAGTACACTCTTCCCAGTCTGCTTCCCTGTGACACAGACCACAGTACACTCTTCCCAGTCTGCTTCCCTGTGACACAGACCACAGTACACTCTTCCCAGTCTGCTTCCCTGTGACACAGACCACAGTACACTCTTCCCAGTCTGCTTCCCTGTGACACAGACCACAGTACACTCTTCCCAGTCTGCTTCCCTGTGACACAGACCACAGTACACTCTTCCCAGTCTGCTTCCCTGTGACACAGACCACAGTACACTCTTCCCAGTCTGCTTCCCTGTGACACAGACCACAGTACACTCTTCCCAGTCTGCTTCCCTGTGACACAGACCACAGTACACTCTTCCCAGTCTGCTTCCCTGTGACACAGACCACTGGACCCTCTTCCCAGTCTGTTTCACTACAATGTTGATTGCAGGACATCCTTCTCAATCGAGGAGAAAGTGAGGACTGCAGATGCTTGAGATCAGAGTCATTCCTGATGAAGGGATTATGCTGGAAATATCAATTCTCCTGCTCCTCGGATGCTGCTTGACCTGCTGTGCTTTTCCAGCACCACACTTTGACACCCTCCCCATTCTGCTTCATCATGAAGCTGACTGGAGACCACACTAGTCTCTTCCCAATGAAAAAAAAAGACAAGATAGAAATATGAAAATACTACAATGAGAGAAAGATCATATTTGGGCAGAGCATACATGACTTCTGAATTCCTGAGAGCAGGGCAAGTCAACACAGGTACAAACTAATAACTTCACCCAGAATTTCTTAGTACAAAGTGTAACCAAAACTTTGGGGTGAACCATGGTGGAGATTAAAGAAATTGTTTAAGAAATGGTTAGAGACCCAGAGTTAAAATAATTTCCCTGAAAGGAGAAGAAACACTGATTGCAAGTAAACTCAGTCCATTACATAGTTTATGTCAAGAGCTGGATTTGGATCCTTGTCTCTCAGGTATGACAATCAGAACTGAAACATACAACAGAAACTGACCTGTACCAGAAGAGCTCGAAAATCCATTCAGCATCTTGTCAGTGGCTACTTTAGTCTCTTTGGGTTTCTGGGTTGATGACCCTGCAATTTCTATTTATAAAATAAAGGAAAGGAAGCAGTGAGGGAACGGAATCCTTAGAACAAAAAGGGAGACACAGAGAAACAGAAGCAATGTACTCTCGTCCAGAATAACAACTAAAACATTGACACAAACTAATATGGAGAAACTAACTACTGTGCTTCATTATGTACCATGCTCCTAAATGTAATGGGTACTAGGAAGGACACAAAGTGGGAAAACGAGATCTAGTCATAGGTCTACTATAATTGCTGAGATTGGGTAAAATCAGTGAAAAACAAATTCTTTTGCGAGTGAGACTAGACATGATATGACAGGCCAAGTTTTGAGCAGCAAATTTCAATTCAAATATTTTCTGTGGCTACATACAATATTACATGCATCCCGTCAAGACTATCCCAGTACCAGCAATCAAACAGAGGCAGGGGGCACAGAGAGAGCAGGTTGGTGGCACAGAGCGAGGGAAGGGGATCCGAGTGACATGGAGCGAGGGGAAGTGAGCAAGTGACAGTGGACAAGCTACAGAGAATGAGGGGGAGTGAGTAAGCAACAAAGGAGAGGACAGATGAGCAGGTAGATGGTGCAGAGAGGAGATTTGCAAGCAGAAGTGTCAAGTGGTTGATTCATCCTGGCCTCTTTACACGTTCCCCAGCATAATAGGGGCCATTCTTCAACCAATTTAACTCACTGTGTGATAAAAGGAATTGGCTGGAGACTCTTTGCTGCCAAGGCCTTAAGCACTGAAATATCCTGGCAACAATGCTGAAGATCATTTGGTACACAAACAACAGAACAAAATCAATTGGCCAATTACCTTGAACTGTCATCAGTCTGCTAACCATCTTGAACAAAGTGATGCATGATGTCATTGACATGTTATCAAACAGCTCTTACTCCTAATTAACCTGCTCACTGACACTCAGTTTGGGCTCCACCACACCCACTCATCTCCTGACCTCATTACATCATTGCTCTATTCACAGACATCTGAACTCAAAAGGGGAGTGAGGGGAACTGTCCTCACCATTAAGACTGCATTTAGTAAGATTTGGGGACAAAAAGCCTGTGCAAATCTGGAGTCAATGGGAAAAAAACTCTCTATTAGTTGGAGTCATACTTGATGCAAAGGAATATGGTTGTGGTTGCCAGAAGTCAGTCATCTCAGCTCCAGAATATCTCTGCAGAAGGTCCACAAGGTGGCATTCTGGGCCCAAACATTTTCAGTTGTTTCGATAATTACCTTTCTCCATTATATGTCCTGAGGTGAAGATGTGATTGCACAACTTGCAACTTCTCAGATACTGAAGTAGCCCATGTTCAAATGTAGGCATGTTCTTCTCATGCCACACAAGTGCCAAGGACCATCTCCAACAAAACAGAATCTATCACTTCTTGACATTCAATAGCATTACCATCAGTCAATCTCCCACTATCAATATGTGGGGGATTTTTATGGGCTCAAAACTGAATAGGACATGCTATTGACAAAATACTAGGCTGACAAGAGCAGGTCAGAAACTTGGAATTCTGCTGTAAGTAATCAAATCTCTGACTCCCCAAAGCCTGTCCACCATCAACAGGGCAAAACTCGAGAGAATGATGGAATACTCTCCACTTGGAGATGGTGAGGACTGCAATACTCTTGCTTAGATGAGTACAGCTCCAACACTCAGAAAACTTGAAACCAACCAGGCTAAAGCAGCCTGTTTGACAGGCACCCCACCCACCATCTCTATCAATCACTCCTCTCACTGACATACAGTGGCGGCAGAATGTACTAATCACAATTAGCAACAACTCACCAAAGTTTCTTTGATAACTTCTTCTGAACCTAAAACCTCAACCCTCACCATTTAGTGTGACAAGAGAGAAGAAACAAGGGAATCACTAACTACAAGCTGCTCACTACCCATTATTGGAACTTTTTTGCCGTTCCTTCACCACTGAGCTGGGGGGGGGGGGGGGGGGGGGGGGGGGGGAGAGAGACGGGGACGGGCGCTGCTGGAGGGACAGGCAGGGGAGTTTGGGGGGGGGGGGGGGGGGGGGGGGGGGGCAGGGGGACACAGGGGTGGTGGCTGAAGGGAGAGATGTAGGTAAGAGGGCATGAGGGGAGGCAGGAAAGGGGGAGAGGCACATAGGGGGAGCTGAGTGGGAGGGTGCGCGGATGGATGGAGGTAGGGGAGACAAGGGGGGTGGATGGGGGTGTGGGGAGAGACTGCAGTCGAATGCAGGAGAGACGGGTAATGGGGAGGAATGGAGTGGGGGAGAGACGGTGGCAGATGAGGGAGGAGGCGTGAGGGAGGGGGACAGATGAGGGATAGGGGAGATGCCTTCGGCAGGGCAAATGAGGGGGTGGGGGAGACACGGGGTGGATGGGGGAGAGACAGGGGTTGGATGGGGGTGGAAGAGAGGGGAGGGGAAGGGTACTGGAGGAGAGGAAGAGAAGAGTGGGAAGAAGGGGAGACTATAAGGTCTTTTTAAATCTTGAACTCTCCTTTCTGAGAAAAAAAGACCCTTGTCATTCACCTTGTCTATACCCCTCATGATTTTATAAACCTCTATAAAGGTCACCCCTCAACCTCCTCTGCTCCAATGAGAAAAAGCCCCAGCCATTCCAGTCTGTTTTTCCATCTGACCTGATGTGACCTCTTAACTGTCCTCTAGAATAGTCATGCTGCAAAAGAGAGAAATGACTTAAAACCTATCAGCAATGGAGCATTCATCAATGTGGAAATCCGAAAATTTTGATAACACTGGGTGATGAATTCCTTGCAATTGAACATGGGATCTCTATCCTAAGGTTACATATGTTCAGGAGCTACTGTATGAGGGGAGTACAGTGCGTGCTCGTATTACAATGAATAATTGTTAATTGATAAATTACAATCTGACATTGAGACCAGAGATACTGCCTGGTTAAAATCTTCCAGCTTTGCGCAAATGTAATGGAAATGTATCAGCTCTGACCTCACTAGTCTGTGCAATAGCTTAGCGTAACCGCATTTTGTATATAGAAGTGTGTATCAGATACTTTGACAGAAAACACTGTTGACCAATTAGTTGATAGTTCAGTTTTCTGGATGGCACGTTTGCAAGACAGAGTCACACCAACAAGATGGGTTTAATTCTCAAACAAACACAGAACGTTAGAGAAACTCAGCAGGTCTTAGCGAGTTTTGAGAAGATTTGTCGCACAGGTTGAGGTTCTGGATGTAAGTTTTCTCACTGAGCTGCAAGGTTCATTTTCAGACGTTTTGTCACCATACTAGGTAACATCATCAGTGAGCCTCCAGTGAAGCACTGGTGTTAGTGGCCCACTTTCTATTTACGTGTTTAGGTTTCCTTGGGCTGGCGATGCCATTTCCTGTTCTGCTTCTCAGAGGGTCGTAATTGGGGTCAAAGTCAATGCGTTTAGTGATAGAGTTCTGGTTGGAATGCCATGCTTCTAGGAATTCTCATGCGTGTCTCTGTTTGATTTGTCCTGGGATGGATGTGTTCTTAGCAGGGGCAGTAATGCAGAGACTAACAAAAGCTCTGCCAACTATCCAACCCAAACTCTGGGTCCGCTACGTGGATAACACCTTTGTCATCACTAAACGAAACAAATTTGAGGAAACCTTCAAGATCATCAATAATACCCTTACTGGCATAAGATTCACTAAAGAGGAGGAAAGCAACAACAAACTGTCATTCCTAGATGTCACCAATAGAGCGAATAGCCAATGGGGAACTTCAAACCAGCCCCTACAGGAACACACACATATGGACCAAATACTGAACCACAGAAGCAATCATCCCAACATCCACAAACAAAGCTGCATTAGAACATTATTTCAACGAGCCACCACACATTGCGGCACAGAGGAACTACGCAGAGCGGAGACAAATCACCTATACAGTGTATTCAAAAAGAACAGGAACCCAATGAACATAGTCCGCTGATTTCTCAGCAACAAATCCAAACAAGCAGACAAAATGCGCCCAGAAATCCTAGTCATTCTCCCCTACATCAAAGACATCTTGGAAATGACTGCCAGACTACTCAGACCCCTTGGCATCATGGTAGCCCACAAACCCACCAACACACTAAAACAGCAGCTAATGAACTTGAAAGACCCTATACAGACAACTTTAAAATTAATGTCATTTACAAAATACCTTGTAAGAACTGCAACAAACACTACATAGGACAAACAGGTATAAAACTAGCCATCAGGATACATGAACATCAACTAGTCACAAAACGACATGACCCACTCTCACTAGTATCTTGACATACAGATGAGGAAGGGCACCACTTCGACTGTGACAACACACCCATCCTAGGGCAAGTCAAACCGGGACACACACAAGAACTCCTAGAAGCATTGCTGTACATCTCTACGACTCTGACTCTAAGCATGGCATTTCAACCGGAACTCTATCAACAAACACACTGACTTGGACACCATTTACTATCCTGAGAAAAAGAGCAGGAAACGACATCATCAACCCACTGAAACCTAAACATATGAATAGAAAGTGGGTCACTGATGATTAGATTAGATTACTTACAGTGTGGAAACAGGCCCTTTGGCCCAACAAGTCCACACCGACCTGCCGAAGTGCACCCACCCAGACCCATTCTCCTACATTTACCCCTTCACCTAACACTACGGGCAATTTAGCATGGCCAATTTACCTAACCTGCATATTTTTTTTTTCGACTGTGGGAGGAAACCAGAGCACCCGGAGGAAACCCACGCAGACACGGGGACAGTGTGCAAACTCCACACAGACAGACGCCAAAGGTGGGAATTGAACCCGGGTCTCTGGCGCTGTGAGGCAGCAGTGCTGACCACTGTGCCACCGTGCCGCCCACTGTGATGTTACCTAGTATGGTGACAAAACTTCTGAAAATGAACCTTCCAGCTCAGCGAGCAAGCATACATCCACTCAGCAGGTCTGGCAGTAAAGAGAAACAGAGTTAATATCACAAGCCTGGCATGACACCTCTTCGGAACAGACCTGCTGAGATCCTACAGTATTGTGTGTTTGTTTCAGATTTCCAGCACTCTATTTTATTTGTATTCATGGGTTGAATTCTGATACTAGCTGAGGTCCCCATGAAGGCCTCACCTTGTCAACCTCATCTCTGGACTAAGGATTAGTTCACTCTCATGAGAGAGCACAAACTATGGTCCTCTGGTAATATGTTGAAGTGAAAATTATATGCGGTCTAAGAAAAAGGGTCTCACACGCAGACCAGGGCACCCAACAGTTACAGCTTTATGAATCACTGATAAAATCAAGAATTGTGACCGCTAATTCCAGAATATGATTTCGTTTAAACAAATGAAAATGTTTCTAAAATTATAACAGATTACGTAGTTTTTGCTTTCTTGTTCTGCTTCAAAAAAAAAAGCACTGTGTGAAGCAGCATAAAACAGTAACTGAGTACAACATAACAGGAAGGTCAGATGTGAGCAGTTTCTAAAATAAACTTGAATAGCAAGTTGAGGTCTTACCCTCGGAAAAGGTGAAATCACATATATGCAAATACATCATGTGGGCGGCACGGTGGCACAGTGGTTAGCACTGCTGCCTCACAGCGCCTGAGACCCGGGTTCAATTCCCGCCTCAGGCGACTGACTGTGTGGAGTTTGCACGTTCTCCCCGTGTCTGCGTGGGCACCCTCCGGGTGCTCCGGTTTCCTCCCACAGTCCAAAAGATGTGCAGGGTCAGGTGAATTGGCCATGCTAAATTGCCCGTAGTGTTAGGTAAGGGGTAAATGTAGGGGTATGGGTGGGTTTCGCTTCGGCGGGTCGGTGTGGACTTGTTGGGCCGAAGGGCCTGTTTCCACACTGTAATGTAATCTAATCTAAAATCTAAACATCATGTTAAATGTAAGTGCAATATCCACCTCATCTCTTTCATCAATTTACTGACCAAGACATCCAGCCTCTGTGGTTTTATGAAAAACATTATCAGCATTGTGCTTGCTGAAAGCTGCGTTTTTTTTAATAAAAGCTTATTTCACACTAAGACAGCAATAAAGTGTAAATGCGAAAACTTGTGGAAGCATAGAATTGGTTGCAAAATTATTCATAATCTTCGATCTAGGGGAATGTATTTTGCAGACAATTTGATACAGTACCTTCAGTACGTGCAGATTTCACACAAGATTCTATTGCCTTGGACTTCTTTGCTTTCTGGAAAAACAAACAGTTAGATCCAACATGAAAATCATAAACTGTGACGTGATGTAGTGTGGTTTACAACTTAAGAGGCTAAGCCTGCAATATGACACTCTACAGATAGTGAAAACAGAGAGATTCTGGTCTAACTTCTGTATTTCACACTACACAGAAAACTGCAGAATAATCATTTTAAGCTAATAATCATTGCCAGCATCGGGACTACAAACAAATTCCACGTACTTGAAGAGATCAAACAAGAAGGACTGCCATTTCCCAGTACTAATTCAAAGATTGCCTGGCAAGACCGCAAGATAATGGGAGGATTAGCCTTTAAAATGTTATGTATATCATCACATACTTGTAGTGTTGCTCACAGGAGGAAATGACAGTATAGTCCATGGGCTAGAAGAGCACCAATCATATGGGGAAATATATTCCAGCAGATATTGGTCTTCCAGAGCAAGGAGTTGACTACGATTGAATGTTGCAGACTGGCATATTCCCAGAAAGGAGGACAACATGCCCCTATCTACATCGATAGAACTGAGGTTAAGAAGGTGAACAGTATAAAGTTTCTCAGAATAACAATAACAAACGGTGGCTCAGTGGTTAGCACTGCTGCCTCTCAGAGCCAGGGACCCAGGTTCAATTCCAGACAGTGACTGTCTGTGTGGAGTTTGCACATTCTCCCAGTGTCTGTGTGGGTTTCCTCCAGGTGCTCCGGTTTCCTCCAGGTGCTCCGGTTTCTTCCCACAGTCCAAAAATGTGCAGGTCAGGTGAATTGGTCATGCTAAATTGCCTGTAGAGTTAGGTCATTAGTTAGGGGGAATGGGTCTGGGTGGGTTACTCTTCGGAGGGTCGGTGTGGACTAGTTGGGCAAAAAGGCCTGTTTCCACATTGTAGGGAATCCAATCTAAAACAACCTGTCCTGGACTTCACATACAGATGCAACAGTGAAGGCGCACAACGCCTATTCTTCCTCAGGCGGTTCAGGAAATTTTGCATGTCTATAAGAACTCTCACCAACTTCTACAGATGCACCACTGAAAGCGTACTGTGCAGATGCATAATTGCCTGGTATGGCAGCTGCTCTGCCCAGGACCGGAAGAAACTACAGAAGGCAACCCAGCCCAGACTAACACAGAAGCCAACCTCCCATCCATGGACTCAGTTTACATAGAACAAAGAAGAATACAGCGCAGTACAGGCCCTTTGGCCCTCGATGTTGCGCCGATCCAAGCCCACCTAACCTACACTAGCCCACTATCCTCCATATGCCTATCCAATGCCCGCTTAAATGCCCATAAAGAGGGAGAGTCCACCACTGCTACTGGCAGGGCATTCCATGAACTCACGACTCGCTGAGTAAAGAATCTACCCCTAACATCTGTCCTATACCTACCACCCCTTAATTTAAAGCTATACCCCCTCGTAATAGCTGACTCCATACGTGGAAAAAGGTTCTCACGGTCAACCCTATCTAAACCCCTAATCATCTTGTACACCTCTATCAAGTCACCCCTAAACCTTCTTTTCTCCAATGAAAACAACCCCCAAGTGCCTCAGCCTTTCCTCATACGATCTTCCTACCATACCAGGCAACATCCTGGTAAACCTTCCTCTGCACCCGTTCCAGTGCCTCCACATCCTTCCTATAGTATGGCGACCAAAACTGCACACAATGTTGCCTGGTATGGTAGGAAGATCGTATGAGGAAAGGCTGAGGCACTTGGGGTTGTTTTCATTGGAGATAAGAAGGTTTAGGGGTGACTTGATAGAGGTGTACAAGATGATTAGGGGTTTAGATAGGGTCGACAGTGAGAATCTCTTTCCACGTATGGAGTCAGCTATTACAAGGGGGCATAGCTTTAAATTAAGGGGGGGTAGGTATAGGGACAGATGTTAGGGGTAGGTTCTTTACTCAGCGAGTCGTGAGTTCATGGAATGCCCTGCCAGTAGCATGGTGGACTCTCCCTCATTATGGGCATTTAAGCGGCATTGGATAGGCATATGGAGAATAGTGGGCTAGTGTAAGTTAGGTGGGCTTGGATTGGTGCAACATCGAGGGCCGAAGGGCCTGTACTGCGCTGTATTCTTCTATGTTCTATGTACTCCAGGTGCGGCTGCACCAGAGTCTTATACAACTGCATCATGACCTCAGGGCTCCGGAACTCAATTCCTCTGCCAATAAAAGCCAGTACGCCATATGCCTTCTTCACCGCACTATTTACCTGGGTGGCAACTTTCAAAGATCTGCTCATCCACACTACCAAGTATCCGACCATTAGCCCCATCTTTTTGTTACTCTTACCAAAGTTAATCACCTCACACTTAGCTACATTGAACTCCATTTGCCACCTTTCTGCCCAGTTCTGCAGCTTATCTGTATCCCGCTGTAACCTGCCACATCCTTCCTCACTGTCAACAACTCCTCAGACTTTCGTATCATCCGCAAACTTGCTCACCCAACTTTCTAGCCCCTCCTCCAGGTCATTTATAAAAATGACAATCAGCAATGGTCCCAAAACAGATCCTTGCGGAACACTGCTAGTAACGGCTTGCTGCTGTGGAAAGGCTGCCGACATCAAAGACTCATCACGCCCTGGTAATGATCTCCTGCAACCTCTTCTGTCAGGCAGAAGACACAGAAGCCTGAACATATGCAGCAGCAAGTTCAGGAACAACTCCCTCCTCGCTGTTATTAGACTGATGAATGGACTCTCTCGCCTCAAATAATGCTGATCTTGTTAACATTGATCTCACCTAGTACATGCCCAATGCAACATATGCCTCTAAGTCTTTTTTACAACCTTTCATCTGTACATTTTTGCTTACTATGGCCTGCTTGTACTGCCCATAAACAAAGCTTTTCACTGTACTTTGGTACGTGACAATAAAATCAATGTGCTGACGGACACACTAAAATTTGGGGCTGCTGCCACCAAAGCGCAGTAGGGAAATACCACAGTCTGAGGTCTTTCTGCAAAAGCTGTATGGGGTCTGTTCAGTTATCGGGTCCTCCTGATACCTCAAATATACATAAATATAATCTTGCACAATTATGAGACGTCATTGGTTTGTTTGGATACAGTCAAACTTCAATGTTTGTTTGTTTCCTTGATATGTTACTGTACAGAGCTGAAAATGTGTTGCTGGAAAAGCGCAGCAGGTCAGGCAGCATCCAAGGAACAGGAGAATCGACGTTTCGGGCATAAGCCCTTCTTCAGGAATTCCGAAACGTCGATTCTCCTGTTCCTTGGATGCTGCCTGACCTGCTGCGCTTTTCCAGCAACACATTTTCAGCTCTGATCTCCAGCATCTGCAGTCCTCACTTTCTCCTCGAAGATGTTACTGTACAGAACTGGATTGCACTTGTGACTATGTATAAAAAGATACATTTTGTGAATAAAGTATATTTTGGAAATAAAAGAGTCTTCAGGTGACAATTTTTATTTCCAAAATATACTTTATTCACAATGTACTTGCTGAAATTAGTTTTGTCTGAAATACATTCAACCTTGCAGCTTTTTTAGGTTTCTTTGCCAATTTTTGTTTTTTTCCTCCCATAGTCTTCAGGTGACAATGGGAGGAAAAAAACAAAAATTGGCAAAGAAACCTAAAAAAGCTGCAAGGTTGAATGTATTTCAGACAAAACTAATTTCAGCAAGTACATTCTAAAGATATGCTTTTTTTGACTTGAGCAAAGGTTTGGGGTGGCCTTATTGAAATTTATAAAAATATGAGGGGCATAGGTAAGGTGAATGACAAAGGTCCCTTTCCTACGGTAGAGGAGTTCAAAACTAAGTTGCATATTTGTAAGGTGAGAGGAGAAAGATTTAAAAAGGATGTGAGGGGCAACATTTCTCCAAGAGACCGGCTAGTGTGTGGAATGAACTGCCAGAAAAAAAGTGATGGATGCAGTTAAAAGACTGTATTTGGATAAGTTGAAGAATAGGAACGATTCGGAGGGATATGGGCCAAACGCAGGGAGGTGGGATTAGTTTAATTTGGGAAAATAGTTGGCGAGGACTGGTTGGACCGGAGGCTCTCTTTCCATGCTGAATGAGGATCACACCATTCTGATGCAGCTGTTTGCCAGACACTACACCACCTGAGGTAAGCATTTCCTCATTT